>NC_138186.1:9362426-9989926 GCF_964194105.1 Spermophilus citellus
CACGTGTACTATGAGCAGAGGTCCCAGTAGAGTCCCACAATCTAGGAGGGCACAAGGGGAATAGCGGTTGTTTGTTTAGTCAGCTGTTTAGCTGCTGTGACTGAAAGGCCTGAAAAGAACCATTGTAGAGGAGGAAAGTTTATTTGGGGGCTCACAGTTTCAGAAGTCTCAGTCCCTAGACGGCCAGCTCCATTCCTTGAGGATCCAGATGACGCAGAACAGTATGGCGGAGGGAAGCAACTCATATGATGATTAGAAAGCAGACAGAGAGAGAGACTTCACTTACCAGGTACAAAATGTATATCCCAAAGGCACACCTCCAGGGACCCACCTCCTCCAGCCACACCCTCCCCACCTTCAGTTACAGCCCAGTTAATCCTATCAGAGGATTAATTCGCTGATTGGGTTAAGGCTCTCATAACCCAATTATTTCTCCTCTAAACCTTCTTGCATTGTCTCACACATGAGCTTTGGGGGATACCTCACATCCAAACTATAGCACTCAGGAAGGTGATAGGGTGACAGATATTGAAGAAAGAGAAATGAGTACACCAGGCTTCTGAGAAGTATTCCCGTTGCCAGAAGTTCTGAAAAATAAAAGGAGTTTGGGGCTGTGGGTGAAAGCTTATGATGAGAGCGCTAGATGAGAATGGTCTTAAACTGCAGGTGGGGAGCTAAGCTGCTAATTTAAGGCCTGAGAAGCCCACATTAGGCAGACACATATATTCCTCATTGCCTGGAGCAAGCTTCAGCACCCTTATCTGTGAAATGAGGAGTAGGCAAATTAATAATCTGTATGTACGCCTTGCAGGAAGGAAATCTATTTTTGGCAAACGAACAGCAAGAACATGGCTTTGCACCGTGAGCCGATGAGAGGGTTTGCAAAAGGTGAGCACACATAGGTCTCTTTAGCACCGAGCCTGGGTTAGTCATGTTGCTGCAAGTGACACCTGCTCTTGGAAGGAACAGATTGAGCAGTTAGGTGCAGCACACACCACCAACTGTGAGCCCCATGGGCCAGTGGCACTCATTTGAAACAGTAATGCGCTGCCCACGCAAGTCATCGGACTCCTGAATGTTCAGTTAATGCCTCCCATTGACCCTCTTCTCTTGGCTTCTTTGTTTTCTGTCACTCCAGAAGGAAAACGCACAGAAGGTGTGTCACTCGTTAGCTTATCATCTGCCGTGGTGTTCTCGTAGTGAGAGGGTTGCCAGTAAGTGCAGAAACCAAGACTACTGCTACCTCCCTTCATCCATTCAAGAGTTTTGCAGCCTAATGGAGATGAGAGAATTAGGGGCTCTCGAGGAAGAAGGGAGCCAAATAAAATTGGGAAATGAGTCTACAGTAAATGCAGCATGTGACACCTGCTGATGGAACAGCATCACTGCGGAGACTTGGCACGTATTTGTTTCCAAAGGATGCTATTGTCTTTTTAATGTATGCATGTAGTGCTCAGGAAAAGAAAAGGATTATGGGTGGTAAGTCAGTCAATGGAGTGCCATTGGTCTGGCAGGCAGGAAGAACAAAAGCAGGATAAAAATTCACTAGTTCTGTTTGTTAAAAACAATCATGATGCTAATACATTTTTTTACAATTGTATATCCAAGACCTGACTGGAATATACAGCAATTATTTCACTCAAGTTTGCAGTAAGCCCTATAAAGTAGCTATAGATCCCATGGAATACGGCAAATCTCAAAATAGAAGTTTAATGGTTCACAGAGGCATAGAATGTTCAAGCGAATTAGTGAAGGTCATGCAGCATCCCGCTTAGCTAGGCCATAGTTAAATTCATGACTTCTAGGGGGTCCCAGCCTGTTGAAACCTTTATTGTATGGTCTATGATATGCTCACATAAAAACTGCTTGTGAGATTCCCAATGGTGATGTGCAACTAACTTTCTTTAAAGGATGTATACGAAACTCGAACTAACTAATTGAAATAGCAGAATTTCTCTGGCATCCATATTTTAAAAGCAGGACCCTTTGGTCCCCTTGGGTATTAGGAGAGTCCATACATCTATGGAAGGATACATGGTTGTTGCTGCACAAAGGAACTGCCATGCACACTTGAGGGTTTCCAGCAGTTTTGTGTGAAGCACTGTTCTCAGGAACATTCTCTATTTTGGTAGCAGAGATCCCGGCAAGGAGGCTGTCAGTACACTTCACGAGCTAGCCACTGTTGCTGCTCATGGAATTCTCCCCAGGTCTGCAGCAGACAGCATTGCACGGGGACCTACAGCCACCTTCTCCTTGTCTGCAGGCTCTTTGGTTAGAGGGCTCCAATGGCGGTCCAGGCTCTGCCCCAACTCCTTGAGATCCTCATGCTTCCTTGTGCATACCTGGCTTTGGGTGTTGCCCATTATGAAAATCAGGATCATTATTTCATGATTCTCTCTATGGACTTGGGGGTCAGAGAAGCTCAGGTTCACATCTCAGTGAGCTCTCCCACTTAATAGCAGGTTTCTTGGATAAGTTGCTTTCTCCTCTCTGAGTTTACTCATGTGAGAGTTAAAGATAGTGCCTACTAAATTGGTCATGATGGCGGCTGGGGTTTAATTCTGTATTGGATTATGTGATCTGGTGTACAGTGAGTGCTCGATAAATTTTGGCTATTAAATTATTGCAGAGATCCTCAGAAGACTCTTGACAGGATGTCTGATAACTTGATTAGCTGTTTTATATGCAGAAAAGGATTAACTACAAGAGGACCTAGGACAGTGCCATCTGTTCTAGAAAGTGTTTCCTGACACTTGCAGTATTCCGTTGATGAGGCAGGCTCTGCACACTCTGTTGTGCTTCACACACGACACAATTGGCACTCTTGGCCTGTCCCCACCACTGGCTCCAGAAATATTTCCAAGTTACTGTAACAATCAAGAGTGACTCCACTCCTTTCAAAATGGCCCTGGGAGGGTAATGTTCATCTTGGTTGAGAGTGACTGGCAAGCATCACATGAACTTGACTTCTGAACCTAAGTAGCAGGACACCGTCCCCACCTCAGTGGCCAGTTGGGAGGTCATACACCCTGAGTCTACAGGAAAGAGGTTCCTGTCCCTCAACCTCGTCTGCTTTACTCAGCACTCAGGTGGTGCTGCCGCAGGGGCTCTAGCCCTGCTTTCTGATGACCCCACAGAGAGCAGTGGCAGCTTAATGAGGTGGGGAGAAAGATCTGCTTGACCTTGCTTCTACTTCATCCTTATGTTCATGCTCCAAGCAGAGTTCTCCTGGTTAGTTTAGAGCCCTGGTCCGTGACCACCATGGAGCCATTGATCTCTTTTTAGTGCTTTTTTTTTTTTTTTTTTTTTTTAACTTGGTATTAAACTACTCTCCACTGAGCTGCATCCCCAGCCCTTTCAATTTTTTATTTTGCAATAGGTTCTTGCGAAGTTGCTGAAGCTGGCCTTGAACTTGGAATCCTCCTGCCTCAGCCTCCCAAGTCACTGGGGTTACAGATGTGTGCCATACAAACTGGCTGCCATAGATGTCTTAGTCTTTCTAATCTGTGATTCAGGGATTTGCTTTATCCCTGCTCCAGATGCATTTGTTTAACGAACATTTATTAAACATTTGCTATTAGACACTCATACACGATGACTAAGGCATGGTTCTCGTCTTCAAATACATAGTAGCCCAAAAGATTATCTGTATAAATGATATAAGGGAGTGTATTCAAATCATATTTAGAGGCATTTAGATATCAATCTAAGTTATACTAATTGCTTTCTGTGCATTTTTTAATCTTAAAATGCATTTCTTTTATTTTTGTTCCCAAAAAGTATGAACTTTTTTTTTTGGGGGGGGGGGAGACAGGGATTGAACCCAGGGGCAGTCAACCACTAAGCCACACCCCAAGCCCTATTTTGTGTTTTATTTAGAGACAGGGTCTCACTGAGTTGCTTAGCACCTCGCTGTTGCTGAGGCTGGCATTGAACTCGCCCTCCTGCCTCGGCCTCCCGAGCTTTGGGGATTACAGGCATGCGCCACTGTGCCTGACCCCATCCTACTCTTAAAAAAAAAAAAGGGCATGTCTCCCTCACCAGGAATCTGCCCTCTGTGCCAGCCCAGTGGCCTGGTCCAGCAGTCAGAACGGCCAAGGGAGTCCTCACGTTGGTTCTCCTCCCTCTCTAGGGGAGCACAGTCTCCCCACTGTGTCATTTTATCATAAATGTCTCCTTAGGTCTTTTAGTATAAAAGTTTTAGGTTGAGGACTCAGTCTTACCTGAGTGGGAATGTTTAAGTTCTCAACCCAGAGCTTTGCTGACTGTCTAGCACCTTTGCAAGGGTCCTAAAACATTCTCAGCCCCTCTGATCCCGAAGCTTCCCAGTGACCCCTATAGCAGCCCCAAGTGTAGTGTGGAGGCGTGGACATAGAGGATTAGATGGCGTCCCTAGCAGGTGGCATGTCATCTCAGGAAAGGCAGAACAACAAGGAGTGTTGATGGAAACCTGGTGGAGCAACCTTTGCTTAATTACTTTTGCATAAATTCTAAATTGTGGCTTCTTTGCCAAAAAAAAAAAAAAAAAACTAGTAATGCAGAATACAGACCACTGTCGCAGTGACTAGAATGTGCTGCTATGTGAGAAGATCACCATTGTGCTTTCAGAGCGCAGGCCTCCTCCTCTACCTGGAAGTTCTTCATCTTGTTGGAGATAAATAGTTTTAAGCATGAAGAAGAGGACAGGGGAGTGATTGGTGATAATCAGATAAATGTCCTACAGCCCTGAATCGGGACAGAAAATGGGTGTGAGATTAACACTTTATCAGAAAGAAGTTTGCACTTGATCTTTGAATAAGTTACAAGAGGTTTCTCTTCCTTCTCAGAGGCAGAGTGGAGCCAAACCTGTAATCAGAACAGGTCAATGTGTTCTCAGATAGAAGTTGTTTTGGTGCCACTAAGTGGCCATGTCAACTAGCATGTATCCGGTACCTGCTGGGTGCAGGGGGCTGCAGAGAGACCCTGTGCCATAGCAGAGATTTTCAGCTTTGTCCTAGAAGCACAGTGAGAAAGGACAGTCCTGAGTTTCATGGTGTTTCTTCTACAGTCTTCATGCAGATGGTGCAGCCGGGTCCTGCTCCTCCATGAGCCCAGCCGTTGTGTGACCACCATACTGACTCTTCCCATGTGATAGCCACAGGCGTTGCAAGATTCTTTCTGCTTGTAGTATTTGGTTCCTTCCTATCCGTCCCCTTGTCTGTGACCGGGGTGGCCTTTTCAATATACAGATGTCTTGCTTCACCCTTCGAGATGCTGCCTTGGGTAGAGGGAGCACTCCTCACCTCCTTTCTCCCCTCCTGGCGCACACCATGTTTGTACTTCCCTGAATGTGGAAGATTCCTTTATGTGACTACATGTGCCTTTGCACAAGTGCCCACCTCTCTCTATAGCTGGGCTCTCCCTGGTTTCACATGGTAGTTCCTGTGTGTTCTTCTGGACTCCACCTTACTGTCACCTCTAAGGAGCCCACCAGGACTTTCTCCTCCAGGTCTCACTGGGCCACGATGTCTGTCCCACTCATGAACTGTGGCATGTAGGGTTTTTAACTCTGTTCTCTTGACTGTCTCTGCACACTGGAAATTGACCTGAGAAAACAGGAATGATGGAATGATGTATTTTGGAGCAAATCGTGGGCAGAACACAAGTGGGAATGTGTTATGGTTTGAATAGGAGGTGTCCCCCAATAGCTCATGTGTGAGACGATGCAAAAGGGTTAAGAAATGAAATGATTGGGTTATGAGAACCTTAACCTAATCAGTGTGTTAATCCACTGATAGCATTAATTAGGTGATTGCTATAGGCAGGTAGGTGTGGCTGGAAGAGGTGGGTCATTGGGGGTGTGCCTTTGGGGTATATATTTTGTATCTGGTGAGTGGAGTGTCTCTCTGCTTGCCGATCATCATGTGAGCCACTTCCTTCTGCCACACTCTTGGGCCATGATGTTTAGCCTCACCTGGAGCCCTAAGGAATGGAGCTGGTTATCCTTGAACTAAGATTTCTGAAACCATGAGCCCCCAAGTAAACTTTTTTCTCCTCTAAAATTGTTCTTTTCAGGTCTTTTGGTTTCAGCAATGAAAAAAGCAGACTTGAACAGAATGGATAGGAAGAGATGCACACGCCCGTATTCCATGTCATTTGTGCCATTTGTTCCAGGGCATACTTCACGGTCATGCCACTACAAGGAAGGCCAGATATTATTTTTAGAGAATGTTCTGAGGACTCATCCCATGTTCTGTTTTTAAATCACAATTCTCTATTTTTCCATTGGTCCAAGTCCTGAATGATCAAAGGGAGAATATTTTTGAAAGCCTTGCCTAGGATGGCCACATGGAGACTGTCAGAAAGGGGCAGGTGTATTGAAAGAGGCAGAGATGCAGCTTTCTGATAACAGAAGGGTTTGAATTCTGCCATTTAAGAGGTATCAAAGTGTCACTAAATACATTGCAGTAGGTGCCTGGGGCCTTTGACTTGCCTGGATGTGCAAAACAGGATTTAAGATGGACACAGAGAGAACACAGTCACATACCCTGTGTGACCTTGGCACGACAATTTGGCCATTACTGTCTGGAACGCACGTTGCTACTTTTCTATTCACAGACTAGAAAGGTTGTTCGAGATTTTTCTCTTTAAATGGATAACTCCTTTATTGGCCAAAGTTTCTGATTTTTAAAGTGAAGTGCCCCACCTAATACTGCATTCATAACTTTGTCAATGGCGAGTTCATTTGTTCTATATGTGATAGCTACTGGCTTTTACTTCGCCAGCCAAAGGAGTGCCCCATGTCAGACTAAATTCTGTCTCCATCCATCATCCATCTGGCAGGAAGAACAGCACCCATCTTTGCGGGTTACTACCTCAGTGCCTGGTGTCTAGATGTTAAGTGAATAAATAGTGTAGGCAAAGCTATTAGCAGAATGATCTAATGACAATAAACAGAAAAGTGTGTGTAGGCAACTTGTATAATAAGAATTACATTTTAATAAGTGGTAAATTATTTGAGTGCAAATCCAATATTAATTATCATCAGTAATGGAGGAAATATATGGAACATTTGCCAGGAGCACCGTGTACTCCTGCCTCCCCCATTGAGTGAAAGAAACTAAGTATTGTAATTTGAAAGGAAAAAGGAAGGAAATATGACTGTTTGCTCGTAAAGGTCTCAAGGAGAAGAAAGCTGGAATGATCAAGTATTCCCGAGTCCAAGGCCTTCCGGCTCTGTTTGCATTCCTAGGGAATGGGCCATGGAAAAAAGCAAATCATACACATTTGCGGCTCCCTCCGGGAGGACAGTTCTGTGCTTGTTTGGCCTGCTGTTTTGGAAAGTCAGAAAGGTAAATTATTAAACGGAAGTTAGGCCAAATTGCCCTTCAAGAGAAATATGGTGGCCACTGGGGAAGGACCCTAGAGGACCAGTGGGAGTGGAGGCCTGCACGGGAGGAGAGGATGGGGTGCAAGCCCCAGGTGAAGTGGGCACCGGGGGAGGGGAGGAACAAGGTCTCCGGGAGTCTTGGTGGAACACCCTATGTGACCTTAGACGCCTGCCACTTCTGTGATGATGTGTCTGCACACCCGCCCGCCCGCTCCTTGCACTCGCCCACCTGAAAACCTTTTACTGAGAACTGCACACTTCTCTTCCTGTTTCCCTGTTACATGTTTTTTTCTCGTGACACGTGGATCGTGGGAGAGCAGCCTCGACTTATACACAGAGAAACCGAGTCAGCACTGTGATTGTCATAGAGCAACGAAAATGAGAAACCTGCCTAAAAACAGTCCTGACTTTTAAACATTGCTTCAGTCTTCTCAACCTGCTGTAACCTTAACCTCTTCACACTATTATTGTTTTTTTTTTTTAAGTTAATCCTGTTTCTTAAAATGCAAAAAACTTCCAAGGGGATTCTTAGTTCCTGATTGGATCAAATTACTAATAATTAGTGGAGCCTGGATTGGGGATGTTTTGATCTATTTTGAAGAAACCTCCATTCTGTGTCACCCCATGTTTTAAATCTCCATGTGCAGACACGTGTCGGCATCGAATGACTGTGGGCCTCAGGTCCCACATTTTAATACTCTTGAGTGTCCACTGTGGACCTCTCAAGTGGGCAGGAGGTTTGTCTCATACCTGAGTGTGCGGTCATGCTCACCAGGAAGAACCCGATGGAGGTGAAGCCGTGTGGCTCGCTGCCCGATGCCGTCTCGACCTCGCCGTGGAGTTCTGTGGGTGGTTGAGTGGGCACAGTACATGCCAAGAGAAACCGAGTGCTGTGATACCTGTTAGTCGGCTTTTTGTCTCTGTGACCCGAGGAAATCGACTTACAAGGAGGAAAGATTAATTTTGGCTCGTGGTTTCAGAGTCCATGGTCACCTGGCGCCACGATTCGGGACCTGTGGTGAGGTAGAGCACAGTGACAGCACATGGGGGGACGGGGGCACGGCTGCTCACCTCCTGGTGGCCATGGAGCAGAGACAGCTCTTAGGACAAAATGTGTGCCCCCAACCCATTGAGTTATGAATCCATAAGTGGATTGATGAAGTCAGATCCCTCAGGATTCAGTCACCTCCCAAGGACCCACCTCTAAACACTGTGGTCTGCATGGGAGACCAAGCCTTCAACACAAGAGCTTGGAGGGAGCATTTAAGACAGAAACCATGACAATATCATTGCATCGTAACTGAATTTCATTAAATGAAGTCATTCCTTCACACAAAAGTGGCATTACATGCCTCTAAGTTTGCCACATCAAATATCACAAACTCAGTGACTTAAGCCGCAGAAGCTTAGTGTCTTACAGTTCTGAAGCTGAAATGAGAGACCAGGTTTGCAGGGCCAGGCCTCCTCTGAGGTTGTTGTGAAAGGGTCTCTTGCAGTCAGTCCTGTCTCCTAACTCCTGGTAGTTCCTTGGTTTGTAGCAGCCCAACTCCGGCTGACATGATGTACGCTGACATATCTGAGTTCAAATTTCTCCAATTCTTTTTTTTTTTTTTTTGGGTACCAGGGATTGAACTTTGGGGCACTTGACCACTGAACCATATCCCCAGCCCTATTTTGTATTTTATTTAGAGACACGGTATCACTGAGTGGCTTAGCTCCTCGCTGTTGCTGAGGCTGGCTTTGAACTCGTCATTCTCCTGCCTCAGCCTCCCAAGTTGCTGGGATTATAAGCATACATCACTGCATCCAGTTAATTTATCCATTTCACAAGGACACCAACCATAGAGGATTAGGGGCCTCTGGTGATCCAGGATGACTTTTTCTTAACTAATTATATCTGCAACAACCCTATTTCCAAATAGGGTCCCATTCATCAGTCCTAGGGGTTAGTATATGAGCACATAAATTTGGAGGGACACATTCAACCCATAACATACCCCAGATGGGATCATTTGGGACTGGGGGTCAAAGTGAGTCGAACAGCTGTGCTTTCAGCCATGCCCTTTGGAAGAGATAAGCATCAAGCCTGCATTGATTTTAGGTAACGGGCCCTCTGAGGATGTGATGTAATCTCACACTCCCTTAAGAGCTATTTATGGCCCAGGAGCCTGTGAACATTTGAATGGGTGTGTGTGGGAAAGACAATGAGTCAGACAGCCTGCTCCACCCACCCAGGAACTATCACAGGGATCTGTCACCCCCGGGGCCCCACAGTAGGTTTGACATCTGAAGCGTGTCTGGCATTTCAGGTAGAAAAGCCTTTTGAAAACATCACGTGGATGCCAGCTCCTTACTATCTCCCCAAATGAGCCCAAACAGAAATCCAGACATGGGGTCCCACAGGGATATTAGATCCTAAATAACCAAGCCTCTGAAGAGGCCTGAAGCTAGGGCAAAGTGTCTGCAGTATGGTGATATTTAACGACTATTAAACTTAATATTCGTGCTGTGAGTCCATGTGGTGGGTAATACACTCGAGTGTTTCTGAACAGATGACAAGTGGAGTCCGCTCCCTGGGCACGGATCTTAAAGGTTCCTGCATTCAGCCCCCTCTCCTGGCTCTAAGAAGAGGGAGCCAGTTATGTTGTTTCTGGTGTATCGTCGACTCTGTGTGCTATCTGGGCAGATCACAGGTGCTTAAGAGGCAGCAGTGAATACCTGGCTGGCATCCTGAACCATGTAACAGACTTGCCCACCCCAGCATCTTATTTTTGGTAGCAGGGATTGAAGACTGGTGCACTCAACCCTTGAGCCACATCCCTAGCCCTTTTTAATTTTTTGTTTTGAAACAGGGTCTTGCTAAGTTACTTAGGGCCTCACTAAGTTGCTGAAGCTGGCTTGAACTTGCAGTATGCCTGCCTCAGCCTCCCGAGCTGCTGGGATTATAGGTGTGTGCCGCTGCACCTGGCCACCCCAGCGTCTTGAGAAACTCCTTTGAAGAAAATCCTACAGCCAAACCAATACATGTTCACAGGAAGCAGAAACTCTTTGTGTTAATCAACTTTTGTTGTTTTGAACAAAATACCTGACAAGAACAACACAGAAAAGGAAGGGTTTATTTTGAGCTCACAGTTTCAGAGGGTCAGTCCATGGTCGAGCGACTCCATTGCTCTGGACCCAAGGAGAGGCCGATCGTCGTGGTAGAAAGACGTGGTAGAGGAGTGCTGCTGTGTTCATGGCAACCAGGAAGCAGAGCAAGCAAGTGGAAAGGACCTCTGGAAAATGAACCCTTCCAGGGCACACGCCCAGGGACCCCCTTCCTCCTGCGTACAGTCACCACCCAATTTGCTCATGCTAGGATGGACTGATGAGCTTACAGCCCTCCTCATCCAATCACTTTACCTCTGAATGTTCCTGCACTGACACAGGAGCTGCCTCATATCCAAATCGGAACATACTTCATGCCTCATGAAGCAGAAATGCACTCTCTACGCAGGCTCACCTGATTTCCCCATTTTATTCCTTCTTTCTTGTTTTTACCTTCTTCCTCTTTATTGAATTTATCCTCTCAAGACACATCTCAAAGATATATTCAAAGACAGCCCATCGGGAGGCATCCTCTGCACTTGCGACCTTCTCTTTACTTCCAGCATCTTATAGATATTTTCATACCCTGCGTTATAATGGCCGCCTTTCTCCCAGAAAGACATGAAGTTCCCACTGAACTTGACTCATCTCCATTTCCCCAGTACCTAGCCCACTGCCTAGCTGGCACTTACCTGGCATTCAGTGTATGGTTGTTGAATGACTGGATGAAGGAGCCCCTACTCTGTGCTTGCATAGCACAATAATGAAATGTCGTGAAGGGCACTAAGACAGAAGTGACATGCTAAGTCAGTGTTCCATGTAGCTTGCATTTCTTTTTCAAAATAATTGGCATCATCATAATTAGGGAGGTCGATGCTCCTGGGGTATAATGGAAAGAGCCCATTTCATTGACTCAGTAGATTGGCTTCCAATCCAAGCTTCACAGGTTACATGCTCTGTGGTCTTGGGAACTTCTCTTAACTGATCTGAGCTTCCATTACTGATCTGAAAAGGGTGTCCTCTTTAAGAATTTTGAGGGGCAATGTTAAAGGGAACGATGGTTGGGAAGTGCTTTGTGAATGAAAAGATGATACATAAACCTCAGTTCTGTTGTTGTGAGGATAGAAAGCAGCTCTTAAATAGGACAGGCCTGCAGGGTGGAACGGGCAGTTGGGGTTCTGAGTTCTAGATAGGAGCGGGCAAACACAGTGTGCACAGTAATTAGAACGTGACCCAAGGTTTGAAGAATGAGGTTTTCCTGGGTAGGCGGAGGGAGAAATGTGACTGAGCCATTCACAGGAGTGCAGAGTAGCATGAGAGGCACAGAGGGAGCCCCATGGCTGCTGGGGAGGGCTGGCAGCGCCCAAGATGGCTCCACCATCGTGGAGGAGGTAGGAGGTGCTTAGAGGTTAAACTTCCCAAATGGAGTTCAGTCGCTCCCCAGGTCCTGCGTGCAGGCTGTAGTGTCCGATGACGCTGTTGTTCAAACACAGCAGCAATTGATGGAGCCACAGGCAGCCTCTGGCTATTCCCTGCACTCACTGCGAGCTTTTGGGCTGCTGCTGTTTTGCACACCTCTCATGCTTAGCAGAAAGCTGTCCTGTCTTCTGTGGCTGCTGTTCTTTGAAGACTCAGTTCACACCTGATCTCTGTGCTATAGTGCTCCTGGCCACACACCCCTCTCTGCATACTCATGTGCACACACCAGCATACGGATAGGGTTTTTGTCCTCTGCGCTCTTGGATCTCTGCTCTACCACCTCTCCGGGGTTGCTTTTTCACTGTACTGGGAATGGAAGCCAGGGCCTCACTCAAGTGTGCTAGGCAAAGGCTCTTCCACTGAGCTGCTGCCTGAGCCCTTTTAAATATGTATTCATTCATTCATTCGTTGGTCTTTGGTCTCACTAAGTTGCCCAGGCTGGCCTCAAGCTTGCCATCCCCATGGGAGCATTTCCCCATGATGCTATGGGGACTCTTTGGTGTCCCTGGAAACCATGCTCAGAGCCCCTGCTCAGCCCTCACTCTCCAGAAGAGACTCCTGTGATCTGACCTAGGTAGCTGCTCAGTAATCAGAGAGCAAAGAGGAGGAGCCTCTTCTCAAGTTTTGTATGTTCTTGACACAGGAAGGCAGGTCCTTCTGTTGGCCAGTCCTGGGTTACCCTCTGGAATTGCGCTGGAGGGGTGAGAACTGTAGGGGCCACGTGCCCGCCCCCAGCAGACTTATTCTCCAGACCTGTTAGAGAAAGGCCTTGGTCAGTGCAGTGGAACAGTTTCAAACTTGCCTTCCTTCAGTTTATGCATACTTTTTGCTTCAGAGTGCCTTAACCCATTCAGGATGCTAAAACAAAATATTACAGATCAGGTAGTTTATAAACAATAGAAAATTATTTCTCATGGAGGTCCAAGATCAAGGAACCGGAAGATCCGGTGTCTGGTGAGGGCCCATTTCTTGGTTCATAGAGGGCACCTACTTGGGACCTTGCGTGGTGGTGGGGTGAGGGAGCTCTGGGGGCCTCTGCACATCCATGAGGGCTCTGCCCTGTGAAATAATCTCCTCCCAGAAGACCCTACCTCCTAACTCTGCCACCTTGAGGACTAGGATTCCAACACAAGAACTTTGGAGCATATTTTAGTCACCTTTTTATCACTGAGACCAAAATACCTGAAAGAACAACTCAGAGGAGCTAAATTGTATTCGGAGCTCACTGTTCAGAGGTCTCAGTCCAAAGGCAACTGAGCCCATTGCTTGGGGACCAAGGTGAGACAGGACTGCATGGCTAAAGGGTGTGGCAGAGGGAGGTGGCTTCTCTCATGACATCCAGGAAGCAGAGAAAAAGGGAACGGAACAGGGCCACAGGACAGATGCATCCTTCCAGGGCAAGCCCCAGGGACCCGCCTCCTCCAGCCATACCCCACCTGCCTGGAGTTACCACCAGTCAGTCCATTCAAACTAGGTTGGGCAGATGAGATTTACCTCTGCTCATCAAGCCATTTCACCACTGAATATTCCCGTGTTAACACAGGAGATTTAGGGGGACACCTCACATCCAGACCATCACAGAAGGGGATAACAAACCTTCAGACCATAGCAGGCAGAAAAATATGCTCTGTTGCCCTTTGTTGGTAATGATGATAAATACAATTTGTTTTGATTTTATTCCATTAAATCTACAGGTATTTTTTGGTAGAATTCTTAAGGATACTGGAAATTGATGGAAGCACTCATGTCAATGAATTCCTTAACTAATTAAATAGTTCTGAAACTAGATTGCTAGGACCCAGCAGGTGTTGGGCACTCCTTACCCTTCAAGAATGGCAACAGGTGTCTCTCTATAGAAACTTCCTTGAACAAATGTGACCACAGTGTGATAGCGCTCTTATATTGAACAATTCTAAGGATGAGTTGAGACTAAAAAGTATCATTGGAGTCAACATTCAATTTATTTTTAAAGGGAATTCTGTTTGTCAACTATTCAAATGTCATAAAAATGTTAATTATGTGTTTCAGACACTCCTTTTTGTGTTCTTTGTTCTTATGAAGGGAAACTGTGTCTTGAAAAGCAGTCTCCTCCTCTCTTCTGGCACTTTCTGGCCTCCACACTCCATGTCATCTGTTTCCCCTGTACCATTGCTATGTTTGGGGGTGACTGTTGCTTTAAGGTACCATTCATCCAAATTCATAAAAAACTAAACTGATGGATAAGAAGTTCTGCCAGATTAGGCGTGATTCTGCAGGTACACAGACCAGTCCAGATGCAATCCCCACAGATGCTAAAAAAGCGTTTCTTCTCATTTCAGATATGCCCTTGGCCCTAAGAAAGATTTAGTCCAAAGTGCTGTGGGGTTTTGGCTCAGTGCAGAGTGTAATTTTCTCCTCTTTGGCCTGTAGCCATTTCTGTAACATTACTGAAAGGACTTTTTTCCTAATGAAGCATGAAAATTGATTGTATCTTGCCAGGAGGGTTCGTCCTAGGTTTTGAGATATTAAAGATTTCATGAGAACCCCATGAAGAATATCTTCTTGAATCATTTACATTTTCCTCTTTTGTGGGCTTATGTAACCATGCACAAAATCTAATAAGTGTGCTATTACTGCACTGTGTGGCTCCTGCAGGCAGCTGTGCTGTGGGGTGGGAAACACCAGGGGCCAGGGTTGTAGCATGCAAGGACACAAGTTTCTGCAGGAAGGCCCTGTTGGAAAATCTATAGCTGATTGAACACAGTCAGTTTCTATCAGGCTCCCCTCCCAACCCTTTCCCCATTCAGTCTTGTCTCTTATTATAGCAAACGGCAATACAGAGCTGTGCCCTTTCTTTAATATGGAGTAGATCTTCCAAACCTAATAGCTCAGACTATTCTGATTCTCAAAGCCACTTTGGTGGGTGCGGACAGCCAATTGAGGGTAGAGAGAACCCTTAAATTAATTTCACAGGAAGGCAACAGGAAATGCAAAGACATAGGCATTATCGTGAGATGGAATTGACCCAGCTCACATTTGCCAATGGCCAGGAGTTAGTACTGCCCAGCTTTCTCCTGGTTCCAGAATATTCTCTTCAAATATCCAGAAACTACTGTGATCATCAGGGAAGAGAAAGACTGAAGAGCCTTTTTAATTCCCTGATTTTTGTCATCTGGTGTAAAGGGACATTTGGTGGCCTCCGGATGTGTGGTGGCATCCGTGGGTGATAAGCCATTGCAGAGTTCACAGCTGTTTCCTCAAAGATTTTTCTGAAGATATTTGCTTTGCACTCCAAATAGCGAGGAGGCCATGGTTCCCTAAGTTTAACTATTTGGATTTGAAGAGTTTTCTTTTTAAAAGGCAGCACAGTAGTGGGAATGGGCAAAGTCAAGACTGGGCAATAATCCATTTCCTTCCTGATAATCTCAGAGCTTTGGTTCTTCCTCCTCCCATCTGCTCTTCCTCTACTGTGCTGTTGGGGCCTGAGCACCTTTAGATTCTGTTTGCAGGGTGAGGGGAGACTGTGTTGTCTTACCCAGCCCTCGCCTTCCTCCTCCTGTTCCCCATGGTGGCAGAGTATGTGTGTGTGCACGAATCCTTTCTCCACCAGTGCAAGCCCAGTTCTTCTGAAGGGAAGTAAACAGGGCTAGCCGCTGCTGCAAAGCAGGTCAAGCTGGTTCTGTCTTGCACCACTGCACAATGAGCCATTTTCAGGGACTCGGGTTAAGACCATGCCCTCCTCTTGTTGTTGGAGAACTATCGATGGGCTCGCAGGTATCATATGTTACTTAGATGTATTACTCTTCTTTGAGTGGTGCTGCTTCGGTAGTATTCCCATAATATTTACATGCTGGCATATTCTCCTTTCAAGCTACGCCCCAGCTGAGCTCCATGACAGGCAGAGGTGAGAGCCACCGATCTGGAGGGTATCCCTGCCAGGCAAGTCTCCCCAGCCTGGCAGGTGTTCTCTCACCATTGTGGTCCCAGAGTGCTTGCCATTGATGAGACACCACCATTTATACCTTCTGAGACATTTGCTCTTTAATTGATGCTCACTTGGACCTGAGATATTTCATTAAGGTCCAGAGGTGCTCATTAAAAGGAACATTGGATTGTGTGGTAGATGCAGCTCATCATTATGAATCCAAGCAAGGGCTCTGTGGAACTTGTTATGTAAGGCATTTATAGATTGTTAAATTAAAGGATTAGTGTTGTGCTAAACCATTTTCAGGTTAATCAGTTGTGGGAAACCAGATTTGATGTTTAAGCAGGCTTGAACTATGGTTTTATGGTAAGAAAAGTTGTTAAGCCACTTTTATTTCTAATAAACCATCTAGCCTGCTAATTGAGCGTACTCTGCAATTTTGCACTTAACTGAATATAGTCTTGTTCCCTCGTTTTGTTATGTGTGAGACATTTTTTTTCCCCCAACTGGTCTGTAAGCTCTTTTTCAGCAGGGGCAAGATATTTTTTTTTAATTGTTGCCTCTCCAGTAAGCGTCTGATATAATTCTAAGCATTAACAGGTGCTAAAAATTTGCTTATTGAGTGGCTGCTACATTTTAGAAGGTCATTACAATGGATCACCACAAGGTTTCCACCCTGGCCTTCTGTAACCCTATTTTCAACAAATGATTGATATAACATGTTGATCTGTAGCCAGGTTGTTACTGGCAATTGAAATTGTGGCAGGAGAGTATAAGCAGGTCAAACCTGGGTGTGACACCGCCATCTGACAAAGACACAGCAGCCAAACTGCCCCCTGGAGTGGCCTCAATTCCCTTACCAAGAACTGGAGGTGGACAGATCAAAAGGTCTCTTTGCTGATCATCTCTCATCTGGTAACTGCCATGAATTGTCCGTTGACCCCACACATTACCCTCTCTGTGAAGCAGATGGGAAGTTACGTAAGCAAAAAGGATGTGCATGAAGAAACTAAGGCAAATAAGACATTTTCAATTATTTGTCAAGCCCTAAAAGATGTAAACATACAATTCATTAATTGCAGACTTCCAAGAATAGAAGGAGCCTTGAACAGAGAGGCTCTCGGGCAGCACAGACCAGGACACGCCTTCAACACTGAAGTGTGAGGTAGCTGAGCCCCACGTGCGCGGCCCTGCGTGCCCCCACGCGCGTGGGCCTCTTGGTGTACCCTCCCCCACCTCACCACAGTGTCCCCTATCTGCCCCTCAAAGCCCCTGTTCTGACATCCCCTCTCACGGCCACGTTTTAAAGCATCCGAGCTACCAGTGCTGCCATAAATAAGTGGATTGATTGCCTACAGGGGCCCCCAGCATTTCACAAATGGCCATGCTTGCCAGCCTTTAGCAGGAGGAGTCCATCTGTGGAATAAAATGGAGTCATGCTGCATTTCTGTGTTGGAAAATTAACTCGGCTTGTGATTTCTTCTTGGCTACAGTACCTTTCACACCTGTGAGCACCTTGCCTGCTCTGTCTCAACTTTGTTTTTCATTTTCTTTCTCTATCTCCTGCTTCTTCTAATAAGACTGTTCCTTCCTTCCCATTGGCCTGGCTCTGGGTCCAGCAAGGCCAGGGGCATGGGAGGGGACAGACACCATGCCAACCTTTTTTCCAAGGAACAGTCACTTTGGAATTCATTGAAATACTCAACTTCCTGTTTTGGTTTGTGTGTGTGTGTGTGTGTGTGTTCTTTCTAACTTTATTTAAAAAAAAGTAGATTTGAAAAAAAACATGTATCAGCAATATTATATAAGCAAACTGGCCTATTGCCTCTTCTCCACCCTGGATTTAATCAGTTAGTAATTATATTATAGAAATTTTACAGTATCACAAGGCCCAACAGGTAAAGAAATCAAAGAAATATGCAAATTTTTGTGTTTCCTTAGACACTTGGGATTAAATTAAGACATTAAAATTCAGCTCAAATATTGGTTTTATTTTTTAAAAAAAGCAAATTGGCCTCCTATAAATCTTTTGCCATCGTGTGTCTTCTTACCTGGCCAGCTGAAGTGGGACTAGTATTAATTAGAAATATTAACATCTGTGAAGGTCGTAAGGTATTCATAAATCTTCACTTCTTCACACATTGGGGAAAGTTCAGTCTGGTTAAAGAAAAGCACAAAAGAAATGTAACTTCATCATTCGCGTCTCATAAATGTGCTCATACTTAATGCATATAGGTATTTGAACAGATACTCATTTTTAATAAAATATTTGCCAGTCTAATTGGGTATTTTTGAGCAATTAGAACATTCCTTCCTTTAAGTAAATTAAATGCTATTCTTAGAGTATGGTACACACCATTCATTTGCTTTTCAATAAACCGTTCTTTCTAATTGGTGTAAAAGCATATTCAGCTTGCCTCCTCTGAAGTTTTTTACATTTCCAAATTTCTGAAATTGAAGGATGTAGTCCCAGCAGCAAGGACATTGACTGGCCGGGCACCATACCCCAAGCCCTGGCTGCTACTATTTTAGCTGTTTAGGATTTAATCAGCTTTTGTTAACTGATTGAGCTCCATCAACTTTTATGCCAAAATCATTTCCCACTTGCCAAATGCATTCGGAATTGACAGTTAGAAACTGGAGTGTACATTCTTTACTGTTTTGTTTTATCCTTCTTTTAAACAGCCTAAAAACAGTTGATTTGCTGTCCTATAAATCTAATTATAATTGTTAAGAAATTGGAACTCAAAATTTCATATTCAAAATTATTATGATTTTGCAGTTACATATGTGAGCTTTAAAAATATGTATATTTACATATATTTTATATCATATTTATATTTACATTATTTGTATTTTATATATCAGAATCAGAAAATAAAAGTGCTACGGTTGTGGCTTAGTGGTAGGGTACTTGCCTAGTACATGTGAGGCACTAATTTTGATCCTCGGCACCTCATAAAAATAAATAAATAGAATAAAGGTATTGTGTCCATCTACAACTAAAAAATACTTTTAAAAATCAGAAAATAAAACATAAATGGTAGATATGTCAGGTTTCTGTAGTATAAATAAAAGCAAATACAAATTAATACAAATTAATGAAGTAAATCTAACTGTAACAGCTATGGGATATGTTCTGTGGGATTTTGATCAGTTTTATGTTTTTTAAATTTCCAGTATTTCCAAATATAAGCATATTTTAATCTTAATTTATAAGGCAGAAAATTTCAAGTCAGGGCTTCAATCCTGGTGGAATGAAATGGAAGGGGAGTTTCTCTTTAATGTAAGCTATGATTAAGCAGGTGTGGGATATTACCAGAGGTGCTCCCGAGGAAGCAGGGAGTGTTGAAGATGTAGGCCATTTTGCATATCTCTGAACATCTCAAAGTGTTCACCTGGAGCCAAGAGTGAAGGAGTGGCTGTGTGCAAAGCTAGAGGTCAGCATTGTGTGTGGGCATTCACCAAATAGGTTAAAAACTGACCACAGAGTGTAAGGCTATGATTCTGTTGCTCTGAACCTCATCCTGTGTATTTGACAGAGAGCCCATTGCCCTTCCAAACTTTGGCGCCATAACTGGGGGAGGGAAAGAATCTTGGGTTGGACATTGGGTTTATCCATATGGTTGGAAAGAGGTATTACTAAGGGGGAAGGAACAGGGAAAACTACATGCTGCCCTTCTCTTCTTTATTATTTAGAAAGCAACATTAGTTTTTAGAAGATGTTGTAGGTAACTTCAAGATACTGTGTTAGTCAGCGTTCCATCACTGTGTCCAACTACCTGAGAAAATCGACTTTAAAAGAGGAAAGATTTGTTTTGGTTCACACTTTCAATATTTTCTTTCTATGGTTGCTTGGCTCTGTGGTTTTGGGCCTGAGGCAAGACAGAACATCATGGTGGGGAGCGCATGTTGGAGTCAAGTTTGTCACCTCATGGTGGCCAGGAAGCAAAGAGAGGGAGAAGAGCTGGGGCCCCAATATTCTCTTCAAGGCCTGCCCCTCAATGATCTAACTTCCTCCAACTACACCCCCCTTCCTGAGGGTTCCATCACCTCCCAGGGTCATAGGGCTCGAGCCTTAAGGGGGCCATGACGGTCATTTCTCACCAGTTCTTGAGATCATCCAGAAAGATCTCAGATATGTCACTCAGTTTCAGATGTGAGTTTATTAGAAGGAAAAGGAAAAAGGAGTTCATCTCAAGGGAAAGAATGGATCCTCTCAGAGAGGAGAAGGGCCGTGCACCCCTCCTGTCCTCCTGTTTAACCTAGGTCCCAAGGTCCCCGGGAAGTGTTCAGAGTCCCGCCCAGGTCCACCTTGTGCCTTTTGACCGCACAGGAGCGACATGGACCTCTCCCAGAGAGCGTGGTGCGGGGCTCACGGAGCTAAGCTTTTAAGGCAGCTGAGTCCCATCTTCCTTTGATCAGCCCTCAGCAAGCTTTCTTTGCGAGGGCCTGGATGTTTGGATTGCAGGAGGGATTGGGGGTCATGACATAGTTTGGGTGATGAGGGAGGATGCAGGTCCCCAGTCGGGTGTGACCTGATCTTGAAACAACAGTTTTCTTAAGGGAGCATCCCTCATTAAGGCTGGGGGAGGTCTTGACGTACCAGGCCCCCATCTTCCAGGGGCCTGTCTGTCAGGTAAGGCTCCCTGTGGCTCTCAGCCTCCCTTTCCCGCTCACCCATCGTGGCTGATGACCTCTGACACCAGCAGAGCCTCTGGCCGGGGACCCAGCTCCACCCGTGGCCTCTGGCAGACAGTCCAGATCCAGACCTAGCACTGTGGATAGAGGAGGCCAGTTTCCTCCATGTCTCAGGGCCGGGAGTGATTGGTGGCAGTGCATTCATGGGAGGGGGCAGATGTGGCACCAGAAAGAGACAGTTCATTTATTTGTCCTCATTAATTAGATTTAATAGTAAGTTTTGTCAGTTTCATAATATCCATTAGTCTCAAAGGGTGCTTCAGTATTCTGTAAAAGCACCTACGGGTGTTTTATGGCGACAGCCTATTGATTATTTTGCACACACGCTGAAGCGAAGATACCTTTTAACATTCCAGAGACTGACTCATTGCCCAAATTTGAAAACCTCCACTTAGCACTTTCTGAAGCCTCAGTGAAAATTAATATAGTTTTATAGATTTCTGTACTAAGAGGCCGTTGAAGACATGTGGAAGCTAATGAACGGAGCAGGAAAGGAAATTTTGTCGAGTCTATTCATTACATTTTTTATTGTCTAATAGCTGATTCCTCGAATATGTGTGACTTGGGATTAGATGTGCCAATTGAAGACCTCAGAGGCTCAGAGATTCAGACATGTGAAATATAAAGCCAAGTTCATTTAGCAGATACTGAGAGGCATGTAAAATAGAACCTCCATCATCTATCTTTAGAAGCAGAAGATTAAACAGAAGTGTAATTAATTTGCCAACCCTGCTTCCCCGATGGAGACATTTATCAAAGTTGACCTTTAATCATCAGTGTCCTTGTCTGTAAAAAGAAGTGTGGGTGACCTCTAAGGTCTGTGAGTAGGTTCACTATGAATGAATGCTAAGATAGACATTTATTTTCCTTAACATAAGAGGTTGAAAGGCAGGCCAGGATGGCAGTAGCAGCTCAGGGACCTGGTCAGCAATCTTTTTGTTCTGCCATTCTTGGTATACTTCTCATTTTCTAATGTGGCTGCTTAAGTGCCAGCCTTTACATCAGCTTTCCAGAAAGGAAATAGGAAGAAGGACCTATCCCTCTTTTGAAGGATACTTAAAAGATGTAATATGCCACATTTTTGTTTGCTTTCAGTCAGACTGAATTTAGTGTCAGCACACCTGACCGCAAGAGAGGACAGAGTTAGGCCTTTCAGTTGTAGCTAGATCAAAGTCAAAGTTTCTACTTCCAAGAAAAAGTAGAGTGTGTATTAGGCAAATTGAAGATTATCCACAGATTTTGAGATCAAAAAGCCAGGATCCCATATTTCTGGGAAAGTTTCTTCTATGCAATCAACCTTGGATGTGCCGAGTTTGAACAAATCAACCTACTCGGATTCTAGCCTCCACCAAGTCTGCTTGTTGTGTAGGCCTGTGGTTGGATGTTCAGGCCTCGGTTAGAATCCTCAGACTGGTTTTGTATGTATGTCAGAAACAGAATCTTTGCTGCAGGGAGCAGTGAATAGAAACACAGTTACTCCGTCATTTACAGCTGGCCTGTCCCTCCCCCGGTCAGCCTGCCCGTCACCCTGCTTACGAGTATAGATGCACCAGTTACACACCTGTTAAGGTTACGTAAGGTCACAAAGGCTACTAATAGCTGCAGCATGATTGTATTGTACTTCGTGGCTCTGTTAGGACAGGCAGGGGAGTCAAGTTCCCTCAGGATACTGAAGGGAGAAAATCACAAATCTTTGGGGTCCTCTTTTGAATGACAAAGGGAAAAAACTAATTTCTTTAAATTCCCCATTTTAGTAGCTAATTGAAACTAGACTTTTCTATTGTGGGCCAAAATCTCTGAGGGATGTTTGTGAATGTGTTGCATGTGGGTTGATAGGAGGATTTAGACGGTTTTATTTTATGCACATATATTTTTAAGTGTTTCTGAGATTCTTGATCCAAGAATCCAAAAATCCAAAGGCCCCTTTTATTACATTTTCAATTCATTTCTGCTCCCGAGGGTAGCAAAGGGGTCAGCTGGTGGATGCAATCAACTGTGGATGGTGAAGCAAGGACTTAGCCAGGAAGTGCATTCTGAATTAGTGTGGTATTCTGTGTGCTTTGGTGGCATCCCTGGGAAGCTGCCCAGCACCTGACCAACCTCTAGGAGGACAAGGGTCAGGAAGGGGGGGATGGCATCATGTTGCCCAGGCTGGCATGCCCTGAAAAGTTGTCTTTGAGGTCCCTTTTCCATTTATCAGCAAGGCTTCCGAGGTAATAAAAGGTAGCCATTCGGGACAGTTTCTTTAAATATTGCTATTGGTCTGACCAAGATTTAGCCCCAAAATAAACATGGTCCCTGAGAAGAAGTGAGAGCAAGTGAAAACACAAGAGAACAAAGAAATAAGCACAAAAGAAAATGTTTTTCATATTAGTAAGCCTAGGGATCCTACACCTGGGAGGCTCTGAATAGACCTGTCCCAGGCAGGCATGGAGGTAGGTATGATTAACATGCAGATGGAGACGGAGCAGTTCTGCAAATGCAGAGTGCAGCAGGGGGTTCCTGTAGCTGGGAAGAGAAGGAAAAGGTCATGCAGAACACAAGGCCATTAGGATCCTCTGGGCCCAGATGGAGAGATGGATTCCCATTGTCTTCTCACACGCTGTGTGTAAACACTTGGCAAGGCTGAACGTGTTCTTTGTAGTCTGTGCTATAAATGATTAAAATTGTAAAGCAAATGAGAGCCCCAGCATGGTGGAAATTTCCTGGGATCCCAGCCCCTTGGGAAGCTGAGGCAGGAGGTTCGCTTGAGCACATGTGTTCCTGGCAAACCTGGGCAACAGAGATGATGCCCTGTCTCCAAAAAAAAAAAAAAAAAAAAAAAAAAAAAAAAGTATTTGATAGTATTGTACTTTTTTTCCACTGAAATGGGGCCAAGATGGAGATGCTCCATCCACAGACGTCATTGAGATGTTTCCGTACTTTAAAGCAGAAGGAAGAGGAAACCCTTTGAAAACCAGAAGTTCCATTGTAGTTCTTGCTCTACGATGGTTTAAAAAATTGGGGCCAATTCAGGTGACCCACGGTTTTGCACCGTCTGTGCATGTTGCTAGCTTTGCCCCTTCATGCTGGGAAAACAGGTCCAACCATGTTCCAGCTGGACCTGCAGACTGTGCCTGACCCCCAGGTGAAGGGGACAAGACACGAGGGCACATCATACCTCATACCCTGAGACCATAATGTGCATGGCACCTGAGACATTTGTTGAATAATAGGAATGAATGAATTATTTTTTAGTTTGCTCAGGTTTAATCTACTTACATTAGTTACATTAACGAACTACGCATATGGACTTCATACCCCTTTCTATAGAGCTAAAAAACAAAACCCTGAGTCCCTGGCAAGGGGGAGAGAGAGATGTCCTTGGCAGTGGGGAAACCACATCTTAGTTTTACAACTGCAAAATATCTAGACGTTCTTTGCAAAACCCATTAA
This sequence comes from Spermophilus citellus, assembly GCF_964194105.1. NCBI lineage: Eukaryota > Metazoa > Chordata > Mammalia > Rodentia > Sciuridae > Spermophilus > Spermophilus citellus. Next base: position 9,386,402 of record NC_138186.1, read on the forward strand.
AAAGTAGCACACCCCACACTTGGTCAGGTTCAGGCAATTCAACCTGGGGATTATTCTTTGTAAACGCAGAGATGTGGATGGGAGCTCTGGCTTTGGTTTTATCGTCTTCCCAAGGGCCAGTGTTTCCCGTATCTGAAATGTCCTGGGGCCTTCAGGCATCCTTTGGGGCTGCCTTTCTTTCACACCAGCCCATGAACTCAAAGATCCTGACACGTCCACGTGCTGAGCTCAGCAGGTGCAAGGCAGCCCCTGGTGTCGTGAGGCATTGTGTTGGCCTCAGAATTGTGTCTCCAGCCACTGAGTGTGGATGCCCAAAGAAATTCCCAGGGGGTGGTAGTTTAAGGTCAAGACGGCATGTCCGAGTCACTTGAGGAGAAGATTTCACCAGGATCCTGGCCCCGGTATTCATCTGGGCACCCCAGCTGGTGCACGTCCTCTTTACCCCCAGGTGAGGTGAAAGGCTTACAAACGCACCTCTAACCCCATGTCATTCCAGCAAGCCAATCCAGACTGGGGAGAGGCTAGATGAGAGGAGAGAAGTGAGGGACAACAGGACACACCAGAAGGCAGCTGGCTCGAAAGGGTGATGGTGGGACAGCCCTGCAGTACTGGCCCACTCCAGCGCTCCCCGAGGGACTCACCAGTGCTTCAGAGAAAGCCCTGCTCTCCCCTGCGGTTGGACCACGGCAAAGGGATCGATTTGTGTCAAAAAGCATCAGCCTTTGTTTATTTAGACCACAGCTTAAGTCCCGCCTCACACTTTATTTACTCTTTGCCGAACCTTGGATCGATCTGTGATTTTGCTTTGTGCCCTTCTGGAGAAGAGTGACCAGAAAAACACAGTCAGCAGATCCTGAGTGCTCGGCCCTCCTGTCACAAGATGCTCTTAGCACACCCTGGAGCCAACTCCTGGGGCAAATGTTTAGCACACACTGTCAAGTGTGCCCTAGGTACTGTGCCAAGGTCAGGATTGGGAAGAAAGGGACCTTGCCTTGCCCTCGAGGGCATAGAGTCCAGAGACTCGGAGATCTTGCTTTTCTGTGTGTCTCTACGTGTATTTCTGAACTTGTGAAGAGCCAGCCAATGCCTGGGAACCATGCATAGAAAAACTGTGGAAAGGGTGAGATGACAGAGCGAGATGATCCAAAAAGCAGGTAGGGGAGGGATGGGGATGAAGGAGATAATTACAGAGGAGCTACCTGCGTAGATCTTACAAAGCTGTGTATCTGTGGATCATCTCATTTAATCAGATTCAACGTTAGCACTACTGTCATTGCTATTGTAAAGTGATGCCGCACATGTTGAAGGCTTTGTCCTCAGCGTGGTGTTATCCAGAAGTGGGAGAACCTTTTGGAAAGTCTTGAGGGAATATTAGGGTCCCAGTCCTTTCTCTTTCACATCCAGCCACGATGAGCAGGCTTCTTCTGCCACATGCTTTCCCACACGCCCAAAAGCAACGAGGCTAAGCACCCATGGACTGGAACCCCATAACTGTGAGCCAAAATAAACCTTCAATTACCTCAGGTATTTTGTTACAGTAATGCAAAGCTGACTAATACACATGAGCTGTTCATATGAAGAAGGGGCACACAGGAAGAGCTTTATAGATATTAGTTCTTATTCTGTTACTTATAATCAATCATGATAAAGGCAGTCAATAAAGGTTTGGAAATGAGCAGATGGAAAATCACATTAATGTAATTCCATTAAATTAAAATTACTTAAGTGCTGTAATTTAAGCCTGTGCCAATTTTCATGTCCACATGAGTAGAGAACCTTCTATGGTGTAAGAGCAAGATTCCCACGTGGCATTCCGAAAAGAAAATGAGCTTCAAGCCCAGCTTCGCCTCATAGGCTTCAAAAGTGTTTCTCCACCCGACTCGATGTTGTGTTTAAAACAAACACGGCATCTTCACGGGGCCACCTGCTGTCACGAGGCACCAGGTGACTTCCCTGGACCCTCCCTATCTGAAATGGATAACTGCCTCTTTTTTCGAAATTATAAACATAGAATGAGCTTCTTGTTTGGGGGGTGGAAAGCTCTAGATTTTTACAAGCGGATCCTCATAGCTGGGCCTTCAGTATCCCACCTTCTCGGGAGGACCACATGCCCTGTTTGTCCATCATTACGAGCAATTGCTGCAGGGGAGGCAGAAATAGTGCCTGTGATCATGGATTTCTGTCCTCGTGTGGAACAGCCCTCAGGAGTGACACGGGGCACCAGCTGTGGAACATCTGTGTGAGGAGGCACCCTGGGGCTGTCCTGGCTGGCTTGTCCAGCACACTAAGGCCATCTACAGGCAGATCCAGCAAAGGGACCCAGGGACTTTCCTAGACCACTGTATGGGACGGGGAGTCTTCCACACTCATCCCATCATGATGCAGCGTGTCTTCGTGTAGCATATTGCCTAAGACCACAGAAACATTGGCCCTTTAGACTCACAAGACCCTCACACAGGGTTGGCCTTGCAGAAAAATCAAATGGGATGATTCACATCATACATTCAAACCAGACCGTTGAGTTATGAGTCTAATAACTGGGGGGACACCAGAGGAGGAGTCGGCAAGAGAGGGTAGTTTAATCTATGGAACTAAGATTTATTACTGGACATTAAAAGAATCTGCACATTAAGATGAGAGACATTTTGTTTATACCCGAAATGCTGCAGTGTCCTTTGATTTGTGTACACAAGTCTTAGGGGCAAGTTACATTTTTAGCACATAACCTACATTTACTCCCAGCATGCTGCCCCAAAGACAATTCATCAGATATTTCCTCAAGGCCCTGGAAAAGGGGATAAAAGGCATATTTTAAAAGGTGGGTGTATATGTGCAAAGCATGTTTGTTTTAAAAAGATCTGTAATGCTGTAGAAATAATTAGCCATGTGCACGAACCAAAATAATGAATACCAAATGGCACAATATCCTTCCTGAAGCCTGCCTCAAAACAGAATGGGAATGAAACATTCGGTTCTATCATTATTCCATCTTTTGCCCCTGATTTCATGATAATCACTATTACCCTCTTGGTGTGAATTTAATATCCCTATATAAAGTCATCCACCTCAGATTATTCAGACCTTTCCAGGGCTCCGTGTCTTTGACTGTTATGCCACTTGCTCCCCACAGGGTCCTGGAAATGTTAACTCTTGAGCGTTCCATTAACTAAAACAGATGAGGTGCATGTTTAAAGGTGCAACAACATTGAAAAGCTGATCATGCCACCTCATCCCTGGGAGTAGTTGTTCCAGAATAGGTCAAGGTCTCACTTGCCCCCTTCACACTTCTTCCCTTATTGTTCTTCCTTCATAAATGGATGGGACTCTGCTGGAATGCAAGTTTTGAACTTAGAGGAGGACTCGGGTTTGATGGAGACAGGGCTAGAAGTCAGGCGTGTGTGTTCTTCGCTGAATCACTTCAAATAGAAGATTCCTGGATTACATTGCTTTCACACCATGGTATCCATGGGGAGTTGGTACCAAAGCCCCACAAAGATAACCAGAATCTGAAGATATTCAAGTCCCTTACAAAAATGGCATAGTCTTTGCATATAACCCGTGCACATCTTCCCGTATAGTTTACATCATCTCTAGGTGGCTTTGTAAATGCCGTGTGAGCAGTTGTCATACTGTATGGTTTAGAGAATAATGAGACAAGATCCCGTCCATGCTCAGTAGAGACACAATTTTTTTAAAAAATGTATTTTTAATCCATAGTTGATTGAATCCGAGGATGCGCAACCCGTGGATAGGGAGGGCAGCCTGTGCTAATAATAGCTTGCTTTACCTTATAGGGTTTCCTTCCTCGCCATCAGAGCAGTCGAGATTGGCTAAAGGTCTTTTCACATGAGCCCTGGTCTTAAAAAGCAGTTGAGGAGCAAGCAAACAGGACATACTGTGTTTTCCAAAAGGCTTAATTCTCTGAAATTGCAACACACTCCTGTTCCCTGGCTTTCAGAGACATTGCACAAAGCTCAGATGTTTGTTCAAACACTAGCTTGCTGATGTGGGAGGCTCCCCAGGCATAATCCCAGGCATGAGGTTTTCAGATGCTGAACGTGTAATGCAAGCACATTATTTCCCATCGACATATGTAAATGTAAGATAATCAGTAGTGCAAATGGAAACACATCAGAAAATGGGCTGGAAAACACATTTAAGATGTCACATACTGTGTCAGTTTCCTCTCATTGAAATGAGGACTGGGGAACTGCTCTCTTTGAAACCATCTGTGGCCAGACAGTTTAAGCCAGTGGTCATCAACCCTGATTCTGGGCTAGAGTCTTTCACAAGCTCTGCAGTGCTTGTGATGACCAGTAGAGACTGAGAACCACTGGTCTACTCTGGTGTCCATTCTTAGTTCTGTTCTTGCGCGGTTTCCCTGCTGTATTTAACAGAGCCGACGTCTTTGTTTTCTTCCCCTTCTTGACTACTTTTACTCTGCCATCCAAAGTCCTCTTGGTGGTATAGAAATCTTCCCTCCAGTGGCTTTAGCCTAACCCAGCTTGATCCTGTGGTTCCCCAAGCCATGCCACCTTTCTACCTCTCCTCTGTACTCACCATCGCTGCCTGAGTCTAGGGTCATTCATCTGCAGCTTCCCTCAGTTCGGGAAAGCCTGGCGAACTCAGAGGTAGGTGGAATTCTAGACCGGAGTATGCATTTAACGAAGATGTTTCCAAGCTTATACCTTGGTGATACCCATCATCTCTCTGGGCCCCTGTTTCACCACCTATAAAATAAGCTGCAATTTATACATGGAATAACTATAAATAGAGATGTAGGCTTTGTATAAATTCCATACAGATTTGGGTTTCTTGGCCTTAGGCTGAAGCTAGCATCAAAGAATGCTGGTAAAAAGGATAAAAAAAAAAAAAGATGGTACCCAGATATCATGTCCCATATTGCATTTGTGTTACCATCCCCCACAGATCTGTCTATACAGATTTATCCCATGTTCCCTGTTCAAATCTAGACCATTGAGAATTTTTGGTTATTTTTAAAACTTTGCTCAAGGGCTGGGGTTGTGGCTCAGCGGTAGAGTGCTCACCTAGCACATGCAAGGCCCTGGGTTCCATCCTCGGCACCACATAAAAATAAATAATAAAATAAAGGTATTGTGTCCAGCCAACTACAGCTAAAAAATAAATAGTAAAAAAAAAATGCTTTGCTCAAGATTCATCTTGCCAAAAATGTTGGACAAATGCCTAATTTGAAAATTGGCTTGCCATCTTAGAGCTACCATTAGGAGAGAAATTTGGTCCCAAAGAATTCTGTAAGCGGTCAGTATGCTAGGATTAAAAAAAAAAAAGAAGAAGAAATCAGATAATGCTAGGTGGTCTGGGTTAGTTGCATGCTTTCCCCTGAAGCATTTCAAACAGTTTTCCTGGTATCATCTCACCTGTCCTTAGGGTTCTTTAGTTTCTGGACAGTTTATATTTTCCTTGGCAGCTTGCAACGTGAGAAACTGAGGTAGAGCCATTTGATCAACTTCTCTTCCAAGGAAAATTGAAAAACTCTGTGGGGAAAATACTAACAATTATTTGGGCCCTGACTGTGGATTCTGAAAAAATTTATTCATGGAAGGGCAGAATACGTTACTATTTCCAGAACATTGCCAACAGCAAAGAGATTATGCCCGGAATTAAGTACAGCCCTGTTTCCTTTCTCCTGTGCTTTGAAACTCAGTGTGAGAAAGCAATGGAATCTTCCCCCACTTCAGGCCAAATTAGGTCAGAAAACTTTTACTGTAAGCCTTTAAGTCATAGAATGCACTGGAAAGGAGTAAAAAAAACCTAGGATCTGTGCAGTACTTAGTAGGTTTTTGAGTGAGGAGCACGGGGTGTATCTTGCACACTGTGGCAGGGCATAGAAAAGAAGAGAACCCTTCTTGGAGGTTGCCTTATGTGTCCTGAGATAGGAATTCTAGGGCTTTGCTTGATTTGCTAAGCTCAGAGCTCAGTGGAGGAGAACTGGGGGATGGTCACAAGCAAGGTCAACAGCACGCTCACAGTCAGCCCTTCCTCTGCTGTTTTTATGAGGTGGTGGTTGGGGCCAGGGGTGTTGGTGGTCATAGGAGACAGCAAGGGAGGGCCACTCAAGCTGCTGGCCCTAGTATTCCTGCAGCCGGGAGAAGAGAATGCAGAGGGGAAGAGTCTCCCCTCCCCAGCAGCGAGCCTTCTCCTCCCTGAGGGGGGCTTGTCTGTCAGGGGCAACACTGCTCTTTTTGTGTGTCTTAACTTAGAAGAGTCTGCTGGAAAAGTGGCAGATGAGTCACCTGTCACTAGAGGAGATGTTCTCGGCACGGAGGAAAACAAAGGCAGCAGTGAATTATGGCTGCAGCTTCCTGCACCTGGATTGCCATTGCTGAGCACCCCTGATTTCAAGCACTCGGCGTGGGAGACTGCGTACAAGTCCAGGAGCATCGTGGCCTGGGTTCTGCCCTCTGCAAACGGAGGCCAGACTGGTGGGGGCATCCAAGGGAAATGGCTGGGGACCTTCTTTCTGAGTTCAAGGCACTCAAGTGCTCCCGAGTTACATTTCTGCTAGACATACTAGATATCTTCACAATAAAAATCTCCACCCAGAGAGGAAGGAAACGGAAAGAAGTCTATGCCATAGGATTTGGAAACTTGGGTCCCCTAAATTCAAATGTGCTATGGGACCCAGTGATGTGGCTGATGCGGCCTGTGCCCCAGCTTTGTCCATGCTCCCAGCAGCTGTCCACTGAGCGACACTCCTCTGCTCTGTACTATGGAGTTTCCTATTTGCTCCCATCACAAATTCAGGGAATAGTCCAAGGACATCAGATGCCACTTGGTCTTCTTGATTTACATGCAGCCTCTGAGTCACTTGGGGCTCTATATAGAGCTCTGACCCCTGGGGGTGAATATATATTCTTTTTTCCAAAAAGAAGAAAAAAACCCAAGTTTCCAAATCATATATATATATATGAAATTAAATATCCTCTAAACAAGTTAAGAAAAAGGAAAGATGAACTTGTCTTTTCTGGGAAACCATGGTTTAATAAATACAAATACCCTGTGAGCCACAAATAAAATTTGGAGCACAGTGCGTTGGAAGCTCGGCCTGAAATTCGGTGCAGTGATCCTTGGTTTTGCTTCCTGTGGTTTTAGTTACCCACAGTGAACCATGGTCTAGAAATATTACGTGGAAAGCTCCAGAAATAATTCATAAATTTTAAATAACTTTTTACAGTATTCTTATAATAATAATTGATCTGTTATTAGCAGTTAATCTTTTACTGCCCCTAATTTATAAACTAGACTTTACCATAGGTACATATGTTTAGGAAAAGGCACTCTGTGCATATAAGGTTTGGTCTTATCCATGGTTTCAAGTATCTATGGAACATCTTAGAGCATATCTCCTATAAATAAGGTGCAGGGGGTGACGAGTCCTTTGGGGCGTTTCTACAGTCAGAACTTTTTAGGCTTTAAAAACCAAGTGCACCTGGCTTTATTTGTAGAAGTCCTACTGAGAGGCTAGCCGGACCCTCCCCTGAGTTCCAGGAAGAAGGGGAGCACACATGATAGGTTCCTCCCTCAAGGAATGTAGGAACTTAAGGTCTGCCCCGGTGACTCTGAGCCACAGCTGCCCACTCCCTGCCCAGAAATTGAGTTTATTTGTGTGAGTTCATTCGATTTAAAAAGAGGGATTTAAAAAAATCTCCCCTAATATGCTGCCAAGGTTAAGATGCACATGTCTAATGTAGCATCAGCTGCCAATCAGAATTACCAAAGGAATTTTTAAAAATAGAGATTCCTGGGTCCTAGCCCACACTTAGAGAATCTTGGAAAACTAAGGAAAATTGTGTATTTACAATGTCACATGTATTTCTAATAATCCACCCAGTAGATCGTCACTCCAATCTCTGGTTGTGCAGTTGTGATCTTGAACAATCATCATAGTTTCCACTTATTCATTTTTATAGACAAAGATATTTTTACTGTTTCAAGCTTCATGGCCAAGCATGCTTATACAAGTCGAGCATCCCTAATCTGGAAATCCAAAATTTGAAATGCTGCAAACTCTTGAAACTTTCTAGTGCTAACTTAACACCATAAGTGGAAAATCCCTTAGCTGACTTCATGTGGTGGGTCTCAGACAAAATGCAGGTGCACTGAAAATATTATATAAGATGACCTTCAGGCAATGTATATAAGATACATATGAAACCTAAATGAATATCACTTTTAGACTTAGGTCCCATCCCCAGTCCCCATAATATCATATTATGTATGTGGACATATTCCAACATCAAAACATTTCTGGTCCCAACATTTTGGATAAAGGATCCTCAATCTATAGTCACTTCTAATAAAAATCTTACTGCCGTCTAAAGCCACCAACCACCCAGCACTGTTCCCTATCCTGTTTTTCCTTCCACTTTCCTGCCACTTTCTGTCTAGAACTTGATCTTTGCCTGGAGATACCCCCATCAGTGTGGATTATTTCTTTAGATGCCCACACTAGACTTGCCTACACCCTGGTCTGTGATGGACATCTGGCTGTAACCGCCCTCACACTTGTATTGGGCCACAGAGTGGGCCCATGGGTGCTCCTGGCTGTGTTCAGTTCCTTTCCATGCCTCAAAGACCTCTAGCCAGCCAGAGATTTGTTGGCCACAAAGCACAGCCCTGCGAGGTGCTGCATGACTGTGATTCTGGCATTTAGTGTAAGAAAACTTATAAATCCATGATTTAATTCAAACATTATCTTCCACGCTGTCCTTGAGCAAAATTTCAGCTCAGCTGTGAAATAGAGAAAATCCACCCATCTTCAGCATCTCCTTCCAGGCTTGTGTAAGCCTCCTGGGCTGGTCCCTGGGGTATCTCCCATTGAGAGCATTGTGTGACGTTATCGGGAGCTGTGTATCTTACTGGATGTGGTTGGTATGGGTTTGTTTTATCATCTGCATTGGAAATGTTACCAATTGATTCAGTTCCTGCCTTATGGCTACTCTTCATCGCCCACCCACCATCTATGGCCTAGCCAGAGCCAAATGGAGGCAAACTGTGGATTGTGCAAACCATCAAAGGGAGAAAGACCCTGATTTGGGAAACACGTCTTTATGAAAAGATGAGAGTGTAACAGACAAAATACCTCAATTTTGAGAGGGTGCTTCTATCTACTTACCATCCAGATGCTTGTCTAATGGAAACCTTCTCTTTCTTATATTTTAGAAAAAAAAAACACCTGTTTTAAGAAATTATCCCCTATAGGAATCAAGCTCCCATTTCCCAGTCCTAAATAAACTCTGTTAAATACCAGGAACACAGTAGCCTGAACTGGCACCCTGCTTATAGCTTGCATCCTGGAATTGGGGGATGCTAGCAGAGGTGAGCCCAAGCACAGAGCCCCGTTTACCTTCTCACGCTTGTGATTGCATTATAAGGAAAAATTATTGATCCTACATACTCAAGAATGAAGCAAGACTTAAAAAAAAATCAGGTAAAAATAAATGGTTTCTTAGCAAAAGAATACTAGCAAAACCAAAATGGAAATACTTGGCAGCAAAACATGAAGACTGAAAATGTTGCCAGAATGCTTATGGAATATTCTGACCATTTCCTTCACCTTCCCATAATTACAAAAAGAAAAAGAAATGAACATTTATGTAATTCCTACTGAACATGAGAAGCATTTTTAGCCACCATCTGTGGAATACATGCTCTGTGCTAAGTTACTGTACTAAGTGCTTAATATACATTACCTTAGAGCATCATCCTGACCCTGCAGGGTAGCTGCTGTGATCCCATTTTAACCTGATGACACTGAGGCTTGGGCTAAGTAGACTGCTGTGACTCAAGGTCCCCACTCCCCAAATAAAGACACTCCTATCAGATACTCATGGATCATCTCCAGAAGTGAGAGCAAAGGCCAGACCTCACCATGAGGAAAGCCAAATTCTTTGCTACACCAGCTAGAGAAAAGGAACTGACTGCAGACCTTGTTCCCAAAAGTTTGAAACTTTCTGAAGAAAGACCAACAGACTAGTGGAATATCGGCGTAAAAACTCAAGTGATAGGGCAGTATTAAAAATGGCTCTCTGGCTGTAGGCCTGGGGAAATGGGGCAGACTGCTGGCATACACAGGGACCAGACTGGGTGCTGGTCTGAGAGGGATGATTAGGGGACATTGAAGCATCCAAGTGAGAATTCCTGACAGTCAATTGGGCCTTGTGACTGAAGTCCTGGAAAGAATTGGGATTTTTTTTGTGCTAGACATGCTCTCTGGTAGATGACCTCTTGTTCCACCTCAGCGATCTCTTGAAAATGTGTTATTGTCCTTCACGTGTTACCAGTGGGGAACCTGAGGCCCAGAGAGGTGAACTGCTGCCGTGTTCTGCAGCCCAGGGTCGTGTGTTGGAGGTTTGTTGCCAGGGTAGTGCTGTTGGGAAATGATGTGGGCCTTTAAGAGGTGGAGCCTAGTGGGAGGACCTTAGGTCCTGGAGGGCCCTGCCCTCAGGAGTGCTGCTCTCCTGGGGTGAGGTGTTACAAAAGCCTGAGCTGACCTCTGGATCCCTCCAGCTTCCTGCTTGGGATGGAATCCCTTCTTGCCATAGGCATTCCCACCAAGGTGGCACTATTGCCATAAGGCTCACACCAACCAATGGGGCTACCTAATTATCTTGAACTTCCAGCCTCCGAAGCTATGAGCGAAATGAAGCTCCCTTCTTCAACAGTAGTCTGCCCTGGGTATTTTGTTATAATAACACAACACTAGGGCATGTATCTTCTACGGCCACAGTACTTAGAAATAAAGTTGACCTCCTTGTGAAACTAACATACTTGTTTGCTTTTCCATTTATCTATTAAACATTTTATTGACTATTTAGGTCATAGTCATTTGATGTTTACAGCAGCATTATTTGATATCTTTCATTTGTTATTAGAGCCATATATAAAATGGCTGGCCATCTTTAGTGTTTTTATGGTGGTGTAGAGATTTGAGTTAGGTCATTGGTATTCAGTTTCCTCTAAAGAGGAAAGGGATTGATTTAATTTGTAATGAGTGTGTCTAAGCAGTATACAGTGTCCTCTTGTGTTAAATAAGTTCAAAAGTCTCTATTTATACCATATGAATAAACAACAAATGAAACAAACAAATTTAAAACATAAGCACATTTAAATTTTATCTTTGAATATAGATGTAATTGACCATTTGTTCTGCAGAGAAAACTTTAGTCCAGTTTAGGGGGAAAAAAATACACCAGTGTACTCACATGGAGGATCTTCTAGAAGACAATTGGAAGAAGAGAGTAAATTTTCTGAATTGCCCAGACTTGAGAGGACTCATTAAGGGAATGAGGCAGGGAACCTTCTAAGTAGAGAGAGTCTCATCTAGTCTCTTTTTTTTTTAATGTTCAGAATTGTGTGATCATCACCACAATCCAATCTTAGAACATTTCTTTTAATATTTTTTTTTGAGAGAGAGAGAATTCTTTTTAATATTTATTTTTTAGTTTTCGGCAGACACAACATCTTTGTTGGTATGTGGTGCTGAGGATTGAACCCGGGCCGCACGCATGCCAGGCGAGCGCGCTACCGCTTGAGCCACATCCCCAGCCCTCATCCAGTATCTTTGCTGGAGCTGACTGGTGCGAGGAATGTGGGAACTTACTACAAGCCTATTGGGTTAGTGCAGGTGTTATTCCCACTTTAGAGACCAGGAAACTGAGGCACAGAGTCATTAACTTGCATGGGGGTATGTAAAGGCACCAGGATTTCAACTCATGCAGCTTAGACCCTGCCCTCTGCCCTCTGCCCTCATCATGACAGTAATGGGGAGACCAGTAGTTAGATGATAGAAGCAGCCTTGGTTTCCATGCCACTGCCTATGAGCTGGACACTGTCCCACACAATTCCCATAACCCTCCTGCCCTCCCCCCCCCCAGGAGCTGGGACTTCCTGTGATCTCTGTTTTCTTGGAGAGGAAATCAAAGCTTTGAAAGTTGAATGTCTTTTCGTAAAGTCATCAATTACCAGATGCTGGAAGCCAAAGCCCTGCCCCAGAGCCTGCACGACCCCTGAGTCAGCCACGTTCTGGATGTGCGACAGCAGGCTCTGGAGCACCAAGTGCATTTAAATGTCTTAAATGCAGAGATGAGGTAGAGCTGGCATTTGACTGGCTTATTAGAACTTCCCTTTCATTGTGTGGCCAAGAAGTATCTCATAGTGGGGGACTGCCACCTTCCCAGAACCTAAATTTAAATGTAAAGAATATAAATCAGCCTGCCATCTCCTGCTGGATACAGTTGATCAGAAGGTGTGCCTGGTTCAGACTGTTACCATTCATCCAGGGAGAGTGTAGATTTGTTGTTGTAGAATGAATACCTGCTTAAGCCTGAGGCTCAGCCAGGGTGAAGAGGAACAGCCTGGCAGGCAGGGTACAGGGTTGCTGGCAGCTCATTCAATGCCCTTCCTGTTCTGCCAGCTTCGTGCTGGGCAGCATGTGAGCCCTGGGGGAGGCCGTGGTCATGACTTGTCTTTCCAACTGAAAGCAGCTGCAGGTAGGGAAGTATCCCATTGCCCATCTTAGGGGTGACTGGAAACAATCAGGCATCCTGGGCTCCACTGCGTAGCCTTGCTTCAAAATAAATGGAGGTAGAAAGTGGGTTCTGCGTTCACAGGCTTTTCAAAATGAACCATTCATCTTCTGAGGGTCAGAACTCAGCCATCCATTCATGGAGCATGAGTCATACCCCTAATTTTAAAACAAACATGTATTTCAGAGAGAATTCTTATCCTGGTTGACTTTTATGGCTGGTCTCCCTGTCCTTTATGGACTCAGCTTAGGTTGGTTTCAATAAAACTTTTGTCTTTGTAAATATATACTCCTTCCAGTAAATCCAAAGGTTAAAAAGCATTTCCTTGAGATGGAGGGCAAGAGTGTTGGATGGCTGGAAGTGAATTTTCAGAGACCTTCCCTTGTAGCACACGTCTTTAGGGCCACCTCACACGGTGCACTTGAACTTCCTGATACAGGAAGTCTGGGGGTTAATAACATGCAAGCGTGTTAGAAATGGCATCTCCACGTGCAGATTCTTTGCAAATGCACAGTATTTTGTGTCCTTCTGTGGCGAGTTCAGTGTTTGATCAGCATCTCTCCTCATGTTCATCATCTAGAAAACAATCCCCAAAACCTTTGCTTTTCGAGTCCAGCTTCTGAGGAAGACAAAATACGACGGATACAGGATAAGAACAGTGTGCCCAGAAAGAAGGGACAGCACCCCTGGAGTCCCAGGGAAATGTGACATTCAGTCGAGACCCCTAGTCAGGGAGTTGACAGTATAATGAGGACACATGAAAACAAGGATAGAGTGGCTTCCAACAGCCTTGTTGTGAGTTTAGGAGGAAGTGCCATCAGGGGACCTGGCCTAGGCACAGGCATGGAGTAGGTGGCCAGTACTCGCCCAGCTGGGAACTGAGAGTGTAGCGGAGGCCACAGTTACAAGAAGATAAAGAAGAGTGCCAGGAAAGGCATGGGGTGTGGGGAAAACCTCAGGTAAATGACATCCCAAGGGAGACCTGGGAGTCAGGATAGATAGAACAGGCTTCTAAGGGTGGCCCCCAAGGCAGCAGCAGGAGCAGCCTCAGGAATCTCCAGATGGCTGATGCATGCACAAGTTTAAGTCCAGACTAATTCTGGAAGGTCTTTCAGGGATCTGGAGAGTTCCTCATGGAACTGAGCGGAAACAAGGTCCTGTGAAATTTAAAAAAAAAAAAATGCAATTTGTTTTCAAACTTTTTTAATCACAACATGGAATTTAATCTTTGTGATAAAACATACATCCTTAAAATTTATCATTTTAACCACTTTTAAGTATACAGTTCAGTGACATTCATACAATATGATATTTTGTCATTGGTGTGCAAAATCACTAACCATCCCTCTCCAAAACTCAGCCCGCATGCCATGCTGAGCCTGTGTACCCATTAACTTCCAGAGCCTCCTCCCCAGCCCCTGGCTACTTCTGCTCTACTCTATGAATTTGACTGGCCCAGGCACCTCATCCAAGTGGAATCAGATGGTGATGTGCTTTGTGTCTTCCATCTTGGACTCCTCGGCATAATGTTTCAATGTCCATCTATGTTGCAGCCTGTAGCAGAATTTCCAACCTTTGCAAGGAAAGGGAACTGAATTGCAGTGGATGATTGCACCACACTTTGCTTATCTCCTCCTGTCTTGATGGACACATGGGTGGTTATGCCTTTCATCTGTCTTGAATGATGCTGCTGCACAGTGCTATGTAGTGTCATTTGAGTCCCCACTGTCAATCCTTCAGTGTATTACCTAGAAGTGGAATGGCTGGGTCACACGGTAATTCCATGCCAAACGGTTTTCCACAGTGGTGACATCCTGAATCCTCAGCAGTGCACGAGGGTTCCAATGTCTTCACATCCTCACTGATGCTGGCTATTTTCCATTTCTGCTTTTGGAACACAGTGGCCACCCCGATGGGTGTGAAGTTGGTGTCTCCGTGCCGACATGTAATTCATTTTTAAAGCGCAGTTCAAGGCGGTGAAAACACTATTTTTGTGTTGGCAGGGGTGAAGGAAAGGATCAGAGGCTGGATTTTAAATCTCTGAGGCTGCTGCTCAGGAGTGAGGGAGCTAAAAGGGCAGTTCAAGAGGGTCCACCCCAGCAGCCGGGATTCTCACCTCTGACTGCACATCAGAATCCCCCGGTGAATTTTTTTCTCCACCAGTGGAGGTCCCCACCTCCAGGGATTCTGACTCAGCTGGTCTGAGTGGGCCTGACAGACAGCCGGCCTGGATCCCTCATGCTGCAGGTGAGGAACGTGTGGCCCTGATGCTAAGGCTCCAGAGCTTCTTGTCTCAGCCCAGAACTGTGCCCTTTATTTAAAAAAACCAGGAATTTCCCAAGTACATACTCATCTTCCTCTGTGTTCCGGGGAAAGGATGTCCTCAAAGATTGGGAGAGCCAAGCGGGTTGGAGCTGTGTCCTCCATTGGACCTTCGGGGGGATTCAGTGTCCAGTAACCATGGCAGATTTGCAGTACAGCTGGTCCTGAAGCTCAGTGGACTGCCACTGTAAAGGTGGTGGCAAGTTCCCTGGTGGGTTGCCCTCGTGCTTCAATGCTTTGAGTGCTGTACCCAGAAAACTGATCTGCCCAGCACTTCTTACACACTAAGCACTTGGCACAGAGCGGCTTCTCTGGGGCTTGGCTGCAGCCTCATTGCCCTGAGTGACATGAACTCCTGACTATTTCTGTTCCACTCTTGTACCTGTTCATTGGCCACTGTGTGGGGGATGCACAGGTGTAGAGAAATCCTTGGTTCATGCTGCATTCTTATCCCAGAACCTCATGGACCTTGTTTATTCTGTTTATTGTATCGTCTGACATATTTGTAAGTTTATGATCAGCATCAGTTATAAGGAGGAGTTCATGGGAAAACTACAAAGTTAGGACAGTTCCACAAGACCATTCTCATTTCTGACAACATCACAAGTTCGGGGTATTCCCCAAACCACCCTCGAGCTCTGCAGTTCACTAAGGAACTCAGTGATGGAGTTACGGACAGCATTGCCCCCTCCTGCCATGAAGTGTAGTAGTGTGCCCAGAACATAGCCAACGGGGTGCCCACCCGTGCCTCTGAGTCCAGCATTTTTATTGAAGCTTGAGTGCCCTCTGTCCTCATGACTGACCTTTAGGCCCTAGCCCCTCCCTGATGTCAGGAAAATTCCATTAATCCTTAGTTCCTCAGAAGTTGGAACTGATGCTTTGGTGACGCAAACCCCCATCATTAGAGGTCCAGTGACCAAAGCTCCCTGGCAAAGAAACATGTGTCTATGAGTCAAGAGACCTAGCAATCACTTCCCTGTAGCAGAGGACAAAGGCCAGACCTCTGTTTGGATCAGGGTAAATTCTTCCCTAATACATTTGCAATCCCAGTGCACAAGCCAAGCAACTGAAACCCAGGGTTTTGTTGGAGAGGAGCCAAGATTTTTATTTTATTTCTGCCATTCATTAACCATGTAATATTTGGCAAGTGATTTACACTCTGAGCCTCGGGATTCTTGCCTTTACAGTAGGATGGGCATGCCCTGGCCATTGTATGTAAAGCATTGCTACAGTTAAAATGAACATGGGTGACTTGTCCTGCCTGCAGTCCATGAGAAGTCTGGTCACAGTAGGTCTTGTGGCCTTTGCAATGAAGAAGATGGCTAAGCTATTTAATGTCACAGTGTCTTAATCCATTCTGTGCTGCTATAACAAAATAGAGACTGAGTAATTTAAAAACAATAGAAGTCCATTTGGCTCACGGTTCTGGAGGCCGGGAAGTTCAAGATGGAGGGGCTGTGGGAGCTAGAGGGACTTCTTGTCATGCCACCTCCGTAGTCAGAGGTGGAATGGCCAGACAGCATGCTCCTGCAGGAGAGAGGAATGGGGCCAGCCCACCCCTGGGTAGCAGCATAAATCCACTCATGCGGGGGAGCCCCATGTCCTAATCACCTCCTGAAGGTGCTGCTTCTCAACACCTTCACATGGGGGTTAAATTTCCAGCACCTGAACTTTGGGACACACATTCAAATCATAGCAGCCAGAGACCATGAAACCACAGTGGACAGGAAGCCACGGGACAAGGGCCCTGGAGGAGTGGCATGTGGGTTTATGATTCACCCGAAGGCTTCAGAGACAGTGAATCCTTTCAACGACTCGCTGGATGCCTCAATTCCAGAAGGCAGTTTCTGACCTGGGGGAGATTTTCAGGATCTCTGTTGGTAAACTTGGCGCACTTAGTGTCTCAGGAATGCCGTTCCCCAGTGACCAGTAGAAGGTCCTTGAGCTGGTGCAGGTGGTTGGCTTTGCTGGGTGTGGAAAGCCTGGAGGCGTGTGAGCCATGGGCTGGAAGCCTTCCCTGTGGACGTGGAGAGGAGAGTCTGCACCTCCCCGCTGGGCCTTTTGAGAATTGCTCATCTAAACAGTATTGTAGAGGGCTGGGGATGTGGCTCAAGCGGTAGCACGCTCGCCTGGCATGCGTGCGGCCCGGGTTCGATCCTCAGCACCACATACCAACAAAGATGTTGTGTCCGCCGAAAACTAAAAAATAAATATTAAAAAATTCTCTAAAAAAAAAAAAAAAGACTAAAATTACTAATAGCAGAAATAAAAGAGGGGTCACAGCCTTGAGTAGTCTTATGCATGTAATCCCAGCAATTCCAGAGGCTGAGACAGGAGGACCACAAATTCTGAGGCCAGTTTGGGCAACTTAGCAAGACTGTAAAGCACCTTTGGGTTTAATCCCACAAAAAAAATAGATATAAACAGTATTGTAGAAAAGTAGGCAGAGGGGAACACGGAGCCTGGCACTTAACCCTTTCCAAGATAAGCCGCGTTGGAGCTGAGCCTCTGGCTTCTCTGTGTATGTTCTTTGAGGAATTGCTTTCATACTTTATGGTATGAAAGGGGACCTATGTGAAGCACTGTCACAAATACAGTCTGTAAGGCAAAGAAAGGAAGAAAATGATTTCTCAAACATCCACTGTTCTCTTTTGCATAAATCACAGAGATTTGAGAAAATGGATGGTTTGAAGGTGGTGTGTTGATGTCGTCATGGAACTAGGAGAGAGGGGCAGCAGATAAGTGTGGGTGATGGCCAGGAAGCCAGGAGGTGGACTGGTGGAATGTAATGAGGTTGGCCACCGTTTATTGAGTGTGCACAGTATTTCCAGATGTTGTATGTGTTAATTCTTCCCCATTTAATAGGCAGGGATGTGAATTCCAAGATTCTGCATTGTTGAAATACTCGCCCCCTTAAACTGGGGCACATGTAATTTTAAGTAAAATAAAAAGTATATTAAAAGGAAAAAGAAAAACAATTACATATGCAGATCGCAGTAAAGCCTGGATTTGAACCTGCCCTCTACCTAACACCATAGCCTACCCTTGTTTGCTTTTTGTGGTGCCAGGGCATCGTGCATATGAGGCAAGCACCTACCACTGAGCTACATCCCCAGCCCAATGAAGTTCATAGCCTGCCCTTTGAACAGCTCTACAGATTCGTTCTCTTCTCTTCTCTCCCCCCACCATTTATTTATTTATTTATTTATTTATTTATTTATTTATTTATTTTAAGCTGCTTAGGACCTTGCTAAATTGCTGAGGCTGACCTTGAACTTGTGATCCTCCTGTCATAGCCTCCAGAGCTGCTGGGATTACAGTTGTGCGACAACACACCAGACGTGGGCCCTTGTTGCAGATGGTAGTAATAATATTATATTTTACATTGATATTCTAACTGTACCACTGGCTACGAAGGAATGGCTTTATAAATTCTGCAATGAATTTGTCACTATAGGGATAAGGACTTTATATCAAAAGTGCCAGGTCCTCATCCTCCCAACCCTGATTCCAACTATGCCACTGTGGCCAGTTCTCATGTTGTCACAGTAGGCTGAGGGCTGAGGCCACAAAGAGGGCCACCTTCCCTGTCCTTAAACAGTTTACTGTGGACCAGGGTGAGAATCTCAAAGTGCAGGAGTGGTGGGCCCCTCCCTCTCCCCGGACCTGTTCCCAGTCTTCATCCAGAGTGGTGCAGTAGCCGTCATTTGGGTGCCCACAGGAAGCTCTTCTGCAGGAGCGTGACTTGAGAGCAGAGAGGTATTTGCTCATGTGCTGAGCCAGCAAAGGTCTTGACAGACGGGCATTTCCAGCTTTTCTTACAAACTCCAACTCAACCTCTGCTCGACAATGCACTTGGGACCAGTCTGGATGCAGATGGTTATTTTTCTGTCTTGAGCCTTTCCAGGAATTCCACCGTGGGCAGGCCGCCAGAGGACACTGGCGACGCAGATGCTGCAGCCACGTCTCCCTGTGAGCTAGGATCACACAGCCCCTGGGCCTCGCCCTCCTCCCTGCTGGCCCAAGCCGATCCTCCTGCATTCATATAGGAGTGCCGTGAAGCCATGCCCTGGACTCTGCCCACAGGACAGCTGTCCCCCTGTGCCGAAGGTGGCAAAACCCACTACAAACACCCCGGTGCCATCCTCTTGTGGACTGGAACAGTAATGGCAGAAGGTCAGGAAAGTTTGCCCCAGGCTTGATAAAGGCCACCTCCCATTACACCGAGAGGTGGCAGCAGACCACAGAGCCCCAGCTAGGGATGGGGGAGGAGGCCGTTCAGCCTCCCCAGCAGAGGGGTCCAGTGGACGCGCACAGTCGCAGCCAGTGTCCCGAGGAATCCCCTCCAGCCTCTTCCTCAAGGCCTTGACCAGAGGGACAGTTCTGCCCCAGAGGCAGAGGGACCCTGAGCCAGTGTGCGTCCAAATAGGACTATTATTTGGGAAGGATTTAAAATTTTTGATCATTGCATTGAATTTCATTGCCAAAACATTCTACAAATATATGCCAGGCCAAAAAAAACTCTTCACCGTGCTGACAATGTCTGCAGTGAGGTCTCTTCTCCTGCTTTGCCCTGACCCACTGAATTCCCAGCTGACGCTGGTAGCACTGGCCCAGCCAGACCTTCCCTGCACTGTGAGGTCCCCGTGGTGGGCACCACTGCCACCACTGTGGGGAGCCTGGCCGGGTGCAGACTTGAACTTTCTGTCACTCTGGAGCAGGAGAGCCTGTTTAGAAGGAGCTTGGCTCTCTCAGTTCTCGGCTCCCCACTGTGCAGGAGGCACCCCCTCCAGGCCCCTGCACAGCTGAGACTTGGATTGCAATTTGTGGAGTGGCATGGAGCTTGGTGGCTGGGCCTGGGGTCCCCAATTTGCTTGCCTGGGAAATTCAAAGAGCCAGTTCTCTCTTCCTGAGCCCCCCCCCCCCCCCCCCCCCGTGTGATTCTCGGTTAGTCTCTATATGCTACAGTTCCTTTGGACATTTCTCTCCCACTTATGCATTCCATTCCTTTTCTAACCCCCCAAATTATTTGCCACTAAGCTGTCCTCACCATAGTGCACCCCCACATACTAGTAGTCCCTGCATCAGGATTGTGGAGGGCATGAAAATGGCCCATGCTAGTTCTACCTCTGATTCTGCCCTTGAACAAGCCTCGGTGTCCCCAACTAGAGGAGTAAGTGGCATGTTGAGGGTTACAGCATATAGTAGTTTATCAGTTAGTAGAAGCCATTTGTATTAGTTTCTTCAAGCTGCTACAGAGGGTTAAGATAACAGAAGTTTATTCTCTTGTTTTCTCTTATGCTTCTGGAAGTCCAAGGTGGTGACAAGGCTGTGTTCCCTCCAAGAGCTCCAGGGGAAATGCCCTCCTTGCCTCTTGCAGTCTGATGGCTCTGGATGTCCTTAGCTTGGGACAGGACTGCGTAATTCCAGTCCCTGCCTCTGTCTTCACAAGGACATTTCTTATGCATGACTCAGATCTTTCTCTGCCCTTCTAAGGAGGCTTGTGGTTGAATTTAGGACCCATCTGGATAATCCAGAATGATGTCATCTCAAGATCCTTAGTTACATCTGCAAAGACCCTTTTAAAGTCACCAGGTGGCCATGACTTTGGCGGGGGAGGGGTCTCAATCCGCTACTATTTTTTTTTTTTAAAGAGAGAGGAGGGGGGGGGAGAGAGAGAGAGAGAGAGAGAATTTTTAATATTTATTTTTTAGTTCTCGGCGGACACAACATCTTTGTTTGTATGTGGTGCTGAGGATCGAACCCGGGCCGCACGCATGCCAGGCGAGCGTGCTACCGCTTGAGCCACATCCCCAGCCCTCAATCCGCTACTATTAATGATGAAATGAAGATATATTCCGTATTTCTCTCTTCTTTATGTCCCTGGGCACTTGGGTGGCCGTTCTCCAGCATGGATTCCAAGGTGCATGTCCTTTCTTGCTTTTTCTCTTCTCACTTACGGTGATTTTGGATGAGCAAGACCTCGGGGGTACAGTCAGGGTGGAAAAGCAAGCATGGTATGGGGAGGCTTGCAGACAACCTGCTGTGCCAGCTCATGCAGCCTCTTATCCACACCCCCGCTGGTTTCTGGCCCCAAGTGTGCCTGGATGGGACCTTTCTCCCTTTCAGTGTCCCTCCTGGACCTGGGCTTGCCCCGGGAGGCTCCAGGTCAGACACAGAAGATAAAACCAATAAGCGATTTCCATTGAGGACACAGAAGAAAATGTGAAAGTAGGCCATTCTCCCAAGAAAGCCATCTGGAGACAGGATGGAATCTATGGAGTCTCAAAATATTCGTAATGGGGAAAAAATGTAGAATAAATCGTTCAAACACCCAACCAGGGCAGGGTCCCCCCATTCCTCCCGACAATCTATTCCCATCCTCTGCATGGCACAGGGACGTGCCTCACTGGGCAGCCTGCCCGTTTTTAACAGCTCTGACTCTTTCTAATGGTGCCACGCTCTCTGTACTTAGACTCCCTGCAGTCTCAGCTGTCAGCAGGCTGCTTTGCCTCCAGACCCGTCGCCAACCTGCCACTCCACCCTGGACACGCCCCATTGTCCAGTGTCCATGGCCAGCAGTTCATTAGTGAGGATGTGACCAGAACCATCTATGATCACAGTGTTGCAGTGTTTATTCATTAGTTCTGAACATTATGTGTTTTATGCTTTTTTTTTTTTTTTTTGATACAAGGAATTGAACTCGGGGGCACTCGACCACTGAGCCACCTCCCCAGCTCTATTTTGTATTTGATTTAGAGACAGGGTCTCACTGAGTTGCTTAGCACCTTTTGCTAAGGCTGGCTTTGAACCTGTGGTCCTCCTGCCTCAACCTCCCCAGCTTCTGGGATTACAGGCATGCACCTCTGCATCCTGCACATTGTGTTTTTTAAATGAAACTTATAATTACTTCAGCCATTTAAGAATCCTGCCTAAGTGCTAGTTGATATTGAGTGTATTGTGGAATAGAAAATTCCTGAGATTTTTCATTTGAACCATCCCTAAACCAGATCGCTCCACCCCTACTACCAGACTAATTACGCTATTGAAACCAAGAGTAAGCACTTGTATGTATTCTCATTAATCTTAATTTTCTTGGTTCTGTGCCATTGCTTCCAGCTTCTGAGGATATATTTGAATATTAACCGCAACACATTAAGCATGCCTTCCAGCCTTCTGTTACCTCTAAATATGATAACCAAAACACTAATAAAATGTTGAATAGAACCCAACTAAAAATAGAGTTGTAGCCTGCCATTTGCTTCACGCTGACATAAAACAATTAAGGTCCACTGTACTCCTGGAAACCCAGCATTTGATGGAGGAATGTGTGATCCACTTCCTTTGGGGCATGCTCTGCCAGTCAACCCACCTTTGTCCACCCTGGATACTCCAAGAATGCCAGGGTTGGGCTTATTTTCAATGATTGATCAAAATGAGGTGCCTTCTGCCAGGGTGCTACATACATCTTCCCCTCTGGTGAGATGATGAAACTGGAAGGAGATTGGTGAATTAGGACTTCAAGAGCCCTTGCCCTGTCCTGGTGACCTCTGGCATTATGTCCAGGTGTTCTGCCTCTCAAGGGTCATACACATTTTCCAGTACAAGTATCCCTTACCCAAAATGCTTGGGACCAAAAGTTTTCCAGGTTCTGGATTTTTTTTTTTTTGGAATGTTTGCACACATATAATGAAATACCCAAGTCTAAACATGAAATGTGTTTCACCTACACCTTACACACATCTCCTGAAGGTCATTTTATATGACATTTTTAGTGGCACCTGCACTCTGACTGCAACCTGTCACATGAGGTCAGGTGTGGAATTCTCTGCAGATGGCATCCTGACAGCCCTCTGAAAGCTGCAGACTTTGAAGCATTTCAGAGTCCAGATTTCCAGAACAGGAAGGCATGAGGGCATCTGCTTTTCCTCCTAATTGTGCAGGGACAGACCTGCAAGCAGCCATGGGTTCACTTCAACTGAGAAACCCAGGGTTGTGTTCGTAGGCAGAACCACTCTGTGGATTCTGCAGCCTTGGAGTGCCTAGTTGGGGCTTTAGGCATCAAATCCTAGGGGTTCTTCTCTTCTGAGCAGTTGTTTACAAGGCTGGGAGTCAGTGGGCACAGGGCCTCACGACAGTAGCACAGTAGTTTCTCATTTTCCTTTCCCTTCTCCGTCTGGATCCGTGATAGAAGCGAAAACATCTTTGAATTGGAATGATGGCAAAGATGTAAGTAGGGGCTTTCCTTGTTAAACAATTCCATTTTTCTTCCTGGAGTTGATTGAGTCCATAAAATGCATCATAGTCTTTGAAAAACACGTCTCTCTCTAGTTTTTTAACGAACCAGGAGAAAAGGGGCAGTTATTAGGTAGACTTGTGTTGGGTTTGATGATCCCAAGGTCAAGAGCCTGGGAGGCTCTCAGCCCCAGGGTACGCATGGCACCTAGTGTGGCTACCTATGCCTGCTCCATTCGAAAGGGGACAGCTGTGTTTAATTTGCTTAACAATTCAGAATTAGAAAATGTATGGCACATGCCTGTCATCCCAGTGGCTTGGAGAGCTGGGGCAGGAGGATCGAGAGTTCAAAGCCAGCCTCAGCAAAAGTGAGGCCCTAAGCAACTCAGTGAAACCCTGTCTCTAAATAAAATACAAAATAGGGCTGGGGATGTGGCTCAGTGGTCAAGTGCTCCTGAGTTCAGTATCAAAAAAAAAAAAAAAAAAAAAGTAGAAAATGTACTCTTGAGTTTCTTTTTACTGTCCCTCTGAATCTCCTGGAAATCTTGTTAACATGCAGGTCCTGGTTGGGGCCATAATTTTTGCCTTTCTAAAGAGCTCCAGGATGCTGGTGTTGCTGATCTGAGGATAAGACTTTGACTAACAAGGCAAATTACCACCGAGCTAGATTTAAAAAGTACTGATAATGAACAAAAGCACCGGGCTAAATTTAAAAATACTGATAATGAAATAAATATAAATGTAGAAGCTACATTTAAAAATCCACAAGTGCTTGAGATGAATGTATTCAGAACACTGATTGCCAGGCAAACCATAAGTAGTAAGCTCTAAATAAATTGGTCTTGGTTCATCTATTAATTTCCCTTCTGCTTTCTCTTTTCTGTTGGTGTTTAAGCAGTGTGATTCGCATGTGGTTTGGTAACTTAGCGTCCATAGCGCTGGCCATGTTTCAAAGAAATCTTCCTGTTGTTGGCAGGTGCACTCCAGGACCCCTGAGAGTTCAGGACTCAGAGGCGTTTTGTCTGCAACTAGAAAGAGACCCAAAAGTGAACGTCCCATTCTCCTTTTTTATTTCTCTTTCTTCTCCCTCTCCCCCTCCCCCACTACTCTACTTTTTCACATTCATAAATTACCTCTTCTTTCATCCCAATACAGTAATGCTGTGCTGGTGTACTATGGCGCCCTCTGGTGGTTCATTGGAAATACAGCAAGATCCAGTTTCTACCTTCAGGTTTCCCATTCAATGGAAAATGTACACAGTACAGCTCAGAGTGCGCAGAGAAGTGACACATAACCTAGAATTAGAGAGCTCTTGCTCCTCAATGCTGCACTGGCCAACAGTTCTAAACTTAGGAGAAGGCCAGATGCGGTGGTGCACACTTGTAGTCCCAGCTACTTGGGAGGCTGAGACAGGAAGATCACATGAGCCCAGGAGTTTCAGACCAGACCAGTGAGACCCTATATCTTTTTTTGAAAAATACTTTAGATTAATAAATTTAGGAGGAGATGAGTTGAGATTTATATAGTTCAACCTGGCTCACTCTAACTTCTTTTTAAATATATCCTTGACTTATCATTGGCAATCTCTAGAAAAGATACTGTTTATTAATGGATAATGTTTAAGAAAAAGAAATCTGAATTTGTGTGTCAAAGCTGATATGTCTTCATGGTCCATTGGCAGAAGTCCACCCAGTTAGCATTTAGGACCCATGAAACCAGCCTCTCAAATAAATAAATAAATAAATAAATAAATAAATAAAATCCTGTGCTTCTGAGAAGCAAGTCAGCATTCTTTCCCCAATTTATGAAATCTAGGTTCTTAAAAGTACTTTTCAAGGGGTTTTCTAGTTTGGTTTGTTGTGCATTCCTTGTACTGACATTTTACATTTCCATTGCTAATGGGCCCCTTCCTGAATGTGTTTGACATTTTACTTGGCTCTGAAAGGACTTTTATGCTGCTGTTTTTTTCTTCCCCAGAGCTGCCTTGAGCTAATTAACCTATTCCCTTACTGGCTGGGCCTACTGTATGCAAATGTTCTCATTTCAGATTCTGACATATCACTCTTGCATGAACGTTTCTAATGAAATCCTGTGGGGGTTTTTTTTGGATCTGTTCTCCTGTGGAACCAGCAGGGGGCGCCCAGAACAGTTCTCTGAGTACTCAGAAATGAGTGTTCCTTGCTAACAAACATGAGAATGGGGGGGGTGCGGGGGGCTTATCCAGTTCCCTTTCTTAAGAGTGGCTCTTTGAGTCACTATTAAAAGGTCATTATCAATACTTTTCAAGGGGGCAACTTTCTTGATACTTTCAGAGTTTAATTTTATTCTGTCCTCGTAATTGATTTGTAAGCACTGGGTATAGATTACAAGCTGTGCTCTTTCTAAGACAGGTTGTACGGAATGAAGTTATTTAGGATCTGCAGCTTGGGAGGGTAAACTCCTTGGATGCCAGGATGGTTCTTCACTTCCTGAGCATTAATATTTCAAGTCTTTTTAGTTTTTGTTGCGTAGTCTTTAAGTGCCTCTCTTGTCGTGTGAAATACCCTTTGATGTTGTGACATCAAGTTCCTAAAATTCCTCCTTCTTCTATTGCTCAAAGTCATCAAGGAGAGGAGCTTTCTGTCATGTCATTTGTCATTTTATCTTGGTGTCTGTTGCTATTGAAGCACAATCAGCAAGAGTCATTAAACTATTGCCCCCCAGAATTGCAAGTTAGGGTGGAGGATTGAACACCAGACAGGAGAGATTGGGGATTCAGGTGGTTTATGGAGGGGCTGAAGGAGTGCTGCCTGCCGTAGGTAGGAATCTCACTGTTGCTTCAGCCTGGCTAAAGGTTGAAAGCCGAAGGCCACGACAAAAAATCTGATCATAGAAAAGAAGGTCTGGAGAACCCAAAGGCGTGTGATTCTCAAAGTCCAGCCCCATAGCTCTTGGGATGGCAGCACAGGCTGTTGCTTACCTCTACAGCCCCCCATGAGGGAACTTGCACCTTCTCCTTGTCAGTGTGTTCATATTGGTTCCAAAGATGCACCAGGCCAAGTGGGCACTGGTTTATACACACAGTAGTGGCAACTGGAGTCCAGTGTTACCAAGAGACTGAGATATGTATCAATAAGAACAGACTCCAGGGCCACTGTTTGGCCAGGTTCGAACACAGGAGTCAGATTTGTTGGAAAGACGTCTCATTTCTAGTGTTACTAGTGAGTTGCCCTTTCCAAGGAGAAAGGGAGAGGGTGGCATGAGGAGAAAATTCAAAGACGGCTTAGAAGGGGAGAGAGCACCGAGGATGGAGTGAGTACGTAACCCTCATTAAGAAAACTTTCAATGCCTTAGCCCTATTATTGTATTTGGGTTTTGTTTTTTTTTTTTTTTTGAAACTGCAATCAAATGCATTTTTTTTTGCCTGCCTCACAGATTTCTTTTGGCTTTCTGTTTCCATGAGTGGCTGTACAGGGAATTCTTTTCAAAGTTATAGAGAACAGGACTATTTGGGGCTGCTTCTGCTGAGCCAGTGGGTGTATATGTTAGGGATGGCATAGATCCTGTCTGGACCTAGAGCCAGGTGAATTCTTGAGAGTACTGGCACTGGCAGGTGAGAATTCAGAAATAATCAGGAAAGACCTACTCAGCACTTTAACCTGCTCTTCCCGGAACCTGGCTGTGGGGGATCAGGGGCCAGCTGACCACCTGGTGGGTCCTTCCTATGGGCATCATTTGGCTGTATCACCCAGGGAAAGAAATGCATAGTCTGCCTGCCCTTGAAGAAAAGGGAGGAGAAGGGGGAATTGAAAATGACTTAGGGGAGTTGTTAACTCCATAAAGAGTATGTGCTTTTAAGTTTCTACCAGCTCAGTATGCTAACAGGCCTCATCTAGAATGTTCTGACCAACGTGGCTAGTGTCTTACCTGGTGCAAGCCTGTGATCAGGTTTTTGGAATTCATGTGGAGTCCAGGGGCTTAGTCTTAATCTTGCTGGGACGTTTCTTTCCCAAGGCTGATATTTTTGCTTCCTTCCCCTCCCTCCCTCCCTCCTCTCTCTCTCTCTCTCTCTCTCTCTCTCTCTCTCTCTCTCTCTCTTCCCCCCTGGCTGCCCTCTTCCTCTTCTCAGAATCCGGAACCGCTGTTGGCCGAGTGTACCCACGGGGAGATGATTCCTCATGAAGAGCCTGGATCCCCTACAGAAATCAAATGTGACTTTCCGTTTATCAGACTAAAATCAGAGCCAGCCAGACAGTGAAACGGTCACCGTGGAGGGGGGACGGCGAAAAATGAAATCCAACCAAGAGCGGAGCAACGAATGCCTGCCTCCCAAGAAGCGCGAGATCCCCGCCACCAGCCGGCCCTCCGAGGACAAGGCCACCACCGCCCTGCCCAGCGACAACCACCGGGCAGAGGGCGTGGCATGGCTCCCCAGCAACTCTGGTGGCCGAGGCCATGGGGGCGGGAGGCACGGGCCCACAGGGACTTCTGTGGAGCTTGGTTTACAACAGGGAATAGGTTTACACAAAGCATTGTCCACCGGGCTGGACTACTCCCCACCCAGCGCTCCCAGGTCGGTCCCCGCAGCCACCACGCTGCCCACGGCGTACCCTCCCCCGCAGTCAGGGACTCCCGTGTCTCCCGTTCAGTACGCCCACCTTCCACACACCTTCCAGTTCATCGGCTCCTCCCAGTACAGCGGGCCCTATGCCGGCTTCATCCCTTCGCAGCTGATCTCCCCATCGGCCAACCCTGTCACCAGTGCAGTGGCCTCCGCCCCGGGGGCCACCACTCCATCCCAGCGCTCCCAACTGGAGGCCTATTCCACCCTGCTGGCCAGCATGGGCAGCCTGAGCCAGGCACCGGGACACAAGGTTGAGCCGCCGCCTCCGCAGCACCTCGGCCGGGCTCCGGGGCTGGTCACCCCGGGGTCCCCCCCACCCACCCAGCAGAACCAGTACGTCCACATTTCCAGCTCTCCGCAGAGCAGCGGGCGCGCGGCCTCTCCTTCGGCCATCCCCGTCCACCTCCACCCGCATCAGACGATGATCCCGCACACGCTCACCCTGGGGCCCCCCTCGCAGGTGGTCGTGCAGTACACCGACTCCGGCGGCCACTTCGTTCCCCGGGAGTCCACCAAGAAAGCCGAGAGCAGCAGGCTGCAGCAGGCCATGCAGGCCAAGGAGGTCCTGAACGGGGAGATGGAGAAGAGTCGGCGGTACGGGGCTCCGTCTTCGGCCGAGCTGGGCCTGGGCAAGGTGGGCAGCAAGGCCGTCCCTCACCCGTATGAGTCCAGGCACGTGGTGGTCCACCCGAGCCCTGCGGACTACAGCAGTCGAGATCCCTCGGGGGTCCGGGCCTCGGTGATGGTCCTGCCCAACAGCAGCACGCCCGCAGCTGACCTGGAGGTGCAGCAGGCCACGCACCGGGAGGCCTCCCCGTCCACCCTCAACGACAAAAGCGGCCTGCACTTAGGGAAGCCCAGCCACCGGTCCTATGCGCTGTCACCCCACACGGTCATCCAGACCACGCACAGTGCTTCAGAGCCTCTCCCTGTTGGGCTGCCAGCCACCGCCTTCTATGCGGGGACTCAACCCCCGGTCATCGGCTACCTGAGCGGCCAGCAGCAAGCAATCACCTACGCCGGCAGCCTGCCCCAGCACCTGGTGATCCCCGGCACCCAGCCCCTGCTCATCCCCGTGGGCAGCACTGACATGGAGGCGTCCGGGGCAGCCTCTGCCATAGTCACGTCGTCGCCCCAGTTCGCTGCAGTGCCTCACACGTTCGTCACCACCGCCCTGGCCAAGAACGAGAACTTCAACCCCGAGGCCCTGGCCACCCAGGCTGCCTACCCAGCCATGGTGCAGGCCCAGATCCACCTGCCCGTGGTGCAGTCAGTGGCCTCGCCCGCCGCGGCGCCTCCCACGCTGCCGCCCTACTTCATGAAAGGCTCCATCATCCAGTTGGCCAACGGAGAGCTCAAGAAGGTGGAGGACTTGAAAACCGAAGACTTCATCCAGAGTGCAGAGATCAGCAACGACCTCAAGATCGACTCCAGCACGGTGGAGCGCATCGAGGAGAGCCACAGCCCAGGCGTTGCGGTGATTCAGTTCGCCGTCGGGGAGCACCGAGCACAGGTAAGGCTCGCCGGGGTTCCACAGGTAGAGGGACCCCTGCCGCACTGCCGCCATCACCCCGCCAGCCGAATTGCTTCTGCGAAGCAGGATTAAGGGGTCTCCCCAGTTCCTAGACCTTAGACTTGGCCTATCCCCACTGTGTTAAGACAATTTAAGCCCTAATTTTCCATGAGGGCTCCTCTTTGTAACAGACTAATCTCCATGCATCCAGAATGGGACTAGTTATATGCCGTCCTTGGGACAATTAAGAAGATCACCACTCTATCTCACACTACAGTTATGTGAGACATTGCCGCTGAGGGAAACTGGGCTAAGAGGATATGGTCTCTCTGCATTGTTTTTGGAACTTCATGTGAATCTACACTTTTCGATAGGTATAAAATAGTTATTTTTAAGTTAAAAAAAAAAAAGAAAAAAAATTACCACTCCAGTTTTTTTTTTTTTTTTTTTTATGGTTGGAATGAGGAACCCAGATTGAGAAAGACTGACTGGCTCAGGCACTGATAATAATCATCAAAAAAGACAGGCTGATTTTGGGGGAAGAGGACCTTGAAGGCTAAAGTCACTGCCTACCATTCCAGCATCCAGGTTTTAAAATATAGATTTTAATATTATATAGGTATGGCAAGGCTGGCAGATCAGGAGATGACTTGTTGAAAATATAGTTTTGCTAGCACTCCCAGATGCTAACTAAGAACAGGGAGCACACCACATCATGGAGATGGGGCGGGGGTTGTCTAGAGGCACCTGTGTCTCCAGGCAAAGAAAGTAGGGAGAACGTGGTCAAGAGCCCTAATTGTGACTCCCATGGGAAGGCATGGGCCAGGCAGGGTGAACAGGCTTAGGGTGGGTCGGTGTGAATAATTTTGGTGGATTCTGGCATAGGATCTGTCCTGGTTATCTGGGAGCCAGCCTTGTGGTGACTATTGAAGGCAGACAGAGGCCTTGAACCAACATAGGAGGAGATGGGAGTGTGGGCTTTGTATTGATTGGTATGCGTAAGAAAGGTGCGCTCTCAGGTGAGTTGTTTTCCATCTCTAGGAATTAGCTAGTCCTAGGAGAGATGGATCCTGCCAGCAAGACCCTAAGATGTCAAAGCATCAGAAAGTGAAAGGGATTGTTAATACAGTCTGAGAAGTTAGAACTGTCCCTGGTGCCCTCCTGGGCTTGTGGTAAAGTCAGATGCAACCTAATCCAAGGCATGCCAAACACTGGGGGTGTGATTAACTCTGCATTTCCAAGGGCTCCTTCACTCTGCCCTTTCCAGGGTGCATTTGTTCCACAGCCTACTGTTTATATGAGCAGCAGGTTCAAGTCCAAGTTCACAGGCTTGTCCTCAGCTGGGTGCTTCCCTGCCTGTGGGGCCCTCCTTCTCTGGGTATGTTCTCTAAGGACCTAAAAACACTCAAATGTGGCAGAGCCCACGTCAGGTATGAGACGAAAATGGCCATGGGATAACTGATAGATTGATTTGTTTTTTATTTTCTTTGAATATCCCAACTAACAGTTTGAATTGCTTAGAGCACCTTTAAAAGATCAAATAAAGATCATTTCCCAAAATGTTTTCAGAACTGCTCATTAATGACCAGGGGCCCTGAGATACTTTTTTATGCGGAGATGTCACTGTAGGTTGACAGTCATTGGTGAAACCCAAGAAAGATTTCTCAAAAGTTCTGATTTTTAAAAAAAGCCAAATATCAAGATTGTTTTAAAATGGCATAATTATTCAGAACTCACTAACCATCTGTAGTTGCTGCTCAGAACTTTGCAAAATTAATGCCTCGATGATTTAAAAAACAAAACAAAACTACCTTCCATGTAATGTCGAAGCTCTGCTTTCTTTTCTTTCCCATGACCTGATCACTGAGTCTCTTTGCTGACAGCCAAGGTGCAAATCAGCAGGTAGGCTTGTCAGGGATCATCCACAATCTGCAGGGCAGCCCCCGTGCTGCTGTGCTACATGCCAGAGAGGGATTCTGGAAAGCAAGGCAAGAGAACTATGGTCTGCTAAAGAGGAGGCTTGGCTTCAGGCCTTGGGAAAACAGTGCAAGGCCCAAGCACTGCCGGCCCAGCCATGTGTCATCTTCTCCAGCAGCCTATCAGAGACGGGCTGACGTCATGGGAGCTCAAACACTCCACCAGCTGTGTTTGCCATGAGGAGCAGGTTCAGCTTCAGAGTAAGAGACGGGAAAGGCGAGAAGGGACGGGACAGGGAACTGAGGTCCCACCTCGGGGAGGTTCCCAGGGCTTCAGGCTGCATATCCCCAAGGGCTTTTCTCCCTAGCCTGAGGGATGTCCAGGTCTTCTCAATATGGCTCACACACCCCCAGGGAAATGTAGATGTGCACATTGAATGTCAGGAAGCTGTGGAAGAAGACGTTGTTTTCTACAGGACGCGTGGCTTTGTGATCCAAGCATGTGGTGTGGCGAGGCAGGCAGAGCACCAGGAGCGAGGCCGGGGGTTTGTGTGGACCAGCTGCCTCACCTCTCCCAGATGATGGCAACTGCTCCCATCTCTACTAAAGGAAAGTGATTCCTTACTAAGATGATCTCTTGGGGCCAGGACTAGTGGCACATGACGAGTGGCTATTAATTTTTTTTTTTTGTACTGGGGATTGAACCCAGGGGTGCTTAACCCCTGAGCCATATCCCCGGGCCTTTTTTGTATTTTATTTGGAGACAGTGTCTCCCTGAGTTACTTAGGGCCTCTCCAAATTGCTGAGGCTGGCTTTGAACTCACGATCCTCCTGCCTCAGCCTCTCGAGCCTCTGGGATTACAGGCATATGCCACTACGCCCAGCTTGGCTATTACTTTTAAGGAACTGAATTCCTAATTACTCCTGTGGCAAGATGTCTCTAGCATCATCTCTGGCTGATGCTCTAACAAGGCAGCAAAGGAGAACCATGTTTTCACATACCTGTCGCTGGTGCCTGTGACTTCACCGTACCTAGCACACTACTGCCATGCACAGACGAGGCATGATGCTATGGAAGAAGTAAAGGAGCTTTGGGTGTTCTTTATCACTGTGTGTACCCAGTGAGCCTCCATCAGCTGGGGGACAGGTGACACATGCTACCACAGGTGGGACAGAGTTTCTCCACCTGCCATCCCTTGGTTATGCTTGAGAGCCCCATGGGACAACAGATTGCTTCCCTTGGGCCTCACTCCCAAATATAACCTGCTCGGTATTCTCCAAATGTGAGGACCTGTCTGTGGCGAGTCCTAGGTGGGACTCCCGGGCTGTGGCATCCGCGAGGGCACTACAACATGTTCTTGGGTAGGAAACAAGTTAGCTGCTGAGAAAAATGCAGGACTGTCTCCACTGGGACTCACTGCAACATGAGTTTCCCTTTCCTGCTTCAACTCAGGGGCTGTTGGCCCTGAATAGAGAGTTTTGCTTGTGAGAAGTAAATATAAGACCTTGTACTCTGAATAGAGTTCATGGAAGGAGAGACAATCTCTGGAAGCCTAGTAAGATGTCTGAACTTTGCCAGCAAATACCTTAAGGTACTTTTCCTTGCCTGAATCCTCTTACTGCCTTCCATGCATGACCAAGAAGACCTGGAATTCCCGTTTCTGCCAGGCCTGCTGAAGGACTACCTGCCATTCTGTGTGAGCATACGGGATGTGCTTTCCTGAGCATGATTTGGACGTCAGGGATGGATCCGTAAGAGCACCGCGAAGATATAAGGGGCTTACCAGTTCCACTTTTGCAGAGATTGTTAGCCATGTGCCCACTGGCAGAGCCCCAGCCCAGGACAGCCCCAGCCAGCAAACAGAGTTCCATCTTACGAACACCCTGCCCGCTGTCTCATGCTCCCTGGGTTCTGCTCTTCTGAGGAGTACCCGGGATTCGCCCCATGGACTTGTAGTAAAATTGATTTGTAAAGCACTCTGGGCTGACACTTCTCTTTGGCCGATGATTTCCTAAACGCCGAGCTCCGTGTGCCATTAGAGCTGTCTCTCACTTCCTGGATCCTGCCGAGGTGACTGCTTCCCTTGCCTCCTTGGTGGCTGCTTAATATTCAGTGCCATTTTCTTGCCCTGCCTTCCTGGTGTGGGCGTGTGTGCCCGCTCCTGCAGTGTGTTATAATGATGTGCTTACCCCACGTCTACCGGTGGCTTTGCTTTCATTCCACTATTTTTTAGTTTGACTGCTGGGGCTCTGAGTCATGGTGGCAGCGTTATGCATTGAATGGATTAGCTGCAGCCTAAAAATAGCAAGGCACTCATGCGAGCAGCAAATAAGCCCAGAGAGTCGTCTCTCAGCAGCCAAGGCAACCTCCTTGCCAACATTTACCATGCAGGGCTTGGCGGAAACATATCCTAATACATCAAAAAATAGATATTTGGTCACTGCCCTGAATGCTGGGCCTATGCCCCAATCTTAAGTCATAAAAGGTCATAAAAGTCCTATCAGTTCTAATAATGAAAAGAGAATCAATCTCTCTCTCTCTCTCTCTCTCTCTCTCTCTCTCTCTCTCTCTCTCTCTCTCTCTCTCACACTCACTCACACACACACACACACACATACACATTAGGCATATCAGCATGCACCTACAGTCCCAGCTACTCTGGAGGCTGAGGCAGGGGGATCCCTTGAGCCCAAGGGTTTGGGACCAGCCCGGGCAATCAATGTAGCAAGATTCCAACTCAGAAAAAGAAAAAGGAAGAAGAAAAATGCTCTTCTTTAATCTTTGTGTAACATAAGTGCCCCCAGATGGGTGATCTTTTATGTATTATTGAGGCATGTGGCCACAGACGGTTATGGTTTATAGCTTTCTAAAAAAAATTAAGACTTTATTGTTTTAAGCTGCTTTAGGTGTATGAAACATGGCACAGAAAGTAGAGTTCCCCCAATGCAGTGTCTTCTATTATTAAAATCCTGCACGTCTGTTACGATTGATGAACCAGTATTGATACATTATCATTAACTAAATCCCACGGTTTCCACTAGGGTGTGTCTGTTGAGCATTCTGTGATTTTGTAGCCAGCATTACGGTATTATTCAGAGTAGGGTCACCAACCTAAAAACCCTCGAAGCTTTAAGTGTTCTCCCCCTTTCCAACTCTTTGCCTCAAACCCCTGGCAGCCACCAATCTTTTTACCTTTTTCTGGAGTGTCAGAGGGCTGCAGCGTTTTTGGATGCAGTGTTTTGGGACTGGCTTCTTGCACTTAGCAATATGTATTTCTGGTTCTTTGTCTTTGTGGCTTAGGCAGTGTGCATCTGTTTTTGGCTGAGTATTTTGTCACCATTCTTTAAGGCACACAGTTTAAGACCCTAAGAGACGAGTGTTTGCAGGAAGGAATGTGCAATCCATGCAGAGCCTCATGCCACCATGCCAGAGCTGTTGTGGTTGCTGGGTAGATATTTTGTCCTTCCTGGCCAGCCCTGAACTGAGCCTCTTAATGGGATCTTCCCACTGGAAAGTTCTGCAAGCCAGGCAACAGTGTGAGAAGACCCCAGCTCGAAGTTGGGAACTTGTGTTTGGAGGCGTCTCTGTGCCGTGGGGGGGGTGAGGGGTGTTCCTGAGCCATTCTGCAATGCTCCATTGAAGGCTGAGTCAGGCTCAGCGTTAACATGATGGAATGTTTTAAATAGAATACTCACAGATATTCTTACACTGAACCGAAGAGTTTTGACTATTTTATTAATGATTTTTAAACATTGAAGTAAATGGTCTCTTGCTTTCCCCTCTAGTCATCGCTAAGAGGTTTTTCTGTTTCCCTCACGTTGAGAACAGAGTCATGCAAACTGTTCAAGAAAAAAGCACATTGGCTTCTCTCTACAGGTAACACAGGATCCAGAATCTCACTTGTAGACAAAGTTAAGGATTTCCAATCTAGTAATTTCACAAAAAAAGCAAAACATATTCATTAAAAACCCAGCATCTGAGAAATTGCATTGTTCCCAGCTCCAGGCAGAGTTTGTATGTTTGGGATGGTGTCATGCAAAAAAAAAAAAAAAAAAAAAAAAAAAAAAAAAAAGTTTTTTAAAGCAGATGCCCTTCTCGGTTGTGAAAACAGGGATTCTTGCGAAGGAAGAGGAGACTCATCTAAACAACAGACGTCTTGTTTTCCTTTATCCTGTTTTTGGTGAAATGTACATATGTGTATATAGACAGAGCACCAATCTAAGTAAAATATACACCCAAACAGCGTAAATATGTGCATACGCATAGAGTGCTTAGATGCCGTAATTGACTAAGTAGTTAAGGGAATTATATTGAGCTTTCACATAGAAGAACTAAAAACAATCTTAAAAGCTGGTCATTAGCCAGGGTAGGACGATGTCGAATACATCATTATCAGCCCAGAAATGAGGCTGTGTTGCCTCTCTGTCTAGAGGTAGTCGTTTTAGTGGAGCAGATGAGGGGAGGAGGGAGGCAGGTGTCTCATCAGAGCGGTGATGAGGGGTCCCAACAGGGCCAGGAGGGTGGGAAAGGGCAGAGCTGGATGGCAGGAGATCTGCCCCTAAAAATGAGAGGTGGTAGCCACAAGGTGTCCAGAGACAAAAGGCAGGGGAGTTTCAAGCTGACAAAGGACAAAAGCTCTACCTGCTCACGTTTGATCTTGCAGATTACTTTAAGTGTTTGGATGCATTTATGGAATGAAAAGATGGTCTGTGGTGACTGCCAGGGGTCCCCTAATTGGCTCTGGTTGTTCATGGTCCTGCGCCCATTGATTTATTTTCCTTGTCGTTTAATCAGAGGCCATCCTGGAAAATGTGTGGCACCCTGATGAGAACATAAAATGAACTAATGATGATCAGCTGAAGGAGCTGGAGTGGACAGGAGTAACCTGAGTTTGATTTTGTGAAATCATGAGTGCAGCAGTATCTGGTGGAGAAACGCTAAGCCAGACAGCTATGGCTCAACCCAGGATGAGCCAGTCCTTCCCATTCCTCTGGAGGGCACCAGCTCTTTCCTTGGAGAGGGCCTTAAGGCTGGGGTGTTGGCTGGTTTTTTAAAAAGGGGAAGAAAAAAAAATGGGGGGGTGGGGGCGGCGGCAGAGCCTCTTGGTTGACTCAACATTGCCCTCTGCTGGCCAGTTGTGCCATTGCAGTGATTTTCTATCCGGAAGGCAAACTTGAATGGTATCCTGATTCTGGGGATAGAACAGTGGGTCTAGGGGAGGAGAGAACCAGACACGTGAGTAAATACAAACACAAGGCATCAAAAGTTCTATTGAAAAAATAAAGTATTATGAAAAAATATAAG
This sequence comes from Spermophilus citellus, assembly GCF_964194105.1. Lineage (NCBI taxonomy): Eukaryota > Metazoa > Chordata > Mammalia > Rodentia > Sciuridae > Spermophilus > Spermophilus citellus. The sequence goes on from NC_138186.1 coordinate 9,422,865, forward strand.
GAAACTAAGGTTGGAAGGAAAGTTGTTCCATGATGTGGTCAGCCAGGGAAGGTGCTCTATCTGGGAAGAAGGGGGGGGGGGCATTGACTTAGGGGGCAGAAAGGTTCCCCGGAAGAGGGCACGGACTTGAAGGGCATGTTTCTTGGCAGTTGAAGGACCAGCAAGGAGAGACCAGTTTACTACAACATGTGAGGACGGGCTTGTTCTGGAAATTTTTTTTACCAAGTAATATGCAGGCCTGAGCAGGAGAGTGGTGGTAGGTAGTGACAAACGGTGTATTAGGAAGAGAAACCGATAGGATCAGCCAATGATTCGGATGCATGTGGTATGATAGAGCAGAAGATACTGAACAATTTGAAAAATCAGTGGAGATGGGGAAGAACCCTCCAGGGCATGTTGGGAGGTCTGCTTCCTCAGTTCAGGTTAGAACTGCTGGGTAGACATCCAAGTGGACCTCATGAGATGACAGCCAACACCCAAGTACACCCTTGTGAAGTTGCTGGGTATTTTGTGGTCCTGGGGATTGAACCCAGAGCCTCACACATGCAAGGCAAATGCTCTGCCACTGAGCTACATCCCCAGCCTTATGAAGTTACTTGTTTTGCATGTATAGATCTGTCTCATGGAAGGTAAGAAATTGTGTCCTAAATAGTAGTGGGATTTCTTCATTAACTTTTAATGATCCCCACCTCACCACATACCCTGGCATTGAAAGCAGACTGCCAATTAAGCTTTAAGAATCTTATGTCTAGCCGGGCACAGTGGCGCACACCTGTAATCCCAGCAGCTCCGGAGGCTGAGGCAATTTAGCAAGGTGCCAAGCAACTCGGTGAGACCCTATCTCCAAATAAAATACAAAATAGGGCTGGGGGTGTGCCTCAGTGGTTGAGTGCTCCTGAGTTGAATCCCCAGTACCAAAAAAAAAAAAATACTTATGTCTATATGACAAACTAATTACAAAATAAGATTTGTTGTAAGTACTTATTTGAGATAGGTGCCACCAGATTTTTTAAAACTTTCACCAACGATGGGGGGAATACTTTTTACAATTCACAAAGATTCAGACAAAAAAGTCACATTATTTAGATAGTTTTTCAGCTAGGAGAAAAACAGTGTTTTCCTGAGCCATCCAATCAAACTGCCTACAATGATCAGTCATTGGAATAATCCTGCTCTTAACTTGGATTGTACACAGCCCACTGAACTTATCTGCTGATACCCTCTGACACCTTTCCCAGGATAACACAGGAGGCAAAGCCAGAATTTAAGCAGAAGGGACCAGAGACAAGCTCAACGTGATAAAGGTTAAAATAAATTCCATTAATATCGACTCCTTTTAGAATTCATTTCAAATATTGCTCCCTCCCCCCGACTATTATGTTTCCTTCATGAATTTTTTTCAGTAGACCGTTCTAGTTGTGGACCACACTGCAGAGTTTAATTTTAAGGCCTGTCTTTGGAGTTTTGATGAGGGAATAAGAAAGACTTCTAAAATGCCCCAAAACATTATTATATCTTTCATGGTAAACATACACATCGATATCATAGCTTTTAAGCCAGTCAATTATGGAGACTGTTGTAAAGGCCCTGGAGACATTTCCTCTAAGTCTACAGATATTTTGGTAACAAGTGAAACATATAGATTTATCTGTGTGTCTACAGTAGATGTTATTGTTAGAAAATGAGCACTGGCTGTTCCGAGAAGCATACATGAGCCGGTGTACACACCAAGGACCTGCCCATCCGTAGGTGTCGGGTTGTCTGCCAGCAAAGAGGCAGTATGTCCAAGAACCAGGAAGCAATAGTGAGTGGTGCAGGGCCAAAAAGAGGCATCCATGTTTGGAAATAGGACTCTGGCATCAAAATATCACATTGCCTTCAACTGACATTAGGTAGAAGTGAGCAGATGGTATGTCTGGTAGATTCTTAGGAGACATTGACACCTGAGAACTTTGTTTTGGAAATGCAGCTAAATAATCCCCATTTGAAATAGGATTTTGTTCCTTCTACACATCTTATGTTATTAGTGGCTCTAAGAAGTTAGGGAGAAGATATTTGGAGTCCCCTCCAGCATGATCTTCCCACTTCAAACTCAGTGGAAAGTTTTGACACTGTAACTGGTAACTGTGTTTCACATGTACATATGCAAATGCAGGATGAGTATCTGTAATGTGATAATTGAAATTTTGGGACCACCAGACATTTTGGTTAAGAGCTAATCAACCAGTTTGTGTACATGTGCAATATGAATGTGGTTTTGAAACTGAACATCAGCCTTGTCAGATACACACATAGGATGACTTGAATTGTAGCTATGAGACACCATATCACAATTTTAGGTACCATGAAATAAGCCTGTGAGCTCACACCATTGAATCCTACTTATTTCAAGTCAGATTCACTGCTATTGGGGGTAATGAGAATGTTAAGTCATCCCTTTGGTATTCTGAAATGTCTTTGTTTGCAGGGTATAGAAGTCAGGAGGCACAGGAAAAAGAAGGTTGGTTTGGGGGCCAAAGGACTGTGATTAAATCCCATCCCATCAGCTAATAGCTATGACATTAGGCAAGTTATTTAATGTCTCTGAAACTATTAATAAAATTGGAATAACAATACCTATCTCACTAATAAATTATGAGCAGTAAACAAAATACTTTTTAAAACAAATTTGTCCCCTGAGTGTTTGGCAAAGAGTAGGCATTAGAAAGAATTTAACTATCTTTACAAGATTAAAAGGGCCCAGAATAATACATTTCCCCCAAATAACATGCACATGTGTATGAGCTCCTGTTAATAGTAGAAGGACTTCTATGGAAATCCACCACAGTTGTCTCTTCTAGAAACACAGCTGTAGACCTAATAGCCTGTCATTCAAAGAGTTTATCTGGGAGGATGTAACTCAGTGATAGATCTTGTGCTTAGCATGCACAAGGTCCGGGGTTCCATCCTAGAGCCACACACACACTTAAAAAAAAAACACACACAAATAGTGTATGTATCTATAACTAGCTTTGATTGAGTTATCAAGGAAGATTAAGAAGATTAAGTTCTACTTTTCTAAAGCCACAGTCCATATACATTATATGGAAATTGACTAATTTTAAGAGAGTTTTTTAAATTTCAATTATTTGTTTCTGTTTGTATGCATGTATACAAAATTCAATAGAAAGTTTGTATTCATTTTGATTTACCCACACACCTACCATTTACTTTGTTCTTCATTCTTCCCCAAATCTACAAACTTTTATCCAGATTCAGGTTTTTTTCCTACCTAAAGAATACTCTTTAGTATTTTCTGTAGTATAGACTCATTGGCAGTTAATTATTTTAGTTTGCCAAAAAAAAGTGTATTTATATTGTTTCGATTTTTGAAGGATTTGTTCTCTCCTTGTAGAATTTCTAATTGGCGATTTTTCTTTAGTACTTTAAAGGTATTTTGTAGTCTTCTGGATAACATTATTTTTGTTGACATAAACTGAGTTTAATTGTTGCTTATTTGGAGGTAACATTTATTTTGTTCTGGAGACTTTGGAGATGATGTGTCTTTAGTTTAAGGACAGCCTACCTAGGTGAGAATTTCTTTTTATTTTTCTTTCTTTGAGGTCAATCCTTCTTGAATCCATGACCTATTGTTTCTCATTTGCTTCTGGAAATTCTTAATCATCATCTCAGGTATTATATCTGTCCCATTCTTTCTCTTCCCTACTCCTAGGATTCAAGTTATTATTAGACCTTCTTGAATCTCTCTTTTCTGTATTAACCATCTTTTTGTATCTGCATTTTATTCTAGGTGGTTTTTTAAATTTATTTTTTAGTTGGACACAAGGCCTTTATTTTATTTATTTATTTATTTATTTATTTATTTATTTATTTATTTATTTATTTGGTGCTGAGGATCAAACCCAAGGCCTTGCATGTGCTAGGTGAGCACTCTACCCCTCTGAGCCACAACCCCAGCTGTTTTATTCTCTATAGTTTCTTCTAAAGCTCTTACTAGAATCCAGTTCACTAATCTTCTCTTCAGCTGTGTCTATTTCATTTTAAAATGCATTGCATTCTTAAGGGGAGGGGGTATTGTTTGAATTTGAGAATTTCCATGGATCTTATAAAAATAGATTCTAATTCTCCACCGTCGTCCTCAAGCTCACCTTTAATCTTAAATATTGTAAGCATAGTCATTTTTAAAGTCTATATCTGATGACTCTATTTCAGAAGCTCCTATGAGTCTGATTTTTTTATTGTCTGCTCTCCTTATTGGTTTTCATATTATCTGATCTTGCTTTCCCCCATCCCCAACTTTTTACAAAATTTGTCAAATCACTTGCAGAAATAATCTAAGACCTTAATCTAATTTTAGGGACTGAAATGATTCAGATCTGAGCTTTAGGACTTGAAAGGCCTGTCTGCTTCTTGGTCATCATTCCTTCTAAGGTGTGATGCTCTATGGCCACCACCAAGTAGTGGGGTTTACCAAGAGCCCTCTCCCTTGAGGTACCCTGAACTCCTTTCCCTGCCACTCTCGCTTTTGAGATTATCAGAAGCCCACTTGGTTTCACAACTGCTCTGCCTTGCACTGTATAAAACAGGCCCCCAAACAGGGTTCTGGGTTGTCAGCATTTCTTGATCTGACTCAGTAAGTAATTCTTTACTCTCATTTTCTGTCCAGTGCCATACTTAAAAAAAAAAAAAAAAAATTGGTTTTTTTTTGTGGTGGTTTTTGTGTGTGTATGTGCAATTTTTTTTCAAATTTGTCTTTAACAGGAAGGTTGATTCAAACCATCTAGTCTTCTCCATCTATAAGGACCATTGAAAATTTGCTTTTTAAACTATTTAATTTTATCTTCTTTTGAAAATAAAGTTGAAGACATAAAATGCCCAGGAGAATTAAATTGTTAAAAATCTGAAGTGCATCTCATTCTAACGCAGTGACAGCAGTGAGACTGTGGCCAGTTCACTTTCCCCTTCTGTCCTTTGTACACAGAGCCCTACTCCGGGGTCTCTCTTCTTTACTGCCATGTCTCTACCCTCACTGTTTTGTAAGCCTCAGCCCAGCATCTTCTCATCCAGTGAAACTTCCTTAGGCGCCACTTCTCCTAGACTGGTGTGTGTCTTTCTCGTTTCAGTGACTCCACACAGCTCTGTCACCCCACCACCACGTTGATTGGCAGTTATTGATCATGTGTTTCTTGGGCGCACTTGGTTGTGATCTCCTTTGGGACTGGAACTGTCTTCCTGTGGTCTCCTCAGCATGGTGGCTGACACAATGGCACAGAGAAGGGGCAGCTGTGGATGGGATACTGGGATTCTGATATTTGCTTTTAAAACCAACACAGACTGGTCTGGTCTAGGTGCCTAGGGCATGAACTGAAGGATGGACTGTGCCCTTGGGTGTCCTTCCAAACCCTAACCAACCTTCGGATCCTGGGAAACCCTTCCCTAGTCATTCAAGCCCTTACTGACAATTCTGAAATTTCTAGAGCACATACTCATTTACCCAGTAAATATTTGTTTTGTTCCAGCCACATGCAAAGTCCCCTTCAAGGGGCTGGGGTACAGTGATAAACACGGTGCCTTCACTCGGATCTATATTAAACTAAGTCTTTTTTTTTTCCATTCAGCCTGTGTGTGCACATGTGTTAACCAAAACGGAAAATCATTCTCATGATCCCTTCCTCTCCCCTCTCTCTGTCTCTCCCTGTCTCTGCAGGTCAGCGTTGAGGTTTTGGTAGAGTACCCTTTTTTTGTGTTTGGACAGGGCTGGTCATCCTGCTGCCCAGAGAGAACCAGCCAGCTCTTTGATTTGCCGTGTTCCAAACTCTCTGTTGGGGATGTCTGCATCTCGCTGACCCTCAAGAACCTGAAGAACGGCTCTGTTAAAAAGGGCCAGCCCGTGGATCCTGCCAGCGTCCTGCTGAAGCACTCAAAGACGGACAGCCTGGCGGGCAGTAGACACAGGTATGCCGAGCAGGAGAATGGAATCAATCAGGGAAGTGCCCAGATGCTCTCTGAGAATGGTGAACTGAAGTTTCCAGAAAAAATAGGATTGCCTGCAGCACCCTTCCTCACCAAAATAGAACCCAGCAAGCCCACAGCCACGAGGAAGAGGAGGTGGTCAGCTCCGGAGACCCGCAAACTGGAGAAGCCCGAAGAGGAGCCACCTTTGACTCTTCCCAAGCCCTCTCTCATCCCTCAGGAGGTTAAGATCTGCATCGAGGGCCGGTCTAACCTGGGCAAGTAGAGGCCGATTGGGGAAGGAAATGTCTCTCCCTAACCATCCGTATCCAGATTACTGTACTGTAGGCTAAGAACACAGTATTTACATGTTATCCTCTTACTTTAGGTTTCTGTTCTAACCTTGTCATTAGAGTTACAGCAGGTGTGTCACGGGAGACTGGTGCATTTGCTTTGTCTGAGAGTGTCTGTCGGGGAGCAGGCGGGTGGAGGGGGGGGGGGTCAGAGCAGTGACAATCCAGGCTCCAGGCATCCTGGGTGGAAACGAATGTGGCTTCACCAGCGTCCGCCTTCTCCAGTGGCACCGAGGCATCCAATGGGCACGGATTCCCTCTCGTTTCAAGAGAGAGTTCCACGGGAAGGGACCTGTCAGGGTGCAGGGTGCGTGCCTGTGGGGGTGCATGCCTGTGGGGTGCACAGGTGCGGCGGTAGAGAGTGGGCGTCTCTTTTTCTCTGCCTCTCGCTGTCAGCATGGGAATGGGGGTCCCCAGCAGTGTCCTCCTAGGGTTCCCTGTGTGCAAAATCCTCATCAGGAACCCAGCTTCAGGGTATCTTAGGGAGACATCAGATGGCAGATAGAAAGCTGACAGTTTCAAAGAACATTCTTCTCTCCAACCTATTTTACAATAAAAGCAACTTTTAATCATATAGATATATATTTCCCCCTATGGGGCCTGACTGCACTGATATATATAAAAATATATATATTTTGTTTTTAAAAGAGCAACTGCCACACGTGGGATTTCCTTTCTGCTTTACAAGTGCAGTGATGTCACCAGGGTGTCACCGTGGGCAGGGAAGCCCCTGCTCAGGTCGCTCCATCAGGGTGGGTGGGAGCTGGTTTCTGAGCAGTGTTAGGACAACCAATCAGGTTATCGCATTGACTCAGCTCCCAAGAGGTGGCTGCAAACTGCCCTCCAGCGAGAGCAATGAGGCTCTCCCAGTTGAGTTTGCAAAATCTTTTGTCTTTTAACTCTAGTACTGTTTATAGTTCATCACTATGGACAACCCGGGTGCCACTTTTTTCAGATTCCAGTGGGATACAAGGAATGAGATTTGGAAGATGAGCAAATATTACTATCTCTAGGCACTTAAAATGCTGTTCACACTTTACTACCAAGCATCTTGGTCTGTCATTTAATGAGTACTGTATCTCACTTAAAACTCTTTGGGAAGAGGGAAAAAAAAAAAGAAAAAACTAAGTTGCTTGCTTTCTTTTCTTTTTTTTTCCCCCCAACACTGTAACTGCATTTCAACTCTGCAGAGTTGCTCACGAGCAAGATACTGAAAGTTTCAATGTGGTTTAAAGGGATGAATGTGAATTATGAACTAGTATGTGACCATAAATGACCACCAAGTACTACCTGACAGGAGACACTTGCCACTTTGATGTTGGAGAAGGAATTCAAGGCATATGCAGAGTTGGCAGAGAAACTGAGAGAGAAGGGATGGAGAAAAGAATACTCATTCTTGTCCAGTGTTTTTAAGATGAACTTTTAAAGAACCTTGCGATTTGCACATCTTGAGTTTATAATTTGTGTGATATTCCTGCAGTTTTTATCCAATAACATTGTGGGAAAGGTTTGGGGGACGGAACGAGCATAAATAAATGTAGCAAAATTACTTTCTAACCTGCCTAAACGCTAGGCCATTTTATAAGGTTATGTTCCTTTCAAAAATTCATTTTGGTCTTTCTACCACATCTGTCATGAAAAGCCAGGTCTTAGCAGGACAACTCTGAGAATTTTCTTCAGATTCATTGAGAGAGTTTTCCATAAAGACATTTATATATGTGAGCAAGTTTTTTTTTTAAAAAAAAAAAAAGAAAATTACTTTATTATTGTTATTAATGTTACTTTCAGAATGACTTTTTTTTTCTATTTGAAATCAAATCAAGATTTAATGTTTGGTACAAACCCAGAAAGGATATTTCATAAAGTTTAAACCTTTCATTCCCAGAGATCTGAATCATCATTTGTGGGTTTCAAGTGCATCCTAACGTGCTTTACAAAGCAACAACAACAAAAAAAAAATGTTTTATAAGTAGGGAGAAGTTTTTAAATATTCTTACTTGGATGGCTGCAGCTAAACAAATATACTTATTAGATTTTTCTTTTTCCAGTGAAAGTAGTACTTCTTCCACTTCACAAATTAAAAAAAAAAAAAAAATCCTAACATCAACCCACAGGTTAGCTGTCTAGTATTCATTTACATTTAGCTCTCAGCAGGACTAATGATTTTTATAAACCAGTTTCTGGGGTGTACCAAAAACATTTAAATAGGTTTAGAAATAGCTAAACTCCTTCCTTGACTTGTCTTGAAACTTCATTACCCTCTCAGCATGCTAGCGAAGCTAGGTGGGCTCTCTGCAGTCCTCCTGCTTAGTTAGTGCTGTTTTTCTTAAACGTTTCTGTTCAGAGAACTTGCTTAATCTTCCATATATTCTGCTCAGGGCACTTGCAATTATTAGGTTTGGGTTTTCTTTTTTTTTTTTTTTTTTTAACCTTGAATGGTGAGAGGAACACGGGGCTGCCCCACGGACATTGTTCTCATTCATACCACTATTTACAACAGCTCACGTGGGCTCAGAAAAACACACCCCACCTTCCGGGCCCGCTTTGCGAATGGAACTGACCGCATCCACTCAACCAACACTAAAACGGGAAAAAAAACACATTTGGTTCTAAGCAATAGGAGCACCATCGCGATTCCGTGGTCCTCCCCTGGGTTCCCATCGCATCCTCTTGCTCTCTTAGCATGTGCAATACTTTCTGTGCCAACAGAGTCTGACCTGTGTGCTTTCTAGTTAAAGCGCATTTCCTTTTGGCTTTTTTTCCCTGTGTGGTTGGTGGATCTTCCCCATTCTGGCCAGAGAAGGGCTGGAGGGAAGGAACCAGAACGGGGAGCCCTCCCGCCTTACCCCTGCTGTGGATGCTGAGTGCTTGGGCGGGCGGGGAGCCTGCAGGAGCCCCTCGTGTCTGTCACCATGTCACACAGAGAGCCAGCCCAGGAGATCTGGGGGAAGAGCTTCAGTCCCCCCATCACCCCGTGAAATAGTGAATGGAATGGAGGAAGGAGGCAGATCACGTCCAAGACGCACCCTGGAGCCACACAGGCTGGAGTCACCCATTTTCCATGGCCATTTCTGCCAACAGGCAGGCCCCTCCTGGGGGTTCTGTGTCCTTGAGACCTGGAGCCCTGGCTCTGAGCATGGGCAGCAAGCGTGGTGGCCCTTGGTGCATCGTGCATGCCATCCGAGCGTGCCGGCCAGTGGCTGTGGAGGGGACCACCTGCCAACCTGGTCACTGCTCTCTTGTGGCAGCTTTCCTCAAGTAGGAAGAACACGCAGAAGACAGGAGCCTCCTCTGGTTTGCAGACAGGCGAGTCTGGAGCAGCCTGTCGCCGCTTCTGTGTAGCAAACCTAACAATGACAGGGGTAGAAACTCTTCGGTGCCGGTCAGTGTACGAGGATCAGCCACGTGCCTCTGTACTGTCCTCTTGGCAATATTTACCAACAGCCGTCTTTTTTTCCTCTTTCTTTCCCGTTTTCCATTTTTTAAAACTAGATAACAGCAGGCCTTTTACGTTTACAACTGAACACAATCACCAAGAAATTAGGGCGAAAAGAAATAATAATAATAATAATACTATTAATAAGAAACCAACAAACAAGAACCTCTCTTTATAGGGAATTTCTCAATATATAAAAATGACTGTTCCTTTAGAATGTTGAACTTGGGAATCATTTCAGTTTGTCTGGGCCACATGGCGGGCAGAGGGGGAGGGAGGGGTACAGAGACGGCCACCACTTACCTCAAACCTTTAAAAAAAAGTAGAAATACAAACTGCATTTCATTGGGACTTTGGGGATGGTTTTTGACGTCGGTCAAGTTTTTGTTCTCCCCGGTTCGTCTGGTCTGGGATGATATGATTTATTTCCCCCCCTGTGGCAGTGATGGTGGCTGATCCCATTCAGTGAACTGTGACCCTGTGTGTTTTCTGTTCGGTGAGTGTGTCGGGTCCCCCCCTCCCTCTCCCCTAAAGGAACTCTGCGGAACTTTCACACCTCTTACTCAGGGACGGGGCTGGTGTGTGTGGAACACTGAGGTCCAGCAGCGGCACTTTGCTGCTCTGGAGTAGGGTTGTGCAACTTCCAGGAACGTTTGGGTTTCCTGCATCGTGTGATCACTCCTTAGATCCTGCATAGACTGCAATAGAATGCTGCATGTTCAAGACGAACAGTAGCTCCTGGTATTCATAAAAATCCACTCTTTGCACATAGTTTGAAACCTTACTGAAATAAGTTGCCAAAATTTATTTTTGTTATTGTAGCTTTGGATTCACTTTTGGTTTTTTTTTTTTTTTTAAGGAAACAATTGACAATACCCTTTTAACATCTGTGACTACTAAGGAAACCTATTTCTTTCATAGAGAAAAAAAAAATCTGAGATGCTTTTGAAGACACTAATGCTATGCTATTTCAGACATGGGTGAGGAAGCAGAGCTCTGGGGACAGAAAACCGGGCTTCGTGAGCCGCGCTGGTTGTCATGGATACTGTTTCCTGAATCACGAGCCGCTCAACGAACTGGCCCGGTCTCTCCTGAAACCCTTGGCACTTCCGATTTCCTAGTCACCCTCGATAAATCCAGGTGAAAACAGGGCCGGAGGTCTCCCTGGCCCAATCCAGTTTCTTCAGTGAATGAAAGAGAATTACACTTTTTGGTTGTTTTTAAAGTGGAGTGGAGGCCGTTGCTTCTACATTTTGTGTTTTTAACCCAGAATTTCTGAAATAGAGAATTTAAGAACACATCAAGTAATAAAAATACAGAGAACATAACTTTTTATAAAGCACACGCGTATGGTGTATTGTGATGGGTTGGTTTCCTCTCTTTTCCACGGACAGTGTTGTGTTTCTGTTCATAAGGAAACTCCAAACAACTTGCACACCTCTACTCCGGAGCTGAGATTTCTTTTACATAAATGACCTCGCTTCAAATATGTTACCTTACTGATAGGATCTTTTCTTGTAGCACTATACCTTGTGGGAATTTTTTTTTCCTTTAATGTACACCTAATTTGAGAAGCTGAAGAAAAATAAAAAAATTAAGCACTCACTTTGAGGAGTACAGGTAATGTTTTTAAATAAAATTGCACAAAAGAAAAATGAATGTCGAGATGATTCATTCAGTGTTTGAAAGATGTGATCTGTTGAAACAGTGAGTTTCATACTTGTTTGTAAAAACGGAGAAGAAAAAGCGGAGAAAGGTTGAAAGTTACATGTTTGGACTTTTTTTTTTTTTGTATATAGAAATTTGTCATGTCTAAATGATCAGATTTGTATGGTTGTGGCCTGAAAGAATTACTACGTCATAGGCTCTTAAACGACACCTATGCTTCCTGTGATGTGTTTGTTACATAGCCCTCGGCCGAGGGAGAGAAACTCTGCGTACCGCTGTTTGAGAATACTGTTCATTCCTGGCTGAAAGTACTTCTCAGAGCTCCCTTTTTAGTCTAAACTCTTCTAAGCCACTTGCAACTACTTTTTCTTCAGAGATGATGTTTTTGACATGTTCAGCACTTCCTGTTCCTATAAACCCAAAGAATATATTCCTGAACATGAAGTGTTTCCAAAAGGGATCCTAGCTACCAATAAAACAGGACTCATTCTGAGGACAAAATTATATATATATATATATATATATATATATATAAAAAATTTTTAAAAAAAGGTTAGCCTTCTTGTCCCTTACACACACACACACACACACACACACACATTTAAATGGAGGGTAAAATATGAATTTTAATGTATATGCCTCATTTTACTTTTAGATTCATTTTGATTTTTCTTTAATAGAGGCCAAAAACAAATGTAGAGGGATTTCTCAGAAGTCATATTTCTGTCCCCAAATCAAACTAGACAGCTGTGGGGATATTAAATGTACCCAGCTGTAGTTCTTAAATTCAGAATCCCAGCCTGTCCCTGATAATTCAGTGCAACTGTCTGCACAGCTGACATGCACATGTACAGGGTGGGAGGGACCCACAGCTTCCCTTTCTCATGTCCCCACGGCTTGCATTACAAACGGTTCAGCTGTATTAAAAACTAAGTGCATTTGGCCAATAGGTGGTATCTCTACAATAACGGTCTCTAAGGATTCCCATAACTTTTCTTATCTGAAAGGACTCCAGTCTTCCACTGCAGATAAATTGGAGACTTCACCAACCCACGTTTTCTTTCCCTTTAGTTTGTCTGTCTGTGTGCTGTTTGGATGGTCGGTGACCTGTCTCCTTAACCGTGGCCAATCTGAAGGCCTGCGTGGGAAGAGTTGTTTACAGTAATTCTTAGCAAGATGACAAACATAGTGTCCTCCAGAACACCAGGTCCAGGTGACACTGGCTTAGAGCTGTTGTCTTTAAAGATCACTGAGAGGGCGGGTGCCTAGGTTTTTCTCTGGTTCTCACACAAACCCCCTACTCTCTCTAAGTTATTCTCTGGCTCAGGAGTGGGGTAAATTATTGAGTCAGTGAATCCTAAACTTGATACCTGTGCATCCAGGTGTGTGAATATTGCTCTTGTGGCCAGGATTCTTCCTCCCACTCTGCACTGCTCAACTGTAAACCCAATTAGTGTCAACAGAAAGGTTTCCATAGAGTCCTGTGTTTGCGGTGGCCTTTGGATAAGACAGAGTCCTCATTTCCAGCCAGTGGGGTGCTGACCCCAGAGCCATCTCTGAGATTAGTACCATTGGATGTTTAAACATTGGATAAGTACCCACCAAACTTCCAATTGTATGCCTCCCACCGGCCAAGGGAAAATAGACACCAAAACTTGGGTCGAGGGCATGACCAGAAAGAGCCAGCCAGTATGGAGAAGAACTAGGGAAGGAATGATGTTTTGCACCTTACTGAAAAGAAAATTTTAAGTGCATACATAGTTAAGAGCTTTTATTGTGACAGGAGAACTTTTTCCATATGCGTGCATACTCTCTGTAATTCCAGTGTAAAATATTGTACTTGCACTAGCTTTTTTAAAACAAATATTAAAAAAATGGAAGAATTCATATTCTATTTTCTAATCGTGGTGTGTCTATTTGTAGGATACACTCGAGTCTGTTTATTGAATTTTATGGTCCCTTTCTTTGATGGTGCTTGCAGGTTTTCTAGGTAGAAATTATTTCATTATTATAATAAAACAATGTTTGATTCAAAATTTGAACAAAATTGTTTTAAATAAATTGTCTGTATACCAGTACAAGTTTATTGTTTCAGTATACCCGTACTAATAAAATAACAGTGCCAATTGCAACTGAGTCTTTGCCTTCTGTGGGTAGTTCTTCCTTCTGCCACCAAGTGTCCCATGACTTCCCCCCGGGGGAGTTGGGGAGGTGTTGCTGAGTAGCCTGAGACTTGGTTTCCCTACTCATTTGGGGGAAGGAGGCCCTTGAGATGAGGTTCTGAGATAAGAGGTTGGCGTCCACTCATGATATCCTGGTTGGTTCAGATCCTGCTTGTGTCTGAATCCTGTTCACAGGTTTTGTTGGTAAACGTCTGGCAGCTTCCTGGGCTCGCATGGCATAATCAATGTGTTCTCTGCGGTTTTGCCGTAGCCCAGTTAGTGGTCTAAAGGTGGAAAGATCATCTGTGTTTCCTGCAGCTCCACAATGATTGTTGAGGAGCCCAGTGGGAAGAGGTCTCTGGGCACGAGGAGCTGCCCCGTGTCTGTCTCAAGTTTGCACGGGGTTGTCTGGGGAGGATGTGGCCTAAAGTCGTTTCTCAAGGACCTGAGACTTTCTTGGGGGGGGGGGTTGGAGAGGGGTCCCCACCCTACCTGTGGACATAGCTGTGACAGGTGTCCAGCCTTGTGGTTCCATGTTGCAGAAGAGAACTTGAGAGAAACCCAGGAGTCCTGGTGTGGTCTGGGAGGAATGGGACCCTCCTTCCTCTGTCACCTCTGCTGGGTTTGCTGGGGGCATCAGCTACCCTCTTAGGACTGGAGTCGAGGGCCTGACACTCTCATAGTGGGAAAGAACTGGCATGGAGCCAGCGGTGATGGGGGAGCCAGAGGGCCAGGCCAGGCGGCCCTTCAGTGGGGCCACTGTCCGGGCAGCTGTGCCGTACGTCGTGGGTGGGCCTGCTTCACTTTTCTTTGCTGCTAAGGGTCCTCACAGGTCTGGAGTCCGATGGCTGTGATATCCCCAGGGGTTCAAAGCACAGCTTCAAGGGCTGCCGTGGGGCAGTCCCTGAAACCATTTGAATCATGGTCCAGCCCAAGGTGAGTGCCAGGCTCACAGGCTGTGCACTAGGTGGCCGCCGGGCTGCACACTATGCCTCCATCCACATCCTAACTGATGCCTGGTCTCTGGGGCTCTCAGGTGGCGGGGCTCCTCCAGGGACAGAGATGAACTTGCTAAGGGGGATGGGATGCCAGTTCTTTTTATGGTGCCTCTTTCAATATGACCCTTTGCAAACTGTCATTACTTCCCAGAAGCTGGATTGCAAACCCCTGCCTTTGGTTGTGAGGATGAAGAACTCATCTTTCCACAAGATGGTAAAGCAGCGTGGATCGGGGCCATCCCGCTCCAGGGAACCAGTGTACTCTGAGAGCCAAACTTGAGAAAGGAGACCCTGGGTCACAACAGCAGGAGTTTGGTGAGGGTCACAGTCCTAGAGGAAGTCCCTATACTATGGCAGGTACTTTTAGTGGATTTGTGATTTTCTTTTCTTCACTTCTCTCCCTTATCTTGCAAGAGTCTCATTAAAACAAAGTTCAGGACTTGAGTGTGAAACACTCCTCCCACAGGGACGGCAGGAGGCTGACACTTCACCCAGACAGGCAGGAAGGAGGGGTGGGGGGCCATCGAGCCCCACCTTTTTCTCAACAGGAAACATCCTCTTGACCCTCAAACATTCTCCAAAACTGAGCCCCTCGTGTTTCTGCAGGTAAGAGCAGCTCGTGGACTTCAGGGTGGGGAGAGGGTCAGTTACTCTGGTCTTGGAAACGTGCCTTTAAAAACAAACGGGGCCTGTATTCTCCCAGTGTGACAGTGTGGCTGGCCTTGGACGCTTGATGGGCTCATCCTTATTCAGCAGCACAGAGTGCCCCCCCTCTACTCCAGGGACCTCCAGGGAGGTGGTTGCCTTTTCAAAGAAACTCTGCTCCTGCCTCATTAACACGGAAGTGTCACATCCTGGAGTGTATAAACCTGCCGGTCCTCAGGAGGCCCTGGGCCCTTCTGTCCAGACAAGATCGCTGTCACCAGCCAGCCAAACCCTCTATGGCAGAACCACGTGGTCCTTCCTCCTTGGGTAGGGCTCAGTCTCACATTTTAGAACAGTGCTTTTGAGGACGCTACTGAGCCAGGCCAGTTGCTCTTCCAAAAGGACTCTACCCGCTAATCTCTTTGAAGCTGGACCAGATGTTAAAGGTTATGTGTAGACTAATTTATAACCTCTTTGAGAAGGTCCAGCCTGACAAGTTGGGACTGAGAAGGGGAGGAAAAAGGATGGAGAAAAGGAAAAGGAAACCTGTTCAGGCCAGCTGCCTAGCAGCAGCTCCAACAGGTAGCCAGAGATGCCCCTTGGAAGGCTAGTATGAAGGAGATGTCGAGACACCGCCAAGCCCGTGAGCCCCTGCAGGGGACCAGACCTCATGTTCTCCAGCAGCCAAGAACAGGAGAGAGGGGTACTGGTTACTCTGACTCCAGCTCTGCTCTGCCCACCCCTCTCAAGGTACCTGGTATGGGCATAGCCAAGCGTGCCACTCATTAGGCTGGGTAGGCAGCCCCCCAAATCTCCAAGGATCCCTATATGGCTCCTGCAAAGGCAAACCCCAGCATTCAATCAAGTCTCAACAGCATTGTATTAAAATGATTTTTTTTTTCCAAAAAATGTGCAAGTTGTTGGATTGAACAATAAGGCTGTGCACCCTGGGCAGCTGGGATCTGACTGCTGGCCCAGCGGTGCCCTGCTTCTGGGCCCCAAGGCACAAGGGAGAGCCCCAAAGCCTTCAGGCAGGAGGGGGAGGAAGGACACAGAACACCACCATTCGGAGCAGCGAGAAGCTGGGAGAGGTGGGAGAAGCAGGTGGCACAGGGGCTTCTGCTCCAGCGGGATGTCACTCCATCTCTGCATTAACTGAACACTGTGTTGTGCTGTTGGGTCACCCGGATGAACGTCGCTCTCCTGCTGAGCTCTTTGAGTTTGGCGGCCCCCACATAGGTGCAGGTCGACCTCAGTCCCCCAAGAATATCCAGAATAGTGTTTTCCACACCCCCTTTGTAAGGCACTTCCACCGTCTTGCCTTCAGAGGCTCTGGAAGAGAAAGGAAACATTTCGTTGTCCTGGAGAGCCCATGCAGAACTGTTCCCAGCTGCAGCACTTTCAGCAGCCCTCCCCTCCCCTCCCCCTCCCCCATAACTGCCAAGCAGACCAGGACGGCACTGCCAGGGAGATGCAGCCCTCCCACCCCAAGGTCACCAGGAAGAAGTCTTGGCTGACATCACTTGGCACTGCAGACTCCCACGGTTCCACTTGGCAATGTTAGCAGCCTGCACTCTGCCCCACAGAAACCAACACCACCTCTCCATATGCACCAGCTTCCAAATGACCAAGTGCCCACACGCCCACGGGGGAAAAACCTGGTGGGTTACCTCTTGGAACATCCTCCTGCACCAACCCAGGGCTTTGCTCTACCTAGCACCAACTCAACGGTTGGACAGCCAGGAAGAGGAGATGGAAATGGACGAGGCAGGCCCTCCTAGGTCACATGGGAAGCTCCACCCATGCCAGAGCCCAGTCTGACAGCCCGTCTCCAGGGCACCCAGCACCAGCTCAGCTCCCTGAGCTCTTACAAGTCAGCACACCTCCTGCCAGGGCACGGCGGGTCCCAGCTAAGAACCAGCCTAGTGAGGTGGCTTCAGAGCTTCGGCCCCCATTGCTGACGTTTTCAGAGGAGTATTCAGACGCAAGTCTGGCAAGTGGCACCAACAGTGAGCAACACCTCACTGTCCCAGAACCCCTGTCCCTGCCTTCCTGAGGTCACCACCTAACTCAGCTTGATTTCACAAGTCAGAATGGTGACACAGTCCACCCCACTTGCAGGGGCATCTTGTGAAGGAAGTCCAACTCCTTCTCTGGCCCTCCTCTGAGGCCAGGCAGATTCTAAACCTGCATTCTAGAGCTTTCCATGGTGGTTATTATGGGAGAAATGGAGAAACAGCATGTCTTGATCAGAAACTTGTTATGCAGAATTTCCAAAGGATATTTGCTTATTGGCCGAACGTGCCAGACTCTCCTGGGGTGACACCCAGCTACCGAAACCATGGGCTGGATGAAGGGCTGGCCTAGGGACTGGGTTAGGTCACCAAACTCAGGAAACCAGAGTCACCCATGCCACAGCTCCAGTCTGATAGCCCATGTGATCTAGCAGGGTGGTTCAGGTCTCAGCACTCTGTGACCACAGTCAGGTGCACACACGCCCCTGTAGTGATTTCCCCCCATCTTCAGACGCTTCCCGGACCTTTCAGAATTGGCTGGAAATTATTCAGATTCTCGTTGCTGCCTCTATACTAACTGTTAATGTCACATTTTACAAGTCACTCACGGTTGATGCTGAGGTCTGCTCATCTGTCAAATGAAGGTGCCCTGCCTCCTGGGGACAGTGTGAGGATGGGATGGTTAATAACTGGGAAAGAACAGCAAAGCGTCCATTAACAGCAGTGCTATAATCAAATACGACGTCAAAGTCAGAATCACTCCGTGACAAGATTGTGGTCACCAGACTGCAAAGGGACGGAGGCAGGTTCAACTACAGAGCTCAGGCTTCCTGTGGGGTAAGATTTAATTCCTTCAGCACCTTCTTTCTTGTCGGAGATTTCACTCTGCTTCCTGGTGTTTCTGTGATGTGTGCTCCCTGCTGAAATCCCAAGCAGAGGTTTTCCTCCTAGCTCCATAGCCGACGCTAGCCTTCCCTATCCACGGCGTGTGCCGTGTCTGAGGCCCCCAAACAGCTGCAACTGCTCAGCCACACGGCTGCACTTCATTTGGGCAAAGGGCAGACACCGCACAGGCCTAGGCTGGTGGCCACAGCAGCTGGTTGAGCAGTAAGCTTCTTGGCTGTAGGGCCAGGTTCACACTGAGGCCCGACTGTGCAACCTCCTCCCCCAGCTCCCACGAGAAGCTAGGGCCTCAGAGGCCACCCCGGAAGGCCCACCTGCCTTCCCGTACTTTATCGAGTCCCCAGCCCCATAAGAGGAAAATGCCTGGGAGGAGATGGAAGTCAGCCCACCAGAACCCTACAAAGAACAGAACTCTGGTAGAACAGGCCCCAGAACCTGGAGGAGTTCTGCAGTTCCACCTCTAGTTGGGCGGAACCTTACAGGACGCATCTGAATCTCCAGCCCACCCCATGGGCTGCAGGGAAGGAAGCTTTAGCTTCCCGGAGAAAGGCCGTCCGCCTGTTCCAGCTGATGCCTCCCCAGGCCTCGAGACCACTGGCCTGTCACTGGTCATTGGCTCTGGATGGGTCAGGTGGGAGGTGAGGCAGTCTATTGGGCAGCCGGGGTCTTAACGCACAGTTAAGAAGGAGGTGAGACGAAAGGCCACGGGGCCTAGGGGGTCCCAGGTTTAAAAATATCAGCAGACAAGAGCAAGCTGGCTGCCTGGTGACAGAGCCAAAGAGCCTGCGCCCGTCCAAGAGCTGCTGAGTGAGGCAGCATTCTTCAGGTGCGGCCTGGCCCCCCAGCCATCTCCCGGGCAGCCAGAGATCTGCTCAGCCCCATTCCTGCAGCCTTATGGCCACGAGCTGCACAGTGAAGGCGCTATTGGAAAGCCAAGGCAGCCTCCCCTCCAGGCTGCTCCCTGCTCACCCTCACCCCCAACAATCCAGCCCAGTCTCAGGTGCTTCTGTTCTGCACTGCAAATGCCAGCTGGATACAAGTTGGGGCTCTATTTAAAAAAGCTGCCAGAGGTGCCTTCTAGGCCCTGCCCAGAGTCCCTCCATACAGCACTGCTGGCCAGGCCTGTGGCTGAGGTGAGGCAGGAGGCCTGGCCGGGAGGCGCCAGGGCTGGACCCACCTGTACTCGGCGACGCCCCCCGCGTGCTTCTTCATGGCCGTCTCGGAGCTCATCCCGTAGAAGAGCTTGAGTTTCTGCCCGTTCCTCTCGATCACTTCCCCTGCACACTCGGTGTGGCCAGAGAACATCCCTCCCAGCATGACAAAGTCCGCTCCAGCTCCTACACACAGAGGTGGGGAAGAAGGGGGTGGGGAGTTGCAGAAGTCAGAAGGTGAACTCTGCAAAGAGCCACTGTCCCCCAGCACTGGCCACATGCTCCCAAGCGCTCTGCCACTGAGTTACGGCCCCAGCCCTGACTCCAGGAAGGTCCAAGTTCCTCCCCAGCGCACCTTCTCCCCTCCTCCCCGGCTGCCCTGTGGGGGCACAGACACTGGGAGAAACAAACGGAGCCTACAGAAGGTTTGTAGCCAATGTACTGGAACGTGACTGATGGTTATTAATGACTGACACCTTCCAAACAGAGAAGCTGTTCTCTTAGATGCAAATAGACATTAAGAATCGTGCACCATCTTAGAAAGCATGTCATCTAATCTCAATAGGGTAACTCCTCTGCAATGTCCCCAACAGGCACCTGGTGTCCTCCTGAAGTTCTCTGTGCTTAGAGATGGGGACCAGCCCTCAAAGCAGATTGTACCTCTCCACTGAAGACTGGGCATGGAGGAGAGAAACCCCTGCATGAATCCATAAAACTACCTGTCCCTCTATTGGATGAGCATTAGCCCTCGAGTTGATAATATGCCACATGCGTCACCAAATGACATGAAATTTCCAGGGCAGCCACAGAGGAGACCGAGCTATTGAGGTTGGCTCTGTTTACCCCAGTGTGTGGCACAGGGGAGACACGAAATGACTAGCTATCAAGAAGATACAAGTTAGAATAAAAGACATGGACGATATAAAAATAGTTCCATTCCTCATCCTGTTCCTGGTTGACTATGCAAAGGACCCTTCATTAAATGTTCAGTGCCATGGCTTGACAGTGTCCCCCAAAAGTTCACGTGTCGGCAACACTCTCCAGTTTCATCTGTTGAGGTATTCAGAGGTGGGACCTTTGGGAGGGCATTAGGATTACATGAGGTCATGAGGGTGGGTCCCCTTTATGATATTCATGGATTACAAGAAGAGAGGCCTGAGCTAGCAGCTTACTTGCTCTCACCATGTGATGCCCCCTGCTATGACCAAGAAGGCCCTCCCTGTAAACCAAGAAGCACATTCTTGGACATCCAGGCCTCCTGAACCATGAGCCAAATAAACTCCTATCCTTATAAACTACTCCGCCTTGGGTATTTTGTTACAGCAACAGAAAATGGACTGAAACATTAAGAAACTGTACAACTTCTCCTGGGAGCAAGTCCTACTGAGGGTTCACATTGAGAACAGGACAAGACAATAGCAGGGTACAGATGTATTAAATAAGAGGAAGGAAGCAAAACCCTCAGCAGGAGGAATGAAAGCAAGCCTGAAAAGTAGCCCTGACATCTTGCATCAAGTCATTTAAGAGGACCCTGGAGGGTGCATGGTTTCAGTCCCTCTTGGCATTATTACAGAATGGCCTGCTCTCAGGGCTGGCCCTAGGCCTGGCACTCAACCAGCAAGACACAAATGGTCTACACAGCAGGCGGTTGTGCAGATCTCCCCAGGGCCCCAACCCCAAGGCCGGCTCCCCAGTCCTGCCAGGATTTTAACAGGACAGAGGGTAACGGATATGGCCAGACTCGTGATGGCTTTGCCCCAGGAGTCTACAGAAGGAACACAGCAGCCCTGCTTGAAGCCCTGCTCGAAGCAGGCCCCAGTTATTTTCTAAACCCTGATAGCTTTCCCCACCCAGCATGTTCCCAGCGGTCTCTGCACAGGCAGCCACGCTCCTGGAAGGAAGGGGGAGGGAAAGACATCGGAAGGAACTGAGCAGAGGGTGAGGTGAAGGGCTGGGGCTGGTATCTACCAGGCACCTTTGTGACCAACCGTCACTTCAAGGTCTGTTCAGCTCTGGCTCTGCAGAGAGCACATGGGGGGGATGCGAAGGGAGCCTGAGATGGAACGCCCATCGGTACCAAGAATGTCCTTGGCTGCAGGTCCTTACAACAAGGCCTGAGGGCCATGGTTAGTGAAGGGCCCAGTCTGTCCCGCCCTGGTCATTCACCTCAGGCCAATATGCCGGCTGCTGGAGGAGGTCGGGGCTCTATATAGTCCTCCTGCAGCTGAGAGCTGTGATGAGAAAGGGACTAAGTTCTACTTTTGTGACATTCTTTGGGTTGCTACTAAATTGCTATGAAGACCACAAACCCGTGCTTTGTTGTGACAAGCTAGCAGGGTTTTTGTTTAAAAAACAAAACAGAGCCAGGTGCCGTGGTGCACGCCTATAATCCCAGCAGCTTGGGAGGCTGAAGCAGGAGGACTGCAAGTTCAACCCAGCCTCAGCAACTTAGTGAGGCCCTGAACAACTCAGACTCTGTCTCTAAAAAAGATTGGAGATGTGGCTCAGTGGTTAAACATCCTGGGTTCAATCCCAGGTAGCCCAAAAAGCAAATTCCTAAAACATTTCCTAATTTACACAGACACACACACATTTGTGAGGGGCTGCCATAAGAAAGGAGTGGCCCTGTGGGAGCCCTGCTTCTGCCTCCTGCTGGTACCCACAGCTCCCACTTGAGTTGGAGCCACCCCTCTGTGCAGTCAGCTCTGACTTCTGAATGCATTTGGCAGATTAAGTAGTCAGCATCAGCACAGGGCTCCGCAGCCCTGTTTCACTGCCTTTCAGGGTGCTCAACCTCTTAGAGCTTTCTCAGGAAAAACCCAGGACACAGCCGAGCCCTGCAGCAGCATCCCCTCAATTGCAATGGACACTGCTGCCCCCTAGTGGGGAGCAGGAGCTTTGGCCTCCAGGGAGAAGCTGCCTCTTGGACTCTCCCTTCCCAGGGAATTCAGGTGGAGTGAAAGAGCACACCTGGGCTTGGAGTGTGGTCAGTAGTACAGCGTGTGCCTGACGTGGGTTCCACCCTCAGCGCCACACAAAAGAAAAAGAGCCCAGGTTCCCAGAGTATTCTCAATCAAGAGCCCAAGGCGTCACTCACTCCAGGCTTGCAGAACGTCACTGCCAGATGCATTTCCTGAGCACCTGGCTTCCTCTGCCACAGACCAGAACCAGACCAGGGCCAGGACTTAGGCCAACTAGGAAAGGAACGTGGGGAGCGGAAACACTGGCAGCAAAAACTTCCCCTCGGCCTCTTCATCCCAGTTCCCCCCGCCACACGGAGCACCTCCCTCCTCCCCACCAGGCCATCCTTACCAAAGGCTTTGGCGACATCTCCTGGACAGGTGCAGCCTCCGTCCTTCCCAGAGAAAAGAACAAGGAGAGGACATGAGTATCAGTGGGAGCTGGCCCCTCCCTGGGATGAGGAGGAGCTCACACCCCCGGGCTCAGCCAGGTACCTGGACCAACAACTCAAACTGTTGCTTTCTGGCCTAGCTGACTCCCCAAAAAATCACATCTCCCATTCCCCCAGCTGCCACATACTGCCAAATACCCATGCCCCCCCCCCAGGCTCAGGTGCCCCTGGCTAGCCCTTTAGGTAGTACCCCAGCCACCCCTTCAGCCCCGATCACTGTCTGTCAGGAGCCACTGTTCTCTCCGTGCCTGGGGTAAGGCAAGATCTATTTAGTTCAAGGGCTGCATTATTTTAAGAGCTATGGAAAGAACACGGAGTTAGTTCCTTTATCTCGGCAGCCACCTCATGCCTCTCATGTCCTTCCGGTACCAATCCCAGTTACCTTAAAATTCAAGACATCCACTCTCTACACCTACTTTGCCTGCACAGAGCACAGGTGTGGGGCTGGTTAGTCCCAGAGGGACACGGTTACCTTGGGCTCTGGGGGTTGTCTCCAGCCCAGCCACAGGGTACAAAGTCCCCAGCATGCAGCAGAGCTCACTGAGTTTCCTTACAAAGAAGACCCTAAAGGCCCAGGCTGCTGCCTGCTCCTCCCAGTGTGGCCTGGGTGAGTCTGGGGAGGAGAAGGGAGACAGCAGTACCATGGAGCGGCAGCCAGACAGGCAGGGACAGCCACGAAGCTCAGGCAGGAGGGGAGAAGCAGCACACCAGTGACACAGTCCAAAGGTCACTGCGGGCCTAGGAGAAACACCGAGGCCCCTGAGGGGCCACCTGTTCCCAGGAACACAGAACACAGGCCACTTGGTGCTGCCCTGGGTGACAATCTGCAGGAGTATGGCACCAGGATCAATGGAGAACTGGGATGGACCACTTTGCAAGGATCTGGATCTGAGGACACAGGCCTCGGGGACTCTGGCTCTGCTATGGCTCATTAGGCCTGCCGCTCTGAGAGCTGGAGTGCGGCTCCATGTGTCACTGTCCCCAAGTCCTGACCTGATGGGAGGGAGGTGTGAGGGTGCCACCAACTCTTCCCTCAACTCTTCCCTGTGTAGCCTCCCTGACCCCAGAGGGCCACAGGGCACAGAGGCACCACCAGTTCAGCAACAGTCTCTGCACTCAAGGTGTCTGGCCCCAGCCCTCCCTGTGAGGCAGGGGCTGTGGTTCCAGACACCTGTCACCGCTTCCAGCCCCACAGGTACAACCTCAACCTGCCTGCCACATTCACTTCAACCCGCCAGTTCACTTTCTAGAGCTTTCTCAAAACCAGCTCTGCACCACCGGGTTTCAAACCATAACCTCAAATGAACAAAATAAACTCAAGCTCCCATCAGAATAGGTCTCGGAAATTCTGACTGGGAAACAGGGTATCTCGTGGGGGCTCCTGAAAACCCCCAGCTGTGGTCAGTGATGAGGCCTGATGCAGATGTCCCACATTATTGGGAGCATAAAAAAACCAGCCCCTCTTCCCGGGATGAGCCAAGAAGGCCACAGTCAACTTGACTGCATACTGTGCCGCAGAGAGGAAACCGGTTATGGCGTCACCTGCCCCCATTATGTGTATGCATCTATAAGGTGCCCCCAAACAAGCCGGTCTGCAGTTAACCACATGCAATCCATCTTGACATGAAGCCTTAAGACAAAGCAGTCTGTGCCCCTCTGCCAAGCAAAGCATCCTTTCATGTTCCCAGGGGATGGGGCAGCAGGGCACCCTGTGAAATCTAACACACACATTTACCTTCACAGAGTTGCAACTGCTGGAGAGTTTTCTAAAAACTGGGTGTGGTGGAGCATGTCTATAATCCTAGCAGCTGGGGAGGCTGAGGCAGGAAGATGGCAAATTCAAGACCAGACTCAGCAACTGAGCAAGGCCCTAAAGCAACTTAGTGAGACTCTGTCACAAAATATTAAGGAAGGAAGGAAGGAAGGAAGGAAGGAAGGAGGGAGGGAGGGAGGGAGGGAGGGAGGGAGGGAAGGAAGGAAGGAAGGAAGGAAGGAAGGAAGGAAGGGCTGCGGATGTGGCTCAGTGGCTCAGCACCTCTGGGTTCAATCCCCAGAAAGTGGAGTCAGCATTTTCTAAGTTAGGGCAAATATGAGACTCAGAAAGACTGAGTGACTCTCCTAAGGCCACATAGCTATAAAAATGGAAACATAAGATTAGAACCAGCAGCTGTCTTATGACAGCATTTCTGATATTTTCTGGGGGGTGGGTGGGTTCTGATCCTTATTTTTTAACGTTTATTTACATTTCTAGCTTTTCCTAGATTGAGTATATTGGGGGGATTTTTCAAGGCCTTAAAAAAAAGATTTAATGAGTAGGTCTTTCTAAATCACAGTGTGACAAGAAGAAATGAACTGTTCATTCCTTAATCTTTGCCTGCGTGGGGGTGTCTTGAATTTTCCCACACTCTGCCCCCTGAAGCCTACAGGGGCCATGATAAATAGAAACCCAGCTCCAGCCCCTCCTGTTGGCCCCCTCTGATGGGGCTTCCTGGGAACTGCAACAGCACAGATGTGCTCATTCAGTAATGAATGTGTGCAAGGAGACAGCTGGAAGGACACTGGACACAGTGACAGGCTCCAAACATCTGCTGGGTTCGCTGCAGGTTCCAGACTCTTGGCAATTGGGAGAAGCCATCTTGTGAGGCTGCGTGACACCAGGCAGGTGGGAGCAGCAGCTGCTGTGAGCCTGGGCATGTGCAGCTGGTGGCAACTGGGGAGCCAGTGCAGGGTCCACTCCTGTGGCAGCTGTGAACTGCATCTGGTCTCCTGGCTGCAAACTGCACTCCTGACCCCATCGAGGAACTCCCACCAATTCTGGAAAAATGAATGCCTTGGAAGCACTCAGGTAGGTTCCTAAGGGTCACCTTCCCACTGCAGGAGCCCACAGGCCGGGGCCATCAGCGCCCCCTACTGACGTCAGCACATGAAAGCTGGCCCTAGAATCCAGCCAGCAAGGCCGAGTTTCCCCTAAGTAAGCCAAACCTCAGGACACATCAGAACAACCCAGAGGCTGTGTTCATACAGAAGCTCGGGCCTCACTGCCTGACTCAGTAGGTCAGGCCTAGAGGGGGACCCAAGAAATCTGACGAGCCGTTAGTTGATGCCAACACTGCTGGTCTGGGCACCACAGAGTTACCCACTGGGTCATGCTGCGCAGAGAAGCTTAGGTGATGTCCACCGGAGTCGGCTGGGGTACCCAGAGAGCCTCCAGGACCCCCACCCCAACCTGCTCAAACAGTCCTGTGAACTGAGCAAGTCTGGAGTTTCCAGAAGGACATCAAGTGTGGTGTCTCAGAAGAAGCTCAGCGTCAGACTTCATCCACTGGACTTCCACTCTTGGAAATGGTGGTCATTCGAGGAATACATGACATGGGGCCCAGGTTCTGATTAAGACTCTTGAAAGTGAGCATGATCACATAATAGGGACTTGCAACTCACAACACATGAGGCTCTGGGGTCCAAGACTAAAGAGCCTAATTCTCTAGAATGGGGTCCGGTGACATCCTTATAAAAGTTCTCTGGTGGTCTTCATGCAGCCAGCCCAGATGACACTGAAGCAAGCATCTGAGACCCACTGGCAGACTGGAGCATGGGAGTGCTGCTTGGTGGCTTCCATGACAAGTGCCCTGACTCAGCAAATGTAGACTTGGGGTCTACCTCAGTCTTTTCCACACCAGGTGTTCAATGAATGAGTGCTATATCTTCACTGGGGAAAAAGATGAGTGGACAACTTTAGAACTCTGCATTCACCAATAAAATGTTGGTCATTTATTCTAGTTTCTAGCACCCAGTAGGTGCTCAATAAATATTCACTGGATGAATGGGTAGAGAGATGAAGAAACTGGATGAGGAAGGAGAAGGAGCCCAGGCAACCCACACTACACTGAGAGCCCAGGGCTTGGAGCCTAGCGTGTGGCTTAGCTGAGGCGGGGCCGGAGGGGCTCCTGAGCTGTGGTAAGACTCAAATGAGACCCAAGCACAGAGGGGTTCTGACAGAGTAATAGCACCTTGAGACCAGGATGAAAAGCCAGACCTAGACCTCAGCAAGCACTGAGGCTAAGACAAAATCAATGAGGAAGCCTTCCACAGAGATGACCACATAAATTCTCATTTTTTAAAAATCACCTATCATGGGACTGCAAATTGGGACAACCACTATGGAAAGCAGTTTGGAGATACCTCAGAAAACTTGGAATGGATCCACCGTTTGACCCAGCTATCCCACTCCTCAGTCTACAGTCAAAGGACCTAAAATCAGCATACTATAGTGACACAGCCACATCAATGTTTATAGCAGCTTAATTCACAATAGTTAGACTATGGAACCAACCTAGGTGCCCTTCAACAGATGAATGGACAAAGAAACTGTGGTACATATATATATACACAATGGAATATTAGTTAGCCTTAAAGAAGAATGAAATTATGGCATTTGCATGTAAATTGATGGGACTAGAGAATATCATGCAAAGTGAAATAAGCCAATCCCCCCCCAAAAAAACAAAAGCTGAATGTTTTCTCTGATAAGTGGATGCTGATCCATAGTGGGGTGAACGGGTAGGGAAGAATGAAGGAACTTTGGTTTGTGTAGAGGGGAGTGAGGGGAGGGGGGTGGGGGTTCTGGGGATGGGAAAGACAGTAGAAAAAGACAGACATTATCACCCTATGTACATGCATGATTACACCTGGAGTAACTCTGAACCTCGTATAGCCAGAGGAATAAGAAGTTGTACTCTGTTTGTGTACTATATGTCAAAAATGCATTCTACTTTAAAATAAATAATAAAAGAAAAAAAACACTTATCCATGATTTAATGTGCGAGCTTGACCTTGCAACAGCAGAAGTGAAAGGTCTGAAGGTTTAATTTACTCGACATAAGTCAGCACTGTAATAGAAACACCAAAAACAGACCACGCTTCCAATCTATAAGATATGTATGTGTATGCACAGGCACATAAAATACACGGCCTGCCTTCCATATCTGTGAGTTCCATACCATTAGATTCAACCTAACACAGATGAAAAATATTTTTTAAAAAACTGCAACTGTACTGAAAGTGCAGACTTTTTTTTTTTTTGGCATTAGTTCCTAAATAATACAACTGTTCATATTGTATTTACCTGTACCAGGTACTATAGTCATCATAGCCTGCGGCAGGGTGTGTGTAGGTTATATGCAAATACTACACAATTTTACACAGGGACTTGGGCACCATGGGCTATGGCTTCCACAGGGATGAGACCAATCCCCACAGACAGTAAGAGACGATTACGCACACCTGTGTACACGCCAAACACCCACAGAGTGAAAGCCACAGCTCTGTCAGCACCCACCAGACCTGACACCAGGCCTGCTCCAAGCATCTCATCTTATAAAACTACCTGCAGGGGGCTGAATGGTCGTCACAGGTGAAGCTGGATGAGGTACCCGAGAGTCAAAGACAGGCTGTAAATCAGCATTTATTCCTTAGTCACCTTTAGGGGCACCATCCCTCCAGAAGCTTCTGATGGAATACCTAATGCCTGTCCCCAACTCCCTCCTTCCCACATGTGCCACTGAAGTCTGCTCTCGCCTGTCTACAGGGGGGCCACTGGCAGCATCTTGCGGAGGCACCCTCCCCGGGCCTCTGTGGTCCAACCTCCTGGTCTGGGTCTGCTCCTCGGTCCTTGCCCAGGCTCCTGAGGGCAACCCTGGGCTTCACCTCTCACTCCCACAGGCATGCTTCCACTCCCGGGGCTCCCGCAATGTAGGAGCTATTGGCTCTGATCAGCCGAGATCAGGTCTCCAACCATGAACCCAGCCCTTAACGGATCTCCTCCTGACACCCCTCGAGCACTTTGAAACCTACAGTCCCCAAAATGAACCCTAGACCAACCCCAGCCTCTTCCCTTGCAGCCAGTACTTATCCTGAGGAGCAGCTGGCCCCTCCTCTACCAGCTGCCAAGCGGCTGCTCCATTGCCAAGGCTTATTTAATTCTCCCCTGAACATCCCTTGGTTCTGCGGAGGGCTCCCAAGCCCCACTACTACCCTAGTGGAAGGCACGTCAAATCCTGCCTGAAGCACACTGTCCCTTCTTCTCAGCTTGCCCCTTTCCCATCCTTCCCAGGCAACTCGTTGGATGTTTCTGCAAGACACATGGATCCACTGGGCACTCTCCTGCTCAGACCTCTTCAATAGCTCCCCAGCACCCTTGGGAGAAGTCCCAATCCTTAACAGGCCACAGCATTCACAGCTGCCCTGAAGCTCATCTTCTGCCCCCTCTCCTGCCCACTTCCAGCTCCCTCCTCTGATAGAGTGACTTTGAGGTCTTTCAGTCAGTCCCTACACTCTTCAGTGCCCTCCCCTCCCCTTCATCTGAAGCCTGCCCTCAGCCCTTCCTACCACTCACTCTAGGAAGCCCACACCATGCATGCTGTAGCCTGTTGGGAGTCAAACCGCATCCCCCTCAAGAGTCACGTTGCCATCCTAACCCCTAGAATGTGACCTTATTTGGACACTGGGTCACTGAAGAGGCATTTAGTGAAGCCAAGGTCGTTTTGGAGCAGGGTGGTCCCTAGGCCAAAAGGATCCGTCTCCTGATAAAAAGGAGGAATGGACAGAGGCACCCAGGGAAAGGGCCACATGGACACTGGAGCTGGGCTGCCAGAAGCCAAGGACACCGAGTGACAGTTAACAGTGGTCCACCTGGTGCCTTGAATACAGCCCCTGCTGCTCTGCACTCAGGCCCATCTGTGTGCTTTCTATCCCCCCCTCCCTAACCTGGGGCAGAACAGGGTGACCTTATTCCCAACCTAGGCAGAGCCATGCGTCTTACAGCACCTGCCACCACAGGAATCCAGTAAGGCAGACTTCAGGGGTGGCACCAGAAGATCAAATTAACAAGTGAATCACAACCAGGGAACACCTGATGTGAAGCACTGGGAGAGGTGCACGCCTGGTATCCCAGCAGCTCGGGAGGCTGAGGCAGGAGGATCACGAGTTCAAAGCCAGCCTCAGCAAAAGTGAGGCCCTAAGCAACTGGAACAGGAGTCCCCTGTGGTTCTCCTTTGCTAGCAAAGCCACAAATCTTCTTTCTCCTTCTCCTCAAAACTGCATCCTCATTACTAAATGGGCATCCGGGATGAGGATGGAGCTTTCGGTGCTCAGCCCACACCTTGATCTGGGGAACTTCTAGCCTCTAGAACTGGGAGACACGAAAGGTCATTGTTTGAGTCTGTGACACTTTGTTAAAAAACATCCCTAGCAAAGGACCACATGCCCCTGCGTCCTCAAGGCTGCCTGCCATCCCCATCACGCCCCCCCCCCACCTCCTTAGTGACTTAAGCTGGTGGCCACTGCAGAATACGCGGGCAGCCAGGTCTGTCTCTGCTGAAGGTCACTGATGTAACCATAGGGCCCCGTAAGGCAGCCAGCTCCCTCAGGGTCAGGGTCAGGGTCCCCCTGCAGTCTCAACATGCTTCAGCCCCAACCCCAGCCTCGCCAGAGACTCACAGAGATGATGTGCCCCTTGAGGCCGTGGGCGGAGTCCGCACACTCGATCACTGCACTCAGCTGCGGGTAGCCCACCCCGGTCTTGGTGCGGGTGGTGCACACGGAACCTGCGGAGGAAGGGGGGGACCCCAAGGAGAGGTTACACGTGAGCAGCACATGAACGAAACGCACCCCCTCACCTTCCCACCACCTGCCCTAGGAGGTGGACTGCCCTCTGCAGGGGGTGCATGCTTGGGAGGGAGGGGCTGACTGACCAGTGCAACAGAGGTGGCCATGCGCCACCCCACCTGCCCATGCATGCCCTGTGGCCCTTGTCACTGTCACCACCGATGTTCAGGATGTCGCCCTCCCCTTGCTCTCCCCCGTGTGGCTGAGCACCGACCTCCCTCAGTCCACTCTCCTCCTACCCCTTCCTGTCTCAAAGGACCTCCCAGAGTCCTCCCACAGCCTCTGCACCCTGAACCCCAAACCTCTGTTAATCTCCTAACCTCCCCAAGCCTCAGAAGTCCCTGCACACCTGTGACAGAAACATAAAAGCACACGCCTCGCAGGTTGGGACCTGGGTCAGATGGCACAAGGAAAAAACAGCTTGGCCTGGTCTGGCCTGCAGGAGGCCCAGAGGAAGGGGGGCCAGGACAGTGGTACCCCTCACTCTCCCTCAGCTCTGCCTCCCTGAGACCCTTTACCATCTCGCCGTCCACCTCCCACCTGAGCCGCACTGCCCCAAGTCTCCAAGGTCTCCAGCCTGACCTTGAGTCAGCTTCCGTCTGGCGCCTACATCAGCTCCGCTGCCCACCTTCCTCCCCCACCTCTCCTACCATCAAGCCCTGTCCAGGCTGTATTCTCCGTCAGGTCTGGGGAACAGGTGTCTTTCCCTATGTCCCTCCCAACAAGTGAGCACCCCTTCACGCTGTACCCAGATCAGCTAGATCCAGCTCCACCTGCGACCCTCCTGGCTCACCTCATCTCTAGCTGCTACTTACCCCAGACTCAGTCCCTCTGACAGAGGGGGCAAGTTTCTCCCCCCCTTAGGGATTCTCTGTACACCCCCCTCTGCACCACCCCCTCTCCAGGCAAGGCTTTCTCATCTTCAGGCTTCATCTTAAATGTCAGAGCCCCAGGGAACTTGTTCACCGCAGGATTTCTTCCAAGCAGCGGCATTTAAATAATTATTTGTGCAAGCGCGTTGAGGATCTGTTTTTCTCTGCCGGGTGGTAAACCCAGTGGATATTCACACTGCTGTCTATCCCACGCTGAGAAGAGAGCCTGGTACATAATAAGGGCACTATAAATAGCCACTGAGAGGATGCACAGGCCAGGAATGAGTGTGTCACCCACGTCCCCGTCTCCACTGCTCCGCCACCCACGTAGCTGCTCCTGGATGTCCATCTGGGGTGCTCTGGGGCCAGCGTAATGGCAGACCAGAGATACCATTCCTCCTGCTCAGAGCATTGACTCCCCCCCCCCACCCCGTGATGGCAACCACACTCTGAGACACTGGAATAGTCGAACTGAAGACCTACCTGTGAGGTCTAAGGCTGGTTATTCTATAGGTCCACAGGGCTGTTGTTCCTCTTTTCCTCCATGTCCTGGTCCCTCGAACCCTCCCCTCTGCACCAGGCCAAGTCACAACCCACCGGAGTCCTGGCCTCCAGCCGTACCCTCCACAGACTCCTCTCGTTGGCTTATGGTCCACTTCCTTTTATCATGGTGTCTCTTGGGTGGGAGGTGCTTTTAAACATCTTTGCTGTTTTTTTAGTCCCAATATGAAAATGTACGTCTTCTTTCCTGCTCTCTAATGTTAGCATCTGATTAATAACAGACATACAGGGAACTCGTCACCAACACAGCAGTGGATTCAGCCTCCAGCACGGCACACGGGAGGGCAGACACCAGTGGACCCAAGAAACCACGGTGCCACCCAGCATAAGGACCGAAGGCCTCCACCTCTCTCCTCCGTTCAAGATGCCAACGGGTGGTCCTAGCAGAGAAGGCCCAAAGAGGAAATGGGCGAAATCTTGCCTGCCGGCTGCCAGGTGAGGAGCCAACAGTGATACGTGCCTGGTCACAGGTCACGTTCAAATGTGGATTCACAGCCACACGCCGATCTGCAATGTTTGGGGCTCTTCAAACATTCCTACTTATGAGCCATCCTTGTGCATTAACTGTCCTCTCCGTCCTCCCTTCCTCCTCTCCGTCCTCCCTTCCTCTTCAGAGCACTCAGCTTGTTAATGAACTCTGCCATCCTCTCTTCCACATGGATGCTCTGGAGCCAGGACCCCCTATTCCAACTTCATCTCTGCTCCTCTCAACGCCGTCTGGAGGCGTCACAATGAACTCAAGGACCTCTCTTCTCAGGAGCTCTGTCTGGAAGCTCAATGATGCTTCCAGAAGAGATAGGCTTTGAACCCGTGGGTGAGTTGTTCCTGTGTTCCCATCTGGTCATGCCCAGGGCCCCCAAGCCCCAGGCCCGATCCTCCCCACAGACACCCTCCAGGGGCTTCAAGGACTTACCTGGCCCAACTCCCACTTTAATGATATCTGCTCCCGAGAGAATGAGCTCCTCCACCATCTCTCCTGTCACCACGTTCCCTGCCTGGGACAGAAGGAACACGGCTCACAACAGTGAGGACTCCCCCGGGGGAGGTGAATGAGGAGCCCCACACCTGAGCATGGGATGTTCGTGGCCCGTGATCACCAGGCCACCACTGGGGGACAAAAGGAAAAAGCAAACACTGGTCCCGGTTCCTGAGTCTGTTCAAGTCTGAAATTGGTGGGCTGAGATCTTCCTTTGGTTCCTTTCATTACCCAGAAAAAGGTTTCCCGTATTCATTACCTGGAAACCACTCCTGAAGAAGCTGCCAGGGATCACTGATGCATGAGAAGGGCCTAAACTAGATTATTCAGAACCAGAAGAGATCGGAGGGTGTCTGGGTCAGGAATATTCTAAACACGTCAGCAATAAACAAAGCAAAAACTTTCAAACACATAAAATAAGCCACGAAACACATTCAAACTGACTGAAATTCTTATTGAGGTGCCTAAAATACTTCAGAGAAGCCGTGTGTAGAGGTGTACGCCTATGATCCCAGCAACTCTGGAGGCTGAGGCAGGAGGATCGCAAGTCGGAGACCAACCTGAGCTTAGTGAGACCCTGTCTCAAAATAAACTTTAAAAAAAGAGTTGGGACTGAAGCTCAGTAGTTTGACTTGCATGTATGAGGCCCTGGGTTCCAGGTGGGGAGATTGGGGGGAGAGACAATGCTTCAGAGTTTGCCAAATCTCTGAAGAATCTCCATGAACTCCAGAGAGTCAGGACTCGAAAATTCCCCATCTTCTCATAGTTGAGAAATCCCCTGCGTGTCCTTGCCCCAGGGTTGGGGTTCCCCTCTGGATATGGAAGGACAGATCAGTCCTTATGGATCACATAGCACTGGCATGTGCTCCGTTTACCAAGCACGAAGCTCCGGCCCTAAAAATAAACACACAAGCCAGGAAATAGCAGAATCTATCAACTAGGAGGATGCATCTGGTTTGGAAATAGTTCAACTTCTTTCACTGCAGGAGTCCGGGAGCACAAAAATAGCCCTTTATATTACAACTCCTTGCCCTGTGGATCCTTCAGCTGGCACACAGGATCCTGGGCAAGATGCCCAGCTGAGTTTTCATGACTGCGCAAAGACCTATTTTACAAAGTTCACCCCTGTCCCATCTACTCACATGGACACCGAAGGGTCTCTTCACTGAATTGATTCTCGGCGGGGGGGGGGGGGGGGGGGATTTTATTTTTTTAACTTAGACAAACTGACTAAAAAAGTTGCTAGAAGAAGGTGGTGAGGTGGGCACAAAGCTACTTAACTATAAACAGCAGCTGACAACGGGGGGGGGGGGGGTTACAGGAGGACTAGAGGGGGTCAGAGTTGAAGGACAGCTGCAAGGAACCCCTGAGTACCTGCAAAACGTCAAAGGGAAAACAAAAAGCTGCCCGTGTAGAAATGAAATGCACACATGCAACAGCTCCAGCAACCAACACCAACCGGGCAGAGAAAAATACACTATCCCGTCGAAGGGGCACCGTCCCCAACATAACAAGAACAGAGAGGAGAAAGGCTAACACCTCACAAGTACCAAAGGACGAGAACGAACTAATAGGAATTTTTAAAAAGTGACTAACAAAACCTGGGGAAATGCTCAACTCCGCTAATCATCAAAGTAAAAACGCCAACGTGGTTCTACTTTTCATGTAGGTCCTCAGCAGCAGGAGATCTGCTGGAGGATTGTCTATTTTGGTCCAAGTTTTCCTCAAAAGCAATTTGTCCATAGAGAAGAAACGGGAAGACACACACATCTTTTGACCCAGTAATTCTCCTTTTAAGATCCCCTCCCAAGGAAATCATCAATGAGGACACAGGTTTAACTGTAAAGACTATCATGTGTCACAGTGCAAAACTGCAAATGCAGTCCCCAAAATGGGAATGGTTCAACAATCAATGGCCCACTCACGTGATGGTTGAGACTTCTTTATTTTGGGGCACAGAGCTGAAGATCCAATCCAGGGCCTCTTGTTCATGCTAGGCAGGCACTGTCCCACTGAGTCACACCCCTGCCCCATGGGATGCTTTTAAGAACAGTTTAATGGCATGAGAAATGCTTAAACAGTTTAGGGAAAAGCAAGATCTCAACTCTGTTTATATTTTTTAGATGCACGTGTATATGAAAAAAACAAAACACAACAAAACACCAAGGTGCTAACCAACTGCCTGGGTGAAGAGACTTTCTGAATTCTATGAATTCTCTCCTTCTAAACTTGTCTGGATTTTATACTAGAAGCACATATTTTTTTAATGGGGAGTTGGGAGTGGGGTTGAACTGTTTTCTGTAGCACAAGGAAAAGCCTGAACTCTGGTGGTCAGGAGCCTGAGAAGACTGCAGCTCCTGTTCTTCCTCGCTGGGTGACTCACTAGGACACCACCTCCAGGAAGCAACTCCAACGGCCGCCGTTGTGTTTTCAACGTGGATTTGTTTTTCCCCACTCAGGTACCACCTACAGACCATTTTATTTCCTTCTTCAGGCAAAATAACTCAGCTCACAATAGACGGACCCGGTCCCGCCAGGTAAGGCAGTGAGTTCACACAGGTGAGGAAGGCCGGCCCTGGTTCTGAAACCAGGAGCTTCCACTCTGCTCAGCCACCACGTGGCTCTGTGGTCAGGACACCGTCACTGAGGCCAAGTGGAAAAACCCAAAATGACCATGAAGTGCCTCTAGTGTGAGCCACAGCATAACAGTCGAACACCAGGGACCAGGAGGGGACCAGGGGGTTGTACGGACAGACGGGCAAAGCCGTCTACTCAAATTTGAAACCAAGAAGAGCAAAACCAGGGAACAGAGGACAAGACCAGAGCAGAAATGAGAACAGTGACACAGCAGTTGGGCTCTGGTGACGTCCCTGGCCTCTGGTCTGGGCCTGGTGTGAGGCAGCGGAGCGGGGAGGGGCTGGCCGGGGAGATTAAGTGAGGAGCTGGCCTTATCTTGGCAGGGACACCTCCTGGCACGGCGGATACAGGCCGTCAGCACTCAGGGTGCCGGTGTCTGCACGCAGCTGCACATCAGGCCGCTCCTCTCCTGGCAGCCAGGACGGAAGATGCACTATGGGGCTCCTCGCAGCAGGCACAGGAGCTCTGCTCAGTCCCCCTTGCCCAGGGAGGTCAGGCGGCTCCCGGGCTCCCTCCCACTCTGGATGGAGCAGCCACTCCTCTGCGTCAGAGATGTGCGAGGACCAGGGGAAAGACACGAGGTGACAAGGCTTGCCGCGGTCTGAGGGTTTGTCTCTCGCCAGACTTCAGGTGTTGAAACCCTCCCCCAGAGTGAGGGTGCTGAAGGCAAGGCCTTGGGGGTCATCAGGTTATGGGGAAGACCCTCCGGGATGGAGCAGTGCAGATAAAATCAAAGCAAGAGAGCCCAGGAGTCCTCACCCCTCCACTACACGAAGACACAGTGACGAGACCACGCCTGTCCACCAGGCTCACGCCAGGCACACATCGGCCTCCTGAACTGTGCGAAATAGACTCACGATACCCATAAGCTACCAGTTCGTGGTATCTCGTTCGAGTGACCCAAAGAGACCAAAATCCTCTGTGCAAAACCAAAACTCGAAACTGCTCGCTCCCATTTTTCCAGCTTCCCTTTAGACCCCCACCCGTGGCAAACACAATCCAAAAAGACCCCCGAGTCCAACACCAGATCTCCCTTTTCCTGGGTAGTTTGGAGCAAGTCCCTTCAACTCTGAGTCTTGGTTGATCCTGCTATAAAACGGGGCCAGGCGTCCCCACATGCGGTTATTACAAGGTTCACAAAGAAACCTGTCCAGTTCTCCGCCCAGCGCCCAGCAACGCCCCGTAAATGTCAATCCCGCCCTGTAACAGTGATTTCTGTTGTGACTCTTCTCACAATTGTTGAGGTTTGAGTGAGTGACATCTGGGATCAAGTTCACTATTTTCAATATATGGTCGGCATTAAATCCATTCACACTGTAACGCAACCGTTGTTCATCTCCAGAAGTTTCCACCACCCAAATTCATCATTGTCTACCCTGGGCACTGGCTGGCCCTGGGCCAAGGGAAGACCTTGCCACAGAATGAGAAAAGGGAGGGGTTAGGAGGGGGATTGGGCCTGGCAAGGTGAGGGGGGTGAGGAGCGCCTCAGGCCCTCTCCCGTCCCTGCGCACAGCACCACTCTCGCTGCCCGTGCAGTCCAGGTGATCGCCGCCCTTCAGAAAACAGAGCTGAGTTGATTATGTGGTTCCCAGAGAGACGCACTCCCCCTGGACCTCTGAGGCCCTTGGTAGCTTTCAGTGGGTTCCAGAAAGAGAATGAAAACAGAAAACCCGTGGGCTGGGCCTGGGGCTCAGCGGTGGAGCAC
Organism: Spermophilus citellus; assembly: GCF_964194105.1. NCBI lineage: Eukaryota > Metazoa > Chordata > Mammalia > Rodentia > Sciuridae > Spermophilus > Spermophilus citellus. The sequence goes on from NC_138186.1 coordinate 9,459,973, forward strand.
TTGTCTTGTGAGGCCCTGGGTTCCACCCTCAGCACCCCATAAAGATGAATAAAATAAAGGCATTGTGTCCACCTACAACTAAAAAACATATATATTTAAAAAAAAAAAAAAACACAACCCCCCCCCCCCCCCCCCCGCCGAAAACCCAGCACGGTGCTGTCAGCTGTAACACACTGACTGGCAGAGCCACTGGGTCCATGCAAGGAAGTGTCCCCCTCTCTGGGCAGAGGTGTGGGGCATGTGGCTTGAGCCCTGTCTCATGATGATAGGTGGAGAGAGAAGGCAGCTGATTGAGCCAGGCTCCTGCGTAGAAATGCCGAGTCTGGGCCGGCCTCTGGTCTAACAGGAGTGGCTTAGGTCTCCCAGGCCACAACAAGCCGTCTGCACTGAAGCCCTCCCCAGAGCCCACAGCGGGACCTCCATGTTTGGATGTGACCTGGCATAACTGCAAGATCACAGGCCCCGAGGCAGGTCACCTGGCCCTGAAAGCCAGGCCCACCTTTCACAGAACCCCTGGCTTCTGTGAGACTAGGTTTCACATGAGTGGCATCATGCCCACTCTAAGAGGTAGTATTAAAATAGAAATGCTGGGCTGGGGAGTGGCTCAGGGGTAAACCACCAGCTTAGCATGTATGAGGTCCCGTGTTCTATCCCCAGCACCACCACCAACAAAACCCAAACCCAAATAATGAAAACATAAAAGAAGTACCTAATCCAGTTACTGCCTCTTCCCACAGTACCTAGAACATACCCAAGAAAACGGGGTTCTTTGTCCTGTCTGAAAGCCACCAGGCCCATGCCTTAACACTGCTACAGTCTCCTAACAGCCAGACCCTGCACAGGGTCTCTTTTCTGCCAAAGATGCTGCTGGAAAGTCCCCACCTCTGGCAAGGCTCACCTGAGGGGCATGGCAAGAAAAACCCGGGCAGTGAGACCACCCCAGGTCATGACACAGAGGTGTGGCCAGCTCTGGCCAGAGTGCTCCTGAGCTCGCCTTCTACTGGGCCTTGTATTAAGGCTCAGGACCCCACCCAGCACCTTTCAGCTCCAAAACCCTGGGGAATGTGAATGCACCCTCAGTCCTCACAGTGCCTCCAAAAGCCGCAGGGAAATCACGTGTGCAAAACCACGAGAGCCAGGGGCAAGAGTGCTGGGGCCTCTGAATGAATCAAAGATTTCAGGGGTCAGCGGAGGTGAAGAATGGCTCAGCAACCAACACCCACCTCTGCCAACGCTCCTGCCCATCGCTGAGGAAACCAACAAGGGCAAGCAGAACACCTCCAGGGCCAGCCAACAGGTGCTGGGTGGAGAGGCCCTCAGTAGGAGGCCCTCTGAGGGCTGTGGGAACTCTGCGTCCACCCTGCACCACCCCTTAGCAACCCCAGACCCTGCACTGGCCACAGTACCCTTTCCCTGCCCCACCTGGCCACGCTCCTTCCTGCTGGTCCCGTTGCTCCTGGTCTCTGTCCCTGAAGGGTGGCACACAGGCCCTCTGGGCTATGCAGTGGTCACCTACCTCCCTTCTCAGCAAGGCCAGCTCTCTGGAGCAGCAGAAGGGAGGTCTGGGGAGCCACCATGCAGAGAAGTGAGGCTCACTTCCCCACCCTTCTCAACACAACCCCCTGCCTCTCCCGGCCAGAGGCGATCCTCAGAGCACATGCCCTGGGTAGACTCACTGCTGACAAGCACCTGCTGGGAAATGCCGCTCTGCCTGGGGGGACCCCAGCATCCTCCAGCCACCAGCACCCTCACACGAGAGGACAGAGAGAGCTGGACACATACAATGCCCCCAGGCCGCTCAGCTCCTGTGCCCACCCTGACTGCAGAAGTGCTGCCTCTGAACGTCTGTGTCCTCCTCAATTTCATTTCTCGACACCTAGTCCCCATATTGGGAAGTGGCACCTTTGAGAGGCGACCAGGTCATAAGGGCACAGCGGCCCAAATGGACTAAGGGGAGCCAATAAGTAATTTTAATGGTGCTGAAACCAGCTACAAAGGATAGAGACAGGAAAAGAGCAAGGGAGGCAGCTGGGCAAGAGTATTAAGCTCAGCCCCAGAAACCATGGAGTACTATGCAGCTGAGAAAACACCCTGGGAAATCTCAAACGCACCGTCGAGGAAAAGCAGATTCAAAAGATATAGAGATGAACACTTAAGTTTCAAAACCGGGCAGAATCTAAGTGTCATTTAGGACTGCAGAAGTAAGTGGCAAACCACAAAGAAGGAAGAGAGGACCACAGTCGGGATGGGTGTTTCACTTGAGGCAGGAAGTCAAGGGCTCCTGCGTACAGGTGAGCTGACGTGTGCTTATTTTATGATTATTTATTAAACCTCCATGTTTTATATGTTCTTCTGAATCTCATATTTCAATTTATAAAGTTACTGAAGACATAAAGTGGAGCTACTAAATCACCTGTGTAATTTCTGATTAGTGCTTCGAAACTAACCTGGGGCCATGATGTCAGGAGATGGAGAGAGTGGCTTCCCGTGTCCTAACCAATCCCTGCGTCTCCAGAGCAACTAACCCAGGAGAGGCCAGGGAGCAGAGAGGACCCAGACCTCAGACAAGTCAGTCAATAGCAGCCCCCTCTCCTCCTCTCAGGAAGGAATAAACAGGAGGCCTCCTCCGCAATGACCTGTGAGGTCTGTGGCCAGCCTGGGCAGGGTTAGAGAACTGGAGTTCCATGATGAATGCCGTTTACGGGCCACCAGGTCCAGGCAAGGCTGGGGCTCCTGCTGTTCTGGAAGTCAGCTTCCAGTTCCTTCTTTAAAATGTCCCAGGAAAAAGCTACCATGGGGGGGGGGGGGGTGGACAGAGAAACCCAGTGGGTCCTCAGGACCAGGGGCAGGAGCGATGCCTTCCACTGCCAGCCCAGAGGTCAACTGTGTGACCTGGGGACCAGGAGGCAGGGAACTGTCCTGGGGAAGGTTAAGGAGGGCAGGGGCGTGTCCGGCACACCTCAACGGGCGGCTGGCATGGCCTTCAGACTTACGTGGATGTGTTTTATGAAAATTCCCCAAACCAAGAACAAATCAGAGTTTAAGATTCCTGATCTGTAGTACATATGGGATGACCCTTTCTATCTTTGCAGAGATCTAACAAAGACGACAGGAGATTGACATGAACCTCCTGAAACCAGCAGGTACTTATAAAGAAAAAAAAAAACACACAAACATGCAACTTTTTCTTACTCCTCATATTTGTCACAGTAGAGAACACTTCAGGGAACGGTCCCCCACACACACCAAGCAACTGTCCCACCAGGCACCCTACCATTCAACTCGGTTCTGACCTCAGGTGCCAGTCACAAGGAGGTTACCCACAAATCCTGAACCAACTGGCAGCTCCCATGAGCCCCTTCCCAAGGCCTCTGCCGGAGCTGCTCAGACCCATGGAAACTTTGGACAAGGAAGCTCAGACTTACTGGTTTAGGATATTGGTCATGGCTACCGTAAAGGATGCGATGAAGAGACACCCAGGGGAGCTCCTAGGAATCAGGTCCAAGACCAAATCTTACAACAAAAGACTCTGCAGGCCCCTTACCTAGAGGACTGCTGAGGAGTTCCGTCTCAGAAGCAGATTCCTCATTATTTCACAGAATTGAACCCACTGTTTTTAAAGTGAGCTGAGCTGTCACGCAGGGTAAGAAGAGTTTTGCCACTTCCTGCCCACTCCTCCCTGACACAGCTGCCAGCCTCAGCTCAGTTCTTACCTCTTTCTCCTGGTGGGCTGGAAAGCATAAAAAGACTTAAGGATCCTCAGAAGTCCCTTCACAGAAGACTAAACTCCATTAACCAATAATTTGGGCCCCCCAACTTCCTTGCCCTGATGAAATGTGCGGAGAAATCAGGGCAAAAAAAGCTGAGGGCAGGTGAAACACCCAGCAGACGACCTGTGATCACTGCGGAAATTGAGACCAAGAAAGAATAACTACGATACAAATTTTCCCAAAGGCCCAACTCTAGAGATTTCAACTTCTTTTTTTCTGCAAATCCACCGTTCCCAGAAGTCACAAATATGCATTCTAACTAGTGAGGGTGCTAGTGATCAGGACAGTCAGGAAACAGATCCCACGTGATAAAACAACACGCCCATCGGCCGACCACCGTTGTTGCATGAGGTTCCCGTGGTGGAGTCCAGTGCTCACGGCAGAATCGGGGTGCAGTGCAGAGGACACAACCCTGCTGAACTGAAACCCTGTTATGTGTTTCCTACCTTAACACATGCTCTTTGCTGAAGGTGGTAAGACCCTTTTTCAAAGGTCTCATCTGGTAAGAAACACTGAATGATATTTAGCAAAAATAAGAAAGTGGGGTTTTATTTTTATAGTGGAAAGTGAGTTTCCAGATCTTCCAAGGTGGCTACCTTTCCTTTTTGGGGGGTTTGGAGGCAGAGGTGTGCAGAGGGGTAGCAGTATTACTACTACCCACATCCTCAGCCCTTTGTATTTATTTGGAGACAGGGCCTCACTAAGTCGCTGAGACTGGCCTTGAACTTGTGATCCTCCTGCTCAGCCTCAGTTGCTGGGATTACAGGTGTGCACCACCACACACGGCTGCCTCTCCTTTTCCTAATGATTCCAAACTAGCCTTTTAATAAGAGGCTATGACAAGAATGCAGGTCCCCCTCACACTGAATCCCTCTGCCTCCTCACCTTGAAATATCCCACTGTACTTACCATGATGGTGTGCTCGGGAAACCTGGCCCGGACCAGTTTCACGAACTCTACAAAGTGTTCGGAATAGCCGTTGGCCACATCCAGGCAGATGAACTTCACCTGCGGCACGGCTTCCAGGATGCTGCTCATCTTTTCCAGATCATTCTGTCCACTGCCCGAACTTACAGCCATGTGCTGTACCAAGATGAAGCAAGAATGTCAACATGAGCAGGAGCATTCCTGGCAGACCCCCCTGCCTCCTCCCAGGTGGCTTCTCTGGGGACAAAAAGGCATCCCTGGCAGGTTCCACCTGATCAACTCACAGCAGGTCTGCTCAGGAGACAGAGGAGAGCTGTGTCCCTAAACCAGATCAACTTCGATCATCATCTTTTCTACCTTGGCATTACACATATCCTCAAACCTGGGCCTCAGCCACTAAAACTTTTCAGTAAACAGATTCTTAAATATGCAGGAGATATTGTCCTTGGCTTTCATTGCATTTTCTCAAGATTCCTGTGTGGAACTATAAACAGTGGAGCCACCCATATAAACATATCATGGCACAGAAACTCGACAGGTAAGAGGGAGGAACTTTTCAGCAAGAACAAAGTGGGGACACTCAACCTGGAAGAGGGACTTAGAGGTGCTGCCTCTGCTAACCGCAGTGACTTCACTTAGGCCTGCAGATGTCCTATGGGAAACAGAACAGGACAAAGCTTGGCGACTCTGCCTCCATTTTGTGACCTGTCCTCTTTATTAGCTTCGACCCGCGGTCAGGCCCCTGCCCAGCTCTGCGCACAGCCATGTTAATCACTGCGGCAGGGCTCACTAAAAATGAGTACTAAGAGGTTTCCTAGCCTCACATTTACCCGGCCTATCTCATCCCCCTCCAAGACTGAATTTCAGGGACATTTGACTGTCAGCCTCTACAGCATCCAACTCCTGGTGTGGCACCTAGAACTTCTCATTGTCCTACAACTTCCAAGAGCTCACTCCATAGGACTGTTCCCCTGAAGGCAGGGACAATCACCTCATGGGAACTAAACTGCCCCCTTCAGGATCACAGTGTGATGGACAAACACCCTGAGTGACAAGTGGAAATTGCCCCTCAAGCCACAAGGCCTTCCTGGGAGCCACCTTGCAGAACAGAAATAGGTATCAACCTAACACCTGGACGGAGACCACCCCCTGCGCAGACCTCACACCTCCCTAATTAAACCCGAAGCTGCACGCAGCACTGACCCCAGGCTGAGATGCTGGGTCTCACTGTGCCTTCCCAAGGTGGCCCAGCTGATGGCAGTGCTTTGCTTGCTCTCCCTATTACTTTTCTGTTTTGTTTTGTGGGGAAAGTGACCATGTCGGTTTGCTGGGACCTCTGGAGTCAAGCCTCTGGCCCAGGGCTCCAGTCTCTGAAAAATACAGGTAACAACTGTCTACAGAGCATGAACACTCAATCAGGCACGCCATCTAGAGATGGGTTAATGGTGCAGGCCCGAACACATCTGGTCTGATCTCAAGGGTGCATGAAGATATGCCTAGTTTATATGCAAATTTATGGAAACACTTGTGCATTCGAGAAGTTTGGTGTCTGTGGAGTGGTCCTAGAACCAGTCCCCCACCCACAGCCAGGGACAATGGTCTAATTCATTTGAATACAATTCAGCAAAAAAATGAAGGACTTGCTGTTGAACAAAATGATTTCCTCTCCAAAACCACCTTCTCGGGCTGGGGATGTGGCTCAAGTGGTAGCGCGCTCGCCTGGCATGCGTGCGGCCCGGGTTCGATCCTCAGCACCACATACCAACAAAGATGTTGTGCCCGCCGAAAACTAAAAAATAAAGATTAAAAAATTCTCTCTCTCTCTCTCTCTCTCTCTCTCTCTCTCTCTCTCTCTCTCTCTCTCTCTCTCTTTTTAAAAAAAAAAACCACCTTCTCAATAATGAAGCCCACCCCTAACTAAAGGAGGGTGGGAGCAGCAGCAGAGAGACCCGCCCCCTACCAGGCAGTTAATGTCCCAAATCCTCTTCGAATCACAAATGAGCTGACTGGGAAGGGAGAACTGTCACCCTAGGAGACCTCCCTGCTGAATCTGGGTCAAGCCTCCTGTAGGTTCAGGAAGGACAGTGCTACCCTAGGAATTTCTATTGCTGTTTTAAAGTTGTCCTTTTTTTTTTTTTTTCCCTGAACACTTTTCTGAGATGGGACATACCCGGAGTGCACAATTCCATGACTTTTGGCAAACTCAGAGTTGTGTGCTCACCACAACCAATTATTTTTTACTGTATTGTTTTTTAGTTATAGATGGACACAATTATTTTATTTATTTTTATGTGGTGCTGAGGATTGAACCCAGGGCCTCACACATGCCAGGCAAGTACTCACCACTGAGCTGTAACCCCAGCCTCATGACAACCAATTTTAAAACATTTTCATGATTCCCAAAAAGAAACTCCCACACTTCTTAACCATCACCCCTCTTCTGCCTCCCGCTTCCTTAATCCAGTTTATGTTTACAGATTTGCGCATTTTGGACAATTCATGCTAACAGAATAACTTTGCATCTGGCTTTTTGACTTAGCAAAACATTCAAGCTTTATCCACGCGGCCACAAGAACCAGTCCATTATTCCTTCTTGTGGCTGAATAATACTATCTGCTATCACGTGGCTACATCCTAATTTGTTTACCTCTCCAGCTACTGATGGATATTTGGGCTCTTTCTGCTTTGAAGCTGCTAGAAATAATGCTCCTATGAAAACACATTGACAAGTTTCTGTGTGTGTGTGTGTGTGTGTGTGTGTGTGTTTTCACGTGTGCTAGATCCACACCTAGAAACAACTGCCAGGTCCTGCAGCAACTCTTAGGTTTCACCTTTTGAGAATCTGCCAGGCTGTTTTCCAAAGTATCTCGCATTCCTGCCAGCACCATACGAGGGTCCACTTTTCCCTGATCTCAGTGGCACTTCCTATCTGATGAAAGTTGTTCCAGCAGCACACTGCTTACTGAACTCCAAAACGACTTGCTGCAATGGAGGGTTTTACACGGGCTGGGTCTACCCTGAAACACCTGGCCAGAAGCACAGGTCTCCCTGGGAGCTGATAGAAAACACTTCACCTCTCCAGGGAGAGCAGGTAAACCCTAGTATTTACATAAGGTGCCACAGAGCAGGTGGAATCAGCAAGCCCTTGGAGTGACACAGGGCTGGGAACCACCACCCCAGTGTATCTATCTGCTGATTCACAGGCTTCTGACAACTCTCTCTTCCCGGAGGTACTTGGAGACAAACCTTAGCAGAGTCTTACCTGAAGACATTCTGGGTGCTTTGAGGCAAAAACCTTCCACTCTTCCAGGGTGTAATGCTTATGAACCGCTGTAAACATCGAGTGCTAGGAAACAAGTTGGTGACAATGGTATTAAGATGAGCAGCCACAGGAGCCCTCTCCCCTGGAGCAGCACCTAGAAGTCTCCAGCCATTTCCCTGCATCTTCCTGGAACAGCAGGCTCTGCAGGAAATCAGCCAGATGAGTCTCCCCCGACCCCCACCCCAAGCAGGAGCAGTGGTCTCATGAGAACCAAGATGCCTCCTTCCAGGACTGCGGGTCTGATGGATGAACATCCTGCAGAGTGGAGGCTGCCCCTCATCAAGCAATAAGGGCCTCCCAAAACCAGAAGCAAGAATGACCAACCAGACCGCAGGCTCTCCCAGACTGCCTCATGCCCGGATCCCTTCCTCACTTAAACCTCAGGCCCCTGTCAACACCCCTAGACAGGCTGACATTGGACCTATTTTGCTTTCCCAATAAGGTGATATAGATGAAAAGTTCCTTTCCTGCTTTTCACCATTACTTTTTATGTTTGTTTTTTGGGGTGAGTGGCCAGACCTGATTTTGGGGGGGTCCTCAGAGTAGGCCCTCCGACGTGGGACTCCAGTAACAATATGTGAAAGCTTTTTCTTGTGTTCACTCTTTGCTAACTGCTTCTTGTTACAAGCTAAACCCATCAGACAGTTGACATGCTTAAGGAAGGGGATTACACAAACTGTAACCCTAAATCTCTGCCTCTCGACCCAGCCTTTACTATCATCGTGCCAGTGCTTGGCAGGCATTATTTCATTTCCTTCTCCGAATAAGTTTGAACAGTATTATTAGCTTCGTGATCTCATTCATGGGGAAACTTTCATGCTGAAAATGGGGAGGACACAGCAAGTTTTTAATGGACTAATAATAATTTGATACGTGAATTAACCAAGCAATTTATTATTCCCTGATTCTCTTCATTTTTCCACTGTTAGTTAGCTTTCTGTGGCTATGTGAAGACACTTGAGACAGTTCACTTATTAGGAGAAAATGTTTATTTGGGTTCACAGTGTTGGAGGTTCCAGTCCACGAACAATGGGCTCCACTGTTTGGAACTGTGGTGAGGCAGCACCTTATGGTAGGCGCAAAACCACTTACCTCATCACAAGCCAGAGAGCAAAAGGGAATGAGGAAGAGGCTGGATCCCACAATCCCCTTCTAAGGCAGGCCCCCAAGGACATACTGACCTCCACCTAAGGCCCTCCACCCCCTGTAAAGGCTCCAACATCATCTAGTAAAGCACGTCTTTGGGGGCCACTTATCCAAACCATAGCATACACTAATAGGTTGTTCATTAATAGCAGCTAATGACAGCAGAGAAGGGAAAGATGGAGCCAAAAAATGCCACATCCGTGTAGCAATTAATTTATTAGCCTCTGGCCCAAAGCTCCCTGGGGACTGAGAACTGACAGAGGATACAACAGGTCATACGGTCAGATGGACGACCCCCTGCTCTGTTTTGTGAGCTCATAATTTGTTTGAGAATCCTTTCACTCTAATCACTCCCTAATCATGAGGCCCGGCGCCTCCTGCTGCTAGACTTGCTGCCCACCGTGAGAAGCTCTGTCGACTAATTGGATTTACCCTTGCACTTGGCAGGCATGATGGACAGAAACAGACACTCCACCCCATACCCATGGGCAAACGTCTCACACCGAGGCCCTGAGAGGCTCCGCACGTCAGACACAGCCATGCAAGACCCAGTCTTGCCTACAAACGGCATTTCCTTTATTTTCCCAAAGCTACCAATTCTCCGTATTGGCAATTAGATGAGTAGTTGGCCAAAAGGAGCCTTGAGATTCTCCTGAGAGCTGTCATTTGAGTGAAATCCCTTGGATTCTAGAGTCAGTTTGGATGAAGTCCTGCCTCTTTCTACCTGGCTAAAGGCCCCGAAGCAAGCTATCCCTCATCCCTCCCTCCTTCTGCCTAGGTTTTCTCATCCATAAACCTAAACTGTGGAGTTGTGAATTAAGAATAATTAAGACACATTATATCCAGTGGTGCTTAATCATTATGTAGCACAGACTGCAGACCACGTCCCCCAGTCCTAACTTTAAAAGCCATGTCCCTCTTCTATAACACTTATCATGTTCTAACTTACGTGTGAATCTCTAATTTCCAAGTCTATCCCAGGCATTCTCACAGAAGTGGATGCAGCAACAAATAGACTCCAAGCCCAAAGAATGCAAGTCCAGGGTGGGCTCCTGCCAACCTCACCATACTGTGAGCCGCAGGAGCAGGAGGACCTTCCATCTCACCTGTGACATCACGACTGCCATCTCAAATGTCCCCACGGTGTCCATGTTGGCCACAATGATGGGAATCCCTTTGTAGGTCTGCTTTGAGTTTCGAAATGTAAAGGTACGCTCAAGATCCACCTGTGGGCCAAGAGAGCGACGAGTGAGTGCTCTACAGGATAGGTGCAGCATTTCTGTGCTCCGAGAAAGTGAGAAGAACACAAAGGAAGCATCTGACCCTCAGCCCCTGGATTCTCTTTGGGCTCTGACTCCAGATGTTCTGGAGAAAGGAGAATCCCTGAAGAATCCAAGTAACATGTTGTATCCAACTGCAAAAGCTCAAACGGTGCCTGGTCACCCCCAAGCACCAGTACAAGGCACTGGGAATTCTTCCACGAAGCCGAAGCTCCAAATCAGAAACTTTCGCTCCTCTATTAGCCTCTCCTCCCCGACTGCTGCCTCTATTCTCCACCTGGCTCACGCTGGCCCTAAGCATCCACATACGTGATATCCTTTCCCAACTTTCAAGCACGGGAGGGACCATTCCACTTCTGAGAAAATCCATTCCGTTCTCCCCTGCCAATGATGACTTTCCTCCCTCCCTTGATGATCCCTGCAATGCTGACCTTTCACCTGGAACCACTACCCTGCAGTGAACTCCCCATCATCAATCCCTTAGCCTCTCAACCTCCGCAGCTGTTTTGTAATTAGGAGCATCTTTGAGTGAGCTGGAGGGACATTCACTGCCACCATATGTCCACGCATATAAACACTTGTTCCTTTCTTTGACTTGCAAACAGCTGGAGGGAGGCCTCCAAATCCACTGTCACTCTGACTTGTGGGCTTTTAGGACTATCAGCTGTCAGGAACCCAGGATAGCCGGCTAGCAGGGTGGGCTAGCAGCAGCAGTGTGCAAATCAAGGGACTCATACAAAGCTACTGGAGTCAATGACATCTATGACCCAAAGCAGGTCCTGGCCTGCTCTTATCACAGAAAGGTCACACACTATGGGTTCCATTCTGAGTTTGTTTCTGACCAAGTTTGGCCAGTGGAGGACCCTGCAGAAAAACCAAAGGATAGTGGTTGGAGACGGGGGACACCGGTGGTTCTTCCAGATCCCTTTTCAGCAACTTCTCCAGAATGGCTGTGCGTCCTTCAGGCCCGGGTGCTCCTGGTTCCAAGTTTCTCAGAGTGAGCCAATCTTTCCTGCCAACTCTCACCCTAGGGGAGGAGCAGCTTCTTACCCTCGCCATCTCTGGGGCCTGAATATCCCATGTGGCTTCTCAGCTGTATTAGGAACCTGCACTAAATTCCCTGCTTGAAATAGCCCACATTTCTGGCTTCCATGGCTGGACCCTGAGAGATTCGGATCACAATGGAGGTGGGGGCTTGCCCCAGCAAACTGGCAGGAGAGACCCAAGTATGAATCTTATGCTTCTAAAATAATTCAGACCTACATGACTCCAGCTTCCTGAGAACCCCACCAATAATCCTTTCCTACCAGTGTTTATCTAGGGCCTTTTATTCTTTTTCATCTGATTTAAGTTTCATTTCACGCAAGCAGCAAGCAGAATCAAGTCAGAAAACCCCGCGGGACATCTCAGACGCTTCCGCTTTTTCATTCCTCCTGCTTCTCCACCCAGGGCTCCGTGTCCAGAAGGCTTCCTGGGTGAATGATGTCATCAATATGATTACACTGGCTTTAAACTACAGTCAACAAGGGGAAATGAGACTCTGTAATTGCTCGAACATATGCGGCATTGGGTCCTTTTATCTACTTCCTTCATGATGACTCTTGGTTCTACACCGGTGAAGCAAGTTTTATTGACATCCTGCAAAATGACTGAGCGAGTCTATTAGCTGCAACCTTCTGTGCTGCTAATGGCCCTGTAACACTCTGGCTCAGGGGCTTAAAACAATCAGAATTCCTTGGCCTCAGATTCTTCTTCTACTCCTCCAAGAGGCATGGGGAGAGCTGTTATACTCTGCATCCGGCTGAGGCCACAATGGCTTCTTCTTGGCACACCAAGACCTGTCAGCGGTACAAAACCAAAACAAAACAACCAGCACTTCACAGAAAAGGTTCCCTGGCCTCAACAATGAATGTTTCCCTCCACTTCTAGTCTTCTCCATAAGGCAGATGCTTGGGGCTAGGGGTGTAACTCGGTGGTCAGAAGTGCTTGGCATGCACAGACCCTGGGTTCGATCCCTAGAACCCCCTGAAGGCAGACTCTTTACAATATTTCATTCTGAAAATGAGTAATGAAATTATCTTTCCCCAGCCTTATTCACCCAGACACACACACACCCAAAACAGACCAGTTGTTCGCTAAGAGATAAATACTTTAAATATTCCAGCCTCCCAGGAACAAAACTTGGCGTTTAATCTGCCACAGCTGGCCCATGTACCAAATATAGCACCTGTAAATTCCCTCTCTGTAAACCCCATCTGAAAGGGAACAGAAAATAACAGATTCCCCCCTTCACCTGAGAAACATGTTTCTACTGCTCTTCTAAACACAACTTTATTGAGTTGGTTTTGGGGGCTCAAAAGTTCAAATAGAGAGCCACAAATCACATTCCAAATAATCCAATGTCATGGGTCAAGCTAACAATTTGCTGCATACAATATGCTCAATCCTCTTACCCTGACACAATCAGTGACTTCTATGGGCCAGGAAGGTCACAGTAGAGTGGGCATTCAGTCCACAACCCTGTCCCCTTCTCAAGTCCTTAAGTGCACGTGTAGACACCTCTGCAGGTGAAGTTTTGTGCACATGCACACATTGTCACTCAGCCACTCTGGGTGGGAGGGACACACCCCTGAAGCAGTTGGTCCTTGGGAAAGCACACCTGGGAGGGGGTGGCCCATGCAGGCCTTGGGACAAGCTCATATCATCTGGGGAGGGATACCCAAGAGTCTGAGAACTTGGAGTCCAGCCCTAGAAGAAACCACAGAGCCCACAGGCCCTGCCCAGTGAGGAGAGTCATCAGAGGACAAGTAGGGGCCAGGGCAGGAGACACTTTTCCAAAATCTAGGGATGATAGTGAGATAAGCTGTTCTTTCATTATCTAGACTGTTCATTACCTGTCTCACCTGAGCACAGGGGGCTTGCCTTTCATCTTTGTAGGCCTAGTGACCTGACAGACATGAAATAATGAATGTTTCCCCTCACTTCTAGTCTTCTAGAATAGGGTACAGTTCAGGGCTAAGAGTGATCGTGTGGTTCGGCCCCAGCCTTTTGCAAGACAGTACTTGGTGATCCCAGCCCAGTCCTCTGGATGTGAGCCCTCAGGCCTCAGAGACCCTCCCACGGCTGCCACATCACCAGCCAGCACAGGTTCCACAAATAGAAAGGGTATCAGCAGCAACCATGTGCGCAGCAGAATCCTTTTAGGATGATTTCTGAGAACATATCCAGGCCACCCTAAACGTCATAAATCAAAACCTTTGTGTTGGAGACAGTGTGTATATGCTGGAGTGGCTCCCTAGGTGACCCGGAGGCTTTTGTGACTAACAGCAAGTCGTGGAACCTTCTAATTCTATGGAGGATGTTGCAGGCTGAATTGTGTCTCCCCAAAAAGAGGCTGATGTCCTAACCTCCAGTACCTGTATATGTGACCTGACTCAGAGAAAGGGTCTTTACAACTGGTCAAGTTAGAATGAGGTAACTTAGTGAGGTCCCTAGTCTAGTATGACTGATGTTCTTACAAACAGGGAAATTTGGACCTGGGCACATGACACTTATTGTAGAGATGAGGTGAGGGCAGAGGTTGGCATGATGTATTTGCATGCCAAGGAATGCCCAAAGCTGCCAGTCAAACACACAAGAAGGTGAGGAGAGGATGGAACTCACTCTCCCTCTGAGCCCTTGATCGCCTTGGTCTGGGACCTCTAGCCTCCCGAACCAGGAGACAATAAATTTTTGTTTATTTAGTCATCCAGTTTGTGGTATTTGGGTGCAAAAGCCCCCAGGAAACCAATACAAAGGTAACAGGGACAGAACTTAGACCAAAACCCTCTCCCAACCCAGTGCCTCTCCACTCGGCCGTGCTCTCACTGCCCTGGGCCAACCAGTGACAGAAGGTAACAGCTTCTCACTGGACTGCTGGTGACACTTACCACTGAGTTTTAAGCAGAAGGAATGTCAGTGGCATCTTCTCCACCTTAGGGTAAAGGGGTGATTTTCTGTACAAACTCTCTTCAACGCCACACTTCCAAGGTTAGGGTTGCATTTGATTGTTAAATTTTTTTCTTACTGAACTCGAAGACCAGGGTTGATGTCGAAGCCAGGAATGGGTCCCAAGGAAGAAAATACTCTGGAGTCACAGGATGTGAACTCCCCAGTGTACCAGGAAAGGGCAAAGACTTAACAAAGTCATCCCCTTTGAAAAGATTATCCAAAATGTCCCCACATAAACCTGTGGCACTTCCTTCCTCTGAACCAAAGCTGGACGGTCGACAGATGACTGTCTAGCTGTAGCACCTACATGAAGGCCACCTGTGTCACCTCTACCTGTCCTGTTGCTTCTGAGAGCTGACCCCAAATCATCGTGAGCCTTGGGCAGGAGAACTGAACTTCTAAGCGGGAGATCATGTTCCCTCTCTGCTTCCTGCTCATTCCCTTATGATCCATTTGGGACCTCATTCTTAGCAAAACTGCCCCCGTGATCAAACTGGGTGACTGCCAAAATACTCTTTTCCCAGCCAGATACTGTTTCCAGGTAGGTTTTCTCTCTGGGATCCCCTCAAACCTGCTCTCTGCTCAAAATCCTTCATCTGCTATTTAGTTTCGAATTTGTATACAGTATTACTTCCACCAGGGTGCACACATTGTAAGCTTCTGATTGTGCAATTAAAGTTTGTATCTGGCACATGAAACTTCAGGCATCAACCAGCAAATTGAGAATCACTAAGAGGGAATTAGAAAGGCCTAATTAAATCCCTCAACACCACTCAGGCAAGTAAAGTCAGACCATGGGGAATGGCCAGCCACGCAGCAAACTCCTGCCCCAGGAAGCTAAACCATTAGAAGAACCAATCAGAAAGGCAACACCAGTTAACTGCAGCTTCCGGACAGGTAGCTGGCAAATTCCTACAAAGTTGGAGACATGGAAAACATTCCTGAAGGGCACCCACCTCTCACTGTAGGTGCCACTGTATATTAATAGCAGCAATCAGTCCAAATTACAAAACCAAGGGTGGCATGCCATATTGTATTGTTCCCTGGAAGAATTCATTCCATTATATAAATTTGGAAATGTTTTACCTTCCTAAAAATATTTTTCTGGTTAGAGAACACATATATCCTTGTTTTGAAGGTATTTTTTCTTAGAAATAATTTCTCTTCTAAATTAATTTGGAATACTTAAAGAATACTGCAGGTTGCTAAATCATTACTCCGCCCAGAATGCCCACTTTTATCTTGTCTCAGGTACTGCCTACAGCTCCTACTTCCAGAGGCCCAGGGCTGTTTTCCAAACTTTATTTTTGCTCCAAGAGTTTGCCCAGTTCTTTCGTGCCTTTGAAAAGAACAAGATGAAGGACAGGCACAGGGGCATCTAATCTGGGGTGATAAGGGTCCGTCAGTCCTCCCCCACTGCTTCCTGTCCTGTCCTGGCTCCAGCAGTCAATGCTGCCACTTGGGGAAAGTGACTTGGTGAACTGTGAGAGGCTGTCCAGATCCCAACAAGCCCTCAGCTGGCAGCACCCAACACTGCAGTCAGGCCTGGGCACTGGAGTGGAGTTCTTCTTCTCTGAGGGGATTTATTTATGGTCTTGTTTGCGGAGCTGGTGAAACGAAGCTGGGCACGCTGGCTCAGCGTCCTCCACTTTACCCTTTCGGACCCAGCCTTCCAGACCCTGTGGTTTCCCGTTTCTCAGCTCCCAGAAGACAGGCAAAGTCAAGGTCCCTGGCCCATAACTACTCCTATGGACTCTGCCTTCCCCTCAAACTACTTTGTCCTTCAGGGTCTGACCTCCCTTTTCCCCAGTCCCTGGCTATGTCCAGGCCTGACTCCACCTGCTCCTGGAAGCTTTGATCTCATTAAGGCAAAACAAGCAAAGGGCTCCAGGCTTCCAGTTCGCCCTACCACCCTCAACCCAGCGCTTTCTGCTTCTCGCTGAGGCTGGGCTAGGACTATGTCGCGGCGCCACCAAGAACCGGTCCCCAAGCTCCGCTCCCGGCAAGGCCACCTTAACTCGGAAAGTCAACCGTGAACTTGCTTCCGGGGGCTCCCGGTTTTCAGCTCTGTTAAAGTCCACCCAGCAGCAGCAGCAGTTCTCGGCAGGCGGAGACGCTGCCAAAAATCGCAAGGATCTGCGGTTGTTTTGCTCTGGCTTTCCACCCGGCTCCACCGTTTCCTTTTCCCCGGGAGTGCGCCTCCCTACCCCCATTCTAGGTCTACTGGCCACTTGATCTTTGCTCCTCTGTGGTCCAGTTTCAGTGTAAACTTCCCCTTGCCCATCCAACCGGACTGATTTAGAATTTTAGGCCCGAACCGGGCCCCATTCTCCCTGTCCTTACAGACAGCTCAAGTCCTGGCAGGGCGCCGACTGGCCCTCCTCTTTCCCGGGGGAAAGGTGGGCAGCACCCAGCCTCCGACACAGAAAAGCAGGATGACCCATTGCCACCCTTCCACTACCTCCCCCGCGGCACCCAGAAAACAAATTCTCAGTCCCGGGTCAGGTTTCAAATGGACCCCACCTCGGATCGGCTCTTGAGGCTGCTCCGCTTAGGTCGGAGCAGGACATCCTTGAAGTCGAGCTTGAGGTCCGCATCTATGCGAGGCATGGTGCCGGCGCGGCAAGGCGGCCGGCTCCTTCCTGCGGCGGAGGTGGCGACAGTGCCACGGCCTGCGAGGGGCAAGGGTGGTGTGGGGCGCGTGCGTGGCACGGTCGCCGGGGCTGCTGTGCCGCGGCCCGGGCTCCCGCGGGCCCGCGCGCAAGCCGGCTCTTCAGCGCGCCCGCCCCGCGCCCCCGGCCGCGCTGGTTCGCCCCGCCCCGCGCTCGGTGGCCACGCCCCCGCGCTCCTTGGCCGCGCCCGGAGAGCCAGGAGCCCGGTGAGAGGCCGCGGACGTCTCCCACTTCCCAGGGCGTACAGTCCTGCTCATTGCTACCACGAAATTGTGCACCTGTGCACCATCTAGGCTATTACCGAGGATCCCCTTGGAGAGGAGACCTGGCGCATTACCGCCTTATTCAAGAGTGAAGGCCAATCCTTGAGAGGTTTGACTTCTCATTTCTCCAATTTCAAGTCCAGCGTGGTGCGCCAAGTGCTGGCCTCTCACATGCCAAAGAGGGAGAGACCCTTGGGAGCGTGGACGGAAATACAGGAAACCAGGCCGGGCCCGTGCGAGCCTGAGGTCCAGGATTCCCTCACTGTGGAGTGGGGTCAGATATGAGTTTAACAGCGCTGGGTGGTTTGGGACATTTTTGGATACCTTTTAGATTTCAGGGGGCTTTTGCTGATTTTTATTTAAAACAACAACAGCGAGGTCTATAGTCAGCGCAGATCCTGGGATTTGAGGGACCTGAATCCTCTCCAGGGTTACCAGTGACTCGAGTTCATTTTTAGTCACTTGTTGAGCTTACTGAACCTCTGCTGTAGCTTGGAATGCGCTTAAGGACTTTGCCTGCACCTGCTCATCCACCCTCAAAACAGCCCATCCACCGGAGCTATTTTGCAGATAAGGAAAAAGTGAAGTTCATGCAAATGAAATACCTTGTCCAAAGCCCCAGAAAAGTTAAATCTAAGTCTCTCTGTCCTGGAAACTTACGTCAACCTTTTGCCACAACTGCTTTTTAACCCTGGGGACCTCTTTTCTGTGTGGATGGAAAACCGGGTTCCACCACTTTCTAGCTGGATAACCTTGAGGGAGACTCATTGTCTCATAGGTTAAAGAAAAACTTAAAGCTACCCTCTCCCAGGTTTTTTGTGAGAATTAAATTGTGTGTGTGTGTGTGTGTGTGTGTGTGTGTGTATGCAGAATGTATGTTCCATTGTAGTTGTTCAATAATAATGGTAATTATTTGGGGTCACATGTTACCTCATGTGCATTGTGTTTTATAATCTCAGACTACTTTGTGCTAACTGCACAAAGCCAGGAATCACTTTCATTTTCTTTCACTTCTCAAAAGGCTCTAACTGTTCTCAATGAACCCTGTGGCTGACCATAAAGACATAGCACAATGTTCATTTTAACACAAATGACTGCCAGTGACAAAAGTCTTCAGCCATTCCACTGGTGACATGATCATCTTTGCCTCACAGGAATTTTGAAAAGTTTCATGGAAGGAAGTGAAAATTATCAGAGAGCGGGAGGATAACCACAATTAGTCCAGCCAAGGAATTGTTTATGACCCACCCTTATCACACTGTTGAAAGCTGGCCAGATGTGACACGTACAAATAGTGGGGATCTCAGTTCCTTAATTAAAGACTAAATAAAAGTCAAATATTACCATGTCATATAGTAATTACTATATGACATGGTAATTATTCTTCAAAAAGGGAAGAGAAACCAAGCTTACTAAGCATCAGCTTAGAGTGAAGAAGTGCAGAGGTGGTGGAGGGCTTTATACTCAAGGGCGCACACACACTGCCTTATGGGAAGAGCCTCCTTAGCTAGCCCGGACCTCATCTCCAGGTAATATCTCTTCTCTTGGTTTACTGCCCACCCCTCCTCTATTGGGAGAGACAGAAGTTCAGTTTACACATTCCATTCCCCCTCCTATTGAAATATTCCATCATAACTATATCTTCAGACACAAAGTCATGTTCCTTGGTGAATCACTAGGAGTCCCTGATTCTCTCACACCAACAGACTCTACTATCCTGTGATCTGTGCCCCAAAGGCCCATGTGTTGAAGGCTTGGCACTGATAGGAGCAGGTGGAGCCTTAAGGAGGAGGAGCCTAGTCGCAGGAAGTTGTATCATAGGGAGCATGTCCTTAGAGGTCCCACCCCTTCCTCCTTGTTTCCTAACTACCATGAGGTGGGCATCTACTTCTGCCAGGTGCTCCCCACCATGATGTACAACCTCCTCCAGAAGCCCAAAGGCAATGGGGCCAAACAACCATCGACTGAAACCTCTGAGTCTGTGAACTAAAACAAACCTTTCCTCCTTATACATTGATTACCCCAGGTATTTTGTTACAGCGATGGGAAGCTGACTAACAGAATCCTTTAGGAAGCCTTTACACTGTGTACAGATTTCAGCTCCTCATCTCACAAATAATAACAGTGATAATTTCTACCGAAACAATGATTTTACGAAGAAATTTTGACTAGACGAAGCCATAAGATATATCCAGAACCCAACCTGAGAACATTATCTTAACTAAGGGTAGGGTGATTCCAAAAATTACATGAGAAGATAACCTCTAAAATTATGTGGGATAAATTCCACATGGTGACTGTTCTTTTATATATCCATGGATTCAGTTTGCTAATATTTTGTTAAGGATCTTTACATCTAAACACATGGGGTACATGAGTCTGTAGTTTTTATGTCTTTAGCAGGATTATGATTGCCTCATAAAATGAATTTGGAGTGGGGCGTGGTGGGGCACACCTGTAACACCAGCCACTCAGGGGCTGAGGCATGAGGGTCACAAGATTGAGGCCAGCCTGAGCAACTTGGCAAGGCCCAAAAGACTTAGTGAGATCGTGTCTCAAATAAAAAGTTAAAAGGGGTGGGTGAAGGGGAAGTGAGAAATGAAAGATGGAGACCAGGCAGAGATACACACAGGAGTTTATTTTTCAGAGCTGACAAATAAAGGCCATCTCTCTATAGGAGAGAGAGGCAACACAGGCTTGAGTTCTGGCACTTCTATGGGGCAGCTCAGGAATCAGAGCCTGGCAGGTCCTAATGTGGGCGGTTAGGGGTTGGGTTGGTAGGAGGGAGTGGTGAGCCTTTCTCAGAAAGGCCTTTGGGTGGGAAAGTGAAACTTTTTCCTTAAAATGGCAGCTGTCACTTAAGATGGCCATCCAGATGCTAAGCCCTACCTTATAGTAGGGGATGTGACTCAGTGGTTAAGAGCACCTATGTTCAAACCCTTGTACTAAAAAATATAAGAATTGGGAAATGTTTCTTGATTTATTTTCTCAAAGAGCTTGTAAAGGATTGGGATTCGTTCTTTAAGTATTTCATAGGATTAATTAGTGATCTATAACTATGAAGGATAAGAAAATTGTTTTTTGATAGACAAATGTCTCAAAACCCTAAAATAATTATAATTGAATAGTAATTAAAATCCTTAAAATAATTCAAAGTCACAGTATTTAGTATAATGGGAATAAGAAAGATTTTGCTCATATTTAATGTTTTGTGGTGTTTTGCATTCTTGAGAAAATTTGTCCCATTAGATTAAGAAAACAATTTTCTAATACCTATTCAAAATGAGCTTTTGGGTACACCTGTAATCCTATTAACGGGTTAACTTGATGCTTTGACTATATTCCTTGTGGCTTTGAAACTTACATATTTTTTTCTTTTTCCCAATCTTCTTTTCCCTAAATTTCTCCCTGATCTTCTTTCCCTCCCTGATCTTTTCCTTGATCTTCTCCTTCCTGATCTCTCCTCCCTAACCTCATTTCTCTGAATCACCTCTATAAAACCCCCCTGTTCCTGCTGATGGACAGAATCACAGCCTTTGGGACAGGGGTCCCCTGGGTTTCTCCTTTGCTAACAAAGCAATAAACCTTTTTCTCAAGACTTTGTCTTTGTTATTGGATTGATCTCAAGGACCAAGTTTTGGATTATAATCCCAGCAGCTCTAGAAGCCGAGGCAGGAGGATCACAAGTTTAAGGTCAACCTCAGCCATTTAGCCTGGCCCTGTCTCAAAATAATTAAAAAAAAAAAGGTCAGGGGATATGGCTCAGTGATGAAGCACCCCTGGGTTCAATCTCCAGTGATAAAAAATGTTTGAGTAAGTGAGTTAAACATGAGGATAAGGTGAAATGTATTCAGGAACATTTTAAGAGAACATAAATTTCACTTAAAGTATTTATAAAAGCAAATAAATTATGCTGGAAAGTTCCCCTAGCTGGTGAGTCTGCTGTTTTGTCATGCATGATGATTGCTGGGAATCTGATGAAAATGCAAATGCTCCTTCAGAGGTTCTGGGTGGGACCCAAAGCTTTTCATTTCTGACAAGTGTCTGGACGAAGCTGGTTCTGGGGACTGGCACTGAGTAACAGGGAGTTAGACTATCAGCATATTTCAAAAGGAAATCTTGTTCCTTGTATTTTTTTTAATGCAGCTTAAAATACTTGAAAGTATTTAAGTTTGTAAATGTGACCTTATGTTATCCAAAAGCCTTTTCAAGGCATTTGCTACAATTTACTAAATAGAATTTTTAAGTAAAGAAAATGTCTAAGTGAATAGACAAGTTTTTTTTTTAAAAAAAACTTTTTAATTTGTTATATATGACAGCAGAATGCATTACAATCCATATTCACATGTAGAGCACAATTTTTCATGTCTCTGGTTGTACACAAAGTAGAGTCACACCATTCGTGTTTTCCTACATGTACTCAGGGTAATAATATCCATCTCATTCCACCGTCTTTCCTACCCCCTGCCCCCTCCCATCTCCTCCCTCCCATTTGCCCTAACTAGAGCTCATCTAATCCTCCCATGCCCCCCACCACCACATTATGAATCAGCATCCTTAAATCAGAGAAAACATTTGGCATTTGCCTTTTTTGGGGGGACTGGCTTACTTCACTTAGCATTATATTCTCCAACTCCATTCCTTTACCGGCAAATGCCATGATTTTATTCTCTTTTAATACTGAATAATATTCCATTGTATCTATATACCACAGTTTCTTTATGTACTGAAGAGCATCTAAGTTGGTTCCTCTATAAGATCCTTGCTTAGCATCTGGATGGCCATCTTAAGTGACAGCCACCATTTAAAGGAAAAAGTTTCGCTTTTCAGCCCAAGGACCTTTCTGAGAAAGGCTCACCACTCCCTTATACCAACCCAATCCTTAGCCACCCACATTAGGACTTGCCCAGCTCTGATTTTTGAGCCTGCCCCATAAAAGTTCTGCAATCCAAGCCTGTGTTGCCGCTCTCTCCTGTAGAGAGATGGCCTTTATTTGTCAGCTCTGACAGGTAAACTCTCATGTGTATCTCTGCCTGGTATCCGTCTTTCATTTCTTGCTTACTCATCTCTCATTTCTCGCTTTCCCTTCATTTTAATGCCGAAACCCAGGATCGGGTTTCCCAGTGTGCCTGCTCCCCTCTTTGAGGGGCACTGAGTGTCCCCAGACCCAGATCCTGATTCAATTGTGGGACCAGGCCCTTCATTCTGCCAAACACCCTCTCTGCACCCACCACTGGACATTTCAGGTAAGACCCCTGTCTCGGCTGATCCCTACTGTCAGCTGAGACTATAGGTGGTCTTTTATTTGAGTCTTGAGTTTTGAGCCCTCTCTCACCCCAAACTTAACCACCCTCCCCCCCTGCAAACATATCCACTGTGCAATCATCAGACCTGGCCTCAATACCCTTTGGATAACGACTCTAAATGGCCACTTAATGGCACTCTAGATCCCAATATTATCAGGGATCTTTTCAACTATTGTGAGTGTTCAGGAAAATGGAAAGAGATATCATAAGTTCAGGCCTTCTCCTCTCTCTAAGCCTCTCTCTGCAACTGTTGCTGTCCCACACAAGTCCTCTTAGCTCTCACCTCCCCTACTCAGAGGATGAGCCTCCACCATACCACAATTTTCTTCCTAATGAAGCTTCTGCAGCAACTGTCCCCCCAGCCCCTCCGCCCTTCTCTCCTCCTGCCACACCATGTTCATGGTCTGCTGCTGCCCAGCCTGCATCTCTGTGTCCTCTACTGGAGGTGGCTGGGTAGATGGTGTAATCCAGGTTCATGTCTTTTCTCTTTGTCGGATCCTTCACCATAGAAAAGCGGCTTGGGTCCTATACCTCAAGTCCCACCACATATATCAAAGAATTTCAATATCTGACTCGATCATATGATTTGACCTTCCACGATGTCCATGTGATCTTGTCTAACACCCTCCTGCCAGAGGAGTACAGGCGAGTTTGGGAGCAAGCTAGAAATTATGCTGATGAGGTACATCAGACCTCTCTTGCCCATTGGTTTGGCACTGAGGTGGTCCCTGATCAGGACTCCAATTGGAATTATAATTCACCTGGAGGAGTAGAAACCAATTTATGACTTGACTCATGGCAGGACTTAGAAAGGCAGCCCATAATTGATAAATTATGAAAAGCTCCAGGAAATCTTCCAAGATAAGAGTGAAAACCCTTCAGCATTTTATATTACTAATTGTAATATACTTTATTACAATATACTAATCTGGACCCTGAGGCTCCAAATGGAAGACAACTACTAATGACCTACTTTTCTCCCAGAGTTTCCCTGATATTAAGGCCAAACTAAGGCACCTGGAGAGGGGGGTCCCTCACTCCCCAAGCTGAGGTTCTGGGAGTGGCCTTTAAGGTGTATAATGAGAGAAGACCTGGAAGGAGAAATAGCATGTGTATCTCAAGTCACTGTTCGGCCTCAGCATCTGTCCCTGGTTCCACTGGCCCACTGAAGAGTCCATTAGGACTGCCAGAACCCTGTTTTAAATGTGGTCAGATGGGTCACTGCATTTATACATGTCCCAAACCTCGTAAGCCTCTGGGCCCTTGTCCTAATTGCCATCAGGAAGGACACTGGGCTGTTGACTGTCCCCAAGCCCATAGTGGCCCCCTGGCCCTCCAGCCCTTCTTGTTCCCTTTTCCAACTCTTAGGAGTGGCTGCAGGGGACTGATGAGGCCCAGGCCTCCATCACCTGACCACTACCATCCCTCCACGGGAGCCCAGGGTAACTGCGCATTTCAGTTAGGTCTGTCTCCTTCCTCCTAGACACTGGGGCTACATATTCAGTCCTCCAGGAGTCCGGGGGCCTATGATTTCTATGACCTCTATTGTCAGGGTAGAGGGTGAACCTTACCAACCATTACAGACACTTAGCCTTGTTTGCACTTTTGGCTGTCTGATTTTTACCCACTCCTTTTTGGTCATTCCATGGTGCCCTGTTCCCCTTATGGGAAGGGACATCCTCACAAAGTTGGGGGCTATGCTTTCTTTTTCCTCTCATTTACGCGTCCATCCAGACTCACCTGCCCCTCTGCTGATCCTCACCCTGACCTTAGGACCATCCACTATACCGTCTGCCAAGGCCTTCCCTTTACCCCCTTCTGAGGTGGACCCTACCATCTAGGATGCTTCAAGTCCTTCTATCACCTCACACCACGAGCCCATTCATATCCTTCTCAAAACCCCCTCCATTTTCTGGCCCAGTCACAACACCTGCTGTCCCTTCTTGCTGCTGCTGTCCCTCTCTTTCTGTGGAGCAGCCTTGATCACATTCTCCCATCCGCTGGGCTCTCCCCTCCGTGGATTTGAGCTGCTTTGGGACCCAGGCCTGAGGCCCAGGACAATGACCACACACCTTCTTCCATTCCCCCAGTGCTCTCCTTCTTCATCCACTCACCAGCCTCATTTGGGTAAGTGACTTCCGCCCTTCCCCTCCTTTCCTCGCCCTAGAGACGGCAGGGACAAGTCTCCTCTCTAGAAACAAAAGTTAACTTAGATCTTGGCCCAGCACCGAGATTCTCAATGTTCCCCTCCCTTCCCCTTGGCGAGTTCAGTCTTGGTTCTCAGCTCCTCAGCGGAGCTCACAAAAGCCCTGGCCTGGCCACCAAGACTCTCTACCAGCAAAGCCAGAGACTAGGGAAGAAGCGGGTGATGACACCCTTTTCTCAGTCCCAGAAAGGCTCTGAGGCCAGTGAATTGGGTGGTCATGAGCCCCTTTCACTGCTGTCCCCTCTGTCACTCTGGTTTGGCCTAGCACCAGGGGACACCTCCCTCTAGCCACTCCAGCACTCTAACTGGCCGTAGGGAGCTCCCAATTCAGAATCCCATCTGACTCACCTCTTGGCTGCCCCCTTGCCCACTCAGCCCCACTCTGTTTGGATCCTGACTAATTCAACTTTCCACTCAGTCATGGCCCTTCTGTGACTTGGACAATGGCCCCCTAATGGCACATTTGATCCCAATATTTCATGGAATCGTCATGACTTTTGCAAGCACTCGGGAAAAATGGAAGGAAACCTCTTATGTGCAGGCTTTCTCCTTTCTCTGATCTAAGCCTTCCTTTGGCTCCTCTCGTTCCCTCGCCCAGCTTCTACTTGACACTAAAGCTCTGGATTCCTCCAGAGACCCTATTTCTAGACAAACAAGGGACCCTGAACCCTCCTCCCTTTTTCTATTGGCAGAGTACATTGCAAATCTCTGGGCAGCAAACTCTCTGACCAAAGACACACTGAAGCTAACATTGAAATACAAAGGACAGACTCAGCAGGCTTGATAAGAGGCCTAAGACTATAAAAAAAAAAAAAAAAGTGTCATTTTAGCTTTTCCCTTGGCTACAACACAGAAGAATGACTTGGAAACTTTCTCTTCATCTCCCTGATCTCACAGGCCCATTTCACCTTTCAGTGGCTGGAAAGCAGGGATTTGCTCTAGGGGTTCTTGGACACATGCTGGGGCCAACCTTTGCCCTGTGTCTTATCTATCAAAGGGTCCTGACCCTACTGTTTGGGGATGGGTCCTTGCCTACCAACATTGGCTGCAGCCTCTCATTAATAATGAGTCAAAGAAACTCACCTTTGGGGCCCCACTCACCATCCTGGCTCCCCATCACCTAAAGGAACTCCTCACCTACAAGGGCTGACATTCCTTGTCCCCTGTTACCTTTTATCTCTACAGGTTTCCCTGGTGGAAGATCCAAGTCTTATTTTCCACACGTGCTCACCTTTAAACCCTGCTCCTCTCCTCCCCGCTCCTCAGGACCCTTCCACCCCTCCTCCTCTTACCCATTCATGCAATGAAACTCTGAAGGAGCTTCTTCCACATCCCTCCCACATACAGAAGGCCCCTTGCTCCAGGCAACATGCATATGGTTCACAAATGGCTCCTCCTTCCTTCAGGAGCCAGTTCGTGGGCAGAGTATGCTCTAGTCTCTCTAACCTTGGTTGTGGAAGCAGCTTCCCTCCCCAGTGATACATCCAATCAGCAGGCTGAGCTTGGTGCCCTCATCAGAGCCTTCATTTGGCAAAGGGAGCCTCCCTCAATGTCTGCTATCCCTTGAATTACATTTAGACTGGACTAAATTCCTTCCCTTGGCTTTTCTTGGGTTATGGGTCTTCCCGGAGAAGCCACGCAACATCTCCCCTTTTGAGGTTCTATATGGATGGCTTATCTCCCTGCCCAGCTCACCACCCTGATTGCTCCTCATCTTTTCTGGCCCCTTCTTGCATACACTAGGAACCTTCTTTGGCAATACAGTGATGCTGTTCTGGCAAAGCCTAGTTCTGCCTCTTCCCCTTCTCCACTCTGTCTCCTCGTGACCTGGTATTTTTAGACCCCTGAACAGGCCCCCTCCTCTCAATTCTCTGCAAAATGAACTGGATCCTATCAGGTTATTCTTACCACTCCCTTGGTGGCCTACCTTGAGGGCATCCTATAGTGGGTTCATAACTCCTATTTTAAAAGTCTTCTCTGTCCTTTTATACAATGAGACCCACAGGCCCTCTCAGGCTGCATTTCTCCAAGGCCAGAACCCTAAATCTTCCTTCCCACGAGGACACGCAGAAACATGAGTACAACCCTTCCATTTTTCACTTTTGCCCTCCTCCCTCATTCTGCACTCCTCTCCCACGGGTACTGCTACCAGGGATCATCATTCCAATTTCTAGGAGACTTACAGCAACTTGCTCAAGCCATGCTAACTATGCAATCCCAGCTTGATTCTTTAGCTGCTGTGGTTTTGCAGAATCGAAGGGGCCTTGATCTTCTTATGGCTGAAAAAGGTGGACTTTGCCTGTACCTACAGGAGGAATGCAATTTTTATGTCAATCAATCTGGTATAGTAAAGGACCAGTTAAAACAACTCCAATAGGACCTTGAACATCAGAAACAAAAGCTCTTCTCTGCTGGAGGAATACCAATCCCTCACCAAAACTGGGCCACCTGGGAGAGCGTTCCACCACCACTCAACCTCCATCATTGTTTCAATGACATCCCAAACCCCTAATGAGGGATTCAAATGCTGCCCTTTCCCAGAAGGAAGCAGTTATAGAAGATTGACCCACGTCCCTGTTCCTTAAGTGGAAAAAAAAAGGGGGAAATATAAGGTCCTTGCTTAGCATCTGGATGGCCATGTTAAGTGACAGCCACCATTTTAAGAAAAAAGTTTTGCTTTCCCGCCCAAGGGCCTTTCTGAGAAAGGCTCACCACTCCTGCATACCAACCCAACCCCTACCTGCCCACATTAGGACCCGCCCAGCTCTGATTCCTGAGTCTCCCCCATAAAAGTCCAGGAACTCAAGCCTGTGTTGCCTCTCTCTGCTATAGAGAGACGGCCTTTAATGTGTCCGCTCTGACAAACTCTCGTGTGTATCTCTGCCTGGTCTCCATCTTTCATTTCTCGCCTACCCGTCTCTTGATCCTTGCTTTCCCTTCATCCACAGTTTAGCTATTGTGAATTGTGCTGCTATAAACATTGATGTGGCTGTGTCCCTGTAGTACGCTGTTTTTAAGTCCTTTGGGTATAGACCAAGGAGTGGGATAGCTGGGTCAAATGGTGGTTCCATTCCCAGATTTCCAAGAATTCTCCATACTGCTTTCCAGATTGGCTGCACCGATTTGCAGTCCCATCAGCAATGTAGGAGTGTGCCTGTCCCCCACATCCTTGCAAGAAACAAGTTTTTAAAAGTGAACATCGCCTAAAAGTGAATAGTAATTTTTTTTTAAAAAAAACCCACTTGGGATGCCCACATGGATGCTTTTGTGAACCAAAACTTCACCCAAAGACCCCAGAATCTCTTGTTTAACATGACTCTCCTGTGCCACGCTGTGCTAGGTTTTTGATGCATGCTTCCTCACCTCATCCTCACAGTACAGGATGACACAGTCCCTATCACTAAGTCATCTGTGCAGGTGAGGAAACTGAGACTCATCAAGGTTTCCCAGGTCAGATAATTAACTGGGGTGGATCAGCTCTGGCTTCACCTCCCCCAAACACACTACCCCCCCACGTGACGCCACAGCCTGTGCTTCACAGCCAGGTTTTTGTTGCTGTGATACCTTCATGAACAACTCTAAGAGGAGATTCAGAGGTCTCCTTCCCTGGTGAGCTGGCTCCACTGCTCTGGGTCTGAGGTGGGGCAGAGCATCATGGCAGAAGGGTGTGGTGGAGGAAAGCTACTCCCTTTACAGCAACCAGGAACAGAGAGAAAGGGAAGAGGGGACCAGGTACAGTTCCCAAGAACCTGCTCTCAGTGATGGTCTTCCTCCAACTCTGCCTCCCTGCCTACATTTTCCACCACATCCTGATTCCTCCATCAAATGAGTCCCTCTGTGGATTAACCCACTGATGAGGTCAGAGCCCTGGATTCCTGTCCCTTCCCAAAAGCCCCACCTCTGAACACTGCTGCATTGGGGACCAAACCTTCAACACCTGAGCCTTTGGGGGAACTTCCAGATCCAAGCTGCTGCTGAAAGCTCAGTCCTTGTCCCAGACGCCCATCCAATAATAAAGACACAGTTTTGAGAAAAAGGAAAAAGAAGGTTTATTGCTTTGCTAGTGTAAGGGACCAGCGAAACGTCGGAAGAAGAGACCACAAGAGACCGGCTTCATGCAAAACACACAAGGGGATTTTTTATTTAGGATCCAATTCAGCGCTCTGAGACTCTAGGCCCACTCAAGAAGCAAGAGCAGCCCAGAGCCCAGAGCACGGGTTGAACAATGCTTAAGTACACCTTTTGGGGAGGACGGGGGCGCTTTGCATACATCACAGTTTCCTTTAACAAATCACCTTACACCTCGGGAAAATCAAACAATAATTCTTAGACTTGATTAGTACATTTACTGGTGGGAACAGGGCTGGCTGGAGTGATAGGTCTTTCCTAAGGAGGGGGTTACATTTAAACTGATTGGTTCGAACCCTGAATATCTACGTGAGGAATTGCACAGGACTCCAGGCCATAATTCAACTAAATGGCCAGTGGGGCCTTGTCCTAACTGCCTCAGGAATTTAACCCATGCTTTGCAGTTTAGAAGCAGGTTTACAATGCCTGATCCTTTACATTTTAACTTAGGCTTTGCAGCTTAGAAACTTTATCCTTTCACTAGCAAAGGAGAAACATGGGACTCCTGTCCCAAAGGTTGGAAAGAAAGGCCATGTTCCCTCAGTAGATATTCCCATGTGTAACCCTTCTTTCAGCCCCCACTCAAGTCTTGTTTATAAATTTTTTTTTTTAGTTGTAGGTGGACACCATACCTTTATTTTATTTATTTTTATTTGTTGCTGACGATCGAACCAAGGCTTCACACGTGCCATGCAAGCACTCTGGCACTGAGCCTCAGCCACAGCCCCATCTAAGTCATAAGCAACCTCCAGTCTACACTCTATCCTGCGGATTTCCCTATTCTGGCCATTTCACGGGAGCAGAATCATACAGTCGTGGCATCTTGTGACTGGCTTCTTTCACTCGTGTAATGTCATCTGTGTCGTGGTGTGAACCCACACCCATTCCTATTTCTGGTTGAATGACAATACCCTAATCTCCTTCAGTTCTACACCCAGATGCCTGGCTCCCTCCCACCGTGCAACTGAAGTTACCGAGTACTCAGGAGAGCCTTTTCTCCTTCCTCAAGGGAAGAAGATTCTACCCACAGGGGGATCATACTGTGTGGCAGTCCTGCAGGGTTTCTTGAGCCAAGATTCTGGGTGGGAGTGTAACAGGGGTTCACCTGATGCTTTAACTAGATCTCTTGTCACTTTGAAACTTCAATTTTTTTTCTTCTTCCCCCCGAACTTCTTCTCCTCCCTCATCTTCTCCTTCCTGATCTCTCCTCCCTAATCTCATTTTCTCTGAATCACCTCTTTCTCTGAATCACCCTCCCTGTTCCTGCTGATGGGCAGAATCACAGCCTTTGGGACTGGAGGCCCCTTTGCTAGCGAAGCAATAAATTGTCTTTTTTCTTGTTCTCAAAACCTTGTCCTCATTATTGGATTGGCATGGGGACGAGGACCAAGCTTTGGGCTACAGGAGGGTGTGGCCTTTCTGAAGAGCTTTGGAAATTGGTGTCACAACTGTGATCTGGGAGGGGGCCGGCACAAGCAGCAGGTAAAAGAAGGGGTCACTGACTCTCAATTACGAGGTCCAGACAGGTCCATCGAACCCTACATTTCCAAATACAGTTCATGAGTGTGGCCTCTCAGGGGGTGTGGATTTATAACCAAGAAGAAATAGAGGAGGGGTGAATGTAAATTCCAAAGGCTTAGGTATAATGAGAGGAGAATCGTTAGTGTCTGACTGTCTCTTCACCCTTATACATCCTATGATCTCCAACATGACTCTCTCTCTCTCTCTCTCTCTCTCTCTCACTCACACACACACACACACACACACACAAACTATAACACACCTGAACATTCCAATTTGTAAATAATGTTGCATGTTGAGCATCTCTAATCTGAAAATCTAAAATCCTCCAAAACCTGAAATTCTGGGGTCACCAACACGATGCTACATGTGAAAAATTCCACACCTGACCTCATGTCACAGGTCACAGTCAAATTCCAGATGAACCAAAAAAAATATTGTGTAAAATTACCTCCAGGTTATATATTGAAGGCACAGAAGAAATACAAGTGAGTTTTATTTTTAGATTTGGGCAGGCATATCCACCTAGAGGAGGGGCCACCCCCCTGAGAGGGGAAGCCCCCCCTTTTTTTACAGGAGGGGCACCCTTTGAGATGAGAACCTAATTTCTAGTTGAGGGGCACCACTTTTCTTAGAAAGGGGCACCCTTCAATATGAGAAATCAGTCCATAGAGGAGGGGTCCATTTCTTTAGGGGGACCCACTCCCTAGTGAAGGAACACCTGATCCTTTAGAGGATTGGCACTTCACGAGACAAGGTTCCAATTGTTACCAGAAGATGTGAGCCCCAATTCTGCATTAGAGGAGCAACCCTCCAGAGAGGATAAGCATTTCTAAATGAGGGGCACACCCTTCCCTAGAAGAGGGGCACCCCCTTAAACCCCAATCTTCATGGAGGAGCAGTGTCCCTATCCCCTAGGGAAGCCACATACTTGAAAAAGTGACACCATCCTTATTGATTGAGAACCCCAACCAGAAATCAAGGGGCACCACTTGAGAAGGTGACCCAAGCTTTTAAGAAGGGGCACCCCATGCCCCAAAGAATGGGCACACCTTAAGAGAAGAAATATATCTCTAGAAAGTTGGGAACGCATGACCCATACTTGAGGAGGGTCACCCCATGAGTGGGCCCCATATCCTTCAAAATATGAGGCAAAACCATATATAGAAGAGCCACCCCCCAAGAAGTTGACATCATCATCATCAAGGAGACTGCCGCAGTCTGGCTGCAGCAAACTAACCGGGGGGTGACAAGGAACTTGTGTACATTGATGCAGCAGGAGTGGGAGCCGTTTATTGTAGGACAGGAGGGGTATATATACATTCCACACAGCTTATCTTAATTAGCATAAACTAGATACAGCAGTCAACCAATAAGGAATCTCCACACTTAATGGCTTGCTGGCGTTACTTCACAAACCACTCCCTCTGGCAAAATGCCAGGCGCCATTCTGACTTGTTTACAGACCCTAACAGGAGACAGGGTGCAGGCCCCCTCTCTCGAGGTCTGTCAACCCGAGAAGGGGACCACATGCTACAGAGGAGGGGGAGCCCCCACCCTCTAAGTGGCAAGGTGTGTCGGGCCCATTGCGCCCACAGGAGAGGGGCCTCCCCATCAAGAAGGAGGCCCCTCCCCCTGGGTGGGTAGAAGTGCTGGGACCCATCACCCCCAGGGGTGGGTTGGAAGGGGGCAATTCCCCTGGAGGGGAAGTCCCCCCCAATGCCCCCCTGGGTGACAAGAACTGAGACCATCCCCCCAGGGGTGAGGGGCCTCCCCCCTAGAGGGTGGAGTCCCCTCTCCCCTAGGTGGCGAGGGAAGCTCTCATTGTACCAGGCGTGAGGGGGGCCTCACCCTTAGAGATGGAGCCCCTCTCTCCTGGGTGGTGAGGGGCACACAGACCTCCCCTAGATGTGGGAGGCCCCTCTCCTCTGGGTGGCGAGGGGAGCTCCCATAGCACCCAGGGGTGAGGGGCCTGCCCCCCAGAGGGGAAACCCCCACTCCCTGGGAGGTGAGGGGAGCTTGGACCCACCACACCAATAGGTGAGGGGCCTCCCCAGAGAGGGGGACTCCCCCCTCCCCTGCTTGTCCAGGGGAGCTCCCATCACCCTCAGACGTGAGGAGTACTCCCCACTACATGGTGGGGGGACCCCTCTCCCCTGGGTGTAGAGGGGAGCTCCAATTGCCCTCAGGGTTTAGGGGGACTCACCACATAAAAGATGGAGAATCCTTCCCCTAAGTGTTGGGGGGGCTCCCATCGTACCCGAGAAAGAAGGGGACTCCTCCACTACAGGGGGAAAGTCCCCTCTTCCTGGGTTTCAGGGGGAGCTCCCAGAGCACCCAGTGGGGAGGGGGACTCCCCCCTACAGCAGGGAGACCCTCTCCCCTGGGTGTCGAGGGGAGCACTTACACATCCCACCCAGGGTAGAGGGAACAAGTCACTACCCTGGGATTCACGGGAAACTCCTACTGCATGCACAGTAGGGGGGCCTACCCCCCACAGAATGGAGACCCCCTCTATCCTGGGTGTCGGGGGGAGAGCCCAATGCACCCAGGGTAGAGGGGCCTTCCCCCAACCCAGAACGGCTCAAACCACACCCATAATAGAGGAGCCTCCCCCTGTCGAGGTAGACCCCTCTGACCTGGGTGTCGGGGGGAGCTCCTTACACCATGGCACCCAGGGTCGAGGGGGCTCCCTGCCTGCAGGGGGTGAGATACATTGACCCTGGTTGTCAGGGGGGAGCTCCCCAAAGCACCTGGGGTAGAGAGGACCCCACGCCTTGAGGGGTGGAGACCCCTCTAACCTGGGTGCAAAGGGGAACTCCTCAGCACTCGGTGTCTAGGGGACTCCTGCACTCCAGGGGACCCTCTGACCTGGGGGAGCACAAACCGCATGCAGGATCGAGGAGACCCCTCTAACCTGGGTGTCAGGGAGAGCTCTCCACGGCACCAGGGGTGGAGGGGACTGCACCCCTGCATGGGGGGAGACCCTTCTGGGTGTCAGGGGAAGCTGCCCACTGCAGCCGGGCTCGAGGGACCTCCATACCTCCAGGAGGGCAGATCCCCCTATCCTGGGCGTCGGGGGGAGCTCCTTATACCATCGCACCCAGGGTCCAGGGGCGTCCCCGCCTGCAGGAGGAAAGCCACCTCAATCTCAGTTTGGAGGAGCTCTGTATAGCACCGCACCCAGGGTACAGGGACCCCCCTCCAGGGGGGAGACAGCTCTACACTGGGTGTCGGGGGAAGCTCCCCACCACACTTATGGAAGAGGGGCCTCACCCCTCCAGCGGGGAGAACCCCCTAACCTGGGTGTCTTGGGGAGTCTGTATACCATCGCACCCAGGATCAAGGGGAGCTCCCCCTTCCCGGAGGGAGATGCCCTCAAACCTGGGTGTGTGGGGGGGAGCTCCGCACACCACCGCACTCAGGGTCCAGGGGACTGCCCCCTTGGGGGGAGTTCTCCTTCTATCCTGGGTGTCGTGGGCGGGGGAGCTCCCAACACCATTGCACCCAGGGTCGAGGGGACCTCCCCCATCCAGGGGGGAAGTCCCCCACTAACCTGAGTGCCGGGAGGTGAGATCCCCACCGCACCCAGGGTGGAGGGGACTCCTTCATACGGGGACGAGGGTCCCCCTCTAATCTGGGTGCCGTAGGTGGGTTTCCCACCGAATCCAGGGCCCAGGGGACTACCCCCTCCAGGGAGGACATCCCCCTCTAACCTGGGTGCACCTAGGTTCAAGGGGACTCCCCCCTCCAGAGGGGGGGTCCCCTTCTAACATGGGTGTGAGGGGGAGGCTCCTTAACCATCAGACCCAGGGTCGAGGGGACTCCTCCCTCCAGGGGGAAGGTCCCACCAACCTGGGTGTGGGGCAGGAGCTCCCCCGGTACACCGAGGGTAGAGGTGACTCCCCCTTCTAGGGGGGAGGTCCCTCCCACATGAGTGTGTGGGGGAGCCCTCCACTGCACTGTGACAGTAGGAGCAAATGTGACTCCATTTTGTTTTGTGACTTCATCCTGTAAAACAACCATGCCAAGGAGAAGGGTCATGACTGGGGCAAGATGTTCTCTTCCTTTTGCTATAGAAACCTTTAAGAACATGGAACTCCCTAATGGGGTATTGTTTCTGTAACTAGGGTGACGGGGCTCTGTTTCTGTAACTGGGGTGACTGGGCTAACTGTGATTGGTTAGGCTTCCCTCCGCTTGACCGCACTGTCCCTCTTCTGTCACCTGGCTGGCTTGCATTGGCTGGACCCCCTGAACAACCCTTTTGCAGTTTTCAGGCTTATAAGGAGCGCCCTTGTAATTGTTCGGGGCTGATGGGGAACAGCTTTATGTTCTGGTCAGCCGCCACCGGTGTGCTTCAATAAAGGCTGGATTCGATGACACGTGAGTGGTCTGGAAGTCAGTTTATGAAACCCCGGGACGAAGCTTTAACTATAACAGCACCCAGGATAGAGAGGACTCCCCCGCTCCAGCAGGGAGGTCCCTCCAACCTGGGTGTCAGGGAGGAGCTCCCCAACAGCACCCAGGGTGGAGGGGACTTCCCCCTCCAGGGGTGAGGACCCTCTAACATAGGTGGGGGTAGGGGGGAGGAGCTCCCCCACTGCACCGAGGGTGGAGGGGACCCCCCCTCTAGGGAGGTAGTCCCTCGGACCTGGGTGACAGGGGAGCTCTGTACACCAGTGCACCCAGGGTAGAGGGGACTAGCCCCTCCAATGGGGAGGACCCCACTAACATGGGTGTGGGGGATCTGTGAACACCACCAAGCCAGGGTAGCGGGGACTCCCCTTTCAGGAGGGAGGTACCTTTTACCTGGGTGTGTGGGGGGGGGCCTCTGGACACCACTGAACCCAGGATAGAGGAGATTCTCCCCTCTGTGGGGGCAGTCCCTCTAACCTGGGAGTTGGGGGGAGCTCTGTCCACCATCCAACCCAGGGTAGAGGGGAGTCCCCTCTCCAGGAGGGAGGTCCCTTGAACTTGTGTTTTAAGGGGAGCTCTGTCCACCATCACACCCAGGGTAGATGGGTCTCCCCCCTCCAGGGGGGACGTCCCTCTCAACTGGGTGTCGGGGGGAGCTCTGTCCACTATCACACCCAGGGTAGATGGGTCTCCCCCCTCCAGGGGGGATGTCCCACTTATCTGGGTGTCGTGGGGAGCTCTTCCACGACAGGCTGGAAGGGACTCCCACTCCAGGGGGGATGACCCTCTCACTTGGGTGTCGGAAGGAGCACTGTCCACCATGGCACCCAGGGTGGAGGGCACTCCCAGCTCCAGGTGGTACGTCCCTCTCACCTTGGTGTTCAGGGAGCTCTGTCCACCATGGCAACCATGGTGTAGGTGACTCCCCCCTCCAGGGGGGAGGTCCCTCTCACCTGGGTGTCGGGGGGAGCTCTGTCCACCATGGCAACCATGGTGTAGGTGACTCCCCCCTCCAGGGGGGACGTCCCTCTCAACTGGGTGTCGGGGGGAGCTCTGTCCACCATGGCACCAAAGGATAAGGGGACTCCCCCCTCCAGGGGGTAAGTCCCTCTCACCTGAGTGTCGCAGGGAGCTCTGTCCACCATGGCACGCAGGGTGGAGGGGACTCCCCCCTCTAGTGGGGAGGTACATCACACCTCAGTTTTGGGGGGAGCTATGTCCACTGTTGCACCCATGGTTGAGGGGACTCCCCCGTCCAGGGGGTGGTCCCTCTCGTCTTCCAGGTGCAGGTGTGGAGAAGGCTGGAGGTCGGCAAACTGAATCAGATTTGCAGAAAGGTCCACAGGAAGAGTTGCCCTTCCTCACCTCTACCTGGTTCTCTAGGTGCTGCCCCTCCCCCATTCCATTCTAGGCCACCCACAAAGTCTCTTCCAAGTGTTCAGTCTTACCAAAGGCAGCAAGAGCTGTGAGCTTTTGCTTACAGCTCTGCAAAAATTCCCTGAGCAAGGACCTAGTAAGGGCTTAGTTATGTGCACACAAAGGGAGAATTCTAATATACAGGGGCAAATTCCAACTCAGTAGGTAACTATACCTGGCTGTGAGATACCTGGTTACCAAAATATAGTAGATAGAAGTCACATGTAAGCATGTACTTCTTGAAAGAGAAAAGAACTCAAGAAATGAGATTAAAAAGTCACTTATTTTATTTCTTGAAGAAACTCTTTAACCAATACTGAGGATAAGTTATTGTCCATAATGTTCCTTAAATGTAAACTGCTACTAAACACGTCAGATATCAAAGTCTTTTTTATTTGTCTTTTTAGATATACATGACAGTAGAATATATTTCAACATATTATGTATAGATAGAGTATAAGTTATTCTAATTAGGAAGATATAAAGTTCTTTATTTTTATTTATTATTATTATGTTGGGTACCAGGGATTGAACCCAAGGGCACATAACCACTGAGCCACATTCCCCAGCTCTTTTTTGTATTTTATTTAGAGACAGGGTCTTGCTGAGTTGCTTAGGGCTTTGCTAAGTTGCTGAGGCTGGCTTTGACATTTAGATCCTCCTGTCTCAGCCTCTTGAACCATTGGGATTACAGGCATGATCCACCGCACCTGGCTGATATCGGATTTCTAAATGTAAAGGTTAATGAGTTATAAAGACTTAGGATAATGGTAGCTATCATGTGTGGACAATTATTATATTTTAGGCACTTTTAAATGCTTAGTCCTCAGTCATCTTAAACATTAAATATTATTGTTGTGCCCAATTTACAAATACAGGAATCGAGACATAAATGTGTAATTTGCTGAAGTTGAGCAGCAAAGATGGCTCTGCTTTGACAGAGGTACCTGCACATCACTAGCATTTACCCAGCACCCGCTGTAGGCCAGCCACCTTTTCATCTTTAGTGCTGGTGATTAAACTGAGGGCCTCTTATGTGCTTAAGACACACTCAACCCCTGAACTCACACCCAGCCTTGCTCCTATGTTGCTACCATAATTTTTACACTAGAAAATTTTTAAGAAATAGCAGATTCAGGGGCTGGGAATTTAGCTCAGTTTGTAGAGTGCTTGCCTAGCATGCACAAGGCCCTGGGTTCAATCCCCAGCACCATAAAATAGCAGATTCATCTCATGGGTTTCCAGTTTGGACTCATCACCAATCTCAAGTCCCTTCAAGGGTGAGAGATGCTTCCTCTGTATGGATTCAGTAATGTAGATTCTTTGTGTGCATGCGCACGTGCGCTGGGGGTCAAACCCAGGTTCTTGCACATGCTATGCATGTACTTTGCCACTGAACTACACCCCCATTCCTCATATATTTCCTTAAATTTTTCCTTTCCTTATAAGCTATAAATTTTTTAAAAAGGTTCAGCTGGGGTGCTATTATAGCCAGGTCATTTCCAATCCTAAGTGTTGGTTCCAGTAAGCTATCTGTGAAGTCCCACCAGGGCCCCATAGCTCTCTTTCCCTTCTACCACCCCAGATTTAGGTCCTGCATGTGCCAGAGCCCAGAACATGCTCCTCTGCCCTACAAACTGCCTGCTGTGACTCCTGCCCAGGAACTGCGTGGACATTGCACCTCATCTCTCCCAAATCAGGAGGTCTTGGCATTTAGAATCCTGAGGTTGCATCTGGTCTGTCACTCAAATCACTTCTTTCCAACCACAGCTGTTCTTATTATGGGATGGTGTTCTGTTCTATCAAATGGCTGTGAACATGAACTAGCAAATAAGAAACCACCACCCCAGGAAAGCCTGGTGAGGCTCCTGCAGGTCTCTGTCCCCGTTTCTATCAGTACATTTGTTTGTGTTTAAAAACAGATTAATGTAGACATATATTGTTGGTTCATTTACATCAAATGTATGGCTAACAGCCCAATAGGAATGTGTCCCTGAACCACTATCATCTAACATGTAGATTTCCTCCTTTAAGGAGTTTTAGGAACATTGTGAGGAACGTCAGCACTGTTTGGGGCCATTTCTACCAGACACATAACCAACAAAAAAGCACAAAAACAAAACAAAAGAGCCACAACACAGACCAGGAGAGGACCCTTGCTTGTGGAGGGAGAGCGGGATGAAGGGGCAGAGCATCTGCTTGTTCTACCAGCAGTGTGCACATTTTTCAGGCAATTCAACGTTTTCATTGTCTGCACCTGTCCCCAAATGATAGGGAGAGTACAATGTGTATTGATTTGAGGTTATAAATAAATTTTAGCAAATAGGCAGATTTTCAAATGCAGAAGGCACAATGATGAGGATTAAGTGTATTACTTGATTTGGGGGACCCTTCCCATGGGCTTGGAATCCACCAGCAAATTCCACAACCTGGCTCCTGCAGCCAGAGGCCTGGCAGGTATTGTTTCGGCTGTTTGACACTCACCATTCCTTGGTTAGTTAAGTTCCCACCTGCAAGAGGAAGTCAGGGGACACTATTGCATGGTGTTTGGGCCTTCTCTGCCCTTCTTGCTCCAGGGCTTGAGAGCAGAGTGGGGCTTAAGTCCCAGCTTCCTCATCTTCCTGATGCCAAGGCTTTGTGGAGTTTAAAAAAACGAGGAACACCATCACTGAACTGAAGGTGTACTTAATTATCCATTACTTGTCTTCCTCCTCAGAGGTCCCTGATGGCTTGCAGTTTATGGGTTGTGTCTGTTCTGTATAAATATCCACAGACAGAAAGCACCATATGGTACTCACAGTGCCACACAGCGCCATGTCACGGAAGCTAGCTTCTTGCCTTTTGTTTATTTAGCAAGACGATGTCAAGCTACCTGCATCAATAGGACCCGGCAACCAAGCTTGCCATCAGTGGCACAGGGAGGGGCCATTCTCCTTCAGCCAAGAGCAAGGAATATTTTTGCATGATAGTTCCTATGACAAGTTTAGTTTTCTTCAAAATGCATCTTCCTATACTTTTTTTTGGGGGGGGGGTGTAATGAGGGATTGAACCCAGGGGCGCTTAACCACTGAGTCACATCCCATGTTAGGGTTAGGGTTTGGGTCTTTTATATTTAGAGACAGGGTCTTGATAAGTTGCTGAGGGCCTCCCTAAGTTGCGGAGTCTGGCTGTGAACCTGCAGTCCTGCTGCCTCAGCCTCGAGAGCCACTGGGATTACAGGCTTCGCTGCTGTGAACCCTTGCCTTACATGCCCAGGTCCCTCTTCACGAGCACACAGCCTTTCTTCTGGGGTTTCTGAGTGTGAAAAGTTCGGGAAACTGGGCAATCACCTCTGACCCTGTGCTGGATGGCCATTCACTCTCCATCTCCATCGCTCTCTGGCTCTCTCCTGAATTCCTTCTTTGATGGCCCACCCATTTTGGCCCTAGAAACACTATTGTACCAGCTGCCTCACACCCAGCACCCTGGCATTCTGCTATAGTTATATCTGGAGTGTCCCCAAGGCCTATGTGTTAAAGGCTTGGTCCCTAGCTGAGTGCTATAGAAAAGTGGTAGAGACCTTAAGAGGTGAGGTCTAGCAGGTGGTCTTTAAGTCACACCCTCAATGGAGCTGGTGAGGACCGCCCCCCCCAACCCTTTCTCTTTCCCTCTTTCACTTTCCAGCCTTGAGTTAAACAATTCTGCTCTATCACATGCTCCCCCATGATAGGCCCCCAACCACAAGGCCAATTAATCATGGACTAAGAGCTCCAAAACTGGGAGACCAAATAAAACCTTTCTCTTTAGAAGTCAATGATCTCAGGTATTTGTTATAGTAACAGAAAACTGACTAAGACAGCTTCTCAACTTCCTCTGAGATCAGGAGGCCTGTCCAACAACTAGATGTAGGATTAGGTGTGTGACCTTGGGGCTGCAAACAAGGACCCGTGTGTATACTGGCCACTACCTCTGGTTCCTAAGGAACCTTAGTAAGCTAGGAAAGCAAGTGTTGAGAGCTATGATAAGCTAGTCCAGGAAAATGCATGCGAAGACAGCAGTTTTCTTCTAAGAGAGGCATTTGCCTGCCTTAGAAGCATTAACTAGAGATACACCTCAGAGTATCAATTTACAGCAATATTTTCATTTTAAGTCATTAGTACACATTGGGTCTTTTAAAGTATTTGTTATGTTTCAGAGAATTTAATCTTCGACCCGGTGGCTTGCCTAGTGATTCCAATTTAAAATATAACATTGACTAATTAAATTAGATTTGTCAAGTTAAAAATCCTACCAAGTTTATATGCAGTATAGGAACAAACATTCATGAGAACATAAGGTCTAATGTTTATAATTTTAATTTAATAGATTTATCAGAGTTAATTAAATGCACGGGAACATTTTATTTGTTAAGTCAGATGATTGAAAAATCCTAAAAGGAAATTGAATATTTAACATAATAAGTTTAAATATGCAATGTAACATGTTAAGAGAAATTTAATTTTCAAAGCAGACTAAACATTTTTCAAAGCTTTATTCACATTAAAATTTGCTAAACTTATAAATAGAAAAATACAGTTAGGAATCTAAATTTGAAAACTAAAAGAACAGCTAAGTTTAAAAAAAAGTTTAGTAAGGCAGGCACGGTGACACACACCTGTAATCCCAGCAGCTTGGGAGGCTGAGGCAGGAGGATCGTGAGTTCAAAGGCAGCCTCAGCAAAAGCAAGGCACTAAGCAACTCAGTGAGACCCTGTCTCTAAATAAAATACAAAATAGGGCTGGGGATGTGGTCCTGAGTTCAATCCTTGCTACCAATACCCTCCCCCGCCAAAAGCCCCCCATAAACCAAAAAGAGTTTGGTTACTTTAATTAATTGTTCATTAGCTGCAAAACTGATTTAATCGTCTGCTATAGTTTGGATCTCAAATGTCCCCAAAAAGGTCTGTGTGTCAAAGACTTGGTCCCCAGCTTGGCTATTATTGGGAGATGGTGGAGACTTTAAGAGGCGGGGCTTAGTGGGAGGCCTCCTGGTCATTGGTGGAGGCTCCTATGGTAATATGGGGTCCTGCCTTTTGGCTCCCTCTTTTCTTTTTGGCTTCCTGACTGCCCTGGGGTGAGCAGACTGCTCCACGACAGGCGCCCTCCCTGGTGTGCTGCTCAGCCAAACGCAGCAGGGCAAACTGACCATGTGCCGAAACCTCTGAAACTGTGAGCCTAAACAAACCATTGCTCTCTTAAAGTTGACACTCAGGTATTTTTTTACCTAACTCACGTATCATTTGAAGATTTTTTTTTCTTTTATTAGATACAAAAACTCCCTTACACTAAGAAAGGCCTCTAACATTTCCAAGAGATCACCTTTAGACATACTAGTGTCCATTGTACAGATGAGGAAATCGAGGCTCATTGAGGGCGTGTGTAGTATTTGAAATCAGGTCTCTGGCTATAAGGGCTCTGTGCTTGCTCCTTCTATGGTGCTCTGTCGGACAGGATCCATGAGATTCAGTTTAACATAAAATGATCCTAAGTAGGAAAACGGCCTGAGAGTGCCACTGTCTTGCTTTCCCTGCATCCCAGCTACAATAAATAATTCCCAAGAAGAATGTGCTGACAAATGTGTTTCCCCACAGGACAACTGAGCTCTCTCATCAGAGCTAATTGGTTGCAGGGAGTTTCTAGGATTAAGTGAAAAGGCACAGATAAGCCAAGATGAGGGTCTCACACTGTGAAATACAACACATGGTCCCCAGACTGCTCAACATTTATCATGATTTGGATCTAAAATGTCCCCTGAAGTCTCACGTGTTGAAGGTTTGGTCCTTAGTGCAGCAATGTTCAGTGGGGCTTTGAGGAAACAGTTGGATCATGAAGACTAAACTCCTCTGTGGATTAATCCATTTTGGATTAACAATTTAAATGGATTAGTGGGGGGTGGTAGAAAATGTAGGAGTTGGGAAATAGGTCCCCAGGGTGCACGTGGAATGACATATTTTGTGTCTACCCCACCCCCTTGTGCGCTCCCCTTCCCAGCTGCTGAGAGATGAGCAGCTTCCTCCCTCTTGCTCTTCACCATCATGTTTCTGCCTTGGAGCGGTGGACCATGGATGCATAGAAACCTCTGAAAAAGTCAGCCAAGACAAACCTTTCTTCCTTCAAGTTGTTTGTGTCAGGTATTTGGTCACAGCAATGAAACTTTGACTTACACAAAATTTAAATATGAACTTTAAACTAGCAGCCGGTGCCCATGCAACCAACACCCAGGCTGAGAGAGAATGCTTGCAGCAATCTGGAAACTCTCCCCTGCATCCATGTGCTGCTTGACTTGAACACCATCATGACTTTTTTAAGTGGAAAATTATTAACTTTTTTTTTTAAATGAAGCTTCATTATAGATGTGTGTATTCATAAACAATTCATTTTATTTTAGTTTTGCTTGTTTTAAATTTTCTTTTTCTTTACTTTTCTATTTATTTATTTATTTATTTATTTATTTATTTATTTATTTATTTATTTATTTTTTGGTACTGGGGATTGAACCCAGGGGCGCTTAACCACTGAGCCACATCTCCAGCCTTTTTTATTTTGAGACAGGGTCAGTTTTTTGGGGGGGTCTCACTAAGTTGCTGAGCCTGGCTTTGAACTCGTGATCCTCCTGCCTCTGCCTCCTGAGCCACTGGGATTATAGGCATGTGCTACTGCAGCTGGCTAAAGCTTATTCTGTAATGGATTGTTGTTGATTATAGAAATTCAATTGATTTTTGTAGCCAGTGACCTTGTAGAATTAAGTCATGGACTCGGATCATTTTCTGTAGATGTCGTAGACTTAAGAGTCATGAGATCACTGAATCTTGACAGTTTTCTGTTTGTCTTCATGCCCTTGCTCTGCCCTTCCACCTTCCTCCCCTGGTTTCTCTCCTCCCTTTCCTCCGTCCCCTCCCCCCTTCATTTCTTTCTTCTATATTGCAGATGACTAGGCTGTAGTCGGGGTTCCCTGGGAAGCAGATGGAGCAGAAGATGGAGCAGCTGAGCCAAGGCACAGCCTGAGCAGAGGTCCAGCTGATGCTGCGGGAAGCTGACCTACCCTTTGGATACACCCATAATGGCAGTCCTGGGACTGGGTCTTTATCTCTTCACCTTGGTTTGCCATTGGACCTCCCAGGAAGGAAGTGTGGCTTTGAGCAAGGTGACTCTCTTCAACTGTGGCAATCCCCACTGAGACAGATGCCTGTCTGCCAACAGCACTCCCAGGGGCCCTTCGTTCCTGAGTGGGGATCTCGGCTCAGGACTCCAAGGCAGTGTTGGAAAGCATGCGTTTGCTAGTGAGGGACTCTCAGGTTCTGCTTTCATGAACAGCTTTTCTGCTCTTGTGGTGATATATATTTTGGCCTAAAACTGTAAGACTTCTGAGTTGGCCTCCAATTCTTCAGCACATTGAAAACCTTATTCCAGCACCTTCTGGTCTCCCTAATTGCTGTGCACAAATCAGCTGCAGATGGAGTCACATTTCCTTTGAGAGCAGGTCTGAGGACACAGCTTCCCAGGAATTTTTCCCCCTTTTACCCCTCTGGTTTGGCTTAGTGGTCCAACCGCAGTCTTTATACCAGCCTTGGTATTGAGGAGGGGCTGGGATTGCATATAGGTCCCCTTCATCCTACCCATGGGAGCCCAATCCTTTGGGGGCCCAATTTAGCCTAGGCAGGATTCCTACCAAAACCTCCTTCTCCTGTGGACCTGAGTTGTCCCCTGTTACCTGACATATCTGCTGAACCATAGTTGAGGTGAGAGGTGTCAGCAACGTTCTCAGGATGTGGGAGAAGTTCCCATGCACCAAAACCCTGCCTACTTCTCTACGTACAAATGCTCCTTGACTTTCGATGGGATCATGTCCCAATAAACCATTGTAATTTGAAAATGCCATTAATTGAAAATGCATTGGACACACCTTACCTACCTCCATCATCACACAGCGAAATAGTCCACTGTGGAGTGTCCATCATTTCCCTCCTCA
Organism: Spermophilus citellus; assembly: GCF_964194105.1. NCBI lineage: Eukaryota > Metazoa > Chordata > Mammalia > Rodentia > Sciuridae > Spermophilus > Spermophilus citellus. The sequence goes on from NC_138186.1 coordinate 9,504,323, forward strand.
CATGACTGGCAGGGAGCCACAGCCTGCTGCTGCCTAGCCTTGTCCACAAGTGTCATGAGGTATGTTGCTAGCCCTGGAAAAATCAAAAGTAAAAATTTAGAGGGTGGTTTCTACTGAATGCATATTGCTTTTTGTGCCTTTGTTAAACTGTATAATCCTCAGCCCCATCATCATTTAGCTAGGGGCTGTATTGACTTTCACCCTAAACCTAGCCTCTGAGCTTCCTGATATCTTTCCAACTAAACACCCTTAACATTATTCTTGTTTCAAATCCAGTATTTCTTTTATTTTTCAAGGGAGGGCTGATCTGTAGGACCTAGCTCATCATTAACTAGGAAATGCAGCTCCTCAGTGGCCACTGAACCTTTGGGTTTATGGATTAATGGTGACTGGGTCACCGTTGAAAGGAAGTCTCATTTAGTTAAAAATGGCTCCCGGTCCTTTCCATTTGAATGATTACCCTCTACCTGCTCAAAGAAATGTCTCCTTGGATTATCAACACAAATGCAGATGAAGCAAAGAAGAAAACCGTTATTCAAACCATGTGTGCTGGACTTCAGATTTCCTTTAGGCAAATATTCTCATCTGTCTGACTCCTGAAGAAAGGCCAAAGTTCAAGTTGAATTAGAAAAGAGTTAAAAACAAATTTCGGAGATACCATTTATACCCATTAAGATGGCTATTATTTTAAAAAGACAAGAAAATAGTAAGTATTGGCAAGGATGTCGAGGAATTGGAACACTTGTGAATTGCTGGTGGGAATGTAAGGTGGTACAATCACTATGGAGTATGATTTTACAGTTCCTTAAAAACCTAATCAGGATTTCCTTATGATCTAACAATTCCTCTTCTGGGTATACCCAAAGGAATTTAAAGAGGAGACTCAAAAAGATACTGTATGCTTGTGTCTGAAATAGTACTATTCATAGTAGCCAAAGAATAGAAATACCCTAAATGTCCATCTATAGATGAATGGATAAACAAAATATGGTATAATGGAATATTATTCAGCCTTAGAAAAGGAATGAAATTTTGATGCATGCAACATTAGGAATTAAGCTTGAAATCATAATGCTAAATGAAATAAAGGACAAATATAACTTTTTATATGAAGAAGCTAGAATAGCTAAATTTATAGAGACAATCTGCAAAATAGAGGTTACCAGGGATGCAGGGAGGGTATAACACCTTGTTTAATGTGTTAACAGGGAGCTACAATTTTTGTTTGGGTAATGAAAAAGAGATGGTTATTGTTGATGGTAGCAAAACATTAAGAATGCTTATAATGTGTGAATTGTACACTTAAAATTATCAAAATGATGAAATTTATGTTACTTATACAATCATGCACCAAACAATGGAGAGAAATGGATCTTTAGGTGACTCATGATTGGGCAAACATCACTGAGTGCATGTAGGCAAACTAAGATGCCTACAGCATCACGAGGTGATACATTCCTGTGGGACCCCTGTTGTATATGCACCATTGGCCAAAATGTCATTATGCAATTGTACCAAAATAAAAAAAGTCACCCCGAAGTGTGGAAAGCCACTTAAAAAATGTGTCTCCTCAATATAAAATATTTAATTATCTATTTCCTACTCCCAGCTTAGTCCTTCTGAAGCAATGCCAGTTTGTTGGAGGGAAGAAATTGTTCACCTTGCTATGACCATTTGCAAAGAAATGACCCTTGTATGTTGTAAACAAGCATTCCAACTGGATTCTCCGTGCACTTGGGGATTTGTGCTGGCATACCAAATTTTGAAGAGCCTATTCCAAAGGATGGATAGATAGATCATGGAGTTATTGAAAAATGAAAATCATAATACACAAATAACAAAAGCCAGCGTAAATTACTACACAGAAATGCTAAAAAATGATCCAGACATTTGACACTCAGATTTCTCAGGACTCATATTGTGAGAGAAAATTGATTAGCCCCAGAATTCAGTGTTCATAATTATGCTTTATAATTTATAGAACTTGCAAAATCCTAGTTTTTTTTCCTGTTTCTGAAATGAGATTTGAAAGCCATTGGCATCATGATCCAGGTACAGAGAACACCATGTGACAGAGTGGATGGTCACCATTGCTGCAAGAGAAGCAGGAGGAATATCACATGACTCCTAAAACATTCTTCCATGCAGGTTAACACACAGCACAATGCAGGGAAGGGATTCTCTAAGGCAAAAGACTCAAGAACTCAATAAGTCATTGTTGTCACCAAGCGGATTCCATAAATGAGGTAAGTTCTCAACCTGTCCTCAAAGATTTCACTCAGGGATCTAGTGAATGAGAAAGTTTTAGGGTAGAAGGATCTAGTGACTGAAAAAGAGTGAGTGCTACTTAATAGGGTTGCAGATTTGCTTTCTCTGATCTGGCCAGTCAGTATTCTTTAACCAGCACAATATAGCATTAGTCTGTTTTCTATTGCTATAACAAAATACCCGAGTCTAGACAATGTATATATAAACATTGTATTTTATACATATATAATATATATTATATATATAATATATATTTTATATATAAATACATTGTATATATATAATACAATGTGTATTATATATAATACAATGTGTATTTTATATATATATATATATATATATATATATATATATATATTATATATTGTTAGGCTAGATAACGTGTGTGTGTGTAGGGAGAGAGAGAGAGAGAGAGATCTATTTAGCTCATCATTTTGGATGCTCAGAAGGATGTCACCAGCATCAGCTGGGCTCTGGTAAGCACCTCGTGGTGGACGGCATCAGGACAAGAACACAGACTACAGGGAGATGAGTGAGGAGGGCCCATCTTGCTCTTTTACACTCTCTCATGAGAACTGACTGTGAGAACTATTTTACTTCCTCCCAAGGGTAGCATTCTAGTCACCCAGTGACTTTCCCCTAGGCCTCACTTCTAAAGGTCCCACCAGCTCTTCATCTCCTCTTACGGGGGCTCCACCCTCCAACCCACACACCTTGGGGACCCATCAGGTCCCAAGCGTAGGACAGGGTCACTTTCTTTTTGTAATGGAAGATTCCTGCTATTGGCAGAAATTTTTTTTTGCCAGTTAAGGCAGACCCCAGGTGTTCTCCCACCCTGATGGGCACATGTTGTCTGGAATTTATTCGAAACTTGTGAATGACTTCTAACCTGCAAATAATGCTGTATGATAACCTGGCCTGGCTTTTATTACTATTACACAGCTGCTTGATGTGATTCTGCACATCACCTTGCAGCATTTTGTTAAGTTTTGGAGCACAATTGCCAATGAGTGAATCAAATGGCCTTTTACCTAACACTTGGTTTGAGATATTTAGGTGTTGGAGTCCTTGGGAATTTCTTTTTTTTTAATTAAATTTATTTGTTTTAATTAGTTAGACATGACATTATAATGCATTTATGCACTTTGATATATCATACATAGATGGGATATAATTTCTCATTTTTCTGAATGTACATGTTGTAGAATCACATTGGTCATGCAGTCATATATATACATAAAGTAATAATATCTGTTTCATTCTACTATCTTTTCTATCCCCACATCCCCTCCCCTCCCCTCCCTTTACTTTCCTCTACCTAATCTAAGGTAATGCTATTCTTCTCTAGTGCACCCCTGCCTTATTGTGAATTAGCATCCACATATTAGAGAAAACATTCGGCCTTTGATTTTTTGGGATGGGCTTATTTCGCTTAGCATTATATTCTCCAACTTTATCCATGATTTATCTCTTTTTTTTTAAAACTGAGTAATATTCCATTGAGTATATATACCACATTTTCTTTATCCATTCATCTATTGAAGGACACTTAGGTTGGTCCCATAGTTTAATTATTGTGAATTGAGCTTCTATAAACATTGGCTGAATTACTGTAGGATGCTGATTTTAAGTCCTTTAGGTATAACTAAGGAGTGGAATAGCTGGGTCAAATGGTGGTTTCATTCCAAGTTGTCTGAGGAATATCCATACTGCTTTCCATGGTGGTTGCACCAATTTGCAGTCCCACCAGCAATGCATGAGTGTGCCTTTTCCCCACATCCTCACTAACATTTGTTGTTGCCTGAATTCTTGATGATTGACATTCTGACAGGAGTGAGATGCAATCTTAGAGTAGTTTTGATTTGCATTTCTCTAATTGCTCTGAATAATTCTTTTCTTTTTTTTTTTTCCAGGCCTCATTAACTTTTTATAATGAATTGGGCATAAATAAAAATTACTTCCTATTTTTTTCCCCTGTGTTGACCTCTGTCCTCATTAGCTGTGCATTTATAATGATGGAAATCACCTTCTATATTTATTGTTAATTTCATCCACGTAACACCATTCTCCAATTCTTCAAAGAAACTTCAAACAAAAAAACTATCTGTTTTGATGTCTGCTTCTAGAATGAGCCTCTGGGATGCATCAGGATCCCCACAGAGATATTTTAAGCAGAAGTTTGTCTTGGAAAGAGAGCCCACAGAATGACAAAGGTCCTCAGTGTGTGGCACGTGTTTGGTAAACCCTGTAAACTATTTTAGGATCTTTTCGACAACAAGTGCATGAAGCCTGTTGATGGTAAATTTCACCTGAGCTGGTTTATTCTATGAGCTGACTCTTCTTCAGCTGTGCCCCAAGGTTAACCCTGGTTCTCTCCATTCTAATGCAGCTCTCAGTAGCTGTTAAGCAAAGAGACACTCCCTCTGCATAAGCTTGTCTTTGTTAGTTTTCTGTTGCTATACATGAATGCCACAGACTGCATAATTTATCAAGAAGAGAAGACTATTTCACTCATTGTTCTGGAGACTGGGAAGTGCAAGGGTGTGTCCCGAGCATGTGGAAAGGGCTTTTCTGCTAATGGGAACTGTGTGTGGAGTGCCAAAAATGGTGCTGGTTGTCACATGTCAAGGGAGATCACAGGACATGGCCAAACTTATTTTTAAAACAGACCCACTCTCATGATAACTACCCTGTTCCCAATTGATCTATGTGTTCTGTGCATAGACTCAATCACCACTGGTTTTGGTGGCACACACCTATAATCCCAGTGGCTTGGGAGGCTGAGGCAGGAGGTTAGCACATTCAAAGTCAGCCTCAACAATTTAGCGAGGCCCTATGTCAAAGTAAAAAATAAAATACGAAAAAAGGACTGGAGGTGTGGCTCAGTGGTTAAATGCCTCTGGGTTCAATCTCCTGTATCAAAACAAACAAACAAACAAACAAAAAAAGACCCAGTAACCCCCCAGAGATTCCTCTCTTGGTGCTGCTGTGTTTGGGACCATGTATATAACACATAAACTCTTTGGGGGGCTCATTCAAACCACAGAAATGCCCACTGCCCACCCTTTGGTTCCTGCTATGGTTTTTACATCTGTTGTCATCTGGGTACTGGGACCACACTCTTGTGTTCAGTGACAAGGTGACCTGGGACATCAGTGGGAAAATTTAAGCTGCTCACACAGCTGTGGTGACATTGGGAGCCGATTCACTGTTTTTTTATTTGTGGTTCTAAGAATTGGAAGAAAGAAGTAGAAAGCAAGCAAGAGGATTTCAACACTCTCTGCTCTGCTCTTCCTCCCACATCCTATTTTTTTGGAACTGGGGGTCAAACCCAGGGTTAGGGTTAGGTTTTGATGTCTTATAATTCTTTTTCTTTTTTTCCTTTTTTTTTGTATCAGGGATTGAACTCCAAGGCACTCAACCACTGAGCCACATCCCCTGACCTTTTTAAGCTTTTAATTTTGAGACAGGGTCTCACTAAGTTATTGAGGCTGATCTTGGATTTGACATCTTCCTGCCTCAGACTCCCAAGTTGCTTAGATTGTAGGTGTGCAGCTACTGTCACCACCCTTACCTGCCACTGGCAAGAATTTAGCTTCTTCCATGTGTCCTTCTTGTCTTCATAGGATGCAGTTAAGAAAGTCTGCAAGAAAAACAGCCCTTAGATCAGATAAAAATCAGCTCAATATCCATACTGAATCTGACTTCTGCAGACATCTGATAAGCTCAGAGGTCCCCCACCCCAACCTAGGTTTAGCTGAATGAAGACCTTGCAGCTCAGCTCATGTGGGTTCAGCTGCAAAATAAGCAAAATAGGTGACTGCCCCTTTTATGCTCGGATTCGGGACCCCCCAAGAGACCACTGGAGACCAAGATTGATGTAAGCAGCAAAGAGGTATTTATTGCGAACTAGCTCGGTCCTCCGGGGGCACAGCAACTGGTGACGCTGAGAGGCCCAGGGTTTGCAGCAGTTTTATACACTCTTTGGGGAAGGCAGGGACCCCCACATACATCATAGCATCTTTTAGCAAATCATCACACTCTGCAGGAAAATCATAAAACAACTCTAAAACATTGATTAGCACATTCACTGGCGGGAACAAGTTGGGTAGGGGTGATTGGCTAATACATGAGGGGATTCGTTTGAACTGATTGGTTTAAGCCACGAGGGGTGTTCGTGCTGAACCACATGGTTTCCCAACACGTTATCAACCACCATAAACTACTGGGAGGTCATCTGGTGAAAGACCTAAGCAATCTCATTCTACTTGGGACCTCATTTTACTCTTAAACTTAACCTCTGACCTACTGTAGTCCTAAAGTCAGGAAAATACTGCAGAAAAGCTCTGTGGAAACAGTTCTCAGAAAAGCCGCAGATGGTGATCACCTAAGATAGGCCAAGATATCCACATACCTGAAATTCCAGATGGCCCCCACCTAGGTGTGGTGACCAGTATCTAAACTAGAAGCCCTGCAGTTTACCTCCTTGCGACATCCTCATAATTTAAACCAATCAATTTTAAGTGCATCAACCCCTTGAACTAACCAATAATTCTTTCCAGATTCTTTCCCGCCACTTGATACACTAATCATGTTTTAGAGTTGTCATTTGATTTTCCCGCGGTGGGTGTGATGATTTGCTAAGAGATGCTATGTTGTATGTGGGGGTCCCTGCCTTCTCCAAAGAATGTATAAAACTGCTGCAAGTTCTGGGCTGGGGGCCTCTCAGCATTTCCAGTTGATGTGCTTTTGGAGGACCGAGCTAGCTCGCAATAAACACCTCTTTGCTGCTTACATCTATCTTGTTCTCTGGTGGTCTTTTGGGGATCCCGAATTTGAGCATAACACTGGCATCCCTGGTATTTTCCCTGTCCCATGGTGATTGATGGTTGCTAGGGGGTTGCTATGGGTCCTCACCTAGCCTGACTGAGTCAGGGACACTAGGTGCTGCAAATCTCTCCTTGTAGATAAACAACTCAGCAGGGTGGGTATGTGCCTAGGAGTGCTCTGTGGGTCTTTCCAAGGACAAGGGTCACGCCCCCTTCCTTGGACAGGCTTTGCTCTGAGGTAGAAGCTGGTTTCTCACCCCTTTTCTTTTCCACTTGGCTCACTGGCTCTTAGCTCAAGTCCTTAACATCTGCCATTCCCTTGTCTCTACTGATAAACTTTCACCTTTACCCCTGACTCCTCGGGAGCTAAAAATATTCCATTGGTAAGAATCAGTAACCTGATCTTCAATAAACCTAAACCTCTCCTCTCCTGGGTTCATTGGTTTATTGCCCACATGTGTGTCCACGTGGCTAATCTAATTCTGAATACTAAGTACTGTTATGCTCAAATTCGGGACCCCCAAAAGACCACCAGAGACCAAGATGGATGTAAGCAGCAACGAGGTGTTTATTGCGAGCTAGCTCAGTCCTCCGTGTGCACAGCAACTGGTAATGCTGAGAGGCCCTGAGCCCAGGGTTTGCAGCAGTTTTATACACTTTTTGGGGAAGACAGGGACCCCCACATACATTATAGCATCCCTTAGCAAATCATCACACACTGAGGGAAAATCATAAAACAGCTCTAAAACATGATTAGCACATTCACTGGCGGGAACAAGTTGGGTAGGGGTGATTGGTTAGTACAAGAGGGGGATTCGTTTGAACTGATTGGTTTAGGCCACGAGGGGTGTACATGCTGAACCACATGGTTTCCCAACACGTTATCAACCACCATAAACTACTGGGGGGTCATCTGGCATCCCAGGTATTTTCCCTGTGTCATGTTGATTGGTGGTTGCTAGGGGGTTGCTATGGGTCCCCACCTAGCCTGACTGAGTCAGGGACACCTGGCGCAGAAGATCTCTCCTGTTATTTGTAGATAAAGAACTCAGCAGGATGGGCATGTGCCTAGGAGTGCTCTGTGAGTCTTTCCAAGGACAAGGGTCACGCCCCCTTCCTTGGACAGGCTTTGCTCTGAAGTAGAGGCTGGTTTCTCAGAACTTAGCATAAAACAGTCAGTAGTAGTGCAAGGATCAAGTTCCTCATTGTCTAGCAGAACTGGATTCAGCTTGCACCAGAGGTCACAAACCCACATGTCCCTCAGGGGCCAGCAGGAAAATGAGTCAACAGGTGCAGGTGTAAGTTCTCACTTCCTGGACACTTCTCTGAAGCTTAGAGGAGAAACAATGGGGCTGAAGGAACCTCAAGGTCATTACCAACGTTTTCTGACAACTCTCAACTTCAGACTCATGACTTGGAAGCTGGGGAGGCTGCTGAACACCCTGCAGTACACAGGAGCACCCTCCACAACAAAGAATTAGCCCAACCCCTCAGCCGTGCCAAAGGTGAGAACACTACCTCGATAGATCACAATTGTCATTTCCAATGTTTTGTTCAAATATTCCACTCAAGTTGTATAAAACTATTTCACTACACATTTTTAATTGACATCTAAAATCTTTAATCATAATTTTAGAAATTGCAAAAGATGCAGTCTCTAGCTAATATCCAGCAAAGGGGTCATATCATGTTAAAAACACATCACATTAGCTGGGCATGGTCGTGCCCTGTTAGAGTCTGTAAAAAAGTCAAGATGGCGCCTGGCATTTTGCCAGAGGGAGTGGTTTGTGAAGTAACGCCAGCGAGCCATTAAGTGTGGAGATTCCTTATTGGTTGACTGCTGTATCTAGTTTATGCTAATTAAGATAAGCTGTGTGGAATGTATAAATACCCCTCCTGTCCTGCAATAAACAGCTCCCACTCCTGCTGCATCAATCTACACAAGTTGCTTGTCACCCCCAGTTATTTTGCTGCAGCTGGACTGCGGCAGATGGTGGCCCATTACGGGGAGCCCTGGGACACTTGGGGGTAAGTGACGAAAAAAAAAAAAAAGCTGCCCGTCCCTAGATAGGACGGGAGCAACTCGTCCCTAGGCAGATAGGGCGAGAGGAAAAATGGCCATTTTGAGAAAATGGAGAAGATTGATACAGCATGTTTGTGTCTTGTTTTGTCTTGAAATGTTGTATTGTCTTTGTGACGAAAATATGGAAGGGGTGAGAAGTAAATTACTAAGGGAAGGAGGCACCCCAGTGGAACCAAGAGCAGTTAGGGCATGTGTTGATGGAAGCCCAGGAACTCTAGTCAGAAAGAAAAAGAAAGTTCAGAGGAGGAAGGATTATCAGGAAAAAAGTTGCAGCAAAAGGCTATTACTGAATACTTTTCATTACCGGAGGGTGCGTGAATCTGTGCAGAGGCTGCCGCGTGTGCGAGCCGGTCATGGTGCAGCAAGGACTTTCCAAGCTGCGGCAGCCAGCTCTTCCCCGCCCGGGGAGCTGGACGCCACTGCAAGAGCCCAAATCCAGACCTGACCCGGAGGCACAGTCTCCTGGGCTCTTGCTCCCTGTGCCCAGTGGCAGTTTGAGTCCAGAACACTCCCTAGACGCTGCCCGGGATGCTGCAGGCGGAAGATGGTCCCGAGTCCCTGAAGTTTGATCATTTCCAAGGCCAGTAACTACAATGGTTCTCCCACACCTGGAGGCTAATGAGTAATGAGCACCATTAAGGCCTATTTCAAATGTAAAAAACCTTGAGATAATGTACTAAATTGTTCAGAAGGTTGTTCTCTTACTGGAATACTACAGGATTTTCTTTAGCCATCCGGAGCCTTTATCCCAGTGCCAGTGAGGACGAGGGTAGAAGAATTTCCAGTGTTGCTGAAAACCGGACAAAACTTCAGCTGAGAAACGGATGAGACTTAAGAGCTGTTGCTGTTTTTGCCGCTACAGCTTATGCTAGCTGCCTGCAGAACTTACCTGGACTGTGATTTAAGCTAGCTGCCTGCAGAATTTACCTGGACTGTGATTTACCTGGACTGTGAGTTAATCTATTGAGACACTGCTTTACCTGGACTGAGACAACAAACTGTAATCTACAACAAATTGTAACTCGGTATCTTTGCTAACAGTGTCATTGCTGGTATTATTTTTCCAAGGGCTTCTTGCATGGAGCCATCAATTGGCTTGGTATTGTGGCATTTTGTATCCTCCCCTTCTGCTTGTAGCAGATTGTTTGTGGTGTTTGTGTAAAAACCACTATGGTCGTTATTTAAATTAAACAAAAGGGGGAAATGTTAGAGTCTGTAAACAAGTCAAGATGGCGCCTGGCATTTTGCCAGAGGGAGTGGTTTGTGAAGTAATGCCAGCGAGCCATTAAGTGTGGAGATTCCTTATTGGTTGACTGCTGTATCTAGTTTATGTTAATTAAGATAAGCTGTGTGGAATGTATAAATACCCCTCCTGTCCTGCAATAAATGGCTCCCTCTCCTGCTGTATCAATCTACACAAGTTGCTCGTCACCCCCCCACCCCCGGTTATTTTGCTGCAGCCGGACTGGGGCAGTGCCCACCTGTAATCCCGGCAGCTCAGAAAGCTAAGGCAGGAAGATTGCAAGTTCAAAGCCAGCCTCAGCAAAGGCGAGGCGCTAAGCAACTCAATGAGAACCTGTCTCTAAATAAAATACAAAATAGGCCTGGGGATGTGGCTCAGTGGTCGAGTTCAAGTCCCAGTACCAAAAAAAAAAAAAAAAAAAGAAAAGAAAAAAAAAATCACATTAAAATGAATACCGTACTTCCCTAGAATACACCATTATTCACTTAGAAATATGGAAAACTACTTTTAAAGTTGAAATTTTATATTGTTCTCTTTGTCCTTGAGCTTCCATTTCCATTCTGTGCCCCTCCTGTGGTTCATTTCAAGCGTTCTGAAGTAGATTGCACTGGGACAGAGGCTCTTCCTTATCATCGATTGGATGCTTCTCTGACACAAAAATCATATAAATTGAAATTAATGTTTTATTATTTCCTGTGGCCAAAATGGTTTAAATTGCTAATTTTTTCTTTTGATCTAATTGTTAAACTTTTCCTTAGGGTTGGATTGGAGTTACAACTTTCATTAGACACAACTGATCGATATGACCTAAGTAAATTACATATACAAATAATTATTGAACCATGAAAATAAGATTTCTTTAAGATGCACCTTTTATTGAGACGGTATGGATCTCAGCAGGCTGGGGACCAAATGCAAGGCGAGGGTCTTTCCAGGTAGCAAGTGGTTTTGCTCATCACGGTCACTTCCAGGAGCAGGCTTCTGGAAGCTTCATCTCAATGAGTGCATCCGTGGTCATGGGGGCAGGAGAAAGGGAACAGGGCAGTGGCTCAGTAGCTCTGAGGGCTCTGCCTGGAAATGACCCTTGTCACTTCCACTCACACCTCTCTGGTTGTTTCAAATCCTATGGCCACATCTAACTTCAGGGGGAATCTGGGTCAGGGCAGACGTCCACAAGGTCAAAAGGAAAGATGCAGAACTCACACAAGTCCTCCAAAAGTGAACGAGGCTTTTCTGCCCCCCACTATTGATGTGAGTATTATTATTGCTAGAAGGAGACAGAGTTCAGTGTGGAGTCCATTTCTGTTACTGTGTTTCTTTATAGAGAGAAGTTACGAGAAACTTTGGCACATGAGCAGATGAGAGCAGCAGTGGTTTTACGGTGCCAATGTCATTCCATTATTTAAACTCCTGGGTTGTGTGTTAAAAGTCTGTCAAAAGATGAAATTAACACAAGGAAAAAAAATCTTACACTAGATTTAAAGATCGACATATTCCATTTAAGAACTTAATTGGTTTTTATTTGTGATGTGGGAATCAGGTAACACCCAGGTGTAACCTAGAGTGGGTGTTCTGAGGAGCTGAGCAGAGGAGGTTGGTTGTATAGTCAGGAAAGAGCCAAGCACGGCAGAAATTGTAAGGGTCCGGCGAAGCGTCGGAGAAAGAGACCACGAGACTAGCTTCATGCAATGGCAAGGGGGATTTATTAGGGATCCGTTCCAGCGCGCTGGGGCTCCGTGCTCACTCAAGAAGGGAGAGCAGCCCAGAGCCCAGAGCAGAGGTCAAGCAGAGCTTAAGTACACTTTTTGGAGAGGGCGGTGGGCTTTACATACACCAGAACAAATCATCATGAGGCGCGGGAAAATTGAACAACAACTCTGAGACATGATTAGTACATTCATTGGCGGGAACAGTTTGGGCAGGGGTGATTGGTCACTTCTAAACGGGGTACACATTTAAACTGATTGGTTCTGGGGCCTATATGCTTATGTGCCATGCTACCTGGAGCCCTTAGCTATTAAACAACCAGGGAATCAATGGAGATATTTACTGGGCAGTTCCCGCATTGTCCCAACAACTTTACAGAGATTACAGGTTCCGGGGATAGCAGAGGAATTGTAACAATAGACTTTTACCTTTTAGCCCAGGCCTTGTAATCTAGAAGCTTTACAATGCCCTAGTCTTTTACACTTTAACTCAGACTTTTGCAGCTTAGAATCAGCTTAGAAATTTTACCTTTACAAAATAAAGAATGAAAAGCAAGTTGGTCATTTCAAAGTCACGTTCCCTGTAAAGGTTAAAGTAGAGGGGACTTCTGTATCGTGCTGGGTAACACCGGCCTATTTGGGGATTTGCTGTTCTCTCTCACTTCTGATTTCTGGAAGAGCAGATAAACAACTTAGTTTGTCTGACAGCAGGAACGTGAGGATCAGTGACCTCATATTGGTCTGGTCTGCTGAAACTTAGAGCAGGAGCTCGCTCCAAGCCAATGGCTTCCTGTTGGTTTTATTTAACAAATCTAGCAGTGATTCACCACAAGCATTAACTTAGAATGATCTGCATTGCTGACACCTTTATCTTGAAAGAAAAAACTTAGAAACTAAAGTTACTAAGAGGTTTGTACCCAAACACGTTTCCAACTTACATGTGACAATTTCAGAGTCCCTGGTGGCATTGCAAAAGGATTGTTGGGGCAGGAGAGGTGCACCGTGTATATGTGAAAGTTCTAGGGATTAAAGGGAACCAGCCCTTCATCACTCATGTTCTCAGGCAGATTAGTTTCAGAAAAGAGAGTGGATGGAAGTTGAACATATTGCCCACATACCCCTTGCCTTTATCCAGAGGGATTTATTTACTGCAGTGAAGCCTGATGAATTATGATTTACGACCTGAGCCCACAAGAGCAGCACACATTTCAGAAGTATACTTTCTCACAGTTATGGGAGCTAGAAACTCCAAGATCAAGGTTTCAGCTGATATGATCCCTGGTGAGGGCTGTCTGTATTCTCACAGAAAATGAGCAAACTCTCTCCTGTCTCTTCTTACTAGGGCACTAATTCTATTGGATCAGGCCCCATTCCTCATGGTCTCATTAACTTAATCACTCCCTTACTCCTGGGAGTTAGGGCTTCAGTATGTGAATTCAGGGTCACGAATATTTATTCTGTAATAACTTCCCAGGTAATTTTTTGGACAAGTTCTTAGCTTACAAGAGGTTGCAAAACAACCAGAGAATTTGGCTGGGAACATGTTGGCCTCCTCCACGGCCACCCTGATGGAGAACACAGAGTTCCGCTGAAGGTCTGTAACAGGAGCCTGCCACCTGAGGGCTTGACCTCTTGCTCATGTGGCTCAGTGTCCTGGGACTATCTGGTCTGCCCATGGGAATCTGCAGTTTCCATCCAACTGATTCCTTGATTTTATTTTTCCTCCTAAGACCTTGGTGGCCAGCTCCAAAGGTCTCTGAACTTAACCGAATCCTGCAATGTTTTCATAAACTTTCTTCCTCCTAAGACTGTGCTCCTCTTAATGCATATTAAAATGTCAGCTAATTGCATTTTGGGTACCTCTCATGGCTTTTTGTTACCCATAAATCCCAATTTTCAAGGTCATTCTGCTGACAGGACGCTCCTGCCTTTGAAACACAGCCTTGCTACTTGTTACTGTGGTACCTGAGGCAAGTGCCACATCCATTCTGAATCTGTGTCCTTGTATAAAAACACAGGTAATGCTAATACCTGCCTCAAAGGACGTACTGAAAAGATTTAAGTAAGGTAATGTGTGTGTATCCTTCACCACTGTGCCTGGCACAAAGCATCTGATAAATAGGAGCTTTAAAAAAATAAAATTGTTGACATTACTTCATCTGAAAGTGAACTCAGATGAATTCACAAGTTATGTGAAAATACATGCAACAGGTTGAAGGTTAAAAGCGGACTCCCACATAAATTCCACTCTCCCCGTCTTGGGTTCCTTCCAATCAGAGCCCTGGGGGGGGCTGCAGTTACCCTCCTTGGGGAAGCTCTGCTGGAAGATCTTTTTTTTTTTTTTTTTCTTCCTGTTAAAACACAAAACCTCTGTGAGAAGCAAGGATTTTCAAAGTCACATCTTTTCCTGAGCTGAAATTTTGTGGGAGAAAAGAGAATGCAAGCAAGACAGTCCTGTGAGCTGAGGGGCTGGGGGCGCACGGTAAAGGGGAGCCAGGCATGCGCATGCATGCGTGGAAGGGCTCCAAAGGCGCCTCCCATTTCTCACTCAGCCTGTGACCTGACCTCTTCCTCTGCTTTCTCTCCCTGTCGCTCTGGAAACAGTGCCTGTTTTCCAAGCCAGGTAGGTTGTAGTGACTGCTCTGCCTTTTTTCAACCCCTCCTTAAACACAAAACAACAATGTCAAAACTCCTGGCTTGTAAGAAGCCCACCTGGGAAAACGTGAGCCCTTACCCAAGAGCACATGGATGCACTTCCTGTTTTGTGATGAAGCTAGCTGGAGATTTCTAGCTGCTTTGTGCATTTGATCCTCTGCCTAGAACCACATTCAAATTCAAAACTACCTTTACTGTTTTTGCATGGCATCCAGTAAAAATTCATTGAACTTTTTCTTGGTACTGGGGATTAAACCCGAGGGTGCTTAACCACTGAGCCACATCCCCACCCCTTTTTATTTTGTATTTTGAGACAAGGTCTCACTAGGTTTAGTCTCACTAAGTTGCTGAGGCTGGCTTTGAACCTGGGATCCTCCTTCCCTAGCCACTGGGATTACAGGCATGCACCACCATGCAGACTTTGAACATATTTTTTTACATCAATGTTAAATTTCATTGTGGCAACTGCCCTGCCTCTGGCCGATAGCTATACATGAAAATGTAGTGATTAACCCTGTTGCACACAACCCAGTCATACCAAAGAAGGGATTCCCTGTTGCAGGTGGTGAGCGACATGTTTTAAGTAATTGTTCAGATAGTAAAATTCTGGCACAGTGGAAGCTAAATTCAGGCCTAACTTATAATAACCTGAGCTTTGAAAAGTCTTAGAATAACCATATTTCACATCTGGAAGAGTTCTCAGAGATTGTCCGAGCCTTAAATTCTTAGGAGACAATTAATTCACTCAAGACAAAAAAAAAAAAAAAAAAAAAATTATTTCAATAGCCAAAAGCTCCTTTCTAATTTAAAAAGGAAACAGCAAATAACTCTAAAATATTATCGACTAATAATCTTTGACCCTAGCATTAGCACTCTTCAGGATACCTGCACCAAAGCTGTGGGCTCTCCGGGTATGCTGCCATGCCTCTCATGGAGATGTCCCAACTTGTTTTCTTTAGCTCTTCATGTCCCACATGAGGCAGCTGCACCCCCAGCTCTGTCCTGGAGAGACACCTGTGCCCAGCCAGGGCTGTAGGGGTGAGTTGGTGCAGGCCCTTTGTCTCTGGATCCTTACTCCTAAGCTGGGAAGTTGTTCCCACTTCTCTTTGAGAGCTTGCAGCTCTACCTTTCTTGGCCTTTCTTCATGCTTTGAGTTGCTCCCATTTGGTAGAGCTAACCTCACCCTTAGATCAGCAAACCAGTTCACTGAGCATTGATCTCTACTTAGGATGGGCTGAAGGGAGGGGCTCGGGGCTGAAGGGAGCACACAGAGAAAGCCAACTGGGGCCTGGTGGTGTGTGCCTGTAGTCCCAGTTTCTTGGGAGGCTGAGACAGGATTGCTTGAGCCCAGGAGTTCCAGGCCAGCCTGGGTGACAGAGTGAGACCCTGTCTCAAAAAATAAACAAAAACACCAAAAATATGACTTCAAAATAGAACTCTACCAAATGATTTTTTTGTGAATGAGTTATTTTAGAGATGAAGAAGCTTAGAAATTATTAGTCCAATCATCCTTTCATTGAGGAATGGGGAAGTTAAAGCACTTGCCCAAAGACACCCATTATGGAGAGGTAATGCTACTGCTAGAATCTCCATACTTCCAGGTCTGAATTATTTCCAAAAGATCGTGCAGTGTCTGATGGACTCAATAATTCTCAGCCCCCGGATCTTCCGTAGCCCCCACGTGCTTTTAAAATATTAAAGAAAATTGTGCCATCTTGTTACCTGGGCCAGATGAACTTGACTATCCATAACAAAACCTTGCATTTCTCAAGGAATTCAGAAAGAAACAGTTCTTGGTCATTCTAGGTAGGTAGGTCATTATTTGTCATGAAACTGAAGGAGTGGCTTAGAGGACATGCTTGCTCTGAGTCACTGTGTAATATGCCAATAAGTCTTTAAAGACTTTAAAGTCTGCTACTAGAACTCATTTTTTCTGGCAGGACTGGCCAGAAATGCCAAGGATGCTACCTCCAACACACAACAGAAGTCACCCTGTTTCATTCAGCCTCACGGTAAATATTATTTATTCCAAGCCCTAGATGCCAGCAGCATCTTTTAAGTAACTGAAATCTTCACGTGCCACTTGCTGTCAGAACCTCAGGGTTTCTGGAAGAAGCTGAGAATGGCATTCAAATAACCAGGCTTCCTCAGGCCAGTATCTTTGCTCTGGAAAAAGGTTGCCATGGGGGTAGTGTGCTGTGTGCACCACTAGAGGGCGCTTGGACACTTGCTTTTGAATCCACAGTTCTTGGGACTGGAGTTAGAATCCTCTCTAATGTTGTGTCCACACATTCCTACAATTTTGTTGTGGTCTTAATGTGATGCTTTCCCTATACAACAATGCTCTGAAATCCTTAGCATATATTGGTTGATGATGGGGATGGTCAAATAAAGGACTCAGAGGAGCTGACAGCCTGTACTTTGATTGTCAATAATAGTACAATGTAATAAGACATATATAATAAGCTCCACTCTACACAGGTAAATTTACTCCACCAGGTAAATTCAGCTTCTATTGAGAAGAAAAAGCAGGCAAACCCTGGGCTTTAAATATTATGTCCCTATCTCCAACTCTAGCTCTGCCTCTATATGGACCTATGTCTCTGTCTATATTCCTTCTATATTTGTATCTGTATCTATATCCCTAGGAGAGAAGGAGCTGAAGAAATCAGGTGAAATAGGTCTCTGAGCACACAGAGGAGAAAAGAAGAGCAGCACATTTCAAGGATTTCACATGAGCCACGTTCTCCCTGCCCTTCCCCCATATTCTAGATGCTGCTTCATTGAAGCATCTGAGGCCAGGACTAAAAAACAAATCTCAGAGGTGAACCCAGGTCATGCTCTCTTTCTTTAAGCAGAAATGACTCTACTGGAAAGGGCACAGGCGGGGACTTGTAATCACTCACATACTTAGTAAGAAACTGGAACAAACTCTCAGTGTAAAATAATAAAGAACTTGGGTTGGAAACTTTGGAGAGAGACCATAAAGCACCACTGAGCTCTGCAAAAAAAAGAGCTCTATTTCACCTGGGGGCCTAGTGACCTTGAACCACCCCATCTCCACACCCTGACTGCAGGTCTCTGTCCCTTCTTATTTCCAAAGCACACACTTCATCCTTGCCACCTCTGGCTCCAGGAACAATCTTTAACCTGCACTTAAAGTTTTGCCTCAGCTCCCTCTGTTCCAGGTCTCCTCTGTGGCTCCATCAGCCTCTGGGCTCATTCTCAGGCTGCGCTCTCAGTTCCTCCTGGTCTGTGACCTTCCTTGGACTCTCACTGTAGTGGGTCACAGGTCAGTGGGCGTGACCTCCCGTCTCCACACTTGTCTCTCCTAGCTTTAGGTGACACTCATACACGTCAGAGGCACTCGGTTTTTGCTCTCTTTCCTAAGCCTAGGGGAGGATTCTTTACATAAAATCATAGCATTTTAGGTTTGAAGTAAACTTCAGGGTCCTCTGGCCCATCCTTCTGTTAAAGAGCTCATATTGACAAATGCCCTTTGTCTATTAGGATCCTATTAAACTTCCACATTTCCTTTCTGAGATACTGAAAATAAAACTGCCATAAACATTCGTGCACTGGGTTGTACATGGACATATGCTTTCTTTTCTCTGGGACAAATGTCTGGGAGTGTGATTGCTGGGTCATAAGATAGTTGCATAGTTCATGTAAGGAGGCCACCCCACCCCCCTGCCACCCCCAAGCCAGGAGAGGCCACAGGGGGCTCTGTTGACAGTCCCAGCCAGGGTGGTATCAAACTCTGCTTTAATAAGATCTCCCCTTGAGCTACTTCTTTAAGCTGCAATTGATACCACCCTGGCTGGGACTGTCAGCAGAGCCCCCTGTGGCCTCTCCTGGCTTGGGGGTGGCAGGGGGGTGGGGTGGCCTCCTTACATCTGGGTGGTGGCCCTGGCTCTCCGGGGAAGCCTCTTCTGAGTGAGTAGGGGCAGGAGTTTCGTTCCTGCCCAGTGGGGAAGAAGTCCTTGTTCTCCTTTGGTCTTCATGCACACGGAGGAGGAGGCTCATTATCACACCATGGCGTGGGATCAAAGTCCTGGCCCCACAGGGGGGCCACCTTAGTACCTGATTCAGCCTGGTGAGGGTGGAAGGCTGGGGTCTCCACCTGGCTTTGTGGGCTGGAGGGGTGGGGCCACAGAGTTTTCTGTGGTGCCTGGGCTCCAGCAGTTATTGTCTAAGTATTTTCTCTTGCTGTGCCGTCCTTCTCCTGGTTGCTTTGATCTTTTTGGATTGGCCTTTTTGTTTTGTTTTGTTCTTGCCTGTGCCTGTTAAAGTTTTATAGTTGCTGGCTTCCTTGGCTCTGAGTCTGAGATATGTGAGGCAAAAAGAAAACCCAAAGAACTCGCCATCCCATTGTTCCTTGTCCCAGGGTCCCTTGTTGTCTGCCCTCCTCTCTGCACCTCTCCGAGTCTTCTTGTCCGTAATATTAAATGCACCTTACACAGTACTGAATGAACATCATGGGAGGCCGTTGTTTGGGGCTGAGCTCCTGCACAGGCTAGGCTGCAAATCAAGATGGGGCGCTGGTGGTGAAGTTCCACCTTACTCTGCTGACACCAAGCTGTTTATCCAAACTTCCAGGAAATCAGGATTACAGCAGTCACAGCCACAAATCCCAAACAGGCCAGTTTTAATCGGCATGGTCATGAAATTCCCTGTGCCTTAATCTGTATGCAAAATAGGTAACCTGAAGTAGCCTGCCATTAACCCATCAGTCATCTTCTAAATATTCTGTCTGCCACCTGGCAAGGAGGACAGTGACTTTCAAAAGACCAGACCACTTTTGTCCCTGCTTCTGCTTTATTGAAGCACTTCTCTGTAAAATCCATCTCCTGGGGCTGGGGATGTGGCTCAAGCGGTAGCACGCTCGCCTGGCATGCGTGCAGCCCGGGTTCAATCCTCAGCACCACATACAAACAAAGATGTTGTGTCCGCTGAGAACTAAAAAAATAAATATTAAAAAAAATTCTCTCTCCCTCTCTCTCTCTCACACTCTCTCTTTAAAAAAAAAAAAAACCCATCTCCTCTGCTCAGCTCATTGGAACGCTCGTTCTATGTTATGGAATGAAGTGCTGTTCAATTTTGGAACAGAAAATAAAGCCAACTAAGATCTTTAACCTAAATTGTTGTTTTTTTTCCTTTGACAACGTAATGTACTTAGTAGAAGCAAATAAGAAAAATGACGTCTATTCCAACTTCCCAGAAGAAGAATTCGATCTTTCCTATATTAGCAAGGTTCCCTCAAGAACTTTGCAGCTCAAAAAAATTCTGTTGATCTAACCTGTACAGAATCCCTCTTGGCCTTTCTCATGGTTTTCTGAGAAATATTGAAGCCCATAAGAGGGGCCATTACCCCGAGGTTCTTTCTGTCCTTCCAGATCTTACGTGAGCAAATTAGAACTTCGAAGTGTTTTTTGGAACTGACTTATTTGAAAAACAAAACCCTGGCTGGGTGTTGGAGAGCATGCCTGGAGTCCCAACTACCTGGGAGGCTGAGGCAGGAGGATCAGCTGAGCCCAGGAGTTAGAGACCATCCTGGGCCCCACAGGAGACCCTCCATAGAAAAAGAACAAAAACAAAAAACTCCTTAATATCCAATGCTTGGCCAATCACAAACCACCAACCAGAACACAGGTCACATAACTAGGGACCTCCCATTGACTAATACCCAGATACCAAGCCTAGCTGTGGCCCTACAAGGGATTTCTGAAGTTTGCTTCCACATTTGGTCCACAAAAGCTCTCTGCTCCACTGCTAGAGAGGGGCTCACTGAGCCTCTTCTAGTTTTGAGTGATGCTCAATTTGTGAATTTTTGCTCAAATAAACTTGGTCAAATTTCTTTTGTCCCAAGTGCTGCTCTGAGCAGGGATTGTTGTCACTATTCCATAAACATGTTTTCTGGTTTCCCCCCTCATGTCACCACCCACCCTGCGTGGTGCCTGCTGCTGAGCTGGAGAGAAACAAAGGACACCTCTTGAGATGGCTCTGGGGGACACGAAGGGTCTGGAACTCCCGAATTACTTGGAGTGTAGAGAAGTTTGAGAACTGCTGACGTGGAGTAAAAATGTGTTCCACAAAGACGCTTGGCTTATCCATCCCAGAGACTTTCTCGTGACATTAAAATGCTTATTTGAATCCTGCCAGCAAACATTGTCATGAGCATATGCTTCCAGAAGTGTTCGTGGTTACATTTTCAACTTCATCTCCCAAACAAGATGCTTTAGTCTTTAAAACTGGCCACGTTGGCACGCCTGGCAGTGTAAAAATGTGTGCAAATGTCAATGCAAGCAATTGCTGGTGGTTTCTTGTTTACCCTGATACAGAGACGGGAGACTTCATCACTCAGCCAGCTCACCACCCTCCAGACAGACCCCTAGGCCCCACGGCCCCTGCGGTAGCATCACCCCTCTTCCTACATCCAACTTATTCCCACACAAGCGTGGTCACTCATCATCTCCTCCACATTCCCACCACCTTCAT
This sequence comes from Spermophilus citellus, assembly GCF_964194105.1. Taxonomy (NCBI): domain Eukaryota; kingdom Metazoa; phylum Chordata; class Mammalia; order Rodentia; family Sciuridae; genus Spermophilus; species Spermophilus citellus. The sequence goes on from NC_138186.1 coordinate 9,525,605, forward strand.
TCCATTGTGACCAATGTGTCTTTTTTCTAATATTAAAGCAAATAAAAGACAACTTCTTTGAACTGATTAAACATAAAGATTTAAGCAAAGTAAGTATTCTGTACTTTAATCTGTTTCTTAGTTGTGTTTTTCATAAGAATGATTGGTTTGTTTGTTTTGGGTACCAGGGATTGACCTCGGGGGCACTCAGCCACTGAGCCACATCCCAGCCCTATTTTGTATGTTATTTAGAGACAGGGTCTCACCGAGTTGCTTAGCACCTTGCTAAATTGCTGAGGCTGCCTTTGAACTCACAATCCTCCTGCCTCAGCCTCCGGAGTTGCTGGATTGACAGGTGTGTGCCACTGCTCCTGGCAGGATGATTCTTTCAATACGGTCTAATTTTTCAGTTTATATATAATTTACGTGTCATTACATTTGCCCTTTTTGGTCACCTTGAGAAGTTTTCAGCCCTGCACTTTGTGTCTTCCTACTATCCAGCATTCGGGAGAGGTAATAAGGCTTCCTTGGGTGAAAGGGGAGCTGTAGCCTCAGGCACGGTCTTGAACGCTGGGGACCAGCCCCCGATGCTCCTATGTAATTGGGCAGGGTACTTCTTCCCCAGGGGAGGGGTTGAAGACCAAGAGCATAGACAATGTGTGGTAGGGTTGAGGTTCCAGAGTCAAAGAAATCGAAATTTAAATCCTAACTGCCACACACTGCCAATGTGACATTGGGCCAGTTAGTATAATATTGCTAAATCTGTTTCCTCTTCCATAACACAGTAGAAGGATAATTAATGTACCTATCACTGAGTGCCGTGGGGATTCAGTAAAAATATGCAGATAAGGGTACAAAGCAAAGTGTCTGGAACCTACTGAGCATGTGTTATAATTTTCATGTCAGCTTGACAGCTGAGGGATGCCAGGTAGCGGGGGAAGCTGTGTGACTAGGTGTGACTGGAGGAGATTAATGAGCATGTGAACCAGCAGACAGAGGAAACAAGATGTCCGTGGCATCATTCCACCCATTCACCATCCCAACCCAGTGAAACAAAAAGGCAGAGTGCGTTAACTTTCTGTCACTGTAACAAAAACCCTGAGAAAAATAACTTGAAGTCAAGGTTTCTTTTTAGATCTGAGGTTTCAGTCCATGTTCAGCTGGATCCGTGGCTTCTAGGCCTCTGGTGAGATAGGATATCATGGGAGAAACGCGGCTCTCCTCAGAGCAGCCAGGAAACAGAGAGGAAGGAAGGACCAGGGACAAGATATATGGTCAGAGCACACCCCGCAGTGACCACTTCCTATAACTAGGCCCTGCCTCCTCAAGTTTGCACCACGTCCTATAGCGCCACCTGCTGGGAACAAGCCTTCACACACAAGCCCTTGAGGACTTTAGGATAACAAACCACAACCAGAGGAAGGGCCAAGTCTTTCTCTTGAGCTGGGACATCCGTCTTCTGCCACCAGAGGTCAGAGCTCCTGGTTCTCAGACCTTCGGCTCAGGCTGAATTATCCCTTGGCTTTCCATGATTCTCCAGCTTGCAGCAGATCAGGGACTCTCCACTTCCATAATCAGGTGAGCCAGTTCTTATAATCAGTTCCCTAGTCCATCTGCACACATCCTTTCTGCTTCTCTGGAGAACCCTAATAAAAGCCTGAGCAGGCAGCCACGTTTTCCAGCGCCCCGTGCCTCCCTTCTCTCCTGTAGACCAGGCTCTCTTCAGAGCACTCCATGTGGATGGTCTTGCATGGTTTCCCAGCCCCACTATAAAATATGGACTTTCATTTTCCCATTTACAAAATGACAAGATTGAGGACCACAGGTGAAACCTCAAAAGTCACAAAGCTAACTGGTGGCAGAGCAGCCTTGGACACCAGGCAGCCTGACCCCAGAGCTCCTCTCAGCCCAGACTCCTCGTAGGAGGTGATGAAGAAAGTGCAGTTCAGTCCTGTCCTGGGCTTGGATCCCTTATCCTTGGTCAGTTCTCTGAAAGAGCAGACCTCCAGAATAGGACAGTTCTGTGAACTGGGTTCACTCAGCTAATCCTGGGTCTCGGGAAGTTTTGTACCCAACAGCTTCTGAACTAAAGGCCCAGTTGCCTGGCCCATGGTCTCTCTCTAAAGCAAACTGGAGAAAATTTCCACGTCTTCAGGGATGGCCAGGGAGTTCCTCCTCCTTTTCATTCCAGTAAAATGCTGACTGGCCCTGACTCTGTCCTAAATAGCCTTGCTGTGCAAAGGCCTCCAGATGCCCAAAGAAGCCTCCAATTCAGGTTCACTGCCTCCTGCTGAGGTCCCTGGGGTTGAATTTCTGCGCTAAGCACTGCTGAAATGTTATGTGAATAAATCAGCCCTGTGTTGGGGCCCCCTGAGGTAGTGGGCGGGGCTTGGCAGTGTGTTTATTTTAATTAGATTCTAGCAGCTGGGGCCTGGCAGTGTGGATGTCCTGGGGCTGCCCTTGCCTGCTGTTCAAGAAACTTGAAATTGGAGCTCTCAGCAGCAGTCCTGTGGGTGGTGGGGAGGGGGAAGGGTGGGTGGGGGAGTCTGGGTGGAGGTTAGAGGAGCTGATCGGGACTTGGTTCCTGGCTAGGCCCAACTGGCCAGGAACATGGCTCCAGTTTGGTAACTGGCCGCCCGGCCCTGGATTCTGGGTAGCAACAGGCCTGTAAGTCTGGCAACGCTGTGGCGTGTCCCTGTGGCAGCTGACTTTAGGCATCATGGCTGTTACTCAGTCGGAGTAATGTCTTTCATTCTGAGACAACTAAACCTCCAACCACAGGCGTGTTCTCTTCCAGGGCAGAGGGCAAATGCAATTACATCTGTGACCAATTTGCGCAGCTGGGAGCTCAGCCTACGGACAGAAACATTTATTTGAGATTCCAGTCTCCCGGGAGCTGGGTCACCAGACAGGAGGTCAGGTCTAGCAGGCATTCCTTGTCCAACATGTGAATGCCTGCTCCTCTGCACTGCACCTCGAGAACAAAATGAAGAGCCACAACAACTGTAAAGGTAAAATTTCTAAGCTGATTCTAAGCTGCAAAAGTCTGAGTTAAAGTGTAAAAGACCGGGCATTGTAAAGTCTCTAAATGGCGAGGCCTGGGCTAAAAAGTAAAAGACAAGGCATTGTTACAACTCCTCTGCTACCCCCGGAACCTGTAATCTCTGTAGCTGTTAGGACAATACCTGAACTGCCCAGTAAATATTTCTTCTGGTCCCCTGGTTGTTCAATAGCTAAGGGCTCCAAGTAGCACGGCAGGTAAGCATCTAGGCTCCAAAACCAATCAGTTTAAATGTGTACCCCACTTAGGAATGACCAATCACCCCTGCCCAGCCTGTTCCCGCCAACGAATGGACTAATCATGTATCAGAGTTGTTGTTCAATTTCCCCGCGCCTCATGATGATTTGTTCTGATGCATGCAAAGCCCCCGCCCTCTCCAAAAAGTGTACTTAAGCTCTGCTTGACCTCTGCTCTGGGTTCTGGGCTGCTCTCCCTTCCTGAGTGAGCCTTGAGCCCCAGCATGCTGGTTCAATAAACTCCCTCCTGCCAATTGCATGAAGCCAGTCTCTTGTGTGGTCTCTTTCTCCGATGCTCCGCCGGACCCTTACACAACAAAGTCAACTTTTGCTTTTATTAGCTAAAAAACGGGACTATTCTTAATATAAACCAGGTTTCTATTCTTTATACAAACCTTATTTTCAAGGCATGAACAAGAATAAGAACTTTCAATAAGACAGGATTGCCATTGAGCTTACTACAAACCCAGGGAGCACTGTGGCCCAGAGAACCAGTGGGAGGAGCCCCAGATACATGGGGATCAGAGCCCTGAACTGCCAGGAACAGCAGCATCCTGGACAAGTCTTCTCACCCAGCATAATTTTTAAACATGTATTTATTTATTTTTTAATTTATTTTACTTTTTATGGTACTGGGGATTGAACCCAGGGGGTACTGTACCACTACATCCCAGCCCTAAAAACAGTTTTACTGAGATAGAATTCACATATCATACAAAGTATATACCCACTTACAATGTGAAACCTGGGTGCAATGGTGCATGCCTAGTCCCAACTACTCAGGAGGCCAAGGCGGGAGGATGGCTCAAGTGCAGGAGTTTGAGATCAGCCTGGGAAACAGCAAGACCCAGTCTTACTAAAAATAAATAAATAAATAAATAAATAAATAAAATTGTGAAGTTCTCATCAAAAATTTACAACATTTTTATAAACAAACAAACAAAAGAAATATCCCACACTCCTTAGTGTGTAGCCAATACTCCACAATCTCCCTCCTGATTCTGGGAAACCAATAGTATACTTTGTTTCTATAAATTGGCCCATTTTAGACCATACACACACACACACACACACACACACACACACACACACACACACACATATATATATATAGTTCTTAGCGACTAGCTTCTTTCACTTGGTGTATTGCTTTCAGAGTTCATTCATATTGTAGATTGTAATAGAACTTCAAATTTTTTTATTTCCAAAACGCATTCCATTATATGGAAATAAACGTAAGGTGCAAATCCATTTGTCTGTCCATTGATGGACACTTGAGCTGCATCTGCCTTTTATCTATGATGAACAATGTCACCGTGAACACTGGTGTACAAGTTCATGTGTGGGCACATATGTTTTCATTCATCTTCCAACATATTATAAATTCATGCTTAAGCATTTGAGGGTCCACCAGACTGCTTTCCAAAGCAGCTGCATATTTATAGTCCAACCAGCAGGGTATACAAGTTCCAATGTTTCTATTTCCTTGTTGACATTTGTTATTTTCTGGTTTTTGTTTATTTTTTTTTAATCATCATTCTGACTATTTCGGTGGGTGTGAAGTGGTATTTAATTATGGTTAAATTTTCATTCCCTGATAACTATTGATTTTGAACATCTCTTCATATGCTTATTGGCCATAGGTGAATCTTCCTTGGAAAAATGTCCTTTGCTATTTTTTCCCATTTTTGAGTTGCTTGTATTTTGAGAGTTGAGTTCTAATTGTTCTTCATATATTCAAAATGCAAGTCCCTCATCAGGTATATTATTTGCAAAAATTTCTCTCATTCTGTTAGTTTATCTTTTCATTTTCTTGAAGGTGCCTTTGGAAGGACAAAAGTTTTTGGAAATTTTAATTATGCTTATTTTATTGGCTTTTTTTTCTTTAATTGCTCATGTTTTTGCTGGCCTTATCCAATGAACCATCCATGAAAATTTGCACCTACGTTTTCTTCTAAGACTTTTACAGTTTTAGGTCTTATGTTTGTTGAAGTCTTTCATCCTTCTGATTTGAACATGGTATAAGGTAGGGATCCATAAGGTAGGGATCCAACTTCATTTTCTTTTCTTTCTGCATATACCTGTGCAAATGGATATACATACATATATCCAGTTTTACCATCAATCTGTTGAAAAGACTATTCTTACTGAAGGGTTATGGAAAATAATATTCATATAAGACAGCCCCTGGGAGAAATAGAAAGAAAGTGTGGCTCCTGAGAAGGGATCTTTTTGAGGTCTGCTCCAGTCCCGGTTATTTGTATTTTCATTATGATGCTGAAACTGTATTGGTTATTTTTGCTTATACTTACTTCTTTGAAAGGTCCAAAAACCTTTGTAGAAAGTCAGGTACCATAAATGTGACCCCTTGAAAGTCAATCACTATAATTGTGAAGGTTTATTTCTGGACCCTTAATTATATTCTATTAATCTGTATATCTATTAGTAACTGGTACCACGTTGTTTCAACTGGAGTTTTGTCGTCAGTATGGGAGTCAGAAAGTGTGAATTCTCCAATTTTATCCATTTTTCAAGATCATTTTGACTATTCTCTGGGTCTCTTGAATTTGGATATGGATTTTTACATTCTCAACTTTTGCAAGAAATGAACTAAATTTTTGATAGCGATTGCTTGAATCTATTGATCAAATGAGGAGTCTTTCTTTGTAAACAATGTCAAGTCTTGATTCATAAGCTCAGAGCATCTTTCCATTCTTTTAGGTCTTAATTTATTTCAATGATGTTTTATAGGTTTCAGAGTATAGGTTTTATACCTTTTTGTTAAGTATGTTCATAAGCATTTTCTTCTTTTTGGAGCTATTATAAGTGGAATTTTCACCTTAATTTTATTTTTGGTTTGCTCTTTGCTACTGCATAGAAACACATTAATCTTTGTATATTGATCTTTTATCCTGAAACCTTGCTAAACTTTTATTAGTTCTAACAGTTTTTTAGTGCAGTCTGTAGGATTTTTTTAAATATCCAATATTATAAAATTTGAGTACAGAGATAGTTTAACTTCTCTCTTGTAATCTAGATTGCTTTTATTTCATTCTTGCCTAATTGCCCTGGCTAAGACTTTAGTTTTGTATCTCAACTGCTTAAGGAACTGGATTTTTAAAAAATATTCTTTTTAGTTGTAGATGGACACAATACCTTTATTTTGTTTATTTTAGGTAGTGCCAGGATCTAAACCAGTGCCTCATGCATGCTCGGCAAGTGTTCTACCACTGAGCCACAACCTGGGCCCAGGAACTAAATATTTGTTATCAGCCCTCACTGAATTACATGCTTCTGCTCCTTAAACCGGGCACTAATGCTTAATATTCATCCCACAACCCAAATAAAGAAAAACACATTTCCAAGGGTATATTTCAATAGAGCAAAACAACATTTAGGCACTGGGGACTATCAGGAATGTGCTTGGCTGGATTAAAACACTGTCCCCAGGTGAAGTGTTCAGATACCAGGAGAGGAGCTCAGTGGTAAAGTGATTGCCTGGTCTATACAAGACATCACAAAAACAAAACAAAACAACAACAACAAAAAGACAAATCAAACCAACCAACCAAACAAAACTCCAGGAAAGAAAGAGGCAGGGAGCAGTTTTGGACATGGACTCTCCTCTGCTAGACCTAATGTCTCAGGACCTCTGCCCGAAAAGACTACCTAACGGGTCACAGGCTGGATCTCACGCAGACTGAATGGTAGCCACGGCCCGGACAACCTCCTGGTGCCTTCTGCCATCCACGGCCCTCTGCAGGGTAAACTGGAAAAGGAAAGGAAATCACCATTTTCTTGTTCTACCAATCCATCAGCTGTTTTCTTTTCAGCCTTGGAGTGATGGAATTCAGTAAGGCCCTCTAGTTAATGAAGATCGCTCCAACTCAGGCACGTTCTTGTGGGCTTTCAAGCACTCCATGCCTCTTGCTTGTCTCCGAGTGGCTGGGGCAGGGAAGAGTCCAAAGCAGTCTTTGAGTTTGCACATATTTGTGGTGGCTGTTTGCTGTGAGGTGGAAACAGATCCTGCTTCCAATTGGGAGCAATGTTGTCTCACCCATGACTTCAGAAACAAAATGAAATAAACATCTTGGTTCATGGGCAAACTGTGCAGAACGGGCTTTGTATGGAGCCCACAAAGGTGGAAGAGCCATTCAAGGGTTGCCAGGGCCCGAGAATAAACCAGCCTTGATAGGACGTATGGACACGATCCAGTTCCTAGGAAAACTCACGCCCAACCTCCCTGAAGAGCGCCATTGAGAAAACGGCTTGAAAATAGGTTGAATGACAAGGAGACAACATGGGTAGAATGGCTTTAATGAGCCAAAAAATGTGGTTTCCAATGCCCCTGTCTCCCAGTGTCCCTGGCTGGCTTTGCCAGCAGATGTAAAATCTGTTCACTGGAGCAAACTCGGAGAGACACGAAGCCAGCTTCTGCAAACTCCAGCCTGTCAGCTGCTTTCATATTCAAGTCCAGAAAATTTGCTCAGCATGGGGATGGATGTGTCTGAGCTGAAGGGGAATTGTGTTTGCCACCCTGAATGCATGGCAGGGCTGGGGGATCTGCAGCACAGGGAGGTTTGGGCCTTGCCCTTGGCTCCCAGCAGAGGGTGGGGGCAGGGTTGTTTTCTGTACAGTCCAATCCTCATCATTCAGGGCCTGATTATCCTGTTCCAGGATTCACTGGCTTCGGGTCTCTTCTCCATTCTAAGGGTTTTCTGGCATTGGTGATGTTAATACTCAGCGGATATGGAATGGTAGAAGCAAGACTGAAAAGAAAATAAGAATAATATTGTCAGTAAATCCTACAAACTATCTGAGCAAAGAACTGGAGAAAATGACCCGGTTAGAGTAGAATCTGGGACTTGCTGGGGGGTTCTTTGTTCTCTCTATGTGATGATGTCTTGGGCTCCTGTGGGGACAGGGACTCTCTAGTGGATTTACTGAGGAAAGTCCTACAAAGCAGTGATCATGAAGCACAGACAAGGCAGCTGCTGGGGTTGGGGGAAGCGCGGTGCTGTAGGGAGTCTGCAAGCAGATGGAGCCTGCAGGACCCTGGGGCTCTCCCGAGGCCTGTCCTGCAGCTGCCTGAGTGTGACAGCAGGACGCAAGCTCCACCCAGCTCCTCTGTCACCAGGACCATCCGGGCACTTTTTAGTGTTGATTTGAACAGGGTCATTAACAAATGCCCAGAGGGAAGAAAGAAAAATACTGAGCTCTGAGGACACACGGGTGAGGATCGACCCCAAGAAGTCAAGAAAATGGAAAATGAACACATCACTCTGCAGGAAAAGCTGAATGAGCCATTGGGTGGGGTTGGGGTGGGGGGATGTGACCTTTCATCAAGTTAGTGGCAGGAGAGTCCTGTGACTGAAACAAAAGTTCCTTTAATAAATGTTCCATGAAAGGAGCTGACACTTTTGTTCAACTGAAGGCTTGGGACTGATTAATATCATTACTTGAAGTTTAATCTCTTCATTAACTTCTCTCATTCTCCTTTATTAGTAACCGTTTACATTTTTCATTATGCAATGCATGTAATAAAATGATTGCAATTATACTTTAAAATTGGAATTAGAATTTTTAAATTGTTCCAACAGAGCTTTCCAGAGATAGTTCTTCCCCCCGTCATTACACAGGTCTTTCTCTTTCAGCCGAATTCTTAAGTCAAAATTGAGGAGTTTTTATCACAACTGGAGCAGAACAGGAATTATATTTGGGTCTTAAGTCTTCGACTTTGCTCTCTTGTCCCCCCCCCCCTTGCTGGTTTAAATATCCAGCATTTCTCCTGTTGCAGTTCACAGAAACACCCACCAAAGTCAAGGCTTGGTCTAACTAAAATAACTGGCCTTCAGAAGCTTCCCCACCCCATTTTTTCCAGGATGCTGCAGGCGAAAATATAGTTAGATCATAATAATAGTCTTTAAACTTCTTTAGCTCCAGTTAACTTTGAGAATCAAATAAAATATAAGTACCTTCTTCTCCAAAAAAGTTCACACAAAGGGCTGGGGTTGTAACTCAGTGTGCTTGCTTAGCATGCTCAAGGTCCTGAGTTTAATCCTCAGCACTAAAAGGAAAATTTAAAAAAAAAAAAGAAAGAAAGAAAGAGTAAGAAAAGAAAGAAAGAAAGAAAGAAAGAAAGAAAGAAAGAAAGAAAGAAAGAAAGAGGAAGAAAAGTCCATATAAACACAAAAGCACAAATTTCTAAACATGTCCCAACCTGTATGGAAGCAGGACCAAGCACCGTGGTGCCCACCTGTAATCCCAGCCACTCAGGAGGCTGAGGCCAGTCTCAACAAATTAACAAGTCCCTGAGCAACTTAGCGAGAGGCTATTTCAAAATAAAAAATAAAAACGGGCTGGAGATGTAGCTCAGTGGTTAAGCGCCCCTGGGTTCAATCCCTGGTACCAAAACAAAACAAGACAAACTCTGTTAAAGCAAAGCAATGATGCCAACTTTGGAAGCAGACATGTGAAAGGTGAAGGAGCTTCTTCGAGGAGAGTCTAGATTCAAAGGACCGCAGCAGGAGCCTCGCTGTGACCAAATCAGACTTGACAGGAAGGGGCACTTGCTTCTGCTGTCATTTCTAAACAAAAATTTTGGATGACATATTTAGTATGCTCTTGAAATGCCACAGTGTGTAAAAGGAAGAGTGGGCATATGTTCAAGCCATAAGGGAGAATCTACCCTGGGTATGGTCAAGATGACTCAGGCCTCTTTCTATTCCTAATAAAACAGGGGCAGCTCTCTACTACTATGGAAAGGCTTGGTTAAATAGATGCTATTAAATATTCATCAGGCGTGCCTACTGTATTTAGACAAACTGCACCTTGGGGGCCATCTCTGAACTAGTCGCTGGTGGTGATCACAGACAGGAAAGGGGTTTGCTGAGCAGTTTGAAGCTCACTGATTTGTGTTAAAGAGTTTGTTACTGGATGCTTCCCGAAATAACAGCACAGGAATCAGCAACCACTGAGTTAGGCCTAGCTGCAGGAACAGGGGTTGGAGAGCCAGAGATAAAGTTCATACATGCAAAATAACTACCAGCTTTTCAATGATAACACCAGCTTATGTTTCCATATGATTAACATTTGTCTTGATGGGGAATAGAAAATGTTATGTAGAGAGGACTCAAGTTGTATGATCAGATGTTTCTCTTCCAAACCCATCGCAGCAGTTCATAGAGGAGCTCAGGTACATTCTGGATGGTCTGGCCACAGACAGCAGCAGTATACAAAATAAGAAAACAGAAAATTAGAAATATGCAAACAGCCAAAACAAATTTTGGAAGACATCATGCATCAGTTAGTTAAGGGTGATGCTAGTAGCTGCTGTAACAAACTCTGAAATCTCAGTGGGAGGATACAGTTAGAGTTTATTTCTCACTCGGTAAGTGTTGACCAGGTATCCAGGGGTGTGCCTTCTGTTCAGTGATTCATTCTGGGGCTTTCATTCTGGGGCTTTCATTCAGGGGCTCCTCCATCCCTGAGGATCTCAGTCCTCACCTCCAGTCAATGATAGAGGGAAAAGAGAGCCTGGAGTGCCATGTGGGAGATTGGGGAGGCCAGGCCTAGAGATGCCAGGCACGGCTTCTGCCCACACTCCTTGGCCATAACTCAGTCATGCCTACACCTAATCGTAAAGGAGGGTAGGGATGTAGTATAGTACTGAGCCCTGAAAACAGGACACAAATTTTAGTAAACGCAGAAAATGTCTGCCACAGGTAGTCAGCCATTCTTTTGGTCCAAACATCTCCACTGACCAAGAGCATGACCAAAACAAAGTAAATAAAAATCAGGAAGTAAAGCTGTTGACCACTGAGTACAGGAATGCAAGCATTATGGGTGACAGAAATTCAGCTCCTAGAGGGCAATTGGAACTAAAAGCAAGAGGGTGGAGACAGGCTCTCTGCTGGAAGTCATGCTGGGGCTCTGTGACTCCAGGGAAAATACATTGAAAACTGCTCTCAGCTGGAACACTGTAAAATACTGCAAGTGTGGGGAGAGGGATGCGCAGAGACACATGGCTTCTCAGTCTGAGGCAAGGTGTCGCCTACATCTGCAAGATCATTCTGTCCAAAGGCAGAGATGGCCCGTCCCGCCTTGGAAGTAAAGGGGGATGGAGGCCACCGCAAACCTTTGGAGGGAGGGATGGCCTCGAAAGAATGATATGGGGAGAAAAGTGTCCCACATGGATAAACAGATTGAGGCACTATGTACACATAGAATAGAAATATTAATCTATTCTAAGATGGAATGAAATTCAAATACCTGCTACAACAGGGTGAACCTGAAAAATACCATGCTAAGTGGAATAAGTCAAACACTGAAGGACAGATATTGTATGAGTCCACTTATATGAAATGCCTAGACCAGGCAAATTCATAGAGTAAAGTAGAATAGAGGTAGGCAGGGTTGAGAGTAAGTGGGTTGGGAAATCGATAGTTATTGTTTAATAAGTAGAGCATTTCTGTTTGAAATGATGGAGAAGTTCTAGAGATTGATGGCGATGGTCGTTACACAACATCATGAATCTATTTAATGCCACTTAATTGTGCATTTAAAATGGTTAAAATGGTAACATTTTATGCTATGTATATTTTGCCACTGTTATGGACTAAAATTTTGTGTCCCCTCAAAATTCATGTGTTGAAACCCTAGCCCCCAGAGTGAAGTATTAGGAGGTGGGTAGACATATTTGGGAAGTAATTAGGCTTAGATGGTGTAGATGAGGTCACAAAGATGGTGATTGAGTGATGGGGTTAGTACCCTTAGGAGAAGAGAACTTCCTTTCCCCCCGGCCACTATCATGTAAGGATGCAGCAAGAAGAAGCTATGCTAAGCAGGAAGAGGGCCCCCATCATACCTGAACCAGCCTTTACAGTATGAGAAATAAATATTTATTGTGTAGAAAGAAAGAAAGAAAGAAAAAAAGAAACGGAAAAGTGTCCCACATAAGACTAACCTAAAATCCAAAATTCAAAACATCAATTAATAAAACAGCTTCCAAAATTGACAATCAGAAAATACATTGATTCTGGATACTCGCAAAGTACATTCTGAAAAAGACCTTAAAATAGTTAATTTTGCAATCCTCTGAAAGATAGGAAGTCATATTCATATATTTTAAAAATCAAAAAAGTATAAATACAACAAGAAAATATAAAAAAAATGAAAAATAGTGATTTAAGTGAAAAATTTTATATAAAGAATTTTGAAAAAAAAAGATATAATAGCATATTTAAAAACTGGGGTTTCAATGGAGGTTGTGATTTCAGTGATAGACATAAATATTTTAATTAACCCCCCCCAAATCCTTGAAAATTAATAGTTAAGATTTAACTCCAGACCATAAAAGCAAGAGAATAAAGTGAAATTCAGAAGAAGTAAGGAGGTCACGAGGTAAGAGGGTTAGAGGGGACGCGATGCGTTTACCCCAAGTTCATGACTTTTGTTGCAAATAACAGAGTCCCACAGACCCAGTGAGTTATGAAGAAAGAGCTTTCCTTTGACTTATGGCTCTGGTTGGTACCTAGGGGCTGCATCAGCCCCTTCTTGGTAGCAGAGTCCTGAGGAGGCCCACGTGTCACATGGCTGCAGAGAGCGTGAGAGCCCTACCCAAACTGGCTTTGATAGCAGACCCAACTCTCAAGGGAACCCATTAACCCACTAATGTATTAATCCATTAACACCAGTCCACTCCTCAGAGCAGAACTCTATCACTTCTTTGAGGTCCCACCTGGTCCCACCTCAATATCTCCTACTGGGGATTAAATTTCTATGTGAGTTTTTTTAGAGACAAACTATAAGCAATATTTAAACAGAGGGTTGGATGGAATAGGAGCATGATGGTGAGACTTGGAAAAATCTAATTTTAGGATTTGAGAACTGACTGCAAAGGTGGAAGTTTCCACAGGCCTGAACAAAGAGGCTGACGGATCCAGGATTTGCGAGATGCAATCTCCTGGGGACTTGTGGATAGAAGCATATCCTGAGTGGCAGGAAGACAGGAGAATCCCCACACTCCAAGGCAGGAGGAAGGAGTTTATGCACTAAGCTACCCAAAGGGAGCTGTGGCCAGCCAGAATGTACCATGTCTTTCTCAAAAACTGTTAACATGTCCATTGTCAGTTAAGAATCAGCCCAGGCATCTGTGGCCTGCAAAGCACGCTCGACTGACTATCTTAACAACTCTGTTTGTCCTATTGGGTTTGGAATATCCTGGAGTCATTGAGCAGGCAAAATGGCCATTGCGACCAAGATGGCTGTAGTCGTGTCAAGCCAAGCCCTATAGACTGGAAAGCATGGGGTAAGTAGCCCTAGATTGCGGATAGTGGGACAATGAGACAGAATCTGGCTGCTACAGCCATGAAGTCACAGCCCATGCTTAAGCAGTTCAGAGAGAAACCTATTTCTGTCACTGTTAAGCCACTGTTCTTGTGACCTCTGCACCAACATGTGCAAAGCTGTATCTATAGCAATAAAATCTTGAGGAGCTTGATAGTAAATTTGAAAACTTTGATGAAATACTTTATTGTGCAAAAAAATGTTTGGCTCACCAAAATAGACTAAACAAAGAAATAAAAGATCTAAAACCAATAATCTTTTTGGTACACAGTCTCTAAGATATCTCCTAATGATCTCCACTTCTTGATTCTCACACTGTGTGATGGCCTCCCCTGCAGTGTGGTTGGGACTTAGTGACTCAATCCTAATGAATAAAATACAGCAGAAGTGACAGATACCTCTTATGGATTCGATCACATGGCACAGTGGCTCCTGTCTGGTATATCCTGTCTTGCTGGCACCAGGAGAACCCACTGCCACTTTCTGTGCTGTCCTGTGGAGACCCGAGGCCAACCACATGAGTGAACTGGAGGGAGGTCTTCGTAGTATGCTAGGATGGGTGCAGCCCCAGCTCTCTCCTAGACTGCAGCCGTGGAAGAGCCGGGGCAGGAGGAGCCAGCCAGGACTTGATTCCTACCCACAAACACTTAGTCAATAAATGGTTGTTAAACCCCTTATGTCCTGGCATCTCAGATAAAGGACACCTGTGAAAACTTAAAACAGAACAACAAATATACAACTTTATGGCTTAATTTAAGCCTTCACTGGTGTCCTGTATATGGGATATGGGGACACAATAGGTTAAGTTTGGGCATTATTCCTATGCAGCGGGAGTTCAAGAGTATAACTTCAAAGAAATTAGATCAGTAGTCAAAATGGTTTACTGAAAACCAACAAGGGCCATGTGTGGTGGCTCACACCTTTAATCCCAGTGACTCAGGAGGTTGAGGCAGGAGGATCACAAGTTCAAAGCCAGTCTCAGCAACTTAGGGAGGCCTTAAGCAACTTAGCAAGACCCTGTCTCCAAATAAAAAATTAAAAAGGCTAGGGATGTGGCTCAGTGCTCAGTGGTTAAGCACCCTTGGGTTCAATATCTGGTACCAAAAAAAACAAAAACAGAAACCCCAAAACAAACAACAACAAAACCCCAACAAGAGCAAACATTTTTACAGGGAAATTTTTCAAACCTTTAGGGGAAAAAATAATGCCTATTTTATAAAATTATGTTAGAGAATAGAAAAACAATTTTTTAAAAAAGTTAAGTACCTCTGTTTATGAAACCCATATAACTCAATACTAAGGAGACCATCAAAAAGAAATATTGTAGGATAATCTAAACCACGAATTTGAATGTAAGAATTCTAACAAAATAGTACACCATTCAATGTGACAGCAAGGTCTGGATTCCTTAGCTGACTACCAAGAGTATGTTGTAGCAAGGGTAATTTACCAACTGTAGCTCACAGGCTGAGCTCTGTTTTTTCCACCTTTATGAGAGATGATGCTCTTGGCCTCAACTGACAGGTAAACTGTGCTCCACGTAGTTTCAACAATAAGGAGACCTATCATCTCTCTCCCTTTCTCCTATACCCCACCCTCTGGCTGATCCCCTTTTGACAGGAGGAGGGATGTCAGCAGAATTCAGGGGCCACGAGCTTTGGAACTCACATCCCCTGGGGGGGAAAGGAGTCTCTGCCTCACTAGGGAACAGAGTTCTTTCCCCTTCAGCTGATAGGATGCCCCTGTGTCACTTGTACATTCTGGACCCTGTGACCATCTTCGACCTGAAATGGACACAGGGGAGTGTAATGAACAGGATTAGCTCAGAAGTCTGGACTGGGTCCATTCTTAAGCACACTGCTGTGGGGGAGAGTCGATTAGCAGTGTCCACCGTGTTCACGATGTTCACTCTGCCTCCAAGTCGCAGGGACAACTCCCCAACGTGGAGATGTCTGCCTGCAAAATTGCAGAAATACTAATGAAGGGTAAAATCAATTTTAAGTTCCATTAAGCGACACTTTCTAGGCTCCACTATACAAGAAGAGAAACTGTTCTCACAATTTCTGAAGGAGCCACAGTGAGGAATCTCTGATGAGAGTGAGAAGTCACCTCCGCCAGACAGCGAGCCCGGGAGGTCAGCTCTCAAAGCCCCAGATCAGCACCCAGGTGCCTCTTTTTCTCCCATAGGGGATGCTGTGAACTTGGTTTGTTCCTGCACACTGCCAGAGTTTCAGGTCCTCACATATCCTGGAGTGGGACCGTGCCCGTAATTGCCAGCACAAATATTGTCATAATCAGGAGGCACCATGTTCCTGTTCTAATTCTAAACTTGACCCCCATCTTGTTTGTTCCAGAACTTCAGTGGTCACTCCATCTCTATCAGCCTAATTCTGGAATTCTACCTTCGTCATTTAGGAACACCTTGACTTTCTGGAACTATTGTTGAGAAACAACTTCTGAAACTTCTCTGGATTTCGTATTTCTTTAACAGTGATCTCCCCTCCGCCCTGCATACTTCAGGAGGACCGAGGGGTCTGCTCTTTTGGAACTTTCAAATTGTCCTCTGTGGAGACTCCTACAGACTTTGCTGGGAGGATAGAAAAGACCAAGAGGGTAGGGTTCTAGAATTCAAATCCTCCTTCAACCATCTTTTAATCTGCCTTGATCAATTGTACATTTTGAGCTTCAGGGAAAAAAAAAATTGAACAAAGTTTCTGTGGAAAAAAACCTGTTGATCTGTTCAAATTCTCCTTTTCTACATGACAAGACAGCAGGAAACTGACATTGAGATTACTCAACTGGGGGCTAATAGGACCTGAACAGCTATCCAATCTTGATGACTCCAAGACCCATCATATTGACTTTTACCAAAATACATTCTGTGGAATGCTAGTTTCCATAAGAGGATATTTAAAAATGATTTTAAGGGACAAGTAAACTGGGAAACCCATGTCCTCTTGGAGAATCAGATTAACATCTCTAAAATGCTGAGTGGCAAAGAAACCTGCTTAATCCAGCATTTTCTAACTTAAAACTCAGAAACTGGTTTTTTTTTTTTTTTTGGAGGAAATCTATGAATGTTTTGTATTAAGTAGGTTTTGGTCACTGTGATCAAAATACTTGAAAAGAACCAACTTAAAGTAGGAGAAGTTTATTTTGGGCTCACGGTTTCAGAAGTTCAGTCCACAAGTGGTCAACTCCAGTGCTCTTGGCCTGAGGAGAGGCAGATCACCATGGCGGAAGGGCAGAGTGGAGGAAGCTGCTCAGCTCAAGGCAGCCAGGAAACAGAGAGAGAGGGAATAGCAAGAGGGAAAAGATTTAATCCCCAGGGCCATGCTCCCAGTGACCTACTTCCCCTAACCATGTACCACCTGACTACAGTGACCAACAGTGTGTCAGTCCTGTTAAAGTATTAATCCATCAAATGGATTAATCCACTGTTAGGTTACAGCTCCCATTACCTAATCATTTCCCATCCTGCAGTAACACAGGAGCTTTTGGGGGATACTTCATATCCAAACCATAATACATCCGGAGAAGTAATGTTCCAAAGCATATACTTTAAGAAATATTTCACTCTATCATATAGCCACACATACATTAGCCTTTTTTTAGGCATGTGAACATATTAAACACACACTTTTCATATGAAAATTTCCAAATATGCAAAAGTCAAGTCGTATAAGTCGTATAGTGAGTTGCTCATGCTCATCACCCAGTTTGATATTTGTCTTTATCCTTTTTCTTTACCCTCTCATCCATTTCCCCCAATCATTCCCAGTTATTTTGAAGCCGTTCTCAGACATCATATAATTTCCTCTGAAAATAGTTCAATATTTCATCTCGAAAGACCCTGTTTTTAATCATAATCATGATATTATCATCATACCCCACATTCTAATTATAATTCATTAATATCATCAGTATTCCTATATTCTGGATTATTCATAAATGTTCTGGTTTTAATTTGTTTCAAAGTTTGTGTGGAACAAGATCCAAAACTGTCTATACATAATTATTGGTTAATAAATTCTTCAGCCTCTTTTAGTGTAGAGTTCTCCCTCCTTATGCCTCCGATTTGTTATTGCTATTGTTTTGAAAAAGCTGGATCCGTTGTCCCAAGGTCTTCTCCTCTGGGTTTTTCTGATTGCATTCCCATAAGATATTTTAACATGCCCCTCTGTCCCCTGTATTTCCTGCTGGAGACTGGAGCTTGAACAGATGTTTTTTCTGTGGCGGAGGCAAGAGTGTTATCTAGGTAGTGTTGACTACTTCCACTGAAGGACATGTACTGTCCCTTTTTAATGTTATTTAATGTCATTGCTGATGATCACCTACAGATATTAAGTCACTAGGAGTTTTTAATTGTGACATTTCTAATATTCCTTCATTTATTAACTAGATTACTTATGTGCAGAAACTTCCCTTGTTAAATATTTAATACCGTGAGTTACAAGTTATAAAGTTTATGTAGAAGTATCATAGTCTGTTTTCTTTTGCTATTACAAAATACCTGACAGCAGGTAACTTAAAAGAACAGAGGGCATTTGGTCCATAGTTCTGGAAGCTGGGAAGCCCAAGAGAATTGCACTGTCTTCTAGTCAGTGTCTGATGAGGACATCATGCTGCATCATGAGAGGGTGGAAGGTATCATATGACAAGAGAAATACACCTTCAGGCTGTCCTCCTGCCGCAGTCTGGCTGGGCACAAATCACAAGCCACTCAAGCAGGAACAAACTTTATTTTCCGAACTCCCGCGAACGCCACCCACGTGGTGGCCCTTCTCCGGCACCCCACACCAACCAGAACTTCCTCCACTGGGTTGTGGGCGCACTCACTCTCGGAACCCCGAGAGAACTCAACGGCAACTCCAAAGTAGCTGGCAACACGGAGGCAGCAAGAGCTGCCCTATTACCGGAAAGTAAAGGTCTAATATACAATTGAATCAATCCAGCATCATCTTAATGGCTCGCCTCTCAACCATTACTTCTGGCAAAATGCCAGGGGCCATTCCGACTCGGCTGTGGCTCTCAACATCCTCCTTTTCTTAAGAAGCCACTAATACCATTCTGGAGGCCCATCCTCACGACTTCATCTAATCCCAATCACCTCCCAAGAGCCCTATGTCCCAAAGCAATTAACATATGACTCTGAGTATTGAGTTTCCACTATTCTCTGAATTTACATCCATTTTAATTATCATCCTCACTGATGCTCGGTTTTGTCCCTCTTTGCTCAGTAAGAGCTCTCGGGCACTCTTGACACAATTCCCATAGTTTCTGAGGCATGACAAGATGTTCAAGGCTCATCTGGTACATTTCCACCTCCGGTTTTGGAATCAGGCATTTCTCCAAGGTGCCCTGGTTTCTTTTATTGGGAAATGGTATTTAGGAGCCACAGTCCAGGAGCTGGGGTGTCACTCAGTGGTAGAGCATGTGTTCAGCAGACACAAGGCCCTGAACTCATCCCCAGCACCAAAAAATTACAATAACAAAAACACGCAAGCAAAAAAGAAACCATAATTTAAATATGACCTTTTTGAGCTTAATATAATAAAAATTTCCTTTGTCTTCAATGAAGTATTTCATGTGGAAAAAAAAAAAAAGAAAACAAAAATATTTGTGTTGAGCTTGGTCAATTTATTTTCTGAATCTCAGTTTTCTCATTTAAATAGTATAGATTATTATAATAATCCCTACTCTTGGGTTTATGGGCTTTGGTTAAGCAAGTCTATGTGTGCAAAGCATCCAGAACAGTGGCTGTGATGACCTAATGGCTGTGGTGACCGAGCACTTTCTAAATACTAATGATGATGGTAGTGATTAACGACTAGCCTTGGTTTTATATTTGGATTTCAGTATCTAGTGGTTTAAATTCAGAATATTTTCTGGCAACTCACAACTCTTCTCGATTATTCATCCCAACATCCCAAATTTCCTTGACCTGATTTGAGCATTTGGCAGGATTCAATTAAGGAAGTCAAGGAGAAAAAGCAACCAACTCCAAAGTTATTTTTTGCTTCTTGGAAGGCCATCTGCTGCCATGACCCATTTCACAACATGCAAATTCATCAGCCGAGTGCAATTTCCCTTCAATCAGTGGCCCAGTAAATATAATTACTTTGCTAATTTTAAATTCCAAATGGTCAGCTCGGGTTAAAGAATATCCATTCAGCAGTCAAAATTCTACAGTTACTTGTGAACACAGAGCGATTCCATGCCTGGGTTTTGGCAGAGAAGTGGGAAGCAAGCTTGTTTCCCTTACATCTTAGGCTGCCAGCATTAAGCCAGAGACAGGTGCAGAAATTTCCCTCTAAATGCTGTTGAGAATAGCGACTTGATCTGTAGTGAACAGGTATGGAAATTCCCGTTCTCAAATCTTGTGCTTTCAAGACTGGACTGATCTCTTTAAGAGAAACAAATGGATTGCTTGACCCTTGAACAAAGTTTGCTTAAAGCCCACATTAAACAGAAATTGATGCTTCCTGAATATTTCAAACGAATGTACTGGATTCCGAATGCCTTCAAAGACTATCAGTGTGCTGTTGGACTGGATAGTTTTCCAAAAGTCACTTTAAAGGATGTTATTAGGACAATTGATGAAACTGGAATATAATGAGAGATTAAAATATGATGTCAACTTTAAATTTCTTGGATTTGATAACTGCCTTTTTCTGTTTTTTTTGTTTGTTTTTTAATTTTGTTTCCTGGTACTGGGGATTACGCCAGGGGCGCTCAATCACTGAGACACATCTGCAGCCTTTTTTATATTTTATTTAGAGACAGGGTCTTGCTGGGTTGCTTAGGGCCTCACTAAGTTGCTGAGGCTGGCTTTGAACATGCAATCCCTCTGCCTCAGTCTCCCGAGCTGCTGGGATTACAGGTATGCACCACTGTGCCCAGCTCATAACTGCCTTTTTCACAGAAAATATATATTGAGGAAACACTCACTGAGGAGTAACAGACATGATGTCTGCAAGGTAATTTTAAGTGATTTGGAAAAAAAACACAATGGATGAGAGGAGGGAGTGCAGGTGTGTGTACAGGAGCTCAAATGTGGCAAAATGTTACACATTAGTGAATTGAGGTAAAGAAATAGCTCTTTGTATAGTTCTTGCCATTCTTTTACACATGTCAGATTACTTTAAAGTAATTTTTTCCCAAAATTTAATGAATTTAAAAAATTCCATAAATAAATGAGTTCAAAAGCCCAGGCTGGGTTAGGAGTGTATCTTCGTGGTGCATATTCAGCATGCATGAGACCCTGGTCCAACCCTAACACTAAACAAATGAATAAAAACTAAAAACCAAAGAGATAAGAACATTAAACGCAACTTAAAAGTCAGATTAAGGGCTGGGGTTGTAGCTCAGCAGTAGAGCGCTAGCCTCATACATGCGAGACCCTGGGTTCAAATCCCAGCACCACGTAAAAATAAATAAGTGAAATAAAGGTATTGTGTCCTACTACAACTAAAAAATGAATGTAAAAAAAATGTCAAATTAAGTATCAATCTGTAGAGAAATGGATTTTTAGGCATGAACATTTATTTGGCAGCTCACATTTAAATATGTGACCAAGCATCAGGAAAAGCCAACGATGCAGGCCTTGATGCTCCCCTGACAGCAGGATCATGCTTATGAACAACGGCCCCTTCTAGAATTCTTCCAGGGGAATCCCATGGGCTACTTGAGTCCTGCAGTCCTGAGACCTAGCAGGCCTTCTTTCCTCCTCTGTCCATCTCCTTCTCCTCCATGGGCTCCATCAGGGTCTGGTCATACTCCCCCGCCCCCTCAACTGGCCTATCTTCTTCTATTTCTTCTCATTTCTAGTTCACATCTGTGTCTGGATTACTGAACAACGACTCTGATCATTCTTCTCAGCAATGACCTCCTCTGGATCCCTCTGTCCAACTCAATAAGCCATCTGACTTGCAGGTTCCCTTTGCCATCTGACTCCAGCCCCGCCTCCCCGTGGATACCCCCTTTCACTAACCCATATGCCCAGGTTGACCTTGGGATCATTCTTGAATTTTTGCCCATGCAGCTTGTTGCTTGCTGGGTGGCTTCCTGTTCAGGTTGGAAGGACTTACTGATTCTAGTTGGTTCCTCCTTCTTTCACTTAGAAGGAATCAGGTCATAGCCAGGCCTGTAATCCCAGCAGCTCAGGAGGCTGAAGCAGGAGGATCGAAAGTTCAAAGCCAGCCTCAGTAAGTTAATGAGGCCCTAAGCAACTTAGTGAGACCCTGTCTCAGAACAAAAAAATAAAAAAGGCTGGGGATGTGGCTCAGTGGTTAAGCACCCCTGGGTTCAATTCCTGGTAGGAAACATAGAAGAAATCATGTTATAAAGCCTTAAATTTGGTATGCATGCATTGCTATCTCTGAAGATGTGAATTCCTAGAGGGAAGGTAAATTTACTCAGTCATTTTTTTTCTCCTTTTTTTCTGATCTTAGAGATTGAGCCCAGAGCCTTGCACATGCTAGGAAAACGCTGTATTAGTGAGCTATATCCCCAGTCCCTTATTCATCTTTTTATTATCCCAACAACTGTGGCATATTGTAGCATTTGAATTCATGCTCACTGGATGGATGAATGAATGAGTGAGTCTGAGCTCACTTGCATCAGATGAGAAGAAAGAAAAATTTGATATAATTAAGATTTAAAGATGGTCCCTGACTGAGGTCAGTTCAACTTACAGTTTTAATTTAACCATGGTACAGAAATGTAACCATATAACCATTTTTTTTCACTTTCAGTACAGTATTCAATAACTTACATGAGATATTCCACAATTATTATGAAATGGATTTTGTGTGGGATGACTCTGGAGTTAGGCTTGACTAAGCTGTGATGTTGCATAGATGAGGTGTATTAAGTGAGTTTTCTACTTACAATTGTTTTCCAGTTTAGGATTGTTTTACCAGGACATTGCCCCATCATCAGGCATGGAGCATCTGTCTGAGTCTTGTATATCTGAAGTCTGAACCAGGAGTGCTAAATATAGGCACAATTATTTGTCAATGGATTCATTCCACACGATAGCTACAGGATACCAAGTCCTCACAAGGGAGTACTAGTGGAACATGCCTGAAACAGATATGTGTGAAGCAACATCTTTGCTACCGAGGGTATTTTCCTACCATGGTCCTGCAATGAAGTTCAGGTGAGCAGGGCACCATGGTGCCTCCAACAGCCTGGCCCAGAAGTGCCAAGTCCTCTTGGAATGGAGGGAGTTATATGAAGAGGCCTCACAAAAGTAGCCAATGTATCATGATTCCCAACTCAGAGGGTGTAAATACATCACCCAGGCTGAAGAGCAGTTGAACAACTGCCTAGACTTTGAGCAGAGCAATACTTACCTGCAATGGTCAGAGTTGAGTTGCAAAGAACCGATGCTAATTAATGGACATAAAAGCTTATTATGGGATTGGAAGGGGTTTACAGAGGCTTTGAGAGGCCCCAGAAGCCACACCTCAAGACTGAGGCAAAGGGAGCTGCTGCCCCTTCCAGGGTCAGAGAGCCCTTGGCTCCTCACCATGCCCCCTAATGCCTCCTGTGCCCTAGGAAGCCCGTGTGGTTAGGAAACTGCTGCCCTCTCCTACGCCTGCCACAGTCAATACCAGCAAAACAGAGGCCCACATCCTGCCCCTCAACACCACGTACGTAGGTCTGGATCCCAGGACCTCTCACGATGAGACCCTGAGCAGGATGCCTCCACTTCTCTACCTGCCAGTGGACACAACGAAAGCAAGGCCTCCATTCCCACCTTCCAGATCTCACCTGGCAGGGAACACCAACATCATAGAACCGAAGCCCAGATGCGGGGCGGTCTGGGAAAGGTGATTTTAGCTTTTCAGTCTGTAACACAGAGAAAAATCATAGTAGAAAGTGGCTGGAATGAATGCTGAGCGTCAGTGAGGCATGGACTGCCATTTAGGGGTTGAAATGAGATCATGAACATCAAGTGATGGCACTCAGTAAATGGAGGATGCCATTAACATCACATCCTCAGAACACGGAAAACCATCTTTGTGCTGCTGATACAATATTGTACAGGTTTAAAACTCAAATGTAAGTATTTATTCCACAAAGATGGACTCTCCTGAGACTGGAATATGACTAGGAAGGGTCCATCTTCTCAGGTGGACCTGGGCATCGATATAGGCCTGCGGTGTGCCAGGGGGCGTCCTCTCTGTTTATTATTCCTTATCTCATGGATTCCACATGGTTCCATTCAGGTCTTGCTGTAGAATTCGTCATGGCAGCTAAAAGAAGGCAAATCACCTGCTCAGGTTTTCACAGCGAGTGATAAGAGGCTTGAATTTGTTGCAGGCTCAGACTGGCCCTTTTCAGAGCTGGGTGGACTTCCATTGAGCTGGAAGGACAGGACTGGCTCAGAAGATGAGGTCTGAAATTTGGTCCTAATTTGGAGGATGTTGATGATCAATAGCACTTGTCCACACACAGCAGTGTAATAACAATAGAAAGGTAATAATAGAAAGGTAAGTGAAGGGCTTAGACCTGTGCCTGACGCATGGTAAACACTCCACCAAGTGTGCCACTAATTAGCCATTAATACTCTTGTGAAAAGACACTTAGCCACAGAGTGGATGGTAATCATGTTAGCTGGCGTTGCACCTTATAAAGCATGCATTTCCAACATGTTTTAATTAATAGCTCAATGTCAACGAGGAGCTCTCTATGTGAGTCTGTATCAAAATGATATAAATTTTTATCTCCCAGAAATTCTACCATATACCAGCTTTGTGATTTTTGAGTGAAACGATTTATCTTTCCTATGTCTGTGTCCTCATTGGTCAATAGGAATAATAATCCTACCAATATTAAAAGTCTGCTATGAGAATTGACTGCTTAACATACACAGCACACTCTATGTGTGTTTGTTTTGGTTATAGTTTATTCTCCCAAAATGGGATATTCTATATAAATTTGGTATGGTGCCAGTTCATTCATTTTAGCGGCTGCATGATATCTATAATGTGGGTATACAATAATTAATTTGCCATCATTCCCAACTAGCATTTGCTTTATTTATAGTTTTTCTGTCGGAACAACACAAAAATGGTCCTATGCATGTGACTGCTTTGGGAAAATCAATTTGGTTCACAAAGTGGAGTATACAGATCAATGAATTCTTAAACTGAAAATTCCATACAATGAGCTATCAGGTCAAGAAGCAGAATGCCACTGGCTCCCCAGGAGGCTTCATCACACCCCTTTTCCAGTCACGAACAGCTACTCCCCTGATTTCAATGGGTTTGCGTTTGGAGATGTATATAAATGGAACTGTGCATTTGTACTCTTTTGCGTAGGGCTTCTTTTGTGAGATTCATTTATGCCAACACTTGGAGTTCTAACACACTCATTCTTATTCCTGGACAATATACTGAGTGAATATGACAATTCATTTGTCCATTCTTCTCTTCTTGGATGTCTGGGCAACATCTTGGTCCATCTTGTGCTGCTAAAACAGAATACCTGACACTGGGTAATTCTGAGAACAGAAATTTATTTCTCACGGTTCTGGAGGATGAGAAGTCCAAGAGCAAGGTGGCGACAGCTTTGATGTCTCTGATAAGGGCCAAGTCTCCATTTCCAAGATGGTTCCCTGAAAGCTGCATCCTCTGGGGGGGGGGAGGGGGGATGCTGTTCTCTACATGGTAGAAAAGCAAAGGAGCTGAGAGAGGGAGGGAGGGTCTAACTCACTCTTTTACATCAGTGCTTGATCCCATCCGAGAGGGCTCCACTCTCACATCTCATAAAGGTCCCTCCAGTTCATACTGTTGAATGGCAATTAAATCTCAACATGAGGTTTGCAGGGGACAAACATTCAAACCGCAGCAGGTGGCATTTAGTTCTAGGCTTCTAAGAATGGTGCTGCAGTTGACATCCTTCTATATTTCTTCTGGTGAACATACACATCTCCAGTGGGCATGAGCCAAGAGGGACATCGCTTGCTACACCCCCAGGTGTACATGTGGCTTAGAAGACACCGACAGACAGATTTCCCATGTGCTCATCTCAGGGTCCTCTTCTACAGCAGTGTCTGTTAGTTTTCATGGCCCCACGCTCGTGCCAAAAGTTGGCAATTTTCTTTTACATAAGCCTTTCTCTTCTAGTGATAGATTCTCAGGAGTGGAACTTCAGAGTCAAAGTGTAATTTAACTTCAACAGATGTGGCCAGACTGTTTTCCAAAAAGTTTGTATGACTGTAACTTTTCATCAGGAATGTACCATTCTCCCCACATATCTATCAACAAGAAATACTATAGCTCTTTAAATCTTTTGCCATTATGAGGAGTGTAAGATAAAATTACATTGCTATTTTATTTTTTTTACCTTGGTATTTTAATTTTCATTCATTACTATTAGTCAATTTTTGTACTTGTTGGCAACTTGAGTTTGATCTTCTATGATTTATCCTTTTTTTGGAGGATGAGTTACTGAATTCATGACCTATCAGAAAAGATTAAAGGAATAATTTTAGCAAAGAGAAGGAAAGGTCTAAGGGGAAATGCTTTTGCTGTCTTTGGATATTTGAAGGCTCCTGTCCTGAGGGATTTCTAGTAATCTATGCATCTGTTGGGGCAAATGGATGCAGGTTTTAAGATGACATATTTTAAGATAAATTAATAAAGGACTTTCAAACCAATAGCATTATTAAAACAAACTTAAAAAGATGCTTTCTCTGAGGTTGTAAATTCTTTGTCATTCCTACTTGTGACCCTGCTGAGACCTCCTTTTTGCATGTGATGGGTGTGTTGGAGGGGATTCCTCCCAAGTTGGAGACACACTTGGATCAGGGGTTCTGAAACTAGGTTCTGCCTGAGAATCCACTTAGAAATTTTGAAACATGCGTTCTCAGTACCTTGCCTTGAAGCTCTTGCTACAAGCCTGGGGAGGGCCCGGTATTCTTTGAAACACTATCCATGTGATTCTGGTGGTACCTGTGTACAGACAGTATTTGAGAAACTGTGGTCTAGAGGACTTCCAGAATCTCTTTGAACTGTAAAATGATGGTTTTCAGGGCTGGGGATATAGCTCAGTTGGTAGAGAGCTTGCTTTGCATGCACAAGGTTCCTAGCACTACCAAAAAAAACAAAAAAAACAACAACAAAAAAAAACCCCAAAAGACAGATTTCATCAGCTGCTGTGTTAGAAAGGCTATTTGACAAAAAATGTGATAAGATTTTATTAAAAAGGGCCACAAACAACCCTGGCTTTACCCTTTGGCTTCGTTCCTCTCACATATTTTCCTCCCACAAATGAACATCCTGACTATAATCCTTAAATAAATGAAACTGGCTGTGAAATTATGGGTGAGAGGTTAATAATTTGTAGACAAAACATCCTAGGAATTCTGCAGTTGAGTTTTGGGGAGGATGGTATCTCAGAAGTTAACTCTCTAAGGAGATAAATCCTCTGTCTAAATGAACCACCATGGAAGAGAATGAGCTTCTGGGTCCCAGGCCTGACTGACTCTCCCCCTGAGTCTCCTTACGTCTACAGAAGTGCCTTCTCTAAGAAAATTTCCCCCAGTGTAAATGAGATGGCCTATGAGGTGCCTAGCACAGTGCTCCGTACATACTTAATAACTGTTAATTCCCTTCCAATTACAGTGCCAGAAGAAGTCACTCGATTTTGAATACGGCTTGTTCTCTTTCTACAATTCAATAAGTCAGAACTCAAGTTTGATCTTGATATGGCAGCTTAAAAAGATTGCAAGCATTTCAAAATATTTGGATCCTTCTTTGATAATTATTGGAGGTACACCGTGTGTTAACCCTGGATGTTTCTCAAACACTTCATGGATATTTAAAGGAAAGATTTATATTCAAGAAGGAGGAAAATTTTGGTCTTAATAGGAACATTTTCAAAGGTTAAAAAAAGGAAAGTTATTTTTGGTTATCTTGATCTGTTCCAAAGAGCTTGAATAAATTAGCTCATTCTTTTTCTTTTATTAGTTATTTTGGATTTTAACTACTTCCTTAGCTCTAATATTCATTTCTGGTTAAGCTTAATTTTATTACTAATTCCTTTTGCTGAACCAGGGAACTAACTGGAGCCATGGTTTTGCCAATTTTCTACTAAAAACATAGAGATTTGGAGTCTGGTCTCTGAGCCTCACTCGGGTTGTTGGAAAGGGCAGAGTTTTACCTCTTAGCATGAGACACCACACCTACAACTATTTCCCTTGGACCAGCTCAGAAATTAGGCAGATGAGACACAGTTTTAACAGGTCCCTGGAGACAGGAAAACTATTTTGTTTTTGTAAGATAAGTACACAACACACAGTGAACACTCAGTAGGTGTATTTTGGATGAAAGAATAAAAAGAATGAATGAAACTAGAACTAGGACTAAGAATTGGAAACCAAAAAGATTGAAGTTGAAAAGAACAACAGGGTTGACGTCTGGCTCTGGGAACATAGCAAGCCAGAGAGACCAGGCACACTCCGTACACCATGGTTCAGTCCAGGGGAAGACTGTCAGGCAACGAATGGTGGAATACATGCTCTTGGTCGCTGGTTGCATCCTGTAAGGAAAACTTTAACGAGCCATTTGAGGCAGAACGTGAGATCCCCAAGGGGACTTGTATGGGCATAGCTGCCCAAATGAGACAAGGGAGGTGAGACTTCTTTATAATTCCAGAAGGACAAGAGGAGTGGAAAGAGGAGCCAAAACCTGCCAGAATGTTCCTATGAATGTGCCAGGTGACTAGTCTTCAGGTCAGGAGGTGCTCATGGTGGTTGAACTTGTTGAAACGAGCAAAGAGGCAGCTTGGCCTGCCATATGAGATGGTGCAAGACACAGGCAGCTGGCAGCTGGGAGCAGAGAGGAGCAGGAGGGAATGAGGTCATGCAAGAGTTCCTAGAACTGGGGGGGGGCCTTATCCCAGAAGAGAGATTTAAAGTGAGGCCAAGTGTATCCCATTTCTGAGGACAGGGAGCCCCTGCTGACATCTTGGTTACTTGAGTAGGTACCAAGAAATGAGGTTCCTAGAGGAAAGCTGAGCAGGCCCTTCCTCAGAGGGTCTTTTCCCTGGGCCAGGATTTCACTTAGTGGGTGGAGCTAACATCCAATTATACCTGTTGATGTCCGTTTCCAAGACTGTATCAGTCAAGGGAGACGTGAGTAGATATAACAATAATGATAACTGGAACTGGAACATAACACACTGAGTTACATGCATGCGTATGTGTACATTATGTATGTATGTCATATGTATACACACATACACACACAGATACCCTAACGCACCATTTTTAGACTTTACCATGCTGTGAAAGTGTTTGGGATTCAGTAGAAACAATACTTCAGATTCTGAGTTTGAGTCTCTTCTGGGCTAGCGACACGTGGTCCAATCCTCCCTGGTGACCCTGGGCGGAGGCAGCCAGCTGCAGCTTCCGTTCATTCAGGAAAACAACCACCAACACTCAGTAGTGTCCTGTGTAGCTAAGCTAGATGCTTGGTAGTTCGGTATAATTAATGCAGTTTTGATATTTTCAACCTATGATGGCTTTATTAGGACATAACCCCATTATAAGTTAAGGATCGTCTCTATTGCATATATATGTGTGTATCTATACATACATTATATATATCATAAGTATATAACTAATGCTAATGAACACAGATACACACATATATATACATAAGCAGCATATATTGTGTGTATATTGACATGTAGAGGTGTGCGTGTGTGTATTGGTACTTTTCTCTCCAGTACTTACGATCCAGCACTGCAAGGAACTATCTCATCTCCCTGAGCTATGAAGACTCAGAAGAAGTTATTTCAGGCTGGAAGGACTCGTGGAGGTGGGAGTGAGGAGCAGGAGAAACATGGGCAGAGGTTTTAGGTGAGGGCGTTTCACCTGTTTGGGATCACAGGAGCGGAGAAATCAAGGTGCGAAGGGTCCCATCATTTTTGGAGAAAGCAGTGTAGATCTGAGCAGAGGGGACACAGCTTCTTTCTCCACCCCAGGAGTCTGGTCAGGAAGCCATCCCTATTTCTCATGAGAGCCAAATGTGTCACAGAACTGTGACCAACACTTAACAGAAGCTCATTCTTCACTTTAAGACAGTTCTAGACCTGGTACTTCTGTTAGGGGCTCATTTTACTGGTGTTCTAAGATAAATTTAGTTAGAATTGCTATCTGTGGAGTATAACATTCATCGAGAGCTTATAATGTTGACCAGTTTCGTCCGAATAAAGTCCGTCTTGCACTCATCCATTCAGTCGCCAGATATTTGCTGCGTTTATTGGTGGAGTCTGAGTGGTTTGTATGGAGGGTCCTGAATTAACTGTGTTCACGGCTCACACGGAGAGCCTATGTGAGTACTGAGTTTCCAGATATTCTAAGATCAGGAAGGGACACACTTCCACTTTCTCCATACTATGTAAATAGCGCAGACCCACAGAAATGGATGTCACTTTGCCAAGGAAAAGGAGGGCATTTGGTCTCAACTGTGGAAACTCTGCTGGAGAAAGTCAACTGAGTGTCAAGCGGTCTCCCTGCCAGCTTTCCTCCTGTCCTCTACCCCAAGTGAACAGTTGTTCCTTTGGAGTTCCGATGGCACCAGGATCCAGTAAATGTTGCCAAAGACCCCAAATCAAGTGGTGTGTGGAGGCGGGAGGGGGAGCCATTCCTTGGCAGGGAGAAGGAATGCGCCAGGGCTGAGCACCCAGTTTCTCACCTAGACCTTGGGGGGCCAATGGCCTCTCCCTGGAAAGCTTGGAGCGGGGCCTGGAGTCTTGAGTGTTTCAAGTTTATGTTCTGGTCTGAGCCATGAAATCTGCTCCAACGTCCCCACACTTCTGGGGCTTGAGCTTCTGTTTCATGGATTCAGAGGGTCTGTGTTTTGGAAATGGTTCGACCCAACGCCAAGGGAGCAGTCTTCTCAGCCATACATGCTTAGCTTTCAAAAGCTCCCTTATTTTTAGACATTTCCCTGAGATCCCTTTGATGTGGTCCCTTTGCGAAATCCTTAGTTGCACAGAAATGTAAACCTCAGTCAACAAAATCGAAAAGCTTTCAAGGTGTCGTGTGTTAGTCCCCCTCTGTGCACAGTTTCATTTTTTTCTGAGTTTTCAATGATCTATGGTCAACCTCGGTCCAAAAATATCGCATGGAAAATTCAAGAAATAAACAATTCATATTTTTAAAATAACTTTAATTGCTTTATATTTGTTATCATCTTTTTGTTTGACTGTTAGTGACTGTTTTTCATCTCTTACTGGGCCTGGTTTATAAATTAAACTCCATAGGTATGGTTTTAGCCAGCTTTTTCGCTGCTGTGACTAAATGACCCGACCAGCCCAACTTTAGAGGAGGAGGAGTTTATAGAGGGCTCAGGGTTTCAGAGGTCTGACTCCATAGAAAGCCGGCTCCATTCCTTGGGGCTCAAGGTGAGGCTGAACATCATGGCAGAGGGAAGTGGCTAACATCATGATCAGGAAGCAGAGAGAGGTCTCCACTTGCCATAGACAAATATAGTCCCCAAAGCCACTCCCCCAGTGCCCCCTCCTCCAGCCACACCCCACCACTTCAGTTATCACTCAGTTAATCCCTATCAGGGGATTAATCACTGATTGGGTTAAGACTCTCACAACCCAATTATTTCTCCTCTGACCCTTCTTGCATTGTCCTACACATGAGCTTTAGGTGTACATCTCAAAACTGTAACAACAACATCCAAACTGTAACAGGTATCCATACGTAAGAATAAACATAGTATATACAGGGTTTGGCACTAACTATGGCTTCAGGCATACATTGAAGGGTCTTAGAACGTATTCACGTGGGTAAAGAGGGACTATTATAATTTTTTCACTGTCCCTAAAGCAGCCCCCTCTCTACTGCCATGAGAAGGTTGACTTTATCATGCTTAGTTGGAAACTGTGGGCTCTAGGTTATTTGGATTTCCAAATGCCTTCTCCAACCCTGGTGTGCCCTTGGGCATCTTTTCTGAGAGACATTTGTTTGACCATGAACTTCACGATGGAAGGATTTGGTTACACGAATAAATGAACAATGTTTATTACTCACGTGGGAATCAGCCATCATTCAAAACATTTCAAT
This sequence comes from Spermophilus citellus, assembly GCF_964194105.1. NCBI lineage: Eukaryota > Metazoa > Chordata > Mammalia > Rodentia > Sciuridae > Spermophilus > Spermophilus citellus. The sequence goes on from NC_138186.1 coordinate 9,557,331, forward strand.
TCAATGCATTTCAACTTGACTCAAGTCCATTTTTAAATTTTTGTAAATCAGCAAAAGCCTGGGAAGCCGCACAGAGTGGTCACACGTGGACTCCACAGGGCTTTGTACCTGCTGGGAAGGCTCTGCCATAAGAGCAGCTAGTTAGTCACTGTCGCTGGCCAAGCAGATGTACTTCCGGCTGCAGGAAGATAGGTCAGCCTCCAGCCTGAGAGCACTTATTTCTGAATCAAAGACTTGTTCTTTCTTATCATTCTTTTTTTTCCAATTGAAAGAATTCAGAACTTTTCTCAGTTTCTGTGAGGAGGAGGGGAAGGAGAGGCTGATCTTTCAGAAAGGACCATTAAATGTGAAGAATGAAAAAATGGGCAAGGAACCCAGTCTGTATGGAGCTAGAGAAGCATGTAGGCACAGACCACACTGGCCCCTGCCCAGGGACATCACTGCCTCCTGTAAGTTCATGATCAGGCCATTTCACCAATGTCAGGTTATACCAGTTTCAAACTAGCATATTAAAACCCCCAGGAAAAGCAGGTCTCAGTAACAGATAACCACAGAAAGGGTGGGATGGGGAGAGAGCTTCATTCAGGAGTGACCTCCACAGCACAAGAGTCAGGAGGCCATATCCCCAGTTAAATGACACCCTGGATGCCCTTGGATCTCTCACTTCACAATGAATGTCTTTGTTTCTGCATATAAAAATGGTATTCTGACTGCATGCTTTAAAGCAATGTCTGGGATTGGGGCAGTTTCAAGTTCTATGAGAGTATGAGGCAAAAAAACAGAATTCCACGGAGTTGGCTAGACCAGAGCCCACGGACCCCACCCAGGCTTTGTGTTTCGGCCGTGCCCCATGAGTGGCTGCAATCGGTCATAATCACCCTGACCACCAATTGCCACCATCATGGAGGACCAAACTCTATTCAAAACCCTAGAGAAACAGTAGGTCCTCATATCATAACGTCCTGTGTGCTTTAAAATGAGTTATTTATGCTTTTTCCTATTCCCAACCTCAGGAGGGGGAGGAGGAGGAGGATGTGGGGAGGGGAGGAGGGAAGAAGAAGGAAAAAAGGATAAGAAGAAGAGGAGGAGTAGGAGAATCAAATTCCTCAAACATTTGCTGGGAACCACTTTGCTAGACTCAAGCCTCTGGAAGTTCTATCCTGGGGGCCCACTTTCACGATGTAATTTAAGTAGATTTGAGTTGTAGCTTCTTAATGAAAAGCACACTGGGTGGACAGCCCTTTACACATGGAGGGGTTGCTCTAGACAGTGCAGGCACCAGGGCAGTGAACACTCTGGGGCCCAGCTTTCTCCTCCCCTCCTCTTTCAACCTACAGGTTGCAAGATTTCTCCTTGGGCCAAACAGCCTTGGTTCCATCCTTAGCCTAATTCAAGACTTTCGAGGCTCATCTGGGCTTATCCCGACGTGTCTGAGCATCAGTGTTTGCTGTGCGTGTCCTAATCTAGTCCTGAGCACACGCCTCAGTCCAATTCCAGCTCAACAGTGCAACTCTCATCCAATGGAAAGCCACCAGGCCCTGTCCCCACCCACACCACACTGTCTTTTTTCCTGTTATCCTGGGTGTCACTGAAGAGGGTTTGTCACACCCACATGACAGGCCCAAACCTCCCCCAGTGTGTTCTTTTTTAAAAAATTTTATTTTATTCTATTTTTTGTTGGTTATTCAAAACATTACAAAGATTGCAGAATCACATCGGTTACACATCCACATTTTTACATACTGCCATATTAGTAACTGTTGTATTCTGCTACCTTTCCTATCCTCTACTTTCCCCCCTCCCCTCCCATTTTCTCTCTCTACCCCATCTACTGTAATTCATTTCTCTCCTTATTTTTTCCCATTCCCCTCACAACCTCTTATATGTAATTTTGTATAACAATGAGGGTCTCCTTCCATTTCCATGCAATTTCCCTTTTCTCTCCCTTTCCCTCCCACCTCATGACTCTGTTTAATGTTAATCTTTTCCTCCTGCTCTTCCTCCCTGCTCTGTTCTTAGTTGCTCTCATTATATCAAAGAAGACATTTGGCATTTGTTTTTTAGGGATTGGCTAGCTTCACTTAGCATAATCTGCTCTAATGCCATCCATTTCCCTGCAAATTCCACGATTTTGTCATTTCTTAGTGCTGCATAGTACTCCACTGTGTATAAATACCACATTTTTTATCCATTCATCTATTGAGGGGCATCGGGGTTGGTTCCACAGTCTAGCTATTGTGAATTGTGCTGCTATGAACATCGATGTGGCAGTATCCCTGTAGTACGCTCTTTTAAGGTCTTCAGGGAATAGTCCGAGAAGGGCAATAGCTGGGTCAAATGGTGGTTCCATTCCCAACTTTCCCAGGAATCTCCATACTGCTTTCCATATTGGCCGCACCAATTTGCAGTCCCACCAGCAATGTACAAGAGTACCCTTTTCCCCACATCCTCGCCAGCACTTGTTGTTGTTTGACTTCATAATGGCTGCCAATCTTACTGGAGTGAGATGGTATCTTAGGGTGGTTTTGATTTGCATTTCTCTGACTGCTAGAGATGGTGAGCATTTTTTCATGTACTTGTTGATTGATTGTATGTCCTCCTCTGAGAAGTGTCTGTTCAGGTCTTTGGCCCATTTGTTGATTGGGTTATTTGTTGTCTTATTGTCTAATTTTTTGAGTTCTTTGTATACTCTGGATATTAGGGCTCTATCTGAAGTGTGAGGAGTAAAAATTTGTTCCCATGATATAGGCTCCCTGTTTACCTCTCTTATTGTTTCTCTTGCTGAGAGAAAACTTTTTAGTTTAAGTAAGCCCCATTTGTTGATTCTTGTATATAACTCTTGGGCTATGGGTGTCCTATTAAGGAATTTGGAGCCCGACCCCACAATATGTAGATCGGAGCCCGACCCCACAATATGTAGATCGGAGCCAACCTTTTCTTCTATCAGACGCATAGTCTCTGATTTGATATCAAGCTCCTTGATCCATTTTGAGTTAACTTTTGTGCATGGCGAGAGAAGGGGATTCAGTTTCATTTTGTTGCATATGGATTTCCAGTTTTCCCAGCACCATTCGTTGAAGACGCTATCCTTCCTCCATTGCATGCTTTTAGCCCCTTTATTGAATATAAGATAGTTGTAATTTTGTGGATTGGTCTCTGTGTCCTCTATTCTATACCATTGGTCCACCCTCCTGTTTTGGTACAAGTACCATGCTGTTTTTGTTACTATTGCTCTGTAGTACAGTTTGAAATCTGGTATCGATACACCTCCTGATTCACACTTCTTGCTTAGAATTGCTTTTGCTATTCTGGGTCTTTTATTTTTCCATATGAATTTCATGATTGCTTTATCTATTTCTACAAGAAATGCCGTTGGGATTTTGATTGGCATTTCATTGAACCTATACAGAACTTTTGGTAATATCGCCATTTTGATGATGTTAGTTCTGCCTATCCGTGAACAGGGTATATTTTTCCATCTTCTAAGATCTTCTTTTATTTCTCTCTTTAGGGTTCTGTAGTTTTCATTGTATAAATCTTTCACCTCTTTTGTTAGGTTGATTCCCAAGTATTTTATTTTTTTTGAGGATATTGTGAATGGGGTGGTTTTCCTCATTTCCAGTTCAGAAGATTTGTCGCTGATATACAGGAATGCCTTTGATTTATGCGTGTTGATTTTATATCCTGCCACTTTGCTGAATTCATTTATTAGCTCTAGTAGTTTCTTTGTAGACCCTTTTGGGTCTTCTAGGTATAAAATCATATCATCTGCAAATAGTGATAGTTTATGTTCTTCTTTTCCTATCTTAATGCCTTTAATTTCTTTTGTCTGTCTAATTGCTCTGGCCAGTATTTCGAGAACTATATTTAATAGAAGTGGTGATAGAGGGCATCCCTGTCTTGTTCCAGATTTTAGAGGGAATGCCTTCAATTTTTCTCCATTTAGAATGATGCTAGCCTGAGGCTTAGCATAGATAGCTTTTACAATGTTGAAGTAAGTTCCTGTTATCCCTAGTTTTTCTAATGTTTTGAACATAAAGGGATGCTGTACTTTGTTGAATGCTTTTTCTGCGTCTATCGAGATGATCATATGGTTCTTATCTTTAAGTCTATTGATGTGGTGAATAACGTTTATTAATAACCTCCCCCAGTGTGTTCTCCTTACCATTTTTATTTGATTAATTTCAAGGAGATGCCACAGTCTTGTCCGCCGCTTTCTGATCTTATTTCTGAAACTCACTAATTCTTTCCATGGGCAATTCTGGCTGCTTTTATCTAAGGAGGCTAAATGGTTTCCTTGTAAATGAAAGAAGGACGCAGAGCTCCCGTCTGAGGGCCCTGGACCCCAAGGCAGTTAATTAATAATAGAGTGTCTTGGTAAACTTTTATTATCCTTGAGTTTCAAAGTAGAATGTTGAGCATAAGGGAAGTTTTCCTGCATGGAAACATGAAATGTTCTGAGATCCCTGGAGTCAACCATGCCTCTGGCATTGATATAAAAGGAGAGAGCTTCTAACCACAGACGATTATTCAATACACCACCAAAGTTGATCTGCCTGTCCCAGATGCAAGGCAGCTCTGGCAAAAGCATCGAATTCCAGTTACATACAATGAAAGCCATCGGCAGGCAGGTTGAATTCAAGCGAGTTCAACTGGGAAGAAGACTGGTTCTGGACATTGCATGCCACACAATCATCTCATTATCTCACACAAGGGGTCTACATGCCTTCCCTTCCTCCCTCTGGGCAGTAGCCTGCGGGCACAGAGCTACAGTCACCTCAGGCTGTTTCCCTTCGGGAGGCCAGATCAGGGGATGGCACTGTGATGGTGTCATTCTCTGACCATCATTTATTAAGTAGCTATGAGATTCTCTGCAGACTAGACAAAAACCAGTCCCTTTTATTGGTCATAGGTTCTAAAACCCGATGCAGAAAGGAATCAATCTCAAAACCTCCACCAGAAGGTTGGTTTGATTGGTGGAGGGGGAAGACTTGGTTTCCATTGGCTCAGAACCTTTTGGCCTCAGGTCCAAAGAGCAGAAGGCCAGTGGAGACCCAGGGTGGTCTCAGGGTCCCAAGCAACCCAGTCAAGCCTGTTTCCTTTGCAGATACAAAATAGACCGAGAGACCCTTAGTGAGATGCCAATTCTTAATCCTAGATGTCTTTTAAAACATCAGTGGACAGAAAAGAGACTCTTTATTACTCTACCCCAGCTTCAGTATTTTAAGCAGAAGGTCTTTGATCTACTAAACAATTAAAAAAAAAAAAAAGATTTTCCCCCAGGGAATAAAATCACGGGAGACATTAAATTTGCATCCTCTGACTCACTTCTCCATGGGAAGAAAGATGGTGGTATTGAGGCCGCTCTCTGGAGGAGGTGTTGAACATGCATCTTTCAAAAGTAGCCACAGTATAGAATGTGGCCATTTGAGCTCAAGTTGGGGGTAGCCTTTGAATAATCAATTTTATTTCGCTGGTCTTCTCCATTTCTTGGCCAGAGGAAATTCTGGGATTTTGGAAAATACACATTATCTGAGGACCAAGGATCCAGTATTATGTCAGTTTGGCGTGGTAATGGAAAAACCATGAGATGCCTGGGAATTTACAGATACTTGAATAACGTTTTTTTTTTTTCTTGGTTTTGCAGTACCAGTCAATGACCTCTAGGTGGTGGTAGAGATTCCAACCAGGTTTCACGAGGAATGAGGGCTCTCTAGGATCTTAAGAGAGTTAATTGACAAGACAATTGAGTTGACTCTTTTCTTGGCGTTTTCAGTATTGTCTTTCCCCTTGATTCTCAGTAGCAGGCAGCTTGTCCACGGCGAGAAGCTCTGAAAGCCTAGCATGAGACTGAAAACAGGGCTTGGAGGTGCTTATTTTAGAGTAGATCTCATTTGAATCTTTAGGGCCAAAAGTTAAAAACAAAATTCAACATCCTTGAGTTTTAATTTGTTTACAGTGGAAAAAAAATACAATTTCCTGTTTTTAACGCAAAGGTATTTGCTCATTAACTCCCATTAGCTGGGCATCGATTTGATGAGTAATGGAAAGAGCATATGGATTTAATTTCCTACAGAACACTTAAAAAAAAAATAAGAGCAAATCTACGAGGAAAAAACACACTTGGGGACAATTTCTTGGGCTCAGAAAAATAAGTTTCACAAAACCAATGTTGATAATAGCAGTTTGTAAACACTCATCTTCCAATGTGTCCTGAAACTTTAATCTGGAGAGGAGTCCACAGAATAAACCTGTCTGGTCGGAGGTTAGCCTCTTCCTGGTCATGAGTTCCCAGATGCAGTGTGTGTCATGGTCATCTCTTAGCTTCAGTGGTTTGAGTAGCCAGACCCTGAATGGCGCTGCACAGTGAGTCTTCAGCTACTTGCCGTAGAGGGCCTGGCCCAGGAGCACCCCACACTTTGGCTCCGGGCCTCATCTGCGACTCCCATTTGTTGTTCTAACTAGACCACAGCAACATGTATTCCTTTTAGCAACTTTACCCTAGAAAAACAGCTGTGGGCAAATGAAGGGTGTGCCCTGCTTGCTATAATTGCTAACAAAAAGGCCAAATGGATGGACTAGGTCATTCCAGAGACATTTCACTGAGCACCTGCTGCAGGCAATGCACCTGCTGGGATATGGCAGCCAGGCTGTGTGATGGAGATCACACCTCTTCCAAACCTTCTCCCTCCCTCCGAAACTTCAGCCTCTGTAACTCCAGTTTTCAACTACGTCTACTTACTATTTGAGGGGGAGGAGCTGTCATAATTGCTCTCCCCTTTAGTAGCATGAGATGTGGTTTCCTTTTTTTTTCTCTCAGTCCTGGATCCTGTGTTCTGCATATTATTAGTGTATTTGTGTTTGTCACTATTTGTGAGTGTGGGACTCTCAGCAACTGCACTGCCCTTCTCCAATTCTGAATCCTTGCAGGAGAGACTTTTAGGACCTTGGGCCCTCAAATTATGGTGGGGACAATCATTACTACCATGAACTTCAGTATACATTTTTCTTGGAGGGTACAAGGGATAGAAGCCACGGGCGTTTATCCACTGAGCCAGACCCCCAGCCCTTTTTATGTTTTTTGTTTGTTTGCTTTTTATTTTGATACAGGGTCTCAGTACGTTGCTGAGGCTGGCCTCAAACTTTCAATCCTCTTGCCTCAGCCTCTTGATCTGCTGGGATTACAGGCACGTACCTCTGTGCCCTGCTGCACTACAAGTTTTGAAGAAGGAAATGGAAGACCTAGAGACTTAGTGCCTACTAAGCACTTCCTTGTTTCATTTGTTGTCACAGCAAAGCAGATGACTTTCCTGAGAAGATCATGAGCTTTGGAATGGTAAGACTGGAGTTGGAATCCGGACAAGGTTACTGGGTTATAATCAGCTTTCCACTGTTGTAACAAGTACCTGAGATAAATCAACACTTAAGGAGTTGAGGGTTTATTTTGGCTCAAGGTTTCACAGATTTTAGTCCAGACTTAACTCAGGGTTACTCTACCAATAAGCTAGAACCCCAGCTGTCCTTATTCATTTTTTAGCTTATATTTTGAGACAGGATCTCATTAACTTGCCCTCGCTGACCTTGAATTTACCATCTTCCTGCCTCAGCTCCTGAGGTGCTGGGTTTACAGGAATGCACCACCACACCCAGTTTAATATGTGGGTTTTATAAAACTAAGCCATGACTCTAATAAGACTATAAACTAAACCATATATGTCAACCTTTTCAGTAAAACATGCATCCAATGTTTCTACTTATAGGGAACAAATCCAGGTTAATTCTGGTTTCCTGCAGTGGCCTGAGGGGATGCCATGTCACATGTCCTTAGGAAAAAAAAGACTTGTCCTTAAAGGTGTTTGGGGTGTCCTTTGAAACAGATGAATGAACGAACATATGTTTTCCCTAGAGAAAACCAGATATAGATATTCCAGTTCAACCTGTAAGATTAAAAAAAATTTTTTTCGTTGTAGATGAACACAATACCTTTATTTATTTATTTTATGTGGTGCTGCTGAGAATCCAATGCAGTGCCTCACACGTGCAAGGCAAGCACTCTATCACCAAGCTGCAACCCCAACCTCTAGGATTTTGATGTTGCCATTCCTTGAACAAAAGATTCCTTAGCCTAAGAACATTAACTGGAAACCTTTAAGACCTCTGGCTTAAATTGTCTGATAAATGGCAATCATATTTCAACAAGGCTCTTTTTTTTTTTCTTTCTTTCTCACTCATTGGTAATTTGAGTCTCCCTAAGGGCAGATGTGAGGCCATAGTGTGGGGAGTGGAGAGTCTGATCACAGAGCTCAAAGATCAGGCAGGAGGAGGCTGGCTGTTCCAGGTCTGTGGCACTGCGTGGTGACTGTGGTCGACAGTAATATGTGTGAGTTTCAAAATTGCCAGAATAGATTTTAAATGTTCTCACTACAAGACGTGATAAGATTGTGAGGTGATGGGTGTTAATTAGTGCTTTAGTTAGCTTTTGGTTGCTGTGACCAAAATCTCCAACAAGAACAACTTTGAAGAGGAAAGGTTTATTTGGGGCTCATGGTTCCAGAGATCTCAGTGCACTGGTGGCCGACCCCACTGCTCTGGCCCAGGTGAGGCAGCACCATCGTGGGGAAGGGCCCAGAGGAGGAAGGCTACTCAGCTCATGGTGGGGTCAGGAAGCAGGGAGAGAGGGAGGAGGAAGGGGCGGCAGGGGAGATGCAGGACAGGGTCCCAGGGACCACTCCTCCAGCCACCCCCCACCTCCTACAGTTGCCACCCAGTGGGTCCACCAGAACCAGGATGGACTGACTAGCTTACAGCTCTCATAAGCTAATCATTTCACCTCTGAATATTCCTGTGTTAACAGGAGCTTTTGGGAGACACTATTAACAATTAGGTCAATATACTATTAATTTCACAGTATATACACAATATCAAAACCTCACATTGTACCCCATAAATACATAATTATTATTTGTCTATTAAAAACAAAAATTTTTTTAAAAAGCTAGCAGGGGGTGAAATATTCAACACAGAGGACACTTACCTTTGGGGTACACCTTTTATTTACTTTTTCTTGTGGCTCTTTATTTCCAGTCCCTTCCTGTCATCCATCAGTCCCCCGCATCCCCTATTTTTTAAGTCCCTATAAACCCAGGGATTGTCTAACCTGTAGGTCTGTCTCCCCACCCTTTTCCCTAACAAAACCCATTCGTGATTTCATTCCATCTCTGCCCTACATAGCAGCACCATGGCAGACCAATTCATCTTATTGACTCATAGAACTGACTCTGCCATCTCCTGGGGGTGGGGAAGGGCAGGAAGGTTGGGATCTGACATTACCGATGCAGGTGGGATGCGCTCGCTCATTTTATCCTGAGATGCTTGTATGGAGTATAGCCTTTAATTTCCTATGACAGAGGACAAACCTGGTGCTTTGAGAGGCAAAGTTAGCCAAATAAGAAAAGTCACAAACGGCAGAGGTAGAATTTGATTGCAGGTGGTTTTTCAGGCTCCAGAGCAGGCACAGTGTCCACAACTGAAACCCCACATGGCAGGCTGGGACTGGGATGGGCTCTTAAAACTCCCTTGAGCTAGCCGGATCTTAGTAGAACCTCTTTTATTTCAATTTCCCACCCACAGGCGCCCCCAGTACAAGGGTTCTCTTTTGTCTTGGAAGTGACAGGTTCCTTGACCTGAGGTCATTTTCTTTTGATCAACCAAGGGTCTTTAACCCACATGCCACCCAGTGGGAAGCACCCTGGAGAGATTGAGATCATTTGGGGCGTGAGGTTGGTATAGTTTAGATCTGGAAAGGTCCACGGGTTGAAGGCTTGGGTCCCTAGGGTGGCAAGAAGGTGGTGGAAAGTTTAGGAGGTGCAGCCTGGTGAGAGGAGACTTAAATGGGGCCTTAGGTCACTGGAAGCTTGCATGCCCTTGAAGGGGACTGTGGGACCCCCGTGTCTTCCTCTTTTTCTGTTTCCTGACTCATGAAGTGAGCATGTGCTCCCACCAAGACGCGCTGCCTTTGGGGGGGGCCCAAAGCCAACGGCGCCACTTGATCCTGGACTGGAAACTCCAGGATCGCGAGTTTCAAGTCTCCTGTAAGTGAATTGCCTCAGGGTATTTCATTTTAGGAACGTGAAGCTGACTAACAGAGGGGAAAGTGGGACAGGAGGGGGAAAGAGAGGTGGGGACGGTGCTGGGAAGGAGCCTATGGTGTTGATATTGATTTTTCAACATTTCAACATGGCAGGCTATTAGGATTCTGCCACATAAATGGATTCAGGTGGCAACAAATTAAATCTTTCAACTTCTCTCTCTCTCTCTCTCTCTCTCTCTCTCTCTCTCTCTTTTTTAATCTTTCCCTGTGGCTGGACCGATGGCCAGTGGGAGTAGGATACGGTGAGGGAGGAGAACTAGGTTATGAAAAGAGAACCACATCTGCCGTGCACAAGGGGACACTGTGTACACAGAGGCCTATAAAGGTAAAGTTTCTAAGCTGATTCTAAGCTGCAAAAGTCTGAGTTAAAGTGTAAAAGACTAGGCATTGTAAAGCTTCTAAATTACAAGGCCTGGGCTAAAAAGTAAAAGACCAGGTATTGTTGCAACTCCTCTGCTACCCCCGGAACCTGTAATCTCTGTAGCTGTTAGGACAATACCTGAACTGCCCAGTAAATATTTCTTCTGATCCCCTGGTTGTTCAATAGCTAAGGGCTCCAAGTAGCACGGCACGTAAGCATCTAGGCTACAGAACCAATCAGTTTAAATGTGTACCCCACTTAGGAATGACCAATCACCCCTGCCCAGCCTGTTCCCGCCAACGAATGGACTAATCATGTCTCAGAGTTGTTGTTCAATTTTCCCGCGCCTCATGATGATTTGTTCTGATGTATGCAAAGCCCCCCGCCCTCTCCAAAAAGTGTACTTAAGCTCTGCTTGACCTCTGCTCTGGGCTCTGGGCTGCTCTGAGCATGGAGCCCCAGCGCGCTGGAACGGATCCCTAATAAATCCCCCTTGCCATTGCATGAAGCTAGTCTCGTGTGGTCTCTTTCTCCGACGCTTCGCCGGACCCTTACAGGCCGATGGCTGGAAGGTCAAGGTCTGGGAGTTTATATTTAATGCTCTGGAAAATAAATAGGCATTGCTACTTGGGCTCTGGAATTTTCTGCTCTCCCTTCCACCCTCCCAACAAATTAGGGAGTGACGGCTAGAAGGACAGCAGCCTCTGTGGGAACAAAGTAAACACCCTGCAAAGCCAGAGGGAGTTGAGGGAGTTGCCTTTACAGAAGCCAGGGTGGAAATTTAATCTGCTTGGTTGCCCTTGAGTCCCTTTCAAGATCTTTCACATTAAAAAGAGAATAAAACAGACAACAACGAAAATCCCCCCAAAAGGGAGGGAGAGAGAGAGACAGAGAGGGGAGAGGGAGGAGGCACAGGAGGTGCGTGGAGTGGTGGAACCAAAGGGAGACTTTACAGAGACACTTCAGCCAACTGCAACACATTGATCTTATTTTGACTCAGGTGAAAATGAGCGATAAGCGACACATTGTGTGCGTGGGTGAATATGTGTCCCGAAGATGTGTAATTAAAATGCCCCAAGAAAAAAGAAATATTTAAAAATGAGCAAGAAACCCACAGAAAAAAAAAATATTTTTGAGACCGCCGGCAAATTTGAGCACTGACTAGGCCGAGTACTGAACGCAGTGAGGATTTCCTGGTGCGGCATTTGGTGTGACAACAGAATGATCACATTTTCAATTAGAGTCCCTAATCTTTCCGAGTTGCCTGTAAAACGCTCTAGAGGAAATGACAGCATGTCTCCTACGTGCTTCTGATGAACCTGGGGTGGGGCTGGACAAGAAGGAGGTGGAGGAGCCCATTCGCAGGACTAGTCACATGGGGGTCCGTGGAGGCCAGGGGCTGCTCACGCTGGGCCCCCTCCTTGGGCGTGAGCTCCACCTCTTCCATGATGGCAGTCAGACACCCCCTGAGACTGGGCTGGGACCTCTTCAACGCCAGAGCTTCCCCGGCTTTGGGCACCGATCCTCCAAACGCTGAGAACTCCTTTTGAAGTTGTTTCTGTGTTTTTTTCCAACAAACCCTCTGTCTTGGACCAGAATCAAACCTCAAACGGGCTTAAAAAAAAAATCAACACAGAGAAAATATGGCAGGAAGGAATGGAGGGAACCTCAAAGCAGATGAGAGGGAGCCCAGGTGTGATAAGGTGGCCCTGTAGCCAGGCCGAGATGACAAGGGGACACGGCAGCCCAGTCACACCCAGGCGGGCAGCCGTCCCCATAGGGCTATGGTGAACCACCTCTAGGTCAGGCCCCGCGAGGTTGTGCTGTGGACCATGTACCTCAGCTCGACCTAAGAATCAGGGTGGTTTTTCTCCCTGGCTGAAAGCATTCTCTTGTTGAGGATTTGGCTGCAGGCTTTCTGAGCAAGCCCCCCAACTTAGGTGGCCCCCCAGAGCAGAGCAAAGTGCCCTTAATGACTCTGAAACCCACGTGAGGAGCAGGGCCTGGTTCCCTTCCCAGAGGACATCCGGCAGAAGAGGCCCGGCGTCTCCAGGTGGTGAAGCCACGTTGCCCACACAGGGCCAAGAGGGCTCTCCCTCCATGTCCGGCAAGCAGAAGGACCAGGCAATCAACACTCAAGATTAACTTCAGGCCCCGGGGGGACACTGGACTCAAGGACCACAGTGCAGCGCTGAGCTGAGATGGTTTTAGGACAAACCGTTGAAAACAGGCTGGGGACCGAGGAGCCTGTCAGGACCTGGAGTCGTCACCCTGCCCAGAGGCAGCCTCCCCCAGACTGGTGACCAGGAGCTCATAAGGCCTCGGTGGCTCTGTTTCTGTCTTAATTTGCAACCTGGCCGTCCCCCCTCCCCCCATGAACAAGACAAATGGAGAGACAGAAAAGGGAAGAAGGAAACCCATGACTGTTGACTGGCGGTCGCTGGCGGGAGGCCAGTGGCGGGTCCCCAGCGAGGCTCCCATTCTGTATCTTGGTGTTTTTACAAACCCACTTCCCCATTCATGCCACCTACCATTTTCTTCCCCCAAACAAGTCCAAACATAATCCTATACCAAAGAGCAAAGGGCTCCTTGAGCTGATTCCACTGGGCAGTTTGAGAGGGAAAAAAAATGGAGAAGCCAGTGACCAGTTCTCTTCTTGGCATCTGGAGAAACATGTTCCTACCTAACTCTCTGAGGTCCTTTAACTTTTTGAAAATAAACTTCAAGGAGGTTGGGGATGAGGCTCAGGGTAGAGCATGCGCAATTCCCTGAGTTCCATCCCAGGCTTGCAAGACCAAATCAAAATAAAGGTGCCTATAAACAAAACCTTCTAGGCAGGCGCCAACAAGCAGTCCTCCCCACGGCCACCCTGTGTGGCCGACACCCAAGTCCCTCAGGAGACGTTCATGGAGGCCCAGGACTACGCGGTGGGCCCCATGGACTCACTGTCCGTTCAGCTTCTTAGGGCTGGGAAAGCCAAGGCGGTCTCTCACAGTGCCCCAGCCTCACACAGGATTTCAGAGGATGGGGATGATCCCGAGGTGGGAGAAGCTCGAGAAGTCTTTGACGTCCTTGTCCTGAGGCCTTTGTGGGTGATTTTGTCCATAGGGTGTGAGCTCTTCTGCCAATAAATGATTTTTGTCCAGAGTCGGGTCAGATACTTTTTGCATCACTGCCTGCCTTTCTCAGGTGTATCTGAAGACAGAAGCCCCTTGGGCTTTGCTGACGTCCATGGGGGGAGCCCCAGCTGACCTCAACAAGAAATGCACACACTTGGCCTGCCAGAGCCATAGGGGCACTGGGGATGGGAGCCAAGGCCTAGTGTGTGCTGGGCAAGCTCTCTACCAGGGAGCCTCACCCAGCCCTGGATGGAATATATATTTTAAAGTACCTATTGGCTTTATTTTTTTTCTTTTAAGTATAACTAACAGTGAAATTTAAAAAAAATTTTTTTTGTTTGGAGGAAAGCCATCTCTAAGATTTACATGTGTATATGTAGCGTGGGGTTTTATTCACCTCAACAAAGAGGCACTTTAAGCAGACCTTTTTAAAAAAAAAAATGTTTATTTATTTTTTTTTAGTTGTAGTTGGACACAATGTCTTCATTTTATTTGTTTATTTTTATGTGGTGCTGAGGATCGAACCCAGGGTCTGGCATGTGCTAGGCGAGCGCTCTACCGCTGAGCCACAATCCCAGCCCCTTTAAGCAGATCTTATTTGATTAAAGTGTGCTTGTGAGCCCAACAACAAATGTGCTACTATAATTATTTTTAGAGAAAGCAAATATTCTGTATTTTAAAGAATTGATAATACCTAAGATATTATATGTATATACATATGTACTATGCATGTATCCAGTGATTAATTTATTAAAGTCTGTAATGAAATTATTTTTTTTTTTAAAAAAGGACTTCTGACTTTAGAATAGTTTTAGATTTACAGAAAAATGGTAGGGTAGTACTGAATCCCTGTCTTCCCCACACCCCTTTCCTCTATTGTTAATATCTTAGGTTTAAATGGTACATCTGTCACAATTAATGAACCAACACTGTTATTGTCTTTTTTGTTTGTTCATACCAGGGATTGAACCCAGGGGCACTCAACCACTGAGCCACATCCCCATCCCCTTTTTTTAATATTTAATTTAGGAGACAGGGTCTTGCTGAGTTGATAAGGGACTCTCCAAGTTGTTGAGGCTGATTTTGAACTTGTGATCCTCCTGCCTCAACTTCCCGAGCTGCTGGGATTACAGGTATGCACTATAGCGCCCTGGCAACACTGTTATTAACTAAAGCCCCCAAATCTTCGTATATGCCTTTGTTCTGTTCCAGGAGCCCGCCTAGGACCCACATTAGATGAGTTGTCATGTTTCCTTAGCTCTCACCTGGCTGTGACAGTTTCTGGAACTTTCCTCATTGTTGATCTTGATAGTTTTGAGGGAATTTTGCATAATGCCCCTCGGTGAGGATTCAGCAGATGTTTCACTCATGATTAGACGGTGGTTGTGGGTTTGGAAAGGAAGCCTGTTAACGCTCTCATTTTAGCTTCTGAACATCAGACAGTGGTTCCTCAGCCTCCTTCAAAGCCAATGGCTTCAGGCAGCCAGAGGAAGTCTGCGGGTCCATGTGCTCCCTCTCCCCGCTCGTTTATCATCTGCCTCCAAGCACCCTTTGCTGTTTACTCTGCTAAAGAACAGAAACGCTTTTGGAAATCAGAGGCGAGCTTGGCAAGAGCTGCCGTGAGGGAAGGTGTATGTCAAACTCCATGCTAATTTTAGCGGCTACACAGGGAGATTTCAACATTGAACATTAGAGATGGGTTATTTTAGTCACCGACATGAATGGTATATAAATTATCTTTCCTTCTCAACGACGGGGTCTGGATTTGCTTTTCCTGAGATAATGTGGGCCCCTTTCCATTTTTAATTGTAATTGCTACAGGAATCAGATTCATCTTTAGCAGGGTCCCCAGGGCTGCCTTCTAACATTCCAGCGGCACTGAGGACTGGATGTACTAAAAAGGACACCAGGCTGCATTAAATGGAAAGCTCAAGACCATTATCACGCAGGATGGCCACTGCAAAAATCTCCGATAAAATGTCAAAACGCACAAATATATCATCTCATTAAAAATGTCTTAGCCAGGCTTGTCATCCCAGTGGCTGGGCTGGGGAGGTTGAGGCAGGAGGATCGTGGGTTCAAAACCAGCTTCAGCAACTTAGTGAGGCCCTAAGTAACTCAGTGAGACCCTGTCTCTAGAGAATATACCAAAAAGGGCTGGGGATGTGGCCAGTGGTCGAGTGCCCCTGGGTTCAATCCCCAGTACCAAAAAAAAAAAAAAAAAAAGTCTCAAGCAGGATTTGTTCTAAGAAAGCAAGAATGATCATGATTAGAAAATTCCATAATATGATTCCTCCTAGTAAGAGAGCCAAGGAAACATACAACCATCCTCAGAGAGGCAGGTGGGCATTTTACAAAGTTAGCATTCACTTACGTTAAAAGTGTCCAACCAAATGTCATCTGATGGCCATCTCCTTTTACTTATATATGATTTTTATATATTAATAATACTATGTAGTATAAATATATATGTAAATTTCATATTTTGTATTTATACTGTCATTTCTTATGTCCACAGGGGTTTGTTTCTAGGATTCTTATGTAAAATGTTCGGGCCCCTTAAATGGTGCATATACCCTGTGTACATCTATCTGTGTACTTTAACTCATCTCTAGATGAGTTATAATACTCAACACTATGGACTTGATACATAAATGCTTGTTATACTGTATTGTTTAGGGAATAATGACAAGAATAATATCTGTGTGTTCAGTGCAGAATTTTTTGATGAATATTTTTGATCTGTAGCTGGGTGAATCCATGGATAGAGAATCAGTGGATGGGGGGGCTGACAGTTTATGACTCTTTGTTTAATAGCTGTATGATTATATATACAATTACACATCACTTGATGACAGGGATGCATTCTTAGAAATGAGGTATCAGTTGATTTTGTCATTGTGTGAACATCATAGTGAGTACCTACTAGGATACATGCTAAAGAAACCATCTTCTTTGATCTGCTGTAGACTGAAATGGGGTTATGCAGTGCATATATGTAGATATAGATATAGATGTGTGTATGTATGTATACATTTCAGCTCAAAAGCCAGCATCATAGTTCATGCAAGAACATACAAAGAGACTGTTCATTAAAGTGAGAAGCAACACAAGGATGCCCATTACCTCCACTACTATTTAACACCATGCTAGTGGTAATAGTCAATGCAAGTAGACAAGAAAAAGCAATTAGAAGGTTGAAAACTGGAAATGAAGAAGCAAAACTATTTCTGTCTGCAGGCATATGAAATCAATAGCATATGAGATTATTTAAATCCTGATACAAATACAAAGACTGTTAAGAAGTGGTTTTTATATTGACATTTAGAAATTTGAGCATTGACTGGATATTGGTTAATATTAGTAGATTTTTGTGATACTTAAGAATGATAATGGCATTAGAGTGAAGTTTTTAAAAATTCTTGTCTTTAAGAATTATATGTATGTATATATAAAAGAAATACCTGATTACATGTGTAGCTAATTATTGTATATGTAATTATGCACAAGTATATACAATTATCATATGTTGTAAGGGTCCGGCGAACGTCGGAGGAAGAGACCACCAAGAGACGGGCTCATGCAACAGCAAAAGGGGATTTATTGAGGACCCAATCCAGTGCGCTAGGGCTCCAGGCTTACTCAAGAAGGGAGAGCGGCCAAGAGCCCCGAACAGGGGTTGAGCAGTGCTTAGTACACTTTTGGGGGAGGGCGGGGGCTTTGCATACATCAGAGCAAATCATCATGAGGTGCGGGAAAATTGAACAACAATTCTTAAACATGATTAGCACATTCATTGGCGGGAACAAGTCGGGCGGGAGTGATAGGTCAGTCCTAAGAAGGGGGGTACATTCAAACTGATTGGTTTGGGCCCTGAATGCCTACGTGCCAAACTGCACAGGGTCCCGGTTATTTAACAACTAAATGGTCAGTACCGGGCATTGTCTTAACTGCCTCAGGAATTTCAGGTTCTGTGTGCAGTTCAGAAACTTTACAATACCTAGTCCTTTACATTTTAACTCAGGCTTTGCAGCTTAGAAACTTTACCCTTTCAATGTGTATTATTATATAAAAAATAATATGATGGGAAAATAATTATATTAAGAGTAACATATTACTTGTAAGTGTATTATAAACTCAATAAGATTGGCCATGACTTGATGATTGTGGAAGCTGGGTAGTGGATACACAGAGCTTGTTATGCCATTTTTCCTACTTTTGTATGTCTGAAATTTTGCACAATAATTTAATAGTTAATGTAGTTTAATAATTTAACACAGTATTTAAACAAATAAGTGTTAATGATGGGTATGCAGATATTCATTGCATTATTTTCAATTTTTTTCCTTTATATCTTGGAATTGATTTGATTAGAATTTGATTAGAATCAAAATAATTTGTAAAAGAAATCACAATGAGAAATAGCTGTGCAGTTTCTTAAATGGAGGGAGGACTTCAAAGTCGACAAAACTTTGTTTCTTAAAAATAAAAGAAAAGCAAAAAGTTCTGTTTTTTATTCCTGCTTACTATTTTCTGTAAAATTTGTTGACTTAAATTGTTTCATAATTTAGATAATAGTGATGTGAAGGTCACCTCTGCCCTCTGGGGGACCTGCTTGTGGCCGGGCACAGAGGTCATCCACAGACTTTGCAGCTGGATACTTTGTACCAGCAAGAAGTGGATAGGAAGGGAGTGTGGTGGGAGATCACTCTCCCAACCCTTTCCGCCACACGCACTTGCCCACACTCTGAGGCTCTTCAGGAAGCCCCGGGGCCTCCGAGTTGTCAATCAGCAAAGGAACACGAAGAAAAGCTGCTTAGGAATCATCTTTCCTTTCCTCCCTCAGTGGGCACCCAGGGCTGCCCCTCGTGGTGGTCAGCACCTCTGGCCCTGATCTAGAAACTGCACCCTCCGAGCTCCCCTCTCTGGGGCCACTGCCAGGTTCCCCCAAGTCTAGCTTGATGGAGGGTGTTGACTGACTGACTCCCTGAGACCTCTGCCTCTAGAGAGCTGTTCAGAAGACCAGCTGGTGAAGGCAGAGGAATGCGTTTCTGGAGGACACACAAGGCAGGAAGTTACAACACACGTGCTTCAGGTGTGGTGGGATCCAGCCGACTGTGGCCTTGTTCTGAATTCAAGGCAGGTTAGGAAGCAACAAAACAAAACAAAAACCCATCAGATACTTTGCTCCCAGCTGGCTTTGTTTCTGGACAGCCATGCACCATGAATTTATTCTGGAAGGAGGCACCGTGTCCATGGCTTTCTGTGTGAAATACTCTTCAATATTAATATGCTTTAGAAATCTATTTCAACAGTAATGACAAAGACTGAATTTCTAAAGAGAAAAAAGGCTGTTTTAGGATCCATTCAAGGCACATTCACTAGGCATCCAGTCATTCATTCCTGTAGTCATATCATAAATACTTTTTAGGTTCTTCCAACCTCCAGGTTCTGAGGTTACTTGGAGGTAGAGGCGTGGGTAAGCATGTGCTTTACTCAATGCAATTCAATTAAAAGCCAGTTATTATCTAAACATGTATGCCCCTGTAGGCAGTCATTACCAGGATTGCTTCCCAAAGGCCACATTTGACTCAGTGCCCCTCTGAATACCCATCTCTGCAGAACAAAAAAACGATTCCACGGGAGGTTTAGCCCAGGAGAAGGGAACAGAGGAATAGCTCGGGGACACAGCTCTTTATTTTGACTTCCGAAGATTGGTGGTTTAACATTTAAAAGGCTACTTTCCAGAACATTTCCCCCTGGACTGTCCTTTTGCCCGTTTACAGACAGAAACTATAATAGAGTCCCCAGCATTTCCATCCTCCAGAGCAGGCTTTCTGCTTGACTTTGTGTTGGGTAAAAAAATAGCATTTTCCTCTACCTCTCCAAGGCAGAACCCAGGATGGCCATTGAGGGTGGGTCTTCCATTCTAAAACCAGAACTGTCAGCGAGGATCGGATGAGATCGGGCCCTTAGCCGGCAGCCCTGGGTGTTGTGAGGTCAAGACACCTTCCTCTCCGCACAATTCCCCTTAAAATAAGCCCCAAAGGTCTGAGACTGTGAGGAGCTTCGCTCATTCACTCTCTGACAAATTTCAGTGGGTGTTTTCCCGGTAGGTCCCGCGCTCTGCAGAGAGCTCAGTGTTTATTTGTATTTATTTGTCTCGCTTCTCTCCAGTGTTTCCTGAACTTCTCCTAATACTGTCGACCCGGCCCCCTTCAGATGCCTCTTTTTTATTTACTGACAATCTAAATCTGATCGCTCTGTACCTGCGCATAGGTCTGAATCAGGTTCCCTGATTCACGGAAGCTCTAGGATTGGGGACACCTTCTTCTTAAAGAATTTACAAAACAAAGTAATTCAATAGATGCGCTCAGCAGGAGAGTGTGGGCCACTTAGATTTCTAATATTAAAACAGAGGTGAGAACCGTGGGGAGTCAGGAGTGGCCGTGGGTAGCAGGGACTTCTTCTGGTGTGTTCTGGAAAAACATGGAGTGTTGTCATTTCGGAACCTCCACGTACCCCAGGGATTCTTCAGCCTCCTTTCTTTACTTGCACAAGAAGTGAGACTCAGGGTGGGGCAAGGACTTTCCCAGAATCACTCACAAGCCCTCAGTCTACTTCTTGCTGCAAGGGACTTTTGTTCGAGAACAAAGCCAATGAATAGATAAAGAATATCCCAAGGTTAAAAAAGAAATCTTCTTTTAAAAGAAGAATAAGACCCAGATCAAATAGCACCTTCAGTGCCTACCCAGCCTGGTTTATCTCAAGTTGGTGGATTTGCGACAGTCTGGTGTCTTCTGAGCTAGTACTGAGTGTCAGCACGGAGGTTCTGAAGGTTTGTTCCTGAGCTCCCAGAACAATGCACGGCCCCCAGGGGACAACCAACAAAGGTTTGTTGAATGAATGAGTGAAGGTTTGAATGAATGAAAAAATAATCTATCACCATAGTTGGAGACTCAGGATTGACAATAAAAAAGAATGAAAATAAGATCTGAAAAAGCTAGCTGTATGTTATCTAAAACAATTAAAATATATTATACCAAATGGACATTTTGAGAATCTTGACCCAAAGTCTTTTTTTTTTTTTTTTTTTTGCCCAGGTGAGGAGGACTAAGAAGAAGGTGTGCATTGCAATCTCCCCAACCTGTCCAAACCTTTCATCATTAGGGTCAAACTCTGGGTATTGAAGCAATTAATTAATTTATACTTACCAGATATTTTATGATGGTGGTTTTCAATATTAGAATAAACCGTGCTAGAGAAGCTGCAAGCTGACACTGAAGCAATGGACTAGAACTAATAACCCACCTCACACATATCAAACTTGACTGTCCCGGGCTGGCGGGGTCCAGCTGTGGGGTCTCAAGGTGCAGACAGCAATGATGTCCTTTCCGAGGTGCTCCAAAGCAGCTGGAATCCAGGCGTGTTACCTGTCTTCCCTCTGATAACAACCATGAAAGTTCAATTTGATTTAATTAAACACGATTTAAGTTATTGAGCATCTACTCCACAAATTATTCTGCTGGGAGTTTTAGGGAGAGAGGAATGAAAGGGACCAAATTCCGATCAATGTTGGCTCTTGATATATGGCCTGCCTGGCACGTTGCCTGCAAGACACCAGGGGCAGAAAATTCATCTTAGGATTGTGGGGTGGGAGGATGGGGAGGAGCTCTTTCCGGCGATCAACAAGGGGATGCAGAAACCTCAGCTCACGGAGGACAAAGATGTCCAATCTGATAACACTTCAGTAGCTATAGAGACTTCAGTGACGTGGGCCATCCCAGACTGGCATTTGCAGCCAACAGCAGAGCATGAAAATTCAAAATAAAATAACAAAGAAATGAACACAGTGATTTTTAAAAGGCACAAAGGACTGAAAGATGGTTCTGTTAATAATGATTCTAATGTTGAGTGGACAACCTCGATTTTATGTAAGATGAAAAAAGAGGGAAAGGATGAAGAGAGATACTAAAGAAAGATGAACATTTCAACAGAGAACAAAAACATCATCAGAAAGTTTTTGGTTCCATCGAGACCAGACTCAGTAAGAGAATACACATATGCTGGGCGTGTGAGTGCTTGCCTGTAATCCCAATGACTCGGGAGGCTGAGGCAAGGAGGATCACTCGTTGGAGGCCAGCCTCAGCCATTTAGTGAGATCCTCTCTCAAAATAAAAAATAAAAAGGGCTGGGATGTAGTTCAGTGGTCAAGCACCCCTGGCTTTAATTCCCAGTTAGAGAAAGAAAGAAGAAGAAAGAAAGAAAGATGGACAGACCACATATATGATGGCTAAAAAATGAATCTTCAACATTCAACAGGAAAGAATGTAGAAAGAGGAGGAATAGGGGAATTTTTTTTTTTTTTTATTAAAGAGAGAAAGGCAGAAAGAATCTTTTTTGTAGGTGGACACAATACAATGCCTTTATTTTTATGCGGTGCTGAGAATTGAACCCGGGTCCCGACCATGCTAGGGGAGCCCTCTACCGCTGAGCCACAATCCCAGCCCAAGAAAAGGGGAATTTTTAATCATAGAATATCGTTGTCTGAATAGAAACTAAGACAAATGTTGAAAGCATTTAAGGATCACTGGCCTAAGTTTCTAGTAGTTTTTATTGGTTGAGTACAAATAGCTCCAAGGGTGACAAAAACCCAGTGGCAATCAAGGGACAATTTCTACAGCAAGGCAAATACTGCATGGTGCAGATGGAGGACCAGGCACCTGCCGTGTGTTCTTGTGGGAGACGACCCTGCACAGCCAGGCCTCACACTTCAGCAGCAAAGGCAAGGGTGCTGACCATGATGCTTTGTGCTGAAGGGAATAAGGAAATCGATTGCAGCCGTTTCAACAATGGAGACAAATGTATTGGGTCCCTGAATAAATCAGGAGGTGGGCGGGGTGGGTCTCCAGGCTGAATGAATTCTTGCTCTGAGCTCTCAGGGTGGCCTCAAGCTTTCCACCTATCAGATTTTCCATCCTCTGTGTGTGTGTCAGTTTTCCTCATTCTCACAAGATTGCCGCAGCAGCTCCAGGCATCACATGCTTACAAAATACCCAAAGCCAGTGAAGCAGACGGCATGTGGATTTCCTGAAGTCCTTTAAAAAACAACCAGAATGAAAGCTTTCAGACCCACACATCTTGAATTGGTTAGAATGTTATCAAATGCCATTTTAAATCCAGTTAGTAACAAGAAGAATCAAATTAGCAATTGGTTTAGATTAATCAGGATGCATCTCCATGAGGGTCCAGCTTTTCCTAAATTGGACAGATGCCTGAACAAATCAGGGTTTTGTTGCAAAAGAAGCAGAGGAGGAGGAAGGGCTCTGTGTTGGCAACCAGCGGTGTGTGCCATGACCTTGCTCCTCATTACGTTCAGCAATGTTCACTTGGTGATCTTCGGTTCTGTGGGCTTGGACGAATGCGTGGAATGTGTAACCAGAACCTCTGTAACCAAGAGGGAGAGAGGTGACTTGTGAAAGTGGGTGGGTAGGTCTGTACTCAGCAGCATGCATCTACCAATGTGGGTCAAATGGGAGCGTTTTTGTGCCCTTTGTCCTTGGAACACGTAAAAAAGGTGACCAGGCCATCTGCCCAACGGGCACAGGGAAGCACAGAGAGCAAGCTGCTGGGGTTGAAGAAGAGCACGACTCCCACCCTGGCCCCCCGACCTGCGGTCCTCACCACCAGCTGCGGTTTCCAGGAGGCCCTGTGCAGGAAGCCAGCCAGCCGGCCCCCCGAGTGAGTGCCCTGCTGTTTGACCTGGCGGCTGGAGTGGTTCCCCGGGGTTCCCCTCGCTTTCTTCTGCCTGTCTGCCCTGTGCACCCTCAGCTGGCCAGGAGTGGGCCTCCAGATCCCCTGTCCAGGTCCCTTGCTAGGAAGGAGGCTGGACGCACGGAGGCCCCATTCCAGACAGGACCCAGGAGGGCCTCCAGGATGCCTCTTGACCCTGGTCCGGCAGTTGGAGGACTCGGAGCCTCTTTGGGAGACCCACCTGGCCTCTGTGTCCCAACACAACAGACTGAACACAACGAAGGATCCAGGAACAGTGAGGGCGGCCACCTCGAAGCTGACATTGACACCTGAGGACTGCTGTCCAGCAGGCGAGGCTCTCCGACCTGGCCCGACAACACCTGCGGTGTCTGGTGTCCTGTGAGTGAGCCAACTGCGGCTGGTAGCTCTCTTCCAGGAAGCTGGCACCACTGCGCCACTGCGTGTCCTCAGTGCCTGGGGCCAGCCCCTGCCCTTAGAGTGCCTTTGTGCAGAGTGGAAAAAGTCACCCCCGAGTCGGGATGCTCTATTTCCATCTAATGGGATATTGTTCTAATATGCCATAAAATTGGAAGAGTTAATGTGCAAATCCTTGAGGCGTGAACTCTCAATGGCGCTTCTTAGGGTTGTACAGTGTGCAACCAGTACAGCTGTAACAGTAGCCTCGGGACCCAGTTGTTTTGGGGATAAGAATAAGTCCCATTGTCTCACAATTGGAGTGGGTCTGGGCCCTGTGGTTTGGAGGGGCCTGGCGGTTTGCTAATTTACGCCTTCAACACAGGAGGGCTGCCTTTTTTTCCCCCCCTAAGCACAATACTGAGTGCTTTGTAAGCGTTAGCTTATTTAATCTTTGCAAAATAACTGTGAACAGATATTGTTTTATCCCTATTTCATAGACAAGGAAGTCAACGTCTAGGGAGCTTATATGACTCACCCTAATTGGCACATTTAATGGCATTGCCTTGCTTGAATCATGACCGGGCTGATGCTGAAGTTACCACTCTACCTCTTAAATAAATTCTCTGAATATGTATATATATTTTTTTCAGAGAATATATTATATATATATATATATAATTCTATATGCACGAATGCTTATGCACACATTATTTGTATATTGCATATGCCAAGTCTATGGTGAATAGTCATAATAGTGTCTCTATTTTATTGAGTTCTTCAGGAAAACAAAGAGAAGCCCTACTACGCTTAAAGTGACATGAACACAATAAATATCGCCAATATTGGGGCTGGGGATATAGCTCAGTTGGTAGAGTGCTTGTTTTGCATGCACAAGACCCTGGGCTCAATCCCCATCACTACAAAACAAAAAAACAAAACAAAACAAATTGCAAATATGAAGACCCTGTCTTTTCAGACCACGTGACAGAAGACCACACAGGGAACTGCTTACGGCCTCTCCAAGAGGTGAATCACACGGTGCCTCTGTCACTTGCTTCAGAGGGGACAACTGTGCTTTTGCTCAATTAGGAGGATCAGCCTTCCAAATTAGGAGCTCGTTGGCACAGATCCAAGCCTGCAAGCCCACCCCCTGTCAGCAGTCATCCTTGGGAGCCTTGGAGAGGTGACATGGCAGCTTCCTCACAAACACATGCAAAAGAGGGACCTGCTCACCCAAGAGCCTCTTTTTCTCTCCTCTTTGTGTCCGTAGTCGCAGGGGCACAGTTTTTGGCCCAAGAAAACCCTCTTGTGGAATTCCGGCTGTCTTACCTTGAACTTTGAGGGAGTTGATTAAAACAAATGAGGAATGAAAAATTTGGTTGTCTTGCAAGAGGGATTCTTAATTTAACTGATTTCCTTCTTAATTAGATTTAGCAATTAGGGTTGCACGTTAACCTAGAGCTTTCCTGCAGGAGTCTCATCCTCACCGTGTCTGCCTGGCTGGCGGTGCCGCAGCTGTGTGACTGGCAGTTAAAGCCACATCTCTTCAGAGCAGAGCAGACACACACAGCCCAAACCAGCTGCCCGACTCTGTAATCTGGTCAGATTCAAGAAGCTCCTATAAAGCACCTTGCCAGGCACTCTGGGGTGATGGGAGTGTGAGTAAGACAATCTGGGGCCCCGAGGCTCCCACGAGTCATTTATTCATTCAACAAATGTCTTTTTTTTTTGGTACCAGGGCTTGAACCCAGGAGTGCTTAATCACTGAACCACATCCCCAGCCCTTTTTGTGTTTTATTTACAAACAGTATCTCCCAAAGTTGCTTAGGGACTCGCTTTATTCCGAGGCTGGCTTTGAACTCGTGAGCCTCCTACCTCGGCCTCCTGAGCTGCTGGGAACAGAAGAGTGCTCTCTTCTAGATACTGTTGTCGTGATGGAGGACTCTGCCTGCAAGGCCGGGGAGTGTGGGTGGAACTCTGTGGGCTGCTGATGCGACTGTTTTGGGCGAGGACTGTCAATCACACAGCTGTGGTGCTGTGAGCCAGCTGGCATGAGGGAGGATGGATCTACAGAAAAACCCTAGGCTAATGGGCAATCTTAAACGCTAAATCTAATTAGGAAGGAAATCAGTAAAATTAAGAATCCTTCTTGTAAGAGAACCAAAAAAGGCAGGAGTGTTTTCTTGGGCCCAAAGCAGAGCAGGTGTGTTTACAGATGGTGATGTCGGTGGTGCGTGCCTGCTGCAGGTGTAGGGGGACACCCCGGGTGGTGCTGGCCCCTGGGGCACCGGGGCCGAGGAGAGTCTTTGATTTCTGTTAAGGAACAGGTGGCATTGTCTTAGGGCTCAGATTACTCAGGATAACAAGCTGCATCTGCTGCCCCTAGACTTTTGCATGCAAACGTGATCAGTCCTTCACTCCTAGGCCACTGATATTCAAGTTCAAGGGCAGTAAACTGAGACTGACAGATTCACAGCTCCTTCTTTTTATAACCAGAGTCAAGCAACTTGAGAGTCCCCCAAAACTGATTTTTATTGAATACTGCTATGAGCTGAATGTGTCCACCACAAATGTCATGTTTTGGCAAAAATTTAATGCCCCAAATCTTATGGTGCTGTTGTTTGGAGGTGGGGCCTCTGGGGGGCAAGTAGGATTAGAGGATGTCATGTGGGTGGGGCCTTTAGATGGCATCAGTGCTTTGTAAGAAGAGGGAGAGACCCAAGCTAGCAGCTTGCTCTGTCTGGCCATGTGATCATGCAGCGTGAGATCAGCGCCATACTCTTGGACTTCCCAGCCTTTGGAGTCATGAGCCAAATACACCTCTAACCTTTATATCTTACTGGTTTCAGGTAATTTGTTATAGAAACAGAAAATGAACGAAGACAATGGTGAATTTCTTGCGCCAAGTGTCAGTGAGGCTTTTGCATGAAGAGGAAAGGTTTGTGTCTTCTCGATTGACAAATTGTGCGGTAGAGGGTCAGAGAAGTCTTGGAAAGGAGTGAATTACACCTCCTTCACTCTCATGACATTGAATTTACCCTCGTGGTGTATGAGTAATTCAGAGTTTAAAGAGACAAGAGGCATCCAGAAATTTAATTCCATAAGTTCATTTCACTGATTTCCTTTTGCTAACGTAGCTATCCGGCTCACCTGCACTCACAGAAAAACATTTCCCCCTCTTGTTCTCCTCCCAGTTCTCTTCCCTAGGATCCTGAGGCCCATTCCCCTGCCCCTTCCCTTTCCTTAAAGTTCCATATCCATTTCTCAGAAACGGTGCGGAGTTGGCTAAGTACATTGGCCGGTCTCCTGGTGGGTGTGGGCCTGGAACAGGGGCCGCCCTGGGGCATCCACAGGATGGATGTGTGTGGGTTCCCTGCTGCCTACCCAGAGGCCTGACCAGCCCCGGCTCTTGTTCTCTCCTGGGGCTTAGTGGTGGAAATTTGAAGCCGGTGAGCAGGGCTGGAAAGGAGAGAGTGGTAACAGTGATACTTTGAAAGTGTGAAGGCTGGTGATGAATAAATCCTTCCATTGTTCCTTACAGTCCTTTGGTCAAAAACAGGACTGGCGATCCCAGAGGTGATCCCATTTTGGCTCTATGTGCATATGCCCTCCCGCTGGGTGCTAAAGGTCCGTTACCTAAGAAACACGAGGAAGTTAAAAGTATGTATTGTTCAGTGACCTTGAAGTGTGGAATCGGGATGAGGTGAGGAAGTGTGTCAGCAGAGGCTGCAGCCTCCAAATCCAGGACACCGGTGGAGAGAGATTCCCACGCTCCTTATAAAACAAAGCAAAAATAGTGGTGCACACACCTGGAATCCCAGTGGTTTGGGAGGCTGAGGCAGGAGGATTGTGAGTTCAAAGCCAGCCTCAGCAAAAGCAAGGTGCTAAGCAGATCAGCGAGACCTGTTTCTAAATACAATACAAAGTCGGGCTGGGGAGGTGGCTCAGGCCCATGGGTTCAATCCCCAGTACCCATCCCCCAAAGAAAAAAACAAAGCAAAAATAAACACAGCGGCACCCAGGCTGCTGCTGACCCTCGAGTGTTCTTTTGAACCTGGGGAGGCCACCTGTAATCTGCCACTGAGGAGCAGGGCGGAGCCCCCTCTTGATCCTGACTCCTGGCTCCTGCCTTTTGCTCTGTGACCTTGGCCAGGTTGCTTCAGCTCTCTGTGCCCGGGGTCCTCACCTATGGAATAAGGGGTAGGACTGTCGTGAGAGGATGTGAACCTACCCTGCCAAGCTGAGGGCCTCCTGGGGAGGGACACTGCCTGGTCCCTGGGCGCTGGTGTAAATGCAGGTTAAATACCAGAGGGAGAGGGGTGACCTGGCTGTTTCTCAAAAGGTAAAAGAACCCTAGACACAGAAGTGATGGGCAACAGGAAAGGCTTTTTGCATCAGGTAGAGCTGGACTCCCAGGTTCGGCACCCCCATTAACCAACCAGAGTCACCTGACCTACAGACGGAGAATTTTTCTGGGAAAAAAAAATGTGTCTGTACTGGGCACTTAGTGACGTTTTTTCTTGTCATTATTCCCTAAACAATAGAGCGTAGCCACTATTTACACAGAACGTACACTGGTACATAGGTCATCTCGAGTTGACGGGAAGCCCGCGGGAGGCGAGCATGGGTTATAATCACACTCTGCCACCTGACAGGGACACATGGGCATGTCACGTAAAGGGCCTGGACCTAATTCCCTGCAGATGCCAAGGGCTGAGTGTATTGCCACAGGGTGAGGCTCATGATTTCCACAGGCCTGAGTGTGGGGTGTGCCTGACTTTTCCCTGCAGAGAGCGGGAGCGGGAGCGGGAGAGAGGGCCCAGGGGAGACTGATCATCGTGAGCTTCTGCAGTTTCCTTTCCTGGGATGATGGGTTCATTTCCACAGGCTGTATTTGCTTTGGGTGGGAACTTATAATTAAAAGACCAAGTTGTGCGTTTGCAAGGACCTGGCCTTGAGCAGGTGACCCAAGTGCCATTTCAGAAGGTGCTGCCTGACACAGGGGGTCCTGTGTGCCTGCCACCTGGGAGCATGTCCCTGGGAGGCGGTGGCCTCTTGGGAAGCTCGCAGTCGCAGCTCGGCCCTTGTCTGCCTCCCGTGCAGTCTCTGTCTTGCCTCCTCTCCTGGCCCACAGCGGCACCAGCTTCCAACGTTGAACACAAAGGACGTTTGTTGCATGAAATCGTTTTATAAAGCTGGCCCATTTCCATTATGAATAATCATGACACTGGGGGTGAAGGAGAACGGTAACTCTGCATTTGAAACTACTAAAAGGCTATGATTCATTTTTGGTCTTTTTTATTAAGAAGCCTAGCTCAGATAATTTGCAGCCAAGTTTTACCCTGGAGCTAGTTTCCTCAGTCATGTTAAATTCATGGGGAAAATCCTCCCAGGATTTAGAACTGAAAAATAGACAGCTTTAATAAAGAGCAGGGAAAGGCAGTGTGTTCTAACCATTTAGGGAAAACTGGGCAAGATGTTACTAATAAGCCGTGCTATATTTTCATCCTGACGTTTTCTTCATCTAAAGGAATATGGAGATGAGCTTTTAAATTCTGGATGATTACCTGACAGCTTCCATCTCTAGGGCAAATTATTAGCAAGGGTATCATTTTGCTATTGCCTTTACTAAAAGCTCAGAGGACACACGCTTACCAGAGCCCAGATGGGAAAGTTAGCTCTCTAGGCAAGAGGCAAGCAAACAGAATTGTGCAACCCAGCTACTTCTTGATGCCCTTTTGCAACATTTTCAGACACAGTATTAACTTTCCATTGCTGCAACAAATTATCAGAGATGAATCAACTTGGAAAGAAGAAAGGTTTATTCTGGCTCACAGTTTCAGAGCGTTCATTCTTTGGTCACTTGGTCTTGTTGCTTTTGGCCTGTGGCAGCATAGGACACCACAGCAGGAGCGCATGGCTGTTCCTCTCATGGTGGCCAGGAAGCAAAGAGAGAGGAAGGGGCTGGGGTCCCTATAGCCCTTTCAAGGGCACTCCCAGTGATCTACTTTCCCTCCACTAGGCCTCACCTCTTAAAGGTTCCTCTACCTCCAACCGCACTGCTGGGGGGGACCAAGCCTTCAACCTATGGCCTTGGAAGCCACTTCCCCAAACCACAGCAGAACCAACCTTCTTGTCAGTGGGGCTGGGAGGGGGGTTGGAGGGCCTATGACCCCTTTCTGGATAAGCTCCCAACCTAAATTCTCAGCCTATTCTCCTATTATTCTTCCCTCCCCTTCCAATTTCAGTTATGCCAAGCCACCCCTGGCTCGCAGCTGCCCAGTGTGCTGGACACTCTCCTTCCACACCCCTCCTACCTGGCACACTCGGACCCATCTTCCAGACTCTTCTCCAACATGACTTTCTTTCAAACCCAAACAAAGCTAAGGGCATCTTCTGCTCTTGGGTGTTACCCAGGACCTGCTTTGAATATGGGACTGAGAGCCTGGAAAGGTTACTGGGCAGGCTGAAGTCCACTTGGTGTTCCAGAGAGGGTGAGGACTTTGTCTCAGACACCCGGATCCCCGACCTGGGTTTCTCAACCGCAGCCATGTTGACATGTTGGGTCAGGAAATTCTTGCTGTGGGGGATTACCCTGTGCTTTGAAGGATGTTTGGCAGTGTCCCTGCGGTACCCACAGAATGCCAGCAGCATCCATGCCATACCTCCAACCTGACAATTGACAAAGGTCCCCAGACATTGCTCAGTGCCTCCCAGGGATAATAATGCCCTGGTTGAGAACCCCTGCTCTCATCACAGATCCTCATGGGTATCGGGTGTTTGATGACTATGTGATGAATTAATAAACCAATGCCCAAATGAATGAATCAATGCATTACACGAATAAAGAACTTACTATAAACAAACGTTCAACAACAACACAACAGAAAACCCACAATGTCTTATTATAACTTTCTACACTCATCAAATCAATCTTGAAATCCGTATCCCAGCAGGCAGGCTTCTTTATGAATTGGCTGTGGCTTCTTCCAACTTGGTCTTGTTTGCTTTGCTCTTGAGCTAGGGGTTCTTCCACTTTCTCATGCTTTGTTTTCCTTTCTGTCAATCAAATTCTGTGCTTATGTCAAGACAAACTGACCTCCTTTAAAAGACATCCTCCAGTTTGCTTGTATCTGTTTGCCGCAGTCTGGCTGGGCACAAAATCACGAGCCACTCAAGTAGGAACAAACTTTATTTTTTGAAACTGCCACCAATGCCCCGTACGCGCCCGGGAAGATTGCCGATCTCCCCGAACCCCAGAGGAAGTTCCTCCCCCGGAATTCCCTCCTACTGCACTTCCCCAACAAATGGGAACTCTCCAGGAGTCCTGTAGCAGGCCAAGGTGAACAGCAGGAGTCCAATATCCATATGAATGCAAATCTTAACATAATCATATCATCTCAATGGCTAGCTGGTGTCACCTTTCAACCAAAAATGCCATGCATCATATTACTTGGCTGTGGCTCTTAGCATCTCTCCCCTTCTGTTTAATTAAGCAACAAGCAATGTGGCTAGGGACCGTGCCTGTTAGGTTTGTCCAATTCAACATATGGTTCTTACCCATCATCGGAAAACTGACCTCTAGGCGTCAGCCTCCTGTCTTAGGTTGATACCACTGCAATTGGATCATACCCGTCACTGACTACCTGTCCAGCGTACAGCCATACTTGTGGATAGGCCTATGCACCAGTGGGGGGGTGAGGTTCTTTGCCTCACCTCTGTTGGCCCCCAAAATTAGACCATCACTAGTAGAAGGGAGGAGGATACAGAAATGCCATGACATCAAGTCAACTGACGGCTCTTTAGGAAAAATTGCAACACTGGTGACACATCAGCAACTATACGCCAGCACTACCATAATTCGCTGCATCAACAGATAGAGCACAATGCATACAAGTGATACATAGGCCAGGCAAGTTCTGTAAGCAGTTCAAAGCAGAGGAATCTATCAATATGTCCATTTCCTCCCAAAATAAATCGACTCAGTGATTGAGCATTACTTGTTGAGTTATTATTCATTGATGCATCAGTTTATACAGTTTGTTGTGATAATTATCGAAGAAGTTGTAGTTTGGATTCATCTTTGTCTTCACCGGCACTGGGATGAAGATAGGAATTCTGACAATGATGCTAAAAAAAAAAATTATGTAACATTCCAACAGGTACTAAGAAAACAATTTTTTGAACAATTTACATTATCCTGAACAGAATTATTAAATATAATGAAAAGGAAAGGTGAAAGTAAACAAACAGATCTGTTAACCTGCTTATTTGTACACATATTAAAACAATCCTCAACAGCTGTTTACCCAATTTAAATTAAACCATTAAAATCACGTGAATAATAAAAAAAATTCGGATCCATTTATTCATGAGCGCTCCTCATATATGATATATGGACATACGCACATACAGACATACAACACAAAACAAAAGTGTTGCACACATAACATACAACACATAAGACAATAGTAAAGGCCTTGTAGCTTTACCTAGGTGAAATCTCCATTGCAATGTTTAAAAACTCCATAGTCAAAAAATAAAACTGATCAGGAAAACATTAACCTAGGTCTGTATGAGCTCAAAAATAAAATAGAACTTTATGATGTGTGAAAAAGCAATAATAAAATAGATATTGAAAAAAGCACCCTGGTTATTCACTGTTGCAGATATAAGAATAGCCAAGCTGGAGTTCTGGATATCAGCTGTTATGGATTTGAGTCAAATCATCTTCCTTTTGGTCTGTAGAAATTGTTTTGGTTAATCTCTCTGGAATCCAAATCGGCTGCTGTTCTCCCTGTGGAAACACACAAACAGAGCCCCGACTCCAGACAATCACTGGGTCAGGACCTTTCCATTGTCCTGTTAGAATATCCTTCCAAAGTACCTTAGGCTTATGTACATTTTTTGGATACAAATGTCTTTCCGCAGCACTAAGCCCTGATGAATCCAAATTTAAAAAGTTTAGAGTAAAAAGGGTTATTTTAAGTTTATCTTTGGGGGATATATACCCCTTTCCAATTCCCTCCTTTGGTTTTAATAAGTACATTTTAATAGTTTGATGAGCTCTTTCAACTATTCCTTGTCCCTGTGGATTGTATGGGATTCCTGTTATGTGAGTAATGCCAAATGTTGAGCAAAATTGTTTAAAAGAGGTAGAAGCATAACCAGGACCATTATCTGTTTTTAACTTTTTTGGAACGCCCACAGTGGCAAAATTTTGTAAGCAATGAGCTATAACATCTTTAGTTTTTTCTCCGGCATGAAGGGAGCCCATCAAAAATCCGGAAGAAGTATCAACTGTAACATGCAAATATTTTAATTTTCCAAATTCTGGCAAGTGTGTGACGTCCATCTGCCAAATATGGTTAGGTATCAGTCCTCTAGGATTGACTCCAAGATTAACTTGTGATAAAAATGTCACACAATTTTTACATTGTTTTATTATATGTCTGGCTTGTTCTTTAGTTATTTTAAAATGCTTTTGTAAAGTATTAGCATTGACATGGAACCTTTTATGAAAATTTATAGCTTCTTCTATTGTGGAGAAAATATGTATGTCATGTGTAGATTTATCTGCTAGTTCATTGCCCAAACTAAGGGCTCCAGGCAATCCTGTATGTGCCCTGATATGTCCTATAAAGAATGGATCTTTTCTGTACCAGATTAGACTTTGTATAGTGGAAAACAAAGAGAAAACAGTAGAAGAAGGGGAAATCCTACCAGCATCTTCAAGGGATACTATAGCATTAACTACGTACTGATTATCAGAAAATAAATTAAATACAGAATCTTTAAACATCATAAAAGCTTGTAATACTGCATTAAGCTCTACCTTTTGAGCTGATTGTTTGGGTACTAAAAATGTAAAAGTTTGATCAGGGGTAACTATTGCTGCTGTACCATTATTTGACCCATCAGTGAATATATTTGGAGCATTCATGATAGGGGTTTTTCTTGTCATTTTTGGAAAAACTACAGGATGCTTAGACCAAAAAGACAACAAAGGATTAGATGGTAAGTGATTATCAAATGAAACATTAGATTTACACATGATTATTGCCCAAGTATTTAACTCATTAGCTAACTCATCAATTTGATCCATAGTATATGGAGTAATAATTTTATTGGGAGAAATCCCAAACACTCCCTTTGCTGCTTTTATTCCTTTGAATATTAATTGTCCTACAGCCTCAGGATATCTAGTGAGAATAGTGTTAGGAGAATAAGGTAAATGTATCCACAATAATGGAACTTCTTGCCAAAATACTCTTGTAGGAATATTTTTTTGTTGGTAGTACAATAAATAATAAAGGCAAACTTATATCAATTCTATCCAAATGCATATTTTCCATATATGTTTCAATGATTTTTAATGCCTTTCTTGCTTCAGGCGTTAACATGCGGGGTGAATTTGGATCTGATGGACCTTTTAGGATATCAAATAAAGGTCCTAGCTCTCCTGTTGGTATGCCTAGATAAGGCCTTATCCAATTTATGTCTCCCAATAACTTTTGAAAGTCGTTAAGTGATTTGAGTTGATCTACTCGTATTTGAATTTTTGGTGGACGGACCATGGTTGAGGATAATAGAACTCCTAAATAATTAATTGGAAGATTTAATTGTACTTTATCTATTGCTATCTCTAGATTATAATTTTTTAATAAATTTGTAAGTGTGGCATAACATTCTAGCAATGTGTTTTTATCTTTATGTGCCAATAACACATCATCCATATAGTGAAATATTTGTAGTTCAGGATTTTGATTTCTAAGTGGCTGGATTGCTTTGTTAACATAAATTTGACACATAGTTGGGCTGTTAGCCATCCCTTGAGGGAGTACATTCCATTCATATCTCTGATCAGGACCTTCATGATTTAGTGCAGGGATAGTAAATGCAAAATGTGGACTATCCTCAGGATGAATTGGAATTGAAAAAAAACCAATCTTTAATATCTATAGCTAAAACATACCAGGTTTTTGGTAAAGCAGACAATTGGGGAATCCCTGATTGAGCAGGTCCCATAATAACCATCTCATTATTAATGGCTCTTAAATCTTGCAATAATCTCCATTTACCAGACTTCTTTTTAATGACAAAAATGGGAGTATTATGGGGAGATATGGAAGGTTGTAAATGTCCTTCCGCTAATTGTTGTTTGACCAGATCATGGGCTACTTGTATCTTTTCTTTAGTCAGGGGCCACTGAGGAACCCACACTGGTCTTTCTGATTTCCAAGTAATTTTGATTTCTCAGTGGCCCTTTGTGAAAATCCAATCCATGTCTATTTATTCCTTGATCTATTTGAATTGGTGCTGCTATACCTTGTTCTTGTTCTCTTAATCTTTTTTCTTTCCTAAAGCCCTGTCTAGTCCTAGTAGTGGGCGCGTTAGGATTGATGTTATTTGTTAATGTTAAACCTAATTGATCTAGGACATCTTGTCCCCATAAATTTATAGGAAGTTGATCCAATACATAGGGCTGTATAGTTCCTTCACATCCTTCAGGATCCTTCCAATCTAATACCATTGCACTTCTATGGGGATTAGTCGCCACTCCTAGGCCTCGAAGCGTTTGAGTGGCTTGTTGTAATGGCCAATGTTTTGGCCATTCTTGACAAGATATGATGCTAAGGTCAGCACCTGTGTCCAGTAGCCCATTAAATTCATGTCCTTGAATATTTAGTTTTAGCATGGGGCGAGAATCTAAATTTAAAGACAGCATAGCCCTATCTACACCTGTGGAGCCTAATCCCCTGGAACCTCTTTCTACAGTACGACTGGAAAATTTATCATGTAGGCTGGGTATTATTAATAAGTGTGCTATTCTATCTCCTGGTGAAATTACTGATATACCTCTTGGAGAACTAGCTATAATTTTTATTTCACCTTCATAATCGGGATCAATTACCCCAGGACTTATCATAAGTCCTTTTAGTGTAGAAGAACTGCGTCCCAATAATAAGCCTACTGTTCCCTGGGGAAGAGGTCCTTTTACTCCTGTAGGAATGATTTGAACTCCCATCTCTGGAGTTAATACTGCTCTGGCAGAGGCGCAGATGTCTAACCCTGCGCTCCCTCGGGTTTGTCTGATGAGGGATTTAATGGATAATGTGTCCTGGGCACTACCTTGATGGTGCTGCTGGGTTCCTCCATTGCCCCGTATATTTGTGGTTTTGGGCCCCGGAGCATTGGGCCCTCCAGTCCGTTTTTTGGCAATGGATCTTGATGCCTTTCTCTACAATATCGTGGGTAAACACTTGGTCCTTGTCCATTTTTTGATAACGGAATACCCTCTATGGTGGTTTGAGAACGGCATTCATTAGCCCAATGTCTCCCTCTACGGCATCGTGGGCAAATACCCGGTATTCTATTCCTTTGATACCTAGCTTTGTTAAACCCTCCTCCTATGGGGCAACTCCTTTTAAAATGTCCTGTTTGATCACAATTATAGCATGTTTTTGGCCTGGCATCTAAAGCCTGTTGTACCACTGCCAAGACTTGCCCTTGTTCATTAATGTCTCTACATAATTTAATATATGTGTTTAAATCTTCATGTCTCCATGGTCTAATGACCTCTCTGCAGCAACAATTTGCTTGGTCATAAGCCAGTTGTTTTATAAATGGCATTGCCTGTTCTGTATCCCCAAATATTCTAGAAGCTGTTTGAATAAGACTATCTACAAATTCAGCGTAAGATTCATTAGTTCCTTGTATTACCTTAGATAATTGTCCTTGTAAATCTCCATGCCCCTGTAAAGTTTTCCATTCCCTAACCGCATCTACAGCAATTTGTGCGTATACGCCAGGATCATATTCAATTTGTTGCCATTGACCCTCATAAGGTCCTTTTCCTAACAACATATCTAGATTTCTTTGAGGGTAACCGGCTGCTGCATTTTGCCTAGCTGTCTCCATGCAAAATTCCTCATTGGCAACCTTCCATAACAAATATTGTCCTCCATTTAGCACAGATCGACACATGTTAGCCCAATCTGCTGGCATCATGTCTAAGTTGGTAATGGATTCGACCATGCTCACAGTGAAGGGTGCTTGCGGCCCATAGGTTGTTACAGCCTCCTTTAATTGCTTCACTGTTTTGAAATCTAAAGCACAGTGAATTCGTTGCCCTCCTGCCTGCTCAAGTACAGGGCATGCTAATCTTTGGGGTCCTGCCTCAGGATTCCGTCCATCAATTACAGGAGTTGAGGGCCACTCAGCTGTAGATGGAGCTGTTGGTTGAATTACGCCCTCTGGTGATAGAACGGAGTTAGTAGCAGCCTCCTGTTGTAATTCCCTGCCTGATGGTTGTTTTTCCTCTAAGCTTTCTTTCTTCAAATTTTCCTCTGTCTTACTAGCTCAAGAGACCTTCTCTTTTGTTTGACCTAATATGTTTTCTACCATAGTCTGGACCTCTAACAATTTACTTAACAGTCTTTCGGTTTGTTTTTTACTAGTTTCTAATCTACTATAAAGGTAACGCAACCCAATAAGATAGCATAAAACAAAACTGAAACAGAATGAAACAAAAACGGAACAAAAAATAGTTGTATCAATTTTCTCTTTCTCAGGGCCGAACAACTTCAAACCTTGAGCCAACCATTTTTCCCAGTTTGCCTGAGAAAATTCTAGGGATAGGCAGCTTGAAACAAAAACAAAATAAATCAAAACAAGAACACATTGTTTTTTTAAATGGTCACCCATTCTCTCGCCTTCCCTCAGGGGTGAGCAATTTTACTCACCTCCAAGCTTCAGGCGTTCCCCATACGGGCCACCAATTGCCGCAGTCTGTCTGGGCACAAAATCACAAGCCACTCAAGCAGGAACAAACTTTATTTTTTGAAACTGCTGCCAATGCCCCATACGCGCCCGGGAAGATTGCCAATCCACTCATGCGGCGTTCTCCCCAAACCCCAGAGGAAGTTCCTCCCCCGGAATTCCCTCCTACTGTACTTCTCCAACCAATGGGAACTCTCCAGGAGTCCCGTAGCAGGCTGAGGTGAACAGCAGGAGTCCAATATCCATATGAATGCAAATCTTAACATAATCATATCATCTCAATGGCTAGCTGGTGTCACCTTTCAACCAAAAATGCCATGCATCATATTACTTGGCTGTGGCTCTTAGCATCTGTTCACACAATGATGCACACATGCATGCTGGTTTTGGTCTTGGTACTATTATTATTTCTTTCCACAAACATGCATAGGTTTCCTTCTTGACTAGAATAGCTCCTTGAGAGGACGCACCCTTGAAGTTTTTTCTGCCCTTTAGCACTACTTTGAGCTTTATAAACAACAGATGTTTAGCTTTTGCTTGAAGAGTATTTTTTTTCTTTAAGCAACAGGTAGGTGTGCAAATCTGCAACTTATGTGGTTGTGATGTTATTTTGTCTTTAAGAGGCAAAGGGCTAATGCTTTAATGTCTTGCAGTTTATACAAATGTGAACAAAAGTATTTATGAATGTTATAAGATTTCCACAAGAAGGCATTCAATAGACAAACAATAATGAAGACAGAAATGGCTGCCTTCTGTCTTAAATTCTGATGGTCCAAATGCCACCCAGGATCTTTCTTCATTGCTTGGCACAACTATTAGAATCTCCAGCTGTCCTCATTTATTCTGCACTCTGTAAACCGGTGAGCACACCTTGCATCCTCCTCCAGGCAGGCAAGCAGGGGCTCAACCTTCATGTACTTCCAGTGCTTGTGTCTGGAAATTTCTGCAGCCTCCTGTTCCACAGAGCACTTCTCTCTTTCTCTCTCTTTTCCCCGGCAGTGTTCATGTTTATCCATATGTGCCTCCTACAAGGCATCGGCTCCTTGGTGTCCAATGGCCTTTAAGGGAACTACTCTCAGAATTTCCCAGCAGGGCACTGAGCTCGCCATCTTGTGACAGAGAGCAGATGCTGGAACAGGCTGGGGTGGGGAAATATATCGAGCTCCACGCTAAGGTTTGCCACCCTTAATGGGGAGATTAAAGATGCCTTTGTGCAGGTCCTGCAAGCTCTGTGTTTGGAGATCAGCCTGTTGAGGCTCCAGCCCCTCGTGTCTCAGAGCTTGGGGTCCTCCAGTCCTTCCTCTGTTGAACCTCTGTCCACCCTCCCTTCCACACCCAGCTGTGCTTTCCCATTTAAAATACAAAACCAAGCACTTCTCCTGGCCCTGTCCCCTCTGGGTGCCACCTTCTGCATCTGTCGCCTCCACACCCTTCCCTCCATTCACACTTGGCTGGCGGCCATCTGAACCCCTCATTCTGAGGATGCTCCCACATGTTGGGACCCAGGCCCTGCAGCATTGCCACATTTTATGGCTTCCTCGGCACCCCGACTCCCCGAGCCTGCAGCCATCCTTGATGTAGCCCACCTGCCTCGTCCATGCTGTCTGAGCCTGACTTAGCTTCCTCTCTCTTGAATAGTCCCTCTGAATCTCTTCTCCCTCAAATACCTTCAGTCTCGCCTCCACTGGAGATAGGTCACTTCAGGGTCCATCTCCAGCTTTACCCTTGCTCCCTTGAAGTCTCCCCTGGAGCCTTCTAATATTGTCACATCTTCACGTGTCTATTAAGTGCCACGGCCACCAGCCATGCCCCTGCCTTTGCCCGCTTCTAAGTTCCAGCCCAGGGTTCTGACTCCAGGCGTGCCCACGACCACGTCCAAGCCCCAGTGCAGCTTTCCTTCCTCTCCCATGACTTGCTCCCCTATTGGTCCCTCTGCTCAAGACTCTGTTCCAAGATGGCAACAGAATTCTTATGTGACTCACCTGTTGCAGATTGCTGATCACACTTCTGTCATCTTGACCCTTATTTTTCCCTACATTTTTTATTGGTGCATTAGTTATAGTAATGATGGGATTCATTGTTACATATTCATCCATGCACACAAAATGACAACACACTTTGGCCAATAGCATGACTTTCTTTTCACATTGGGGATCATCAGGATGGCGTTCTCTGCCTCTCTTCTCTCCTTGCTCTTGTCAATACCATGTGTTGGAAGTTCTCTGTGCAAGAATTGCTGTTCCACAAGCTCCTTGTTCTGAAGGCTTTGAAGAGCCAAGTCCAAATCAAACTAGAAATCCAAGGTTCCCTTCCACTGTGACTCAGCTGCATATCCTCCAATGTAGGGGACTGTCCACCCCACCAGACTGCACTCGAGTCACGTGACACACTCATTCTTCTCCAACTGAAAATCAGGACCTTGCTCCAAGGTCCTCTGGAAGCACCCTTATCCTTGGCCCCTGGACCTCCACGGTGCTTGCCTTAGAGTTCCAAAGGCACCTCTTCATATGGTGGTTTTTATGTTATTTGCTCCAAGGGCCCATGGCCTAATGGGCTGTGAGTGACGTGATCTATTTGTTGACCCGTCATCCATCCATCTCCTACCCACTGACCTGCTTACCCATCCTTCCATCTTTTAGTAAACCTGGCTAGTATTTTGAGACTGCCATGCCTAAGGTACCCACTGGTGCTAATATTCTAGAAGTCTGAACATTATTTAGTTTCTATACAGAGAGACAAGCAGGCTTAGTGTATAACATGGGCACCTGTTAAAAAGATCTTTTTTGGGTGTGTGGTACTGCAGATTGAACCCACGACTTTGTGTGCCTGTGAGGCGAGCATGCTACCAACAGAGCTATATTCCCAGCCCCCCTCATTCATATTCTGATGTCTTAAAATTTCTAGGTTGGGACCTACTACTCCCATGCCTTAGGCATATAATAAATTCTCTGTGTGTTTTTCCTGTTTTAAAAAGTTTCTAACTCAATAATACTTAGCACTTAGTAGGTACTCAATAAATGTGTGAAATGAATAAATGAGTTAATTCCTAGAAACTGACAGAAGACTGGCTTAGTATAGGTAGAGTAGAAAACAAATCTCCCTGCCTCCCAGCTTTCCTAAGTTATCAGTTACACACACACTGCCACATTCTCTGTTCCACAGAGCATTTCCTAAAGCAGATGAGCACACACTGGTGTGTGGGGGGCGTCAGGGTCCAGCAGAGCAGGCGAGCAGTCATGAAGGACTCTGCAGCTGAGACTTGTCCCTGCTGGGGCCTAGACCCCCCAGAAGGCCCCACCCCAGCGGTGTCAGCTTTCACTCCTTTCCCCTCTCACCCTCCCTTCCCTCTCACCCTCCCTCCCCTCTCACCACTCCGTTTCAGGCCTTTACCCAATTTTTACTTTTCATCTCCTTGTGTGCATTATAAAATTTTTACCTACTATCGATTCCAGCCCAAAAACACAGGTGAGAGAATAACTAAGTGGAGTAGTCTCAGAGCAAATGTCGTAATCATTTTCAAATCTTCCATGTAGAACCAAATTACATACCAACTTCGATGTTATTGCTCATTTCTTTTAACTGAATAAAAATGGCTTAAATGACGATAACTAGGATGATACCTATGTTTGCTTTAAATTCTTTATTATCCTGAATATAAAAGACAGAAGTCCTCTAGGATATAACAGAGTTCTTTATGTGGAAACATTATTTTTTTACAAGTGAAAAAATAAATACCTCTTGGAATAAAGGCTTATAATGCTAATATGTGCCATAAAAAAGTAGAGTTTTAATATTTGACAAAATGTCTGTGCAAAGAAACAAATGCATAAACACATTACTGCTACATTAAGGCAATATGAAAAGTATACTCAGAAATCTCAGTAAAGTGACAGTGTAGTTCCTAGCTTTAACTCAGCTAGTATTGCACCCGATAAGGTCACGTAGTTTTCCTGACATCCTTGAAAACCTGCTAACTAACCAGCTTCCAAAATGCCCAGTGGGAGTGAAAAATATGTCTAAGAATAGAGAAACCAAAGAACCCCATGGCGGGATCCACCCAAAGAGAATCTAAACACTTACTTAAAAGCACATATCCAAACAAAAAAAAAAAAAAACCAATAAAACAAAACAAAACCCCGCTACACCACACAACAAGGAGGCAGTATCTGGAAATGTGTGATAAGGCTGAGGACCTCGGATCATTCGAGCACAGCAATACCCATGGGTGAAGCTGGTGGCGAGGGCCCAGGAGTGAAGACGGGACCTCGCGGGTGCCAGGGCGCGGCGTGGGTGAGCCAGGCTTCCCTGTCCAGGAAAGCGCTCTCCCTTCCCAATCTTAAAATGTCCCACCAATCCAAAGCCCAAGGAGTGCTTGACTGTGCCAGAGGCCCTCCAACCAAACTGGCAGCATCTATACCAAAGGCCTGGGCACAGCGGGCAGGGAAGGGAAAGAACGGAGCTGCTCCTGGCTGTCTGTTGCCCCGTCCCATTGAAACCTGCACCTCGGCTGCCAAACTGTCTGGAGTCACGGGATGGACTCTGAGACCTGCCTGCATCCCAGTCATTCTTGAACAAGTCATAAAAACAGAAATGACATATAATGACAACTATTTAAGAAAATGTTCCTATTAAAAATGTTCCGCTCTCCATGACCTTACAAAAAGAACCAAGTAAATTCGTAAAACTAATTCTGACAAAGCCTGCCGCAGGTGGGAGCCTCCCTCGGGATGCACCGCGGAGACTTAGGAGGTCATTTGTACCCACTTCTTGGCTACGCTGCCACCTAACTGACACAGAAGACCTTACCTATTCCTTTACTTGATCATAAAAAAACGCAAGACAAAGAATGTGTCCACGTTCCAGAGTCTTCCAGGCCCCCACCCCGGGGGGTGTTGGTTCTGCACACAGATGTGGTTTTGGAGTGAGAACTTGTGTTCCTGTTTTTCTTCTTTTTTCTTTGTTTTTTCAATGCGCATGGCAGATGGGGTTGGGAGTGGGGTTCTCTCCACAGTTGTCCTTCTTATAGTTTACAATAGTGCAGTTCGTGGAAATATGGCGTGTCGATGGATACAGGACAGGCTAGATGACGGTGAGGTTGAGGAGGCTGGTGTGCGTGGGCAGGTAGACGTGCTGCACGTGCTCCACGTGGGATCTGCAGACTGGGCACGACTGGAGAGACAAGAGCACTGGTTAGACGCCTCTGCAGGGCCTGGGTGCCCGCCCTGGACCTGCTGCCTGCAGTGCTCTGAGTGAGTTGTGACCAAGGTGACCTCTGAGCCTTCAACTGCAGAGGTCTTTCAGCTAAACTCTACACGGGCACACTGAGCCAAGGGTGTGGCCCCTCCAAGAGTAGAGGATGACACCTCATGTAAGAGGCCCTATGCAGAGTGGCCCTGGACCACCATGACCAGGTGGATGC
This sequence comes from Spermophilus citellus, assembly GCF_964194105.1. Classification (NCBI taxonomy): domain Eukaryota; kingdom Metazoa; phylum Chordata; class Mammalia; order Rodentia; family Sciuridae; genus Spermophilus; species Spermophilus citellus. The sequence goes on from NC_138186.1 coordinate 9,600,332, forward strand.
CCACGAGGCTGGGAACGCGGCTCTGTCTGCTCGCAGGTAGCAGCTCTATGTTCCTAGGGTCCTCAGCAAGGACATGCCCTTCACCAGCACTAAGGCAGACTTGGGTACAAGGGTCAGAATGTGGCAAAAAAAGGCCAGTACATGGCTGCGCCTGGGAAAATAACTCATGGTCGCAGCATGACCACTCTCAGGAAGGACACCATGGTCCTGTGGACTTGGTTTCCAGCCCTTTAGGAACTTGGAAGCAGCTTCCAAAGGACGAGGTGACAGTTAGGGCTAGGCCACATAAACCCACAGTGATCTTCAGCTGACACTTCTGAGCAAGAGAACCAAGTAAAAAAGTTAAGAGGAAATGTAGAAAAGAACAAAAACATGCTATGTGAGCACCTTTCATTTTTTGTATTAATATCAAAATGAGTTAGAGCCCATCCAAGAAGGCCCTAGAGACATCGGCAGTAATCAGAGTGAATTCATCACATTAATCAGAATGGTACTCCACCCGGGGCAATGGAAGGTTGGCAATGACTGCACTGTCCTAGCATTCTTCTGAAGTACAAGGCGAGTAAGAAGACCGTCCCCCGGGGTCAGCCGGCCCCAGGAGCACGCAGCAGTGGAGGAGGCCTGCGTTCTAGGCTGGATTTAGCCACCAACTAGGTGCCAGATCTGAAGACCACCTTAGGAATCTGGACCTCATTTCCAGAACTTGAAACGAGCCTGCGATTTAGAGCAATTCTGTCGGTGAAAACAGCATGCTATACCCTCAGGCACCAAGCACAGCTACCTTTCCAGGCAGAAGTGGCATTCGCTGCACTGGCCAGCCCCTGGTGGGCACGCACTCACCACACAGGGCTGTGCCAAGGCAGGCCAGGCCAGCCCCTCACCTGCAGCTGGGCGGCGCAGCTCTCGCAGCACACAGTGTGGCCGCAGGGGCAGAAGGTGGAGTCGATGTCCTCCTCGCAGCACACCATGCACAGCATGGCTTCCTTGAGCTTGCGCAGCTTCTCCTGCAGCGCCCGGGTCTGCTGGCAGCTGAAGCCCTCGCAGCTGCTGCAGTTCATGCTGCTATCTGAGGACTTCAGGGGAGAGCTGGGGGGGCTCTGGTCACTCCTGGAAATGAGGTCCACAACGCCGGCGTTGTACAGAGCCCTCCTGGCGTGGTCGTATACCTCCTTGGATGTTCTTTTAATATCGAAGACATACTTCTTGCCGAGGTTAATGTTTTCGTTGAGAAACAGAGATGCCAAGTGGCCCTTCAAGTCACGACTGTACTGCATCATGACGGCGCTGGTCACTGTGTCACACCTGCGAGGAGAGATGGAACATCTGCTTTAATGCCCAAGAGCCAGGGCAGATCCATAAGTCAGACCTCCTGACACTGCTGCCAATATGAAGGTGGTGTCCACAGACATTTGGCGCAGGCCTGGGAGCAGGCTCTTCCCTGGCTGTGCGTGCCAAACAGCCCAACGACTCCACCTCTGTACTGTTCAAGTCCCTCCTATGAAGTACCCAGCAATACGGAGCAGTGACCCTCTGCTCTGTCTCCAGGGCATGAGCTGAAGTCTACAGCAGCTTGAGGAAGAGAAAGGACATTTGTCTTTGAAGCGTTTGCTTTTGTGTTTAAAATGCCGACAATTTGTCCATTCTGCTCCACAATCTGTAGGTCTATTTTAAAATAAAATATTTTAAGGTTTTCTACCAATTAATTTTTTTGGCTTCACTTTTCCAGATATTTTAGTCCAATCACAACTCGGCTTCAAAATACCCTTTAGAATGAGGGGATCAATATTGTTATTAAAAAATCCTCAGTGTGTCTGTAGTGAAGATTCCGGGCAGGACCTCTCCCGGGAGGGCAAGATGACCTGTCATCCTTCTGCCAAGAAAGGGCAAAGCTGTAGCAGAACAGGCCCAGCTGCCCAGGGCCCCTCAGGAGAGGGGTGGGTAGGAGAGGAAGGTGAGAGAAGCAGGAGAAGCTGCGCAGCCCACGTGGATGCACTTTCTGTGGGGAAATGGAACTATGTTGATAAGGACTCCAGTCACTCCATTGTGACTGTGACTACAGAGACAAGATGTCCCAAAGCATTCCCACTTCTTCGATTTGTACAAGATGAAACCACAGAAAGCCACATGTCACCTAACGTTCCCGAGGCACAGAGCCAGCTCTCGAGTGCCCCGTGGTACGTGCCTGTAGAACGCATGCGTCTCGGTGATTGCTCGATAGAGCCCACTGGCCGCCCTGGTGCTGATCATTTTAAACAGGAGCACGATGCTGTTCCCAGACTCCTTGGTGACTGTCAAGTACACGTTCTTTCCTGACTGGGTAGCCATCTGCACCACAGGGTAAGCTATCCTAAGAGACAGGAAGACAGAGTGAGCAGGCCCAGGAGGAGCCTCAGGAGGGTCCCCATTTGCCTACGACGCAGCAGGAAAATCAGACATTCAATCTGGAACAACACCATAACCTTTGTTCCCAACACCCAGGCAGGCCGGAAAGCAGTCCCGCAATGTGAAATACTGGAGCAGGTTTTGGGTGTGGGACTGAAAGAGATTTTCATGGCAGTGAACTTATTTGAAAAACACTAACTACCACATAAACACACTGTGGGTCAACACCAATTAAATGGCCATTAAGACCCGAGTAATTAATGTGAGACCCCAATGGAACATCTCCTTCCTCAGAGAGGACTGCCTGCCTCGCCCCCCCCCCCCCATCTCCTGATTTCATGTCGAGAGCTGCAATGCGCACAGATGCCTGGTTACCTATTAATGGGGCTGAAGTCTTCCTTGCAGACTGAGATTCCCTCGGGTCCCACCCCAATGAGGAGCTTCTGCCCTTCGCTGTCCCTCACAGCGTGCCACTCTATGCCGTAGTTCTCCATGGCAGACACGATCTGCAGAACCTGGTACTCGGCCGAAGCCTGGCTGGTGCCCTCCAGCTCCTTGTGCTTTGCCACGATGCTGCAGAACAAGAGAAGGTGGGGTTACCCAGAGCAACACATCCAAAGACCAACCTGCACAGTCTTCACTAGTAAGGACATGTCGTCGTCATCTGTGAGTCACAAAACCATCAACTACATACTATTGATGTTTCATTTATTTAGCAAAATTACCACATAAAATACTTCTAAGACACTGTTCAAGATGGAATCCATCATCTGTTCAGTCGAGAACACTTTAGGGGATGTTGGATAAGGATGAATTGAAAGATTTATGGAAAATCTCTAAAAACATACATAAGAAGAGTTTATGTGTGGACCTCCTCATGCCTTTGTCTAACATACTTCATAAGCTTCACTAGACTCTGGCATTATAAGGATCATCTGCAACTGAGAAAATGAGTGCTATCGCCTCTTTGTCACAGGCCCTTGGTGGTCCTGCCTCCTCACACCCTTGAGTGTGGGCTGGATTCACAACTGGCTGCTAGTGAACAGAATACGGAGAACTTATGAAATGTGACTCACTCTGAGATCAGCCCTCCCTGAGCTCAGGGGGCAAGGGAGGGAGGCTGGCCAGCACACCACAGGGGCTGCCTGGAAGTGGGTCCTCCCTCAGCTGAGCCTTCACAGGACCAAACTCCAGCAGCCTGAAGGCAGCCCATGAGAGCTCAGGACCCCTGGGACCCAGGGGGGCCATGGCTACATTCCCAAACTGGACCCTCTCAGTCACAGAGATAATGCTGTTGTTTTAAGCCACCAAGTTTGGGGGTCCCTTGTCATGCAGGAATAGGTAACTAAGATGCCCATTAAGACTCTTGATCTCATTCTTGCAGGGATGAAGAAAACACCAATACACATGATAGACTTTTCATTGTAGGAGACCTAAGTTCTTAAAAAGCCAGATGTTTAAGAAATTCTCATTATGTATAACATTTCATATAAAGGCATTTGTTTGTATAAACTGTTTTGTGTTTGTAAATTTCTGAAAGAAACAGCTAATGAATCTTCTCAAGACACCTGGCTAGAATGTGCAATGCCCCCACCTCACAAATGAGCTGCACCACAGGTTCTCTCTTCCCGGACATTCTTGTCAAGTTGAGAGCCTGGGCCCTCCGCGCTGGCCCGGGCAGCCTCACCTGTTCAAGGCAGCACTGGAGAGCTCCTTGGCACATAGCTCCTCGTAGTTATACTTGGCAGTGTTCTGATTATAGTCCCCAAACTTGGTCTGGGCCAGGAGGGCACTGAGTTCCACAGCCTGCTCTGGGGAACACTGGAGGTGGCCTGCCAAGAGCGACTCCTTGATGTGCAGGAAAAAGATGTGCCTGTAAGGAAGGTTCAAACGAGGTCAGACTGCGGAATCACTGGACATCAAACCCAACCTGCTGGGCAGGGGCGCGGCTGAGCGGTGCAGCACTTGCCTGGCAAGTAGGAGGCCCTGGGCTCCATCCCCAGTACCACAGAAAACAGACACAAGGACAAATACAACCTGCGGAGCAATTACACAGTCAAGTACTCGCCTTTTAAGGAAAGAAAACATCAATTTAGAAAAATCACAGTGAATACACTTACCATGATAAACCCTTTTTTAATCATGAACATTAAGACAAAATAACATTAAGACAAACTTTCTCTGGAATAAAAATTGTGACCCAAACAGGACATTTAACAAAGACAAGTTCAGTAGCAGTCAGGTCACAACATGTAAAATACTCATACACCAGTTTCTGTACTGTTTTAAAATAAAGAATCTTCATCAGAAAAACTATCTTGAAATGAATTCTGATACAATCTTAAGGAACTTTTAAAGAAGAATGAGCCTCGGCTCACTCACACAACCCTCATTTCCAAGAATCACACCTGCCCCTCAGATTTCACCTGGGAAGTTCATTAGCATCTCAAGTTCGGCTCCTTGGAAACCAAGCTCCTCTTCCTTCCAGTAGGTCCAGATTCACATTTACCCAGCCTCCCACCTCCACCTATCTAATGGCCTCTGAGAGCCCTTTAGACAAGTTCCATCACCCATCGTCCCTTGTGCCTCCTCAGCCATCAGTCCTGTTCACAGCTCTCAACCACAGAGCTTCCCACCCTCCCGGCTCCCTCCTCCAGACTCTGCCAGCCCCCCTTGCAGGCTGCCATTTCTCTGCTCTGATCCTTCAAGGGGTCCCCACTGTCTGCTAAGGAAGCACCATAGTGGCCTGAAACCCAGTCTTCTCTGCTGTCCCCAGCTTTCCAGCCACAGATGTTATCATGTCCTCCAGCAGCTATGCCCAGGAAAGGGACAATTCCTGTGCTTAGGAACCCTGGTCTTGCTGTTCCCTCTGTCCTGATGGCTGCTCTTCCTGGGTACCTGGGGTCGATGTTGGATATACACCATCTCTTCCTGTCACAGGGCAGGGTGTATCGTAACTGTTGGCGGGATTTAGACAGCTGCACGAAGTTGACTTCAAAGAGCTCCATAGGCACAGGTACAGCTGCAGGTATCTGTGATTATTTGATGTCCCAACCTTAGTTTTGTTCTGTTTGAGCCTGGCCTAACTGTGCACGATACCAGTCTACATGATCAAAAGGCTTGTCCATCACACTTACAAAGTTCTGGAGAAATTAAGATTACAAACTCCTGGGAAATTAAAATTTTATTCATATTGCCCAAAATTCTGAAAAGAGTCTCTACGCTTTCACAGAAAAGGTTGGCCTAAGTTACAAAATTTGTCCCCAGCAATGTGGCACCCTAACCTTACTTAGATGACTTGTGGTTGCCTCTGAAAAGTGCTTAAATGCCACAAACCCCTCCCATTAATAAGTGAGTCATGGCCGCTGGTAATGCTTAGGCACCAGGTAAGCTCAGTCCCTCCTCCACCAAGGGTGACAGCCTTCCTCCAGACCCACGCTGTCTGCTCATACACGCCACCTGTGCAAGACATTCCAGGCAGAGGAAGAGGAGGAAAGAGAACTTCAAACATGAGGAGCCCCAAGATGTCAGGTTGACAGAGCCACCATCTGCCTTAACATTCAAATCCAATCTTTCGTGCCTTTAATAATGATAACAAAATATTTAAGATGATCACACTCTGCCAAGTACTGCAGTTTTCTCCTTATTCAAAGCCCTCGTAAGACACCACAGTAAGAATGCACAACAGCACTGAAAGAGGGTAAACATGGTTTTTATTAACCCAAACATCTGTTAGTCTTTAAAGTATTTCTGACATACTGCTACACTGAGAAGGGCCCCTGCTGAGGCAAAGAAATCACACACAAAACCCCCCAAAACCTGGCTTTAAAATAGCGGGTCCCAGCATTCCCACAAAACCCTGAGTCACAGCACAGCTCCAGCCCTCGGAGGCCTTTCAGATGGCCCTGGGTAGACTTCATCTTGCTAACATACCTGTCTGTCCATCAGGGAGTGCTTTTAGGAAACTACTGGCTGAATGTAGGTTCAAGAAAAAATTATGTGAGAAAAGATTTGAAGGTTAGCACTGCCAACCAAGTCTTCTCAATCAATCACGGCTTTCGTAAAGGCCTCTTTGAACTTATTTTCCTGGTATAAAATTAGAAACTACTTCCTGTCTTATGAAGTAGGAAGTATAGCCTGCAAAAGGAGAGTTTCAAACTTGATTCCATTTCTTTTTCTAAACTACCCATGCCTACTTCTAGAGAGACTGCCAAGTCAGAGGCAAGGCAGCAGTAAGTGACCAGATATCAACAGGGCAGCAGCCTGACAGGAATGCTGGTCCTTTCTCGTATATGGGTCAGAAATAGACAAAGGTGGGGGCGGCGGGGTTTCCTACACAGTCCAGGCTGCATGTGAGCACACCTGGTAAGCACAAAAGCCCTCCTTGCTGTCTACAGCCTTTCTACCTGGCCCTTCCTGCATCTTGCCTTTCATAGCTGCAAAGCCACCTTTTCATCAGATGTGTCACGCCCTCCCTTTGCCCTCTCCTTTTTTTTTTTTTTTTTTTTTTTTGGTGAACTGGGTGAAAGGTTACCAATAACATCAAAACAAGCAGATGCAGTCAAAGAAGTCATGCCTGCAGTGATTTTTTTTTTAAACAAAAGACTGAAAGTGATGACATGTTTATTCAACATAGAGAACATCCTAGACCACAACAGAAAGAAAGCCTCTGAGAAGAGACAATGTTCTTCGACACAAGCAAGCACATGTAAACATGTCCTGTGAATATAGAAGCTCAATTGCATTTTAAAAATTTTCTTGGGGTTCTACTTTGAAATTCAAAGTAATTCAGTAAGTTTTACTAGTCACTAAGAAAATGGATATTTTCAATATATGGCCCACATTTCGGAGCCCAGGGTGAAACATTCTGGCTAATCCATGCCTGGCATCATGTTTAAAATGAATTCACTCTTCTCCAGCATTATGGAAGGTTGGTGGGGTGAATATAAAGATATGTTCGATTTTAATTTCAAGGATCATACAGTGTTATGTTTTTATTTCAAATAACTGTAAATTGCCTCCTTTTAAAATTAATGCCTTTGATAGTGTTAAGAAATAAAGTTAAAACATTTATCTTTCAAGAGTGTCTAACCAGAGAACTCTGCTGCGAACACTGGCTATCCCTACAGCAATCACCAGGTCCCCAGAGCAGAGCTTTCTTTCTTTTTTTTTTTTAAAGAGACAGTGAGAGACAAGTGAGAGAGAGAGGGAGAGAGAGAGAATTTTAATATTTATTTTTTAGTATTCGGCAGACACAACATCTTTGTTTGTATGTGGTGCTGAGGATCGAACCCGGGCTGCGCGCATGCCAGACGAACGCGCTACCGCTTGAGCCACATCCCCAGCCCAGAGCAGAGCTTTCTACAACCCAATTGGGACTCTGCGTGTGCTGGGGCCGAGGCTACTCTGAGGCCACTCTGTTCCACCCTCTAGTTATCTTACAGCATTCTAAAGAGCTCCTCGGGACAAGTATAAAATAATCACATCCAGGCGCATTATTACACTCAGAATTAAGTAACTAACCAAAAACTTCTTTAAAAGAGGCTAGGTAGCTATCTTTAAAAGCTCAGTTACCAGTAACTGAACTGTATTTCTCCCTGATAACCACCACTGACCCTGGCTATGTCCAGACTGTCCCTCTCTCAGTCAGACCCCACCGCAATCCCACCTCCCACACCCCCGTCCAATGACTCACTTAACCACATCAGTTTATTTTACACCAAACTCTAACTGCCAAGTTATATTTTTAAATTATTAAATCAAAACAGAATTGCTATGAGTTTTTTTTTTTTCATTTTCTACTTAGAACAGAACAGAAATCAGTTCAAGATGGATCTCAGGCCTGCACGTAGAAGCCCAACTGTAATGCTATGAGAGCTAAGCATAAGAGAATCTTCATGACTCGGGGATGGCAAAGGTTTCTTAGGACATGTCAGCAAACATCACAGAAGAGAAAAAAATGGGTAAATTAGACTTCATCCAAGTTAAAAACTCCTACTCACCAAAAGGCATAGGAAAATAGGCAAGCCACAGAGAAGACATATTTTTAAAAGTTATAGACTGATTGAGAACACATAAAGAAATTGTACATTTTGAAAATAAAAGCCAACAATAAGAATGGGTACATGACTTGAATAGATATGTCACAAAGGAAGACTTAGGATAGGCAAATAAGTACATGAAAATGATTAACATCAGTAATCAGAGAAATGCAAATTAGAACTACAGCACTCTACCACTACCTGCTCAGGGAAAGGCTGGCCGTTACATATAAAACCAAACAATTACCTCCTCTATGACCCAGCTACTCTGTTCTTAGGTATTTATTCAAGAGAAATGAAAACACATGTGTCTACAAAAAATAACTTGTACTAGAATGTTCATAGCAGCTTTGCTCATGGAAAACAGGTGTTCATCAATAGGAGTATGGATCAACAAACAGTAGCACATTTGTAAAACGGAGTACCATCCACCAATAAAAAGGGACGATCTGCTGATACACACATCAATATTGACAGATCTAAAAGAATATATGATGAACAAAAGACCGAGACACAGGAGCACACACTGGGCTGGGGAAGCCGCTCAGTGGCAGAGAGCCTGCCTGGCCCGCGTGAGGTCCTGGGTTCAATCCCCAGAACTGCAATAGAAAAATAAATATACAAAAATAAATCCAAAACAGCATTAAAATACCCTTAGTTTTATCTGTCAAAACTTAATAAGCAGTATTATTAGGATTTATATACTTCATGCAAATTTTGCATCAAAAGAAAAAAGAACTATCTGCAAACAGGGAGTGCTAGTCCATGAAAGTCATGTACTCAGGAGAAAGTATACTTATAACAACTTATTTTGACAATGCATCAAAAAGATGGATGGATGGGTAGAAGAACAAAAAAAAAAAAAGAAAAGAAAAGAAAAAAAGGATACATACACAATAAGGCATGCATAGTAAACTTAATAGTAGAGTCTAGGCCGGACTGTATGAATGTCGGTTGGGAAGGCCTTCGTATGCTTGAAATTTTTCATGAAAAGAGGCTGAGAAAACCCTAGCTGGGTCAAGATTCAGAACTCCACCTCTGTTCTCCATGAGTAAATCATTACCACATACTGACCAAGTTATCTCTCTACTCATTCGTAAGGAGATTCTTCTCAAAGTCCAAAATACAAAGCCAGATGACTGAGGTGTGTGCTCTTCCTCTGGCCCTGCAGCCGTGAAGAGTGCAGAGCGGCCACAGGGCACTGCCAACTTCAAGGCCAATTACAGCCCCACTAGAAGAGGACCACCACTGGAAAGCATCAAACCTGCACTTCTGGAAACCACTTACTCTCTCGCAGTAAGTCCCTGCCAGGCACCAGTCCAGGCAGTCCAGCAAGCTCTGGCTGCCACCTCCTTCCCTAGGCTGGTCAGGAGAGTGCTCTTCCACAGTGCAGGGCCAGCCAAGGGGCTTTCAGAACCCATCACCTCTTCAATGCCTTTGGATCATGAGTTACTTGCCAGGTCCTGTTGCTGGTATGGAAGAGGGCTGAGACCAGGCTGCAAGAGGACAGCAGAGAAACAGTCCATCTGCTATTCCTGCCACTGCCCCACGTGGGTCACCTTGAGTCTGACTAAGTGCCTTCTAAGTAATTAGATTTTAATTTAAATGCCTTTTAAGAAAGCTATTTGACTACTTCATGCTAACACATAAATATCAGAAATTCAAAGAGACCGAAGGTGTCCAGATGGAATTCTTTGACTAAATAACTACCATGTAATAATGCAAACATCCTACACAGTCTTAGTAAAAAGAAAAAACTGAATGGGTAAGCCAGAATACGGAAATCCAATCCATACTTTCTTTGGAAATATACACATGTCAGATTTTACCAATTTTACTTTTCTGGGGCCTGTTTTGTGTCTGGGAATGCAAAAAAAAAAAAAAGTGAGAGAGAAAGAAAAAAAAGTGCTATCTACTTTTAGGTACATGGGTGATACAAGAGCATAAACGACACCTTTATAGTATATACACATTGCTGCAACTGCTTCTTACAGAACTGACCCACCCATATCACAGTGAATTATGTAAGCATCTTTTACCAACAGACAAGTTAGGAAAGGCTCCAGCATGATTTACAGGCACTAGCTGGAGCCAATCAGACTCTGCTCTGAACTGGATTGAAGTCATCACTTTCATATCTGCCCACAGTTGTCACATGGCATTTTCTCTGGGTTCCATGATGCCATCTTTCCTAGATTTCTATATGTCTATGTGATTTTTTGTGTGTTGGAAGACAGGAAAAAAAGTTGAATTAATAAGTAGTTAAGACTATAAATTGGCTGAAATTAGATAAAGTAAGGCTGTAGCTTAAAATCATCTGAGCCAGGCACCTCGGCACACCCCTACAGCCCCAGCCGCTCTGGAGGCTGAGGCAGGAGGACTGCTTGAGCCCAGCTGGGGCAACACAGGGAAAGAAACCCCATGTCTTACAAAGAATATAGAAAACAGAAACAAAACTATTGAACATCAGAAAAGGTCCAGGGGAATGGCTGTCCATTTTAGATTAGGAACTAACAGCCAATAAACTGGTCTACTGGAATATGGTGGAGGGGGCCAAAGAGGAAGGCAAGGAATGCCATCACTAAACAGAAAGAAATACCACGTGACATTTTTTAATGGTGACATTTCCTTTAACTATTCTTTTTTCTATTTACAGAAGCAAACAAAAACATTACAGTATCTATAAGAAACTTTGTGTTGGTTAACCCCATTTTTATTTCTAAATTCTAAATTCACTGATTGAACAATTGTCTTATAAATCAGCACCTGCTAGACTCTGGAGATGCAATGTTGATCAATGTCAATGGAATTTAGATTATCAGAGTGACTGACAATAAACAACTGTCATGTAAGTAAACTGGGTGTTATAAGCTCCTGAATGCCACAAAGGAAAGACTCAGGATGTCTGGGGGGTGTGTAGTCTCCTGGGAGCTGCAGCACTGATGGCTGCGCTGGGGCCAGAATGTCAGGAGGGACTGAACAGGGGACTCGTCAACCTTGACACAGCTGGCATCACTGAAGTCTTGAAGAACTGCAATGTCCAGGACTAGAGTGCGTCCCTGAACACTCAGATGAAGCACATACCTCTCTAATTTCTGGATCTGAAAATGTTGGCAAAATTCACTCAGAATAGTTATGAATAAATGAAAGAAAGCCTTTGAAGAGCAAAAATTTCCACGATGGTTATAATTTCAGATCTACTTCCAGAATACATTAATTCGCTTCACTTTTTGTTTAAATCAACAGCACCACAAACATCTGCTGAAAAGACCTGCTGTCTCCATCTCTGAATGGTGCCAGCTAGTCTGAACAGGACTCTCCTTTTACTTTTGAGGCAAATAACCATATGGGTAGGACCACATCTAAATTGAGGCCAAATCAGAGACCAGATTAACCCTGCCCGCCAAGCCAAGCCAATACCAGATATGTTTTCTCTGTCTTCAAAGGAATATACTTAGGAAAACATTAAGAAAATAATACAGATGAAGCAGAAGCAAAGTGGGGAAGCTATGGTGAGGAGGCATTCAGAGACTATCTGTTCTTGGGCTTTCAGCAGGGCTCAGGCCTGGTGGTTAATGACACAGTGGGACCCAGAACACAGGGCTTCTGCCTAGGTCCCAGGGCTCTCCCTGATAAGCAGGCCATCCTGCTTGTTACTATAATCTGATGTGGACTAGTATGTTAACCCTGAGCAGGCTACTTAATTGTCCACAAAGGACAACTAAGCCAGAATATTTCAGAACCATTTAATAAACTGTCCAGCCGCTTTCGGTATACTAAATGCACCCTCATGACTTGACTTAGTAAAAAAATCAACTCTAATAACTGGATTGTTACAGCTGCATTTACTCAATACATAAGCACATCAATTATATTTTCACAGAGTTTTATAACAAAAGCTGGAATATCAAAAAGCTTATCAACAAGCTTTATTTTGCTAAAATATCATTAAGGGAAAATAAGTGTTTTTGTTCTTCAGTATCATGCATGTAAAAACAATGCTAATTGTAAACTGGACCTAGTACAACTTCTGCTGCCCTAATTAAAAGGTACAAATGGTGATTACAAATCACTTTATCAAGTTATTAAAGCAGAATGTGATATAAACCTCAGGTGGCATTTTATTAGAGATTTGTATTTTAGCCAATCCTACACACACACGCACACAAGCAAAATTCACTAATATATTAAAGAGCAAATTGAAAGTTTATATCACACTAACCTTTCAATAGGATTTGAAAAAGGAAATAAAATAAATTAAAATTACCCAGTCAAACTAGCTAGACATACTCTTTGAGTGCTATTAGCTATAAATCTCAAGAGTCAAAGTCAATTGAGTCAAGAAAAGAAAAATCAAGAGAGGAAATTTGATTCAAGTTCTAATTCATAAAATGTCTCTTTCTTGCATGAATAAAATGGATTTGATCATTGTACTGACCCAATTACAGGAAAGACCTAGTAGAGACCACCTAGTACTTAATTATACAGTATGAATGCTTTCATAGTACAAATGTATTATGCTATTATCACTTCCGTTGTTTAAATAAAGTATCTGGTCCTCCGAGTTTCTGCAGATATAAAAACTCAATTTGTGTCATCAAAATAGGGTCATATGGAGACCCTGAAGTAATTGCAAAATCAAAATATGACCATACAATAAAAAATCCAATGTTTTGTTGAATTTTTTTTAACTCAACTGCAAGTCATGAAGTGTAAAGTACAAGCTTTCATCAATTAGCTTTATATAAAAAAATTCTGATTAATAAAGACAACTAAAATATTGTTAAACACGGAATGACTTGAATATTTTGTGAGATATTTTAAGAAGCACTAAGAATTCAAAATGCTAGCTTTCTTCAGAAAGTGAATTAAAGATTTCGTCGATCTTTAAAGCTCCATAGCAAGGCAAAGAAGAGATTTCAAATTCAAATGAATAATTATAAAACATTTCTATCAGTTCTTTGGTAAACAAACAAACAAACAAACAAAAAACGACATGTTAAAAACTCCTAGGGGATTTTGCTCACTCATCATTATTCAAAATTCTCAGAATCACATTTTTCACATGCATGGCAGATTTCCAAGTCAAAGGATTATGAAAAACACTGGTGCTTAGATCCAAAGTTTGCTACATTTTTGAAGGCAGTCATTTTCTTTTACTTGACATGCTGCTGTAAGATTTAAGTCTCTGGCATTTCAGCAGTAAATATTAAACATCACTTTCCTTATTTGGCACATCTTTAAGAAAAAGTATCAGTCCAGAGGGAACACAGTATCTGTTTGAAAAAGGAGTCCTCAGGCTTTAGTCTGCCACTATTGGTGGGGTTATTGTTTTTTTTTTTTTTTTTAACAACAGAGAAATTCAGCAGTCTAAACAACAGACATATTTAATCTATCTGTGGGGTGGAATTCAGTTACAATGGCCTTCAAAGAGTTCTTTTATTAAGTTTTCATAAAACTTAAAAACTTTTAAAATTCTGCACGAAGACAGAGCTCTCTGCTACACACTGTAATCTGATACTAGGCTGAAGAAGTTGACTAAGTTTTAAGTAACCCAAGAGGAACTGTTTCCTGCTTTCAGTTAGAGCTGTCTACAGTGACCTGTAATAACACCACTCAGGCGAGGTTACTATAGGGCATGAGATGCTGCTATCAGGAAGTAAGTCTCAGAGCTGCTTCTTTTTGTTTGTCTGTTAAGATTTCAACCCTTTTCTCCCAGTAAGTTTATAAAGACAACAAAAACAAAACAAGAATTGGAAAATGCACCCAGGCCAACTATGCAGCCCCCTCTTCACCTCAACAAATAGAGTATAATACAGGAAACCAACTTAAGTTATGAGGAACTCAGTCTTCGGTAACACAAATTTGCTGGGGGACATCTCTGGGAGGATGCAATGATCCCTTCTAAAAGGAATCAAAGGTGTATTTGACATTGGTTTACTTTAGCCTCACTTTACCTCGTCTGCTCCTGTAAGATGAGATGAGGTTCCACGAAGAACTTGACTCTCAGCTTAAGCCGGTAGGGCGCTAGCCCATCCATCTGCTGGGAGATCCGGTTTCTCAGATTTAGCCATAAACTTTCACCTTTGCTACCCGTAAACTGCAGTCCAAAATAATCAACTTCTATGATTCCCAATCTCCTGCACACCTAAAACAAAAATGAACGCAGCATAGATGAGCAAATGGTACACAGTTAGAGCAGACCCAAGGGCTGTCTGTATCCAAGGCTGCCCCGTGATTTCTACAAAGTTCAACGGTGCTACAATTCCCCGGGGAAACTGGGGAAACAAAATTCTAAATCTGATGTCGAAACCTAGCTCTGGAATGGAAGCTCGTCCTACTTTGACTATCAACAGCATGATTGACTGCAGTAGAGAAAAAGGAGTCCCCCAAAGTAGCCATGTAGAAAGGCTGAAGGAGGGGCAGCCACAGGGTAGTTTCCCTCTTAATCCGATCTCTGGAATTCCCTCCACCAGCACAATCTGCACAGCTGATTTGGCAGCTTTATTATCTGGACAATTTTAACCATCTGGATTCCAAAAAAAAAAAAAAAAAACAAATTGAGGAAAGACGCCACAAGTGTCAGCTAAGCTTTTTCCAGCTAAGCGGTTTTCCAAACATCTCAGGTCTCCAGGATTTGAAGGCAGGGTGTTTCACAGGGATCAAAGGCTCTGTCTGCCATACCAACCATTCATGCACTGTAGGGCACCTTTCTTCACTCTCACCGAATCACATGCTTGAAGACAACCAAGCAGTAGACAGCCCAAACCTCTCCAAGTCCTCTCTCCCCCGCAAATCCGAAGCAGGTGAACGGGCCATTTGGAGAAGCAGAATGAGACAAGGACCCGGCTTGTCTACCAAGGAAGCCCGGGACCCAAGACTATCTCGAGCCACCCTATCCTGGAACACGAGTGGCGCTGCCAGGCCCTGCGGGGACCCGTGGGCGGCATCACGCGCACACCTGCAGCAGGTGTGCTGGTCCACCTTGTTTGGGGAAAGTAACGGGTTAGGGGACAGGGTGGCAGCTCCCGGCTGTACCCGCGACCCCGGCGCCGGGGTCCCGGGCGTGCGCGTCCTCCGTGCCCCACATGCACGCCCGGCGCGCCCCACGCCCGCCGGGAGGAGGCGGCTCGAGCCGGGCGCCTGGGGCGCGTTCTCCCGGGCCGCCGCTGCAGCGCTGCGGGGCCCCTGGCAGGCACCGGGCGCCTGACACGCTGCGAGGCCCCTCGGCCTCGGGGTGCCGGCCGGGGCCCCCAGTCCTCACCTGGTTGAGACAGTCCTCGCCGTTGGCTTTCGCCTCCACCTCCACCTCCATCAGCACCGCGTCCGGCCTCGTCACATAGCACAGCATGGCTGGGGCCGCTGCCTCCTCTTTGGTGTCGCGGAGCTGCAAGGCTCGAACCCAGTCCCGGGCTCGACCAGGGTTGGCCCTCTCTAGGCTGCAGCCCGGCACACACCGGCCCTGCACCCCGCGGTCGCTGCTCCCGTCCCCGCCACCCCCTCGCCCGCCCAACCGGCTGCTGGCTCCCCGGCCCTTGGCGGCGCCGCACTCCAGCAGCCCAACTGCCTGCGCCGCGACAGGGACTCCTCAGATATAGCGGCCCCGCCCCCTTCGGCTCGCGCCCCCGCCAATCACAGCATCCCTGCCCCTCCTCCGCCGCCCTACCAGCCAATAGCAGCGCCCGCTCGGCTGCAGCCCCGCCTCCCGGCGCCGGCTGAGTTCCCCGGGCCGCCTGGGGAGGTGGCAGCTTGTGGGCGCCGAGAGCTGAGGGAGGAGGGAGGGCCCGGAGCACACCCGCTGCCTCTGCCCGCTGGGCGACGCTGCCCCGAGCGAGCTCTCGTCCTGGGCTCCAGGCGGGGACGCCTCCCTGTCGGCGCTTGAATTTAAGATAATTAAACGCTTCAAGCTGCCACTCTTCTCCAGTAGCGTGGGGTCACTCCAAGAACGCATTTCGGTTGCAAAAGGAGAAAGGAGCAACCCAAAGCCTAAAGAAAACTATTTTCCACCTGGATTATCCACAGTGGATTTTTAGAAGGCAGACTTGTTCTTTAGTTCAGGACTTCCTCATTGAAAAAACAAAATCCGCGTATAAAAGTTTTTGCAGTTGACCAATAAGCCAGGGGTAGCTTAAAGTTTCTTAAATCAACCCTTTCCAAGGGTTTCTATGAACTCCATTTTGCGGAATCAAAACACCTTACTGCGCACTAGGCCTTCTCTCTCTCAGGTTGCCCATCCTATCTCTCATCTCACTCATTCATTAAACATTCACTGAGCTCCTGATACCTTGCCTGTCCCTTCTGTTTGACAGCCGGTTGTTATCCCCATCTTCAAGGTAAGGGGCTCATCTCAGGATCCAACAGTTGGGATAACCGCAGTAGTACCTATTAATAATTAAAGGTCCACAACTCATCACTCATTGACCACCCATTTACCTCTTTGCCAACCTTTTACTTTGCCTACCTATTTGCTTTCTTAATCCTTTTAACCAGAAGATGTGGTTTTCAGCCTTGGACCTTGGAAAATTTACTTCATCTCTCTCAAGCTGCTATGTCAACAGTAAAATGTAGGCCAGACATCTACTCTGCCTTCACCTAGCATTTCTGTGAAGTATATCAAAGATAATAAAGCTCCTAAGAACATTTAAATGCCCCCCGTATATATAAGGAGGACTGTGTCAGTTCTGGCACTGCTGGCTG
This sequence comes from Spermophilus citellus, assembly GCF_964194105.1. Classification (NCBI taxonomy): domain Eukaryota; kingdom Metazoa; phylum Chordata; class Mammalia; order Rodentia; family Sciuridae; genus Spermophilus; species Spermophilus citellus. The sequence continues at coordinate 9,617,452 of NC_138186.1, forward strand.
ATGATTTCTGTCCCTTCCCCTTTCCCAAACATCTCTCTCAGTGGCCTTTATTTCTGACTACTCTGGAAGGATATCAGAGCAGAGGGCTACAGGGAGGGAACTTACCATAGTCCTTCACTAAAGCCAACTCTGGGGAAAATTGTTTTGTCGAAGCCCTGCCCCACAATGATGCAGAAAGACGTTGACAATGTCACATCTCTCTTCATGTCTTATGAATATGTGTCACAGTTATTGTGCTGCTACACTACTCCCTGGATGCATTAACTCTTGTTCCTCATTCCCTTAATTCCAGGTCACTAATCTGGGAAATTTATCTGGAAGATAACATTTGGGTCATTGTTATCTAATCTATGCTTAATTCCTAGAAGTTTCAGAACAGGGAAAGGGGACAATATGGAACCCAGTTGTATTGGTTAATATTTCTGTTTGGAAAGACAAAAACTAAAGGTAGCTAACAAGCAAAATGGAATTTAGTGCATAGATTATGGGTGCTCATAGAATCAATGGCGATGGGGCGTGGAATTGTGGAGAAAGAGGAAATATTGGTTGGCTAAGAACAAAAATTTAAAAATGAAAAAAAGCAAATACCAACACCAAATTATCATGTTATGCAGCAACTGATTTAAAAATAACTTATATTTTTGGTGTTGGCAAGGATTTTTTTTTACAAGAAGAGTTCACATTTATTTTTAAAAATAAGTAGCTAAAATAGTTTGCAGAAACAGAAAATGTCTAGCAGTTTTTAAAAATTTATTTTTAAAAATTATGTTTTTTTTTTCTTTTTAACAATCATCACTTACAAAACAGTTGGAGGGTTGAGATTGACAGGGATATTTCTAATCCAAACCCATCATGCTCCTATTATGGAATGGTTGGTAAAGATTCCAATTGTTGTGAAATTAAGAATCACCAGGAAAAAAAAAAAAAACTGAAGATAAGAAGAATTTCTTAAAGCAAAATAAAGCCGAAAACAGGAAAAGGAACATTTGGGGAGGGGGAATGAAATCCTCATGTCTAAGAAGATAAAGAATACTGAGTGGGATGTGCATGTCGTCTCAGCTGCTTGGAAGACTGAAGTAGCAGCATAGCTTGAACTCAGAAGTTCTAGGCCAGCCTGAGCCACCCAGCCAGTCCCCCATCTCTTAATGAAAAATAATTATAATATTTGCTTCCATTAGCATATACAGGATATATGAGATGATGATCTCTCTCTCTCTCTCTCCCTTCTCTTTCTGATTTTTCTCTTGTCATTTCTTCCTTGAGTGGAGATTGGGAGAGACTGGTTAGTCAAGGAATGGGAAGGCTGAGCGAGCTGGTGAGGAAGCGCATTATGTTTAAAAACCTTGGTTAGGGAATAGAAACCCACAGTGGAATTACTTCCTAGAGGATTCCACCATCTGTTAATGTTACAGAACTTCTGGAGCCAGTTTCAAACCCCAGCTGGGTCCAACTTCAAAATAAGAGACTCTGAGCATCCGGGGCTGGAGGTGGGAAACACATTGGATTGGGCTGCGATTGCAGCCAGAGAGGTGCTGTGGATTATTGGTGTCTGTTTTCTTTGGCTGTCAGTTAGCTATCATCTTTAAAAGATAGTATGACAAACCAGCTAGCTTAGTAAAAGGGTTGCCTGTATGAATGTCGGTTTTTTTAAAATAGAAACTATAATGAAGTGGTAGTGCCCAAGCACCTCGGGATTTTCTCTGTCTCATAGTAGGTCATAAGACTGGGTGCTAGATAATATTTGTAGGACGCGATACAGAGGTCTTCTGGCTACAGAGTCTTGCAGTTGAGCCCTTGGGCTGCCCTGGATGTCTGGGTATGGATTTCTGCTCATTTAACTCTCAAACATTGCTTGCACTGCTGTAGAAACCCATTCAGTTCCCAGGAAAGGCCCTTGGGAAGAAGAGCCTTTGTCACCTGCCACACCCTCTTCTTTGCCTCTCCATGTTCATTTTTGTAGGAGGGAAGAACAATTAATGAGTGGCTGGAAAACTGTCCTCTTGCTTTCCACACATTATTCAGGCTAATTATTCACATAAGTAACGCTTCATCAAGCCCAAGTGTGTTAGAATGTGTTGAGTGAGCTGAAATTTCTAATTTGAAATATTAGCCTTGTGAGATTCAGGAGTAGTTTAATTTGATCCTAGTCTACCATCAAAGCAGAACGTCTCATTTCCAAAACTAGATGTTTAAAGGCTAAAAAGAAGAAACAGAGGGAAAATAGGCAATGCCCATATCAAAAACTCTGGGAGATCTAAGATGGCATTATCTTAATTAGCTAGCTGTTGAGGTGATTTTTTTTCCCTAGTTATGTGAGAGTAGTTACTATTCGTGGTAGACTAGTTGAAAAAATCAGAAAAGCACAGAGAAAAATGAAGTACTTGTCATTTTATCAAGCATTTTTATTTGGTATTGATGTTCTACTGTTATACTTTGCATAGGCTGTGCTCTAAATATTGATTACTACATAATCCAAAACTGCACATTAATTTCTGGAAGCATCTTAAGAGAGCGAGAGAAATTTAAGATGTGGAATTGTAAACCTAGTATCATGACTATTAGAAAAATTATGATATGGGGAAAATTATAACTACAAAGAACAACCAACACACACACACACACACACACACACACACACAATCTCAACTATTACTATTTTTCAATCATTTTCTTCCTTGAAATACTGTTTTCCCATTTGTTTTCTTCTCACTGCTAAAATGCCCTGAAAGGCCACATTTTGTGATAGGCTTCCTTCTTTGGCCATGTATCATTTGGTTGATGCTCAAAGAGATGCTCAAACCTGGGAGATAATTGCCAATGTGGTACGTTTTGTTTAGTGACAATATTTTGATACCATCTTAGCTGGTTATGTTCTATAATGGAGTATGTGAGGCTGGGTGGCTTATAAAGTATAGAGATTCATTTGGCTCACCATTCTGGTGGCTGGAGGGTCCCTGCAGGGCGGCCTGGCTGTGTTACAATCTTGCAGAGGAAACGGAAGGGGAAGAGGGCATGTGCCGAAGGTGAGCAGAGATGGACAAACTTACTCATTGACAGCCGCTTGGCCTAGGAACTCAGCAAGTCCCACAAGACCTGCATGAATCCCTTCAGAGGGCAGTGCCCAAGACCTCACCACCCTCTGCTAGGCCCCACCTCTTTAGGATCCACCACTGCACCGGGACCAAGTTTCCAGCATTAACTTTTCAGGGACAAACCACATCCAAACCTCTAAAATAGATACGTATCTTTTACTCGTGGAAATGATCCATAGTTAAGCATGAGGGTTGTTATTTTTTTTTAATTGCTTATCAAATTTGGTGATAGTATGTGTTGCTCCATCCACAACAGAGCTCACCCATTTTTCTGATTTTGAATAAGGTTAGACTGTTGCTGGGGATGCACTTAGGATCGGGGACTAGACAACAGAATTCCAATCTACCCAAGGCTGGAGCTTAGCTCACAGCCCATCCTAAAGATACCCCTCCCACCCTTCTTGCCTGAGCATGCCTTGGCCTGCAATTTGTGGATGGGTGTGACAGAATTTCCTGGGGCTGGTCATTCCTGGTACAAATAGCCCTGTAGGAAGTTTCAACTTGCAGGAGGAATTACACCTGTTAGAAAGATTACAAAGTACCAAAAGATATGAAATGGGCTTCATAAAAAAATGCCTAGCTTTAGATCAGCAACACAGAAAACAAGATAACAAAAACTGAGTACTTTGAAATGAGGCAATTGCTGGTTAAACTTCAGTTGCACCACATCTTATATTTCCCACCTTGGAGGATGTGTTTACTTTATTCAGGAAGGCAGTGAATAAAGTAAACATATCCTCTTTTCCCCCACAGGGGATTGAACCCAGGGAATTTTTTTTTTACCACTGAGCTACACAGTCCTTGTATTTTTTTTTATTTTGAGATGGCCCCAAGAAGTAGCTAAATTGCTAAGGCTGGCCTTGAACTTGTGATCCTCCTGCCTCGGCCTCCAGAGTCACTGGGACCACAGGCATGCACCTCCACACACAGCTCTCCATTACCTTTTAAAGTCTTTATTGTATCTGAAAAACTGGTAGAAGCAAGGAGGACCAACACCACATCTCTTTATCTTGAGCCTAATTTAGATGGAAGGACTTGTAATATAAAGTTATAATTAGCTGCACTGTATTGGATTAGGACAATAGTACTCATGAAAACAGGATCGCCCTGGAGTTGGTATCACTGATCTTGTCAGGACTGAAAGACATTTAGATCTGCCAAAGACACATTGCCCAAGGCAAAGATTTCAGGAGAAGGATAGATTAAGAATAAGCTATACTTACATTGAGAGGTACTTTCAGATAATAAAATCATCCTGCCCCCCCCTTTTTTTAGCTCTACTTTAGTCAATAAGAGGCCTTTTACAGATTGTAGTTGTTTTTAGACATCTTTAAATATATATTTTTAAATCTCATCAAACTGTGAAATGTTTACTTGAAAAACTGCAAGTCTAAAATTGTACATATATGCAAAATATAAAAAGATGACTGTTGGGTGCAGAGCAGGCTGAACTGTGTTGTCTGCAGGGCAGGCTGAACAGATGCTGGCTGCAAGATAGCCCACACACTCAAAACTCCCCTCTATCTGGTCCTTTATCACCTGTTTGTGTCAAGTCCCGCTCAAGGCTGAGCACTCAACCCCCCTTGGGCCAACAAGGCAGCTTGCAGACCCAGAGGCCCCATTAGATTTGGGCTATAAAAACTCCCTCCTGCCAGGCCCCTCTCTCTCTTGCTCTTTCTCTCTTGCGCGCTGCGCTCTCTCTCTCTCTCTCTCTCTCTCTCTCTCTCTCTCTCTCTCACTCTCTTTATCTTTCTTGCGCGCGCTCTCTGTCTCTCTCTTGCTCTTGCTCTCTCCCTGTTCATCTCTTCTCTTCTCTTCTCTTCTCTCTCTCTCTCTCTCTCTCTCTCTCTCTTTCCTTCCTTCTTTTCTCTTTGTTGCACTGCTGCAATAAAGATCTTTTGGTCGCTCCGAGTGTTGTGGTCACTTTCCTTTCAATAACGTAGGCAAAATACTTGGGGAAGAAAATGTACAGTGGCAGAGTGACATGTTTCCTTCAAATTGCTCACCTATGCCCTGTGCCTCTACCATCCACCTGATTTCATGCTATGAAATCAGTTCTCTTAGGAGACAAGTCAGGTTGGAGGATGATTGATGGGACTTGCTGTATCAAGTGAGACTCATTTTATAAGATCAGTTCAACCAGACAGACATGGTGGCACACTCTTGTAATCCCAGCTGCTCGGGAGGCTGAGGCAGAAGGATCATAATTTGGAGGCCAGCCTCAGCAACTTAGTAAGATTCTAAGCAACTCAGCAAGACCCTGTCTCAAAAATAATATATATTTTTTAAAAAGGGGCTGGGAATGTGTCTCAATGGTTAAACACCCCTGGGTTTAATCCCTGGTATCCTTGGTTCAAAATCAGATCACTCCTTAAAAATATATAATTATTTATTGCTATTAGAATTTTAGCATACATCATTAAAAGGAAAACATGTTATCAATAATTAAGGCTATCCTAAATATTTGCGATGGTGTCTTTCAGTACTTATGCAATGTTAACAAAATAACCTTACACATTAAGGCTTAAAACCTATATTTTATCATTTAAAATTTTTGATTTGACATAATTTAGACTTCAGAATAGAACAAAGAATTTCCACATAATTTCTTACCAGAGTCCCCACACATGGAACACTTTTTTAAAATATTAGTTTGAATTTTTTTTTCTGTGTCTGATTTTTCCTGAACTATTTGAGGGTAAATTGCAGACATAATGATATATTTGGCCCTAAATACCTCAGGGACACTGATTAATCCAAATTAGCATATTTTCTTACAAAGTCATATACTATTATGCTCATCAGGAAATTAACATTGATGGACTATTCTAATAGCCAGATCCTATTCATATTGTACCACTTATTTCATTAATATGTTTTATCACAAAAGAAAACCCCTCCCCCCAGATTGTGTGTAGCATTCAGGTGCCAGGTCTAGCTCCCCTTAATCCGAACTATTTATCCATCCATTCTTTTATGAATTTGGTATTTTGAGTACAAATCTTGTAGCATTTCTCTTGACTAGAAAGTAATCATTTTTAAGGTAAAAGCAAAGACAGCCCCATGTAGCACATGCATTCCAAAGAAGAGTAGACTCATATGAAAAGCTAGGCCTTCTTCTCCATGTCCCCCACACACTTCCCCTATTTCTAGGCAAGGTCTAAATCAGTGGTTCCCGTAAGAGGCTTTCAGACCTGGAGTGGTATTTGGAGGTCACCTTTAAGTACCCTGACACCCTGTCCTTGTGCATCAAATTTCCATTATAGGGGTTGAAAGTGAACTTGGAGAAGGGTTGGCTGTGCTTCCTGGCCTAACCCTCACATTGCAGGATTTCCAAAGCTACTCAGGCCCTCGTCACTAAATGAAATCAAACTAGGGAAGGAGCCCACCTCCCACCATTCCTTCCCTCCCTCCCTCCCGGGGGCTGCTTCCTAGTTTAAATGACCTTCCTGCCTTCTCTCACTATGAGAGAAGGGTCAGTTTTTGACATTGCTTCTCTGACCATTCATGACCTAGCTTTCATCCCCGCTTCCCGTGCGGCGATGGAAAATGAAAGGTCACCTGGATGAAGCTGCAGGAGACACGGGTTGGAATACAATAGGCAGATTCTGCACAGATGCTTTCAAGTGCCTCAGCCCAGCTCCCAGGTCTTACTTTATAGAACTTGAGTCTTTGTTCCCAGATTTCACGAAGAGCAAGATTCTACAGTGGGCTTCTGGGGTGAGTGGCAACAGGAACTCAGTGTCTCCCACGCTCAGTCCAAATCATGTTCATAAAGAGCAGAGGATCAGATACGCAGACACAGAATCTGCGGGTACAGGCAGAGCCTTCTCTTTCCTCTCCCTCTGACTCAAGTTTTAACAATCGGCACCGTGTTAGGCCAAGGATGTAAAACACACACCTTATCTACATATCAAAATAACACAGTGAAATACAGTCAAATGTGAGCTGTGCTTATTTTGATTGGTAGGCATTTAAAAAAAGCAATAATAATTTTAAAAGAACCATCTGATTTTATTTATTTTAGAACTCCATGTTAATGAGTGGCCATTGCTTTTCTTAGATAAAAATGATACCTTAAAAGATTCCAAAGCAGGTGTGGTGGTGCACACCTATAGTCCCAGCACCAGGGAGGCTGAGGCAGGAGGATCCCTTGAGACCATGAGACTTGTGGTCAGCCTGGGCAGAGAGACCCCATCACAAAAATAAATGAATAACCCATGCACAGTGGCACATGCCTATAATTCCCACAGCTTGGGAGGCTGAGGCAGGAGGATCTCAAGTTCATGGCCAGCCTCAGCAACTTAGTAAGACCCTGTCTCAAACAGAAAATAAAAAGGGCTGGGAATGTAGCTCAGTGGCAGAGTGCACCTGGCTTCAATCCCCAGTACCAAACAACAACAACAGCAATAAAAATAAATAATAAATAAATAAATAAATAATTCAAGCGTTACAGTTCCTTAGAGTTACTTGAAATATTAACGAGGCATTTTAAACTATCCAAAGAATTGAAACTTGGATATGGAACTCTGGTACGAACAGGCTGAAACTCCATTAGTTGCACTTCAAAGGATAAATATTAATATTATTCTACCCACTTTGTCAATTTAAGGTTCTGATTAACTATTCAGGTTATCTCCCCAAGTAATGTTTAGCAGGTATCTTTATTTGGACAAGTAGGTTACTGGAAAAGTACTAAGGAGTTCTGAGTAGGAGTTCTGGTTGTCTTTAAATTCTACTGAATCCATGGTTCTTATTTTAAAAACACTATGCATTCTCATTACCTGAAAAGCCTTTGAACCTTGCTAATTATAACAATCCCATCATGATGCCCCAGGCAAATGTTAAAGTTCTTCCAGTAACACTAATGCACGGGTTCAGACCCACAGGAAGGAACAAATTTAACTGGAAAAACAAGCTATAGCCTGCCAAAGGCATTTTTATACAGAAGGATGTATCTTTTGACACACAGAGAGTTAGTCTATGCATTTCAAGAGCAAAATAAAGCTAAATTAGAGGGTAGGTTATTTGTTTCCAGCCCCCAAGTTTTCTCATCCAGCTTCCCTGAGACCAATGGATGTCATCGGTTGAAATTTGCTAAGCTGTCAGTTCAACAGGCAGGAATAGCACATTTGTGTTTTTTTGTGTGTGTTTTTTTGTTGTTGTTGTTTTTAGTTTTTTTTTTTTTTAAGTTGTAGAACAACACAGTAACTTTATTTTATTTATTTATTTACTTTTATATGGTGCTAAGGATTGAACCCAGTGCCTCACACGTGCTAGGCAATCACTCTCCCACAGAGCTACAACCTCAGCCCCACATTACTGGATTTTAGTGCCAACCTTGCAAGTCACAGCCACAGGCTCAACTTTCTCAGCTGCAAAGTGGAGTGATGCTGCCCTTTTTACCCACTGAATGGTGTAAGACAGAACTAACGTGAGCTCCATGAAACTACCACCCAACAGGAAGCAGATGTATTTTCCTTAATGGACAACGAGAGGAATGTTTTATTTTCTGTTTTTTTTTTTAAATTTTAGAGGATCGAAGTATGTGAGATAATAGAAACAAAATTATAAAAATAATTCACTCTGCAACAATATCAAAATCTGTGTGTGTTCTTTTAATGGTCATAGAAATATGGGTCCTTTCTGTGTGATTATCAGAGCAGCTTCAATGAATATGAAAGACAGTTCTGCCCTTTTCCTTGCTTGCCAGAGAGAAAGAGGATCTATAATATGTGGCCAAGACTTGTTTTGATGCCCAAAAAATGTTACCAAAAAAATTTTTTTTAACTGAAAATGTAAACAAATACAACTTGACTGTTTTCGCTTTACATATTGCTGCATTGGTTTCCTAATATCATGTAAGAGATTTTGCCTCTATGTTCATGAATGATACTAAAGTATAGTTCACTTACAGTGCCTGGGGTTCTGCTAATGCAGGTTTGAGTCGATGAGTTGGGGATGGTTCCTTCTTTTGTGTTTTCTGGAAGAGTTTATGTAGTATTGGTGTTGATTTTTCCTTCCTCACAGTGAAACCCTGATTTCTTTCCTACCCAAGATCCAAATCCAGGTTTTCTCACTGTTTTATTAGAGCCAACCTCCAGCGGGGGGCTGCCCCAGAACTCCTCAATCTCTACATGCTTCTCTTCATCCTAATGGTGAGCCTAAGAAATTTCCATCTCATTTCTCGATCCTCATCCTTAACTCTAAGTTGGAGTTTGGAGAAAACTGAATTTTTGAACTATTAGGATTTTAGGTGATTAAAATGATGCCAGTGGCACTGAATAAAACTTAAGACTTTTTTTTATTGTTGGTCGTTCAAAACATTACATAGTTCTTAATATATCATATTGCACAGTTTGATTCAAGTGGGTTATGAACTCCCATTTTTACCCCGTATACAGATTGCTGTATCACATCAGTTACACTTCCATTGATTTACATATTGCCATTCTAGTGTCTGATGTATTCTGCTGTCTATCCTATTCTCTACTATCCCCCCTCCCCTCCCCTCCCCTCCCCTTTTCTCTCTCTACCCCCTCTACTGTAATTCATTTCTTCCACTTGTATTATTCTTCTCTTACGCCTCATTTCCTCTTATATGTAATTTTGTAAAACCCTGAGGATCACCTTCCATTTCCCTTCTCACTCCCTTTCCCTCCCACCTCTCAACCCTGTTTAATGTTAATCTTCTTCTCAAGCTCTTCGTCCCTACCCTGTCCTTGGTTACTCCCCTTATATCAAAGCAGTCATTTGGCATTTGTTTTTTAAGGATTGGCTAGCTTCACTTAGCATAATCTGCTCTAATGCCATCCATTTCCCTGCAAATTCCACGATTTTGTCATTTTTTAATGCAGAGTAATACTCCATTGTGTATAAATGCCACATTTTTTTTATCCATTCATCTATTGAAGGGCATCTAGGTTGGTTCCACAATCTTGCTACCGTGAATTGTGCTGCTATGAACATCGATGTAGCAGTGTCCCTGTAGCATGCTCTTATTAGGTCTTTAGGGAATAGACCGAGAAGGGGAATAGCTGGGTCAGATGGTGGTTCCATTCCCAGCTTTCCAAGAAATCTCCATACTGCTTTCCAAATTGGCTGCACCAATTTGCAGTCCCACCAACAATGAACAAGTGTACCCTTTTCCCCGCATCCTCGCCAGCACTTGTTGTTGGACTTCATAGTGGCTGCCAATCTTACTGGAGTGAGATGGTATCTTAGGGTGGTTTTGATTTGCATTTCTCTGACTGCTAGAGATGGTAAGCATTTTTTCATGTACTTATTGATTGATTGTATGTCCTCCTCTGAGAAGTGTCTGTTCAGGTCCTTGGCCCATTTGTTGATTGGGTTATTTGTTATCTTATTGTCTAATTTTTTGAGTTCTTTGTATATTCTGGATATTAGGGCTCTATCTGAAGTGTGTGGAGTAATAAAGTCTAATCAGATGCACAGATTTTCAGAGAACTAGCCACACTCCTCTTTCCTGTAGATAAAGGACCGGAGACCCTCTTCTTCCACTCTTATGTGACTGTACGTAAATTACGCTCCTGGTTTAGCCTTGATTTCTTAGTCTTTGAGCGGTTTGCTTGCTGGTCTGATTTTGGTAAGCAGGGTCCTTGGCATCCAGAAACCTATAATAAATATTGGTCCTCAGTTTCCTCAATTAGCAAAAGGAGGTAGTTGGATTAATTTTTAAAATTTAAAATAATTTAATTTAATATTTAAAAATTTTTAAATTTTAAAATAATTTTTAAAATTTCTCACTGCTATCAGGCATGGTGGGGCACACCTCTAATTCTAGCTACACAGGAGGCTGAGGCAGGAAAATCATAATTTCAAGGCCATCCGCAACATCCTAGCAAGACACTGTCTCAAAAAAAAAAAAACCATCACCTCTTAAGTAGTGCTTACCTGAATGACTAAAATCATTTTTGGCCAAGTGTGTATATGCTGAAATTTCTTTGCCAAAACTATAATTATTAATTATATGTCATTTTGAGTTTAAGTTGATTAATTTCAAATTTATATTTTCCCCATCATTTTTCATTGGATATGAGAGACAATATTTAAGTAGGGTCACGTTTTTGATGTGGGTACAACTGGGTACATCTGTTAAACAAGCTTCAGGCCTTGGGAAGCTAGGCCTGTCCACTCCTCTATAGTGACCACAGTTTCAGCAGAGTCTGTCTGCTAATTTAATACAAGCAGGTGGTAGGGTTCAAGCTGAGTAGTGGACAAACACTTCTACACCACAAACAGAGAATATCACTCAATTTAGAGACCTGGAGATAATGAGCGCAGGCTGGAGCTCCAAATTAGGATTCTCTTTCTACACAGTATTTTGTTTTACTATGTAGCCACTAAAGCGTCACTCAGTTGTCATGTGGTCACTTCATTATCCTTGAGCTTAGCTAGATCTTCATCTTTAAAACAAACCAAGCTGGGTGCAGTGGCACACGCCTGTAATCCCAGCAGCTAGGGAGGTGGAGGTGGGAGGATCACAAGTTCAAAGCCAGTCTCAGCAACTTAGGGAGGCCCTAAGCAATTCAGTGAGACCTGGTCTCAAAATAAAAATAAATAAATAAGGCTGAGGAGGTGGCTCAGTGGTTAACTGCACCTGGGTTCAATTCCTGGTACCAATGAATAAATCAATCAATAAACAAATCTATCTATTTATTTATTTACTTACTTAAACAAATAAAGCAAACAGAAAAAAAGACCCTTAGGCATTAGCAGAACAGGCAATGCCAAATGAATTCTCTAAATCATAGCAAGACTGAGTTTAAGATTAAATACAGAATATAAATGATATACTCCTTCAAAATTATGCCGATCCTGAAATTTTCTTCTCCTATTTTGTCCTTTTATTAAACAAAAGGACACGACTCGACTCCTTTTCTTGGCTTCTGCCTTCCTAGTAGGGACTGATAGTACAAGTTTTCTAAACTGTGCGCTGACACATGGTCTAGAGTCAGATGGAGGAGACGAAGAGGAGCTTTTCATTCCTGTGATTGTCCTGTACGGCTTCAAAGGAACAAATAAAAGCTCCCTACTTTCCTGTCTTCATGAGAAAGAATCTAATAGCTTGACCTTTTCCCCTCAACCAAAAGTTAATTTCCAGATTGCCAATCCAATCTCTGGATAGTTAATATTCTTCAAAACTTCATATTTCCGTGGAATCATTGCTGCTGGCTATTTTTTTTTGTCTGTGGTTTCCCCTCTACTATGTCTGCTTCCCTCTACTTCCAAGCCCAGCTTTCTAAACGGTTCCTCCTCTGATCTTGAAAGTAGAAAATAGGACACCATCTGGACCGAGTTCTCATTTTTTAAATAATGTATTCAGCTGGTTAACAGTCAGTTTTGAAGTATCTGAGACATAGTAGGCGTACATTAAATACTTTTTGAGTAAGTGTTCAACTTTCAAGCAAGCTATGTTTTAGCAAACTTATGCAGAGATATATATTAATGAAATCATGGTCAAAATTAATTTTTTTTAATTTTATTTTTAGTTGTAGGTGAACATGATATCTTTGTTTTATTTGTTTATTTTATGTGGTGCTGAGGATTGAACCCAGGGCCTCATCCATGAAAACTAAGCACTCAACCACTAAGCTACAACCCCAACCCCAAATAAATTTTATATTTTAAGATATTTTGCAAATTTAGCACAGTTTCTATATATATGTCACTCAGTTTCTTCTGTTAACATCTTAAAACTCTGGTTAAATGAAGAAACCAACATTGGTATATTTCTATGAAAGAAAATACAGGTACTTTTTGGAGTTCAAAATGTTTTTCCCCAAAACCTACTGTTGTTTGGATTTCCCACTAAAGTCCTTTTTCTCCTCCAGGATGCCCCTCAGGACACCAGACTATGAATTGTCCATGAATCTTTAGTTTCTCCAAATCTGGGTTTCTTAGACCTTCCTCATTTCTAATGATTTTGACAGTTTTGAAGAGTGCTGAACAGGTATCTTGTGGACTGTCGCTAAATTTGAACTTGATATTTTCTCATGAAATATCCAGCTATAGTTCAGGAAAGGACATCATAGGGGCGTGGTGCCATTTTTATTGTATCACATAAGGGAATACAAGAAATAAACATGATTTGTCAGTAACCTCGATCCCTTGGTGAAGCCAGTGTCTACCAGGTTAACACAGTCGTTGCTCATTTAAAACATGAAACTGTCAAAGCAGGCTCCAGGTGAAGCCAAATTAAATACTTACAAATACAAACCTGACATGGAAACTATTGACTTTTAATAGTCACAATTGCACAAAACTTACTAAGATAATGACTTTACATCCATCCCAGTGGTAGTTCTTTCTCTCCTTTGAATGAATTATTAAATTTATTTCTTATTTTAAAATACCTATGCTGGGGTGGAAATGTAGCTCAGTGGTAGAGCACTTGCCTAGCATGCATAAGGCCCTGGGTTCCATATCCAGTACTGCAAGGAAAAACATTTTTTAAATAATAAGTCCACCCACCCACACACACACACACACACACACATAGATTGGCTGCAAGAGAGTGTATATTAAAATATTTCTGCAAAATTCTAAAACTAAAGTACATGAAATATTAATCTTTATAATCTACATATAATATTAAATATTCTTCATAATTGAGGAAAGACCAATTCCAAACTCTAGCTAGTCACCTCAATTAGAATCATTTGATGCTTATAATTATGTTCTACATTTTTAATTATAATATTTAAAACCTTTTTATGCTTACCATAGTGTATATGGCAAACAGAATGACATCTATATATAACTATGACATATTGAAAATTCAGTCTAGCTAATTAAATTTTCTGGTTCGGCATGTTTAAATTTGTCATCTTAGTGAAGATACATCCCCATACTTTTAAGTATTTGACTTGTGCCTGGAGCCATGGTGCACATCTATAATCCCAGTAACTCAGGAGGCTGAGGCAGGCAGGTTCCAGTTCCAGGCCAGCCTCAGCAACTTAGTGAGACCCTGTTGGAAGATAAACTTTAAAAGGGCTGGGGATCTAGCTCAATGGTAAAGCACCCCTGAATTCAGTCCCCAGTACCTTCCCCCAAAAGAAAAAATGTTTTAAATATTTGTCTTAAGCACTTTATTTTCCACCCAATAATGAATATTTTCAACATTGAAGGCAATTAAGTATGATATTCAAAGCTGCCTCTGGTGGGAGCAACCCAGATGTCCATCTACAGATGAATGGATAAAGAAAATGAAATAGATACTGCAGACCTGATTCCCCCTTATCCCTAAAAATGACAGTATGTGTTTTCTAGCATCAAGGCCATTCTCTTAAAATAACCACAGTATGATTTATTAAAACAGGAAACAGACACTGATAAAATACTACTATCTAATCTACAGACCTTACTCAAACGTTGCCAATTGTCCCAACAATGACCTTTATGCCAAAAGTAAAATAAAATAGAGGAAGAAATGGGTCTCATCTGGGGTCCTCTTCAGAACCACACATTCCCAAAACTCTTTAGTCTCCTGGGATGGCTTCTTTGTCTTATGTGACCTTGATATTTGACAAGAACTGTTCAATTGCTTTGTAGAATGTTTTTCAACTGAATTTGTCTCTTTCTCCCCCCCCCCCCCAGTTGTCTATTGGTGCATTAGAGTTGTACAAAATGATGTGATTTGTTGTTACATATTCGTACATGCACAAATAGAAAAATATAATTTGGCCAATATCACTCCCCTTGCTACCACCTCCCACCCTTTGGTCCTTTTCCTCTACAGATCCCCCTTTGATTTCCAAGAGATCTGCCCCCACCTTTCTTTTTCCTTTCTGACTTCCACATATTCGAGAAAACATATGACCCTTGACCTTCTGCATTTGGTGTATTTGGTTTAACATGATGGTCTCTAGTTCCATCCATTCTCCTGACAATACCATAATTTCATTTTTCTCTGTGGCTAAATAAAACTCCATATATGCTATATATATACCATGTTTTCTTTATCCATTCATCTATGGATGGACATCTAAGCTGGTTCCATAGTTTGGCTACTGTGAATGGTGCTGCTGTAAACACAGGTATGTGAGAATCACCACAGTAAGATAACTTTAATTCTTTAGGCTAAATACTCAGCAGTGGTGTAGCTGGGTCATATGGTGGTTCCATGCCTAGTCTTTTGAGGAGCCTCCATGTTGACTTCCACAGTGTCTGTACTAACTGACAATTTCACTGAGAGTGTAAAAGTGTTCTTTCTCCACATCCTCTCCAGCACTTATTGTTATTGGTATTCTTGCTCATGTTTCTTCATATTAGACTGATGTCATGCATTTTGGGGGCAGGGATATGGTATCTCCTCCGTGAAGTGTGTCAGGAAACAGGATGTCAGTTTTCTCCCCTAGGGGATATTGACGGCAATTACTTGGTCAATGTGGTGTCTACCTGCTTTCTCTGCTTTCAGCCTACCATTTACCCCTTTGTAACTAATAAGTACTTTGTGGGAAGGTTCTCTGTGACCACATGGCTGTCCTATTTCTCACCAAATGCCCACCCAATAGTTTTGTAATCCATTGCCAAGCCTTGCCTAGGTCAATCTTTACTGCGACATTTGTCAAATGGTGACATTCTCACGCCACCCTTCCTTTTACATTTATTGCTGGTGTTCTACTCTAGGGAAGAGCTTCTCTTCTCATTCATTCATACTGTTGTTCATCATTTACTTACTTATAACAGTATGGACTCCTAGATTCCTCTCTTATTCAATGGGTTTTATTTTGTTGCTAACATTATTTATTTCTGGTGTTCAAATTATACCAAATTTGAACTTTCTAGGTTTTTTTCAGCAGAGTCAGAATGGTGAGTCTCTGTGTGTGTGTGTGTGTGTGTGTGGTGTGTGGTGTGTGTGTACGTGCATACGTGCACATGTGTGTTTTGCCGGGAGGGTTACCTAAGCAGAGAATTTATTTTGGAGTGCTTTAGAGATAATCTCCTGTGGCATGCAAAGGAAGCAGGATTGGACAGAAGGAAAAGATGGACTCTTATACTATCTCCACAAAGCCTCAGCTGACCCCAGGGGAGCTCTGAATTGGGGTAAGGAGTCCAGGCCTTTACACCCCTGCATAGATCAGTCATTGGCTGCTCTGAGAAAGGTTCATGAAGTCGGGCAAGGTGGCTCTCTTCAGCTGAGGGAATTCCAAAGAACTGTCAGCTGAGAGCTGTCAGTCAACCACATTCTAGAATTTTTGGTAATAAACTCCTCAGTCCTCAAGAGCCTGGGTAGCATAGAGTATACATGGCATCTTCACACATAGACCTCTATCAGCATCTGTCATCCATCCATCCATCCATCCATCCATCCATCCATCCATCCATGTACCTACTTACCCACCCAGCTATCTAAAAACCAGGAGTGATAATTCAAATCCCAGTCTTATACCACAAGATTCAATCTGTATTTTTCTCTTTCCATATCTGTAGTTCCCATTTCTTGTAGTGAGAAACCAGGTACCCACTGTCAATGTAGGCTGAATCTGAGAATTTATTATTATTTTCAGAAGGTCTGTCCCTGCAAAAACAAATCTACCATCTAGAGTTCAACATCTGTTCAGAGCTCTTTTTGTCTTTGGTCTGAGAGTATTTAATTGAAATACATGCTTTGTATTAGAGTTATTTAGATTGACTTTCCTCTCCACCCCATGTAGTTTCTTATTTACTGAAAAGTACAAGTAAGTTTATTTGTTTATTTTTTGTTGGTTCTGGGTACTTTCCATTTTACAGTTTTCCCCTAGTTGACTTCATTGTTATTTGTACGTAAAACATTTACATGAAGCAAATATTAAAATTGTATTAAAGATATACTAGGAAAACTGACACTACCCCCTCATTTCTTCCATCCTGTATTAGTAAGTAACCAGTAACTTTCTTCCTTGATTTCTCTTTCAAAATAAGCAGATTCATGCATATACTGTTTCTTACATGAAAAGTAGTGTTCTAGAGATCATCATTTTGCACTTTGATTTTTTAAAAATACTAAACAGTATGTCCTGGAAGCCACAATCAGTTCACAGAGATCTGCTCTATCCTTATTTTATAGCTACATAAATCTCCATTGTGTGGACATACCGCAGTTCATTTAAACACCCTGCCCTTCAGGCATTTAGGATAGTTCTCTTATTTCACAATTAGGAGCAACACTGCAATGAATGATTTTGTGCAATGAATGATTTTGTGCAATGAACTCTCACAGTGTGAGAGCCTTCCTAGGCTTCTAAATACTATCTTCTACCTCTTTTCTTTATCTTTGTTCTGTGAGTAGGTTATCATTGATGAAGCACTATCTCCATGACAGTGTCAAATTGCAATCCATGTCCAATCAGAACTTCTATTCCAAATAAGCAATTATCTGGGGGAATTTGGGCTTTTTAGGTTACGTAGCAGCCAACCATATGCTTGATAAAATGTAGGATGTTAATATTAATAATAAACATTATTTGCTATTTATCATATTGTATCAATATTATTTGAGTAATGTTTACATATTGCTATTAGAGTTAGAATCACACCATGGGAAAGTCACTTTAGCTCTGAGGGTTACAAGTTAGGGGAATGGACCCAGACTCCAGACATGAAGCCTGTTCAGGTGTGTGGCCCTGTGCAAATCATTTATCACTATCACTCAGTTTCCTTATCTACACAATGGAAATATCAATTGCACATTTTCACTAGATTATTAGGCATCTCAGACTTAACACATCCCAAAACTAAATTCCCAATCCCCCCTCCAAACCTGTCCTCTCTCCATTTCCTCACCTCAGTCAATGGCAACTTTATCCATTGCTCAGGCTAAAAACTTGGAATCAACTTTGCCTCCCCTCTTTTTCATGCACCCTACATCTAATCCATCTGCAGACTCCGGGCCATGGCAGTCACCTCTTGCCTGTCCTTCTTAATTCTGCTTTTGCAGTTCTACAGAGTATTCTTCATAAAAAGCCTCAGTAATGCTTTAAAAAGCAAATCCTTTCATGCCATTTCACTGCTAGCAATGCTCCCATGACCTCCTATGGCACTCGGAATGAAAGCCAGCAGGTGGCTCACCCATCCAGCCTCTGCATGCTCAGACCTCATCTCCTACCCGCTTGCCCATTGCTCACTGCCCTGCACCCCAGCGAGCCTCCTTGTTTTTCCTGAGTTGAACATGCTTGCACCTACTCCAGCTGTTCCCCTTGCTTAGAAAGCTCTTTCCCCAAATGGCCCCATGACTGTCTCCCTCATCTCCTTCCGATCTTTCTCAAAGCCTTCCACAACTCCCTTATTTAAAATGTCAAGCTCCAGACCTAACATTCCCTACCCTCATTTTCTGCTCTACTTTTCTCATGGCGTTTCTTACCATCAGGCACGTTGTAGAATTGACTTGTTTATCTTCCCCTCTCCTCTCCCCTGAGAATGTAAGGTCCAAGCAGCAAGGGCTTTAGTTCTGCTCACGGCTCCATCCTTAGCTCCTAGAGAAGTGCTCTGCACACAGGAGATGCTGAGCACTTCTGTGTGTGTCTGGGCTCCAGGACCACGCCCACATTTGGGATTCACCAGGACAATTCGCAGGACTCAGAATGTAGCCCTACCCACTGCTCAGATTTACGACAGTGAAAGGATACCAAGCACAATTAGCAAAAGAAGAGAACTTATGGGGCTCAGTCCAGGGAAACCAGGCAGAAGCATCCAAGGATCCTTTGCTGTTGGAATCATATAGGATACACTTCTTTTCTCCAGAAAGAAGCTGTGAAGACAGTTCTGAAACTCATTCAAGACTTAGGGCCCAAGATTTATTTTGAAGTTTGGTCACATAGGTGCCAGGCCTGGTGCATCCCCAAACTCCAGAACCCTGGCAGGAGAGCAGGTGTTTAGCAGAAATCTTATTGTTTGCATGAACAGTTTAGACACAGTGAACCATTCTCATCAGCTCTGGGAATGATGGGAACCCTCCCCACACCCAAATTCCCAGACTCCAGCCAAGGGCCAACCTTGGAAGCCAGCCTGTCCAAAGATAGCAGTCTCAGGCTGCAGCGTCAACTCTTCTCTGCATGATGTGCTAAAAGAATTTGTCACTTTTCAGTTGACAAATGAATCATGTTAGAGCTCAAGAGCAACATAAGATTGGTTAAAGGACTCTTTTGCACATTGGAATCACGGTTTTTCATTTTGACCTTAGTTACTCATATAAACACAGTTTGCGTATTTTAAAAGCAGACTGGCTTGGAAAGAAGCTCTGGGTAGACCCCCACACAGCGCTCGGATGCTCTGCATTTTAGGACCTGTTTCTGAAGGAAACGGGACTGAAGAACAATCTAGATGGAGCTAGGGCCTACCAGAGAGCATGCAGCCTCTTAGTGCCACGCCTTTGCTTTGACACTTTTGTTTTTGCTTTTTGAATACACAGGACTCAGCTAAGTACCTGGCATGTACAAGAAGCTACATAAATATTTGTACGGTGTCTAAATGATATTACTACAAACGTTAAAAATAGTTCTAATTCATCAGCATGTGAGTAAATTCAACTTGCATTAAAAATAAATGTGACTTGTGGCAGATGCCGGATACAACTTGAAGACTGGCATTAAAGCTACTGCTGCGATAAAACAGGTTAAAATATTTTTATTGTGCCATATTTAGGTATGTTGGAATCGTAAATAAATAGCTGGCATTTCTGTTTTTTGTTTGCTCAAGCTAAATTGGGAGGGGGAATCCCCACACAATGAGGGGGGATCCCCGCCCACCCTAGCACTGTCTGGTGGTGTGGGATGGGGGAGGGATATCCCTTATTCTCTAAACCCAGGCTGATCATAGCGGCCTTCCTCCATGGATACCGTCACAATACTATTGAGACCACAGGGAGACTTCTCAAGACGGAATGAGAAACTTAGGCCAAAATCGTTTTCCAAGTTAGAAGACCAGGAAAAATAAGCCTGCTTTGCTGGCATCTAAGAAAGGCAGGTAGAGATTTAGAAAAAGTGTTTAGAGTCTTGATTTGAATATTATAGCTTGTGGTTTTACAAATTGTTCCTACTAAAGTTACTTTTCTTACAAATATGGCACGGTTTGCCTGTGCTTTAGGACTCCATAAAGTGGCGTGTGTAATTTGTTTTAACTTCTGATAAAATATTAGTTTGGCTTTTGCATACACATTCTATGTAAATATATACATAAGTGTATTTGCTCAGTGGTGTGTGCGTGTGTATGTGCGTGTGTATGTGTGAGTTTTCACCTACCACTACCGTTTACAAATGTTGACCTACTACCATCTTGTAAATCTAAAAGTGACAAGAGAGAGTAAAACAAGCCACCATAGAGGGGTGACATCGACTCTTTCTTCACACAGGTGAACTCAACCCTGGTTCAAAGTCATGGCCCTGTGACTGACAGTCATTAACAATATTTTAATGTTTCAAGACGTAAAGGGAAGAAGTAGTTAGTCCTCAAATGCCCGCAATGTGAGGAAGCGCTCAGAAGATCTGTCCTTCTGCGAGGATCGAACATTCCTCTAAAATATTATCTTGCAAGTTCTTCTATGCAAATATTGACCGAACAGTTAAGCGACCTTTGAAAAGTTTATTTCTAGACAATGGATATGAAAACGGAATGCTAAGCAGTTTTTCTAGGCTATAGTACAATCAGATATTCCTAGAACTTTCCAGCTGATTCGGGCCTTCAGAGAGCCAGATGTGATTTTTCATCCTGCAGCCTGAGAAGGGAGGCCCAGGGGTTTACAGGCGCTTACCTGAGATCACACAAGTGTAGGGCCACTGGAAGTGCTCGGGGCTCCCACTCCTAGAGTTGTCTCCAGGACATCCGCCTGCTTCCTTCAGTCTCCATGGCGTGAGACACAAAGCCTCCGTTCTGTCTCCCGTTGTGTGGGAGGTTCTGAGCAGACACAGGCTGAAGCCTCTTACGCTGAAGTGGGTCAGGTGCAGCTGTACCGCACTATTTTTAGGTTGAACTTCACAATCAATACTGGGCATAGTAGGTTTTATTTGGGCTCACCATGGAACCTGGTGCTTTCCAATTATCCATGGACACTCTTTAAACTTTGGATATTAGCTCTGCATTTTGGCAGGAGATCCCTGCAACTTTTGGTCTCTCTGTTTTCCTCCAACTCACACGGCCTTGGAAGAGACTTCCCTCTGGTCCAGAGAGCCAGTGTTAGCTGAAGGCCACGAGCCAAAAGTAGAATGCTGGCCTAGCTGGCTTGGATTGAGGACAACAGTTTATTAAAACCTGAAGAGTATTTTTGGTATGTAGTCATATATTTTGAAAAAATCTGGTGGGTTTCTTGTGCCTTGAGATTCTCAGAGACAGGTGATTCCATAAGTAGACAGAACCTGATGGCCCTCTCACTAAGGTGGTCACACAAAGTTGCTGCTGGGAGGCACCTGGACAGACCTGGTGGAGGAAGGCTGCTTGCTCCCTGGATGTGCCTGCAGGCTCCAAGGACGGGCTGTCCACCTGCTTGCTTGCTTAGTACCCCCATGGATGGGTAAGATCCAGAGCTTCTAATTCACTCCTTGCTGGCAATTGAATGGGGGTGGTTTTCAAATTTGTTTATACTTCACTTTCACCTCGAGAGTCTGAGCATAACCTGACCAGTTTAGCCGAAGGTGAATCGACTCCTGGCTCTGTTACAGGGCTGGGCCTTCCCCACCTTCAAGCCCCCATTCTTGCCATCAAGTCCAAAGGACTTCAGACATGTCCCTCAGAGGAACAGGAATGAGTTTATTCAAAGGATAGAAAAAGGAAAAGGGGATGTTCTCAAGGGAGAGAGTAGGTTCTCTCAGAGAGAGGGACGGTGTGCCTCTCCTGTACTCCAATTTTATTGGGAAGGCCCAGAGAAGTTTCCAGAGACTCCTGCCCATATCCACTGGAGATTTTCCACTGACAGCAGAATGACATCAGACTTTCAAGGCCCCACCTCTGTGACAACTCTAGGTTACTTTGGCCCATGCTGACATAATCTAATTGCATTCTTACAGATTTTATGATTAGGAGGAATTATCCTTATCTCCCTGAGTTTCAGGATCTGATCTGTGAAAAGAGTCACAAAAGTCATCTCTGTTAGGGTCACCTGGGTTCCTCTTATCAACATTATTTTGGGCCTGCATTCTCTTGCAGACAACAGGTGGTTTGCTGAGGAATGTGACATGTCCTATCCCCTTAAGCCAGGCACCGCTGCAGGTAAATTGTTTCTTGGAAAAGAAAGCATGTGAGGGTCAGGACATTTTATAGAATCATCCCCTTGACTTTGTGTTCTCACCACTCACATCAGTCTGTCCCCTATCAACTCTACCGACAAAGTGAGAGAATTAGTCTTTATTAACAAAGCACAGTCTACAGGGTCATAAATAAATCTTTGATTTCATGTTGGGGTTACCTTCCCACCACCATCACACCAGGCTGGTCCTTTTCTAACAGATAATTGCCCGGTTACAATACCCCATTAACCTGGCATTCATATGGGGCAGAGTAGGACCGAAATAGCACGGGCAGCCTTGCTCCTGTACGCAGAGTGAGGTCTGATCAATTCCCAGGCCACTCTAGGAAGAATGGATTTCCTTACCAGGACTCACAGGCGTCAACACAATTCCTCTGTCATTACCACTGCCACTCATAACCCCTGATTCCTAATTTACTTAAGGAAATTAGCATCTACAGATGCTGGAATAAACAGTGGCTGAGCTAAAGGGGGACATCTTTGGTCAGCTATTACTGTGTCAATCCCTGTTTTCAATTTGCCAACAATGAATTTCAGACCTTGTTGGAGAACTGTGACACTCACCATCTGGTTTGGCCATTTGCAAACCCCCTGGCTGAGACACTCCCAGCACCCAGGGGTTGAAATAGGATCACAGTGGGATCAGAGCCTTGGGTCCACGCTCCAGAGGGCCAGGGCCAAACAGTGAAAACGCTGAGCACCAGAATGGCACCCTCCCCTGGGGAGCAAGTGGCTTAGCATGAGCTGTCCCAACATCTGGCAGAGCATCTGTGGGGTGGAGGTCAGAGGAACACATAGCCTTTAAGCTTGTTATTTTCCAACTATAATACAGAAAAGAAAAAATGGAAATGACCGTATAGTATGCTTCTGTGATCTGGAGACTTGTACAACAAGGATTTTATTTTTGTTTTGTTTTGTTTGGGTACTGAGGATTGAATCCAAAGATTCAGTGCTTAAAATTAGATGTTTAAGCACTGAGCCACATCCCTAAGACTTTCTATTTTTAATTCTGAGACAGGGTCTTGCAAAGTTGCATAGGACCTTGCTAATGCTGAATTGAACTTGGGATCCTCCTACCTTAGCCTCCCTGGTTGCTGGGATTACTGCTGTGCACCACCTCGCCCAGCCTGGCCACAATGAATTTTGATAGGCAGCACTATTTGGCATTTTGTGGCCACCAAGGAAAGATTTTCTTCTATCCTTCCCAGCATTACAATAGAAAGTGTTCTCATGGTGAATAAATAAATATGAAATAAAATAAATTCCATAGTTTGTAGGCAGTTTGTCCCTGACAAAATCCATATTGAAATCTGATTGCCAGTGTAGTGGTTTTGGGAGGCAAAGCCATTAGGAGGGATTAATGTCTTTCTTGGGTGACTGGATTAGGTCTTAAGCAATGCATTTGTTCTGAAGAGAGTGGGTTATTATAAAACAGGTCATATCCTTTATCCCCTCCCTCCCTTCTGAACACACCCATCTGCCACCCTCACACACAGTTCCGCCATGGAATGCCACACAGCATGTTATGACACGGCATGAGGCCCTTCCAGATGCAGCTGTCCCTCCTTAAATTTCCTTGCCTCCAGAGCAGTGAACCAAAATAAGCATTTTCTTTATAAATCACCCCATCTCAGGTATTCTATTATAGTGACAGAAAACTGACACTTATATATGACATGTTAGCTTGAAGTCAATAATGAATTAAGATATCTAAACCGTACCTTGGTATGCTTCTTTCTCATTAGCTACTATCTCTCTATCTATCTACAGTCATATCTGAGGGGATGTATTCTGAGAAATGCATCACTAGGTGATTTGTTGTTGTGCAAACACCGTAGTTTTTTTTTTTTTTTTGCCTACTCATACAAATTCAGACAGCTATGATGTCACTATGTGATATAATCTTATGGGACCACAATCAAATACACAGCCCATTGCTTACTGACATGTCACTATATGGTACATGACTGTATAAATATGCTCCAGAAAACTTCTTAGTGTGTAAGTTTTAAATGTTTATTTTTGACAAATCTTTATTCTTTCTCTACGTATTAATTTTTAGTCAATTCCAACTTAAGATAAAGCCATAAATTCAATAATAATAAGAAAGCAACTCAGTTTTAAGAAACTGGTTCCCGTCTCCTAATTTAGAACTGTAATTTCTGAAGGGGAGATAGTTTGTGCTTCTCAGTGTTTTATTATTTGTTCTTACAAAACTTGTGGTTTCACTTCCTTGTCAGTTTTATCCTATAACAATAACAACAACTGATACTCCTGGGTTCTAACATGGATTTAATATTTTTTCTTTGGGCATTTTATTCTGTCATGAGAGAATAACGGCTTCTTTAACAACCTAAAGAAGGCTAAATTCTTTGATTTTCAATTGATATAAAGATTTCTTTGTTTGCGCCCACACTGGTATCTGTTTTGTGCCAGCTATATTAGTATGATCTTAAAGATGTCTGAGCATTAGAGAAAATTAAGTTCAGAAACTTCTTTGAATTAACTTGGTATTGTATTGAAAACTCAACTCACCTTTTATTATTGTCGTCAATAAGTCTCAGCTAAGGCTGTGGGTCTTCCTGCCGGCCCCCAGACTCTATCTGCAACCAGACCTTTAACCTACCAGACTTCACCCACCTGTGGGTCTTTTGTTGATTTTGCCATCTGACCTTTGAGGCGAGACTGACCCTGCAGCTGTACTGCCTGGCAGTTTGGAACCTCGGAGGCTGACCTGACTCTTGTGCTTCACATCAGAGGTCTGATGATGCTCAGCAATTAAGAAAGCAGATCATTTACACCTTCATTTGTTCAAAATGTTTTAATACAAATATGGCCCCTCTTGAAGGTTCTGGGAAATATAAATCCATTGCTGCTCCCAAATAATTCTTTGCTCTGTGCCTTTGATTCTTACTTTATAATTGCAAGGAAAACCTGAACAAGACAGTAAAGTATTTCAACAAGACAGTGATACAGACACAAGGGTCTCCATTACTTTGGTTACCTGTAAGATACCATCATATTAACAAAAATGAAAATAGTGTCCAAGATGAACTCAGGGAGCTGAGCCCTCCTGTTCTCATCTTCTAAGACAATTTGTCAGCAGGGTAATTGCCATAGACTTTTGGGCCACTGCTGATCTTGAAAAAATGTAAACAGCTGCTACCGGCACCTGTTCTTCATCCCAGGGCCTCACAGTGTGCTCACGATTCAGAACTGGAAGCTTTTCTCAAAGCAGTTCTGTTCTCTTAAATGATATTTTATTCATGCATGCAAATAATCTTATATTTTTAATGGTCTGTATATTTTTCTTCCCAAATGTTTGTTTGTCATGACAAACATAGAAGTATCTAACAGATGAAGAGGAAAATACAGGAATTGAGGAGTGGTGATGGATTCGAACCTTGAAGTGCTGATGAGCATAACCAAGAAGTTCACCCATTCTCTAAAGGACTGACTCAGGCACTTCCTAAAGAGGCTTACGACTAACTCCCTGAACTCATCCCCAGCAGAAAGGACCAGAGTTGGGAAAAGATAGTATATTTCATGGAGTTATTTCTCTTTCTTTCTTTCTTTTTGCTCCCCCCACCCACATTATTTTATTGGTAGTGCATAATGGTGGGGTTTGTTGTTACATATTAGTACATGAACAAATTATAACAATCAGTTTGGCCAATAACATTCTCCTGTATTTTCACTCTCCTGTTCCCTTTCCTCTATTCTACCCATCTCCCTTCAATTTTTAAGAACCCTACTCCCACCCCAGCACCTTTCTTTGCCTTTTTACTCTCTAACTTTCACATATGACAGGAAACATACAACCCTTGACCTGCTTATTTCACTTAACATACTGGTCTCACGTTCCATCCATTTTCCTGCAATTGCCATAATTTTCATTTTTCTTTGTGGCTGAAGAAAACTCCATTGTGTATATAACACCACTTTTTTTAAATCCATTCATCCATTGAAGGACACCTAGGCTGGTTCCGTAGTTTGGCTATTGTGAATGGCACTGCTATAAATATGGGTATGCATATATCACTGCATATAATTTTTCAGGATAAATACTGAGGAGTGGTAAAGCTGGGTCATATGGTGGTTCCACGCCTAGTCTTTTGAGGAACCTCCATATTGATTTCCATAGTGGCTGCACTAACTGACAGTGTAAAAAAGTTCCTTTTCCCCATAGCCTCTCATGGAGACGATTTTCTGTGTGTCCTTGCCACTATCCTTCAGTTAAAGGAGTCAAGACCAAGCATAAGTGGAAGATCTGGAGTGGGCCCATGAACAACTTTGAGCCCCTGGTCAAAGCTTATTAATGAAAAAGAAGAAAACTTGCTCTCATCCAAGATGCCGCCAGGCCCTGTCTGTGACCAAGGGGAACAGGCCTGCGTGATGCTTGGTGTAAGTTGGTCGAGCTCAGGTTTTCCCACGGGAAATGCTCTCTTGGCCCCTGACACTCTTGGCCAAAGCTAAGGGGTGGAGGAAGAAGAGAGCCCTGAGGGAAATCAAACAGCACAAAGAGAAACCGTGTTGTTCCCATGCCAGCCCCTGTGTTGTGGTTTGAAGGTGCCCCACAAGTCATGTTAAAGCCCTAACTCCCAGAACCTCTGAATGTGACCCTAAAACAAGGGCCTTTGTGGGTGTGATCAGCTTGGGTTCTCTGGTTTAGGGTGGGCCCAATGACTAGTGTCCTTGCAGATGAGAAAACAGAGTGTTATGGTTTAGATGTGAGGTGTCTCCCAAAGCTCATGTGTGCGACAACGCAGGAATGTTCACAGATGAAATGATTAAATTATGGGAATTGTAATCTAATCACTGATTAATCCACTGATTTGGATTAACTGGGTGGTAACTGCAGGCAGCTAGGGTGTGACTGAAGGAAGGAAGTCACTGGGAGTCTGCCTTTGGGGTTTATATTTTGTCCCTCGAGAGCAGAGCTCTGCTTCCTGGTTGCCATTTCCTGAGCTGGCTTCCTCTGCCACACCTTTCTGCCATGTGTTCTGCCTCCCTTGGGCACAGAGCTATGGAGTCAGTCGACCACGGACTGAACCTCTGAGACCGTGACATTTTCCTCCTCTTGGGCACAGTGATGAAAAGCTGACTGAAGCACCGAGACACAGACACACACAAGGAGAACACCAGGTGAATATGGAGTCACAGGGTGGACTGATGTGTCTAAGAACCCAGGGAGGCCAAGGACTGCCAGCCATCATCAGAAGGTAGGAGAGAAGCACCAAATGTTTTCCCCCAGAGACTCTAGTAGGAGCCAAGCCTGCGGTTACCTTCATTCCAGACTCCCAGCCTCCAGAACTATGAGAGAATATGTTCCAGTTATTTTAAGCCACCTGGTTTGTAGTGCTTTGTCCCTGCAGCCACAGGCGATAAATACACCCTGCCACCCACAGCAAGGCAGTACCCACGCTCTGCTTTCTCCCTTTCCTTCCACACAGCAGCAGGAAGGAAGAAGGCAATAGTGGATCTCGGATGCTTAAAGATTGAAGAGTGGCAGGGCTCTAAAGTCTATTCTTGGATGGGCACAAATTATCGCCGCAATAGTAGAGCCGATGACTTGCCCAGGTCCCAGAGCTTGAAGAGGAGAAGCTGGATGTGGACTCCAACTCTGCACCTCCACAGAAGACCACCCTCTTCTCAGCCCTCATACTGGAATATGTTGTGCTGTGCAACATGGTAGCACAAGGAGGTGCTTCTTGAGAGTAGCAGGTGACAACATTTTCCGTAAGTGTCTGGAATTTGACTCGGTGAACATTAAAGACCTTTAAAGATCCTTGGTTCTGTTTTTTTAGGGAATTACTAAGCAAATGAAAAGGTAGTAAAGGAAAGTAGTTGTTGAATTTGAAATAAAGAGGACGTGGAGAGATATGGTGGCATTTTTACATTTCTTTCTTTGGGTGACATTTTAAATCACACTCATTAAATTTGCTGGGAAATGTGAATGATTTAGCTGTAGCAATAGCACTTAAAACTAATGAGCCGAGAGGCTATCTAGTCATTAAATGAGTGTAGGACAAATAAGTCTAAAACCACACTGAACATTTTGGGACCCTGTTCCTCTCATCAAGCCCCTCGCCTGTCCTGAAAGAGCAGTTCATCTGATCCACCCTGAAAGGTGGGCTTTGGGCTCCCAGTGCTTTTGGCTGCCAAATGAAGTCGAGAAGCACAAAGCATATGTAGACATATAAAGATCGTAAATCTCTGGGCTTAGAAAGCATCCATTCCTGCACAGTGAGAACCGGTCATGTTTTGCCTCCGAGTGATCATGCATATGCATGCGGTACCTTCTGCATATTTAATTAAGCACCACTTATGCTTTGTGCACAAAGCATAGATATGCCTTCCTTTGGATCCAAACTATTCCTAATCCAAACAAAACCATGAGATTTGTTGAAGCACGGGACTGTGGGGAAATCTTGAGCTCCTCTTGAGTAGTGTGGCTCAATCTTGAGTAGTGTGGCTCTGGCCTCATCACAATCCCAGGCTGAACATTCTGTGGAAGGAATCACATGGCTTGTTGGCAGAGTCCTTCCCAGGAACATCATGAGGAGTCACGTGGCAGGATCTGTGGACGGTTTTCCCCAATCCACTTCCTCTTCCTCCTTGGGATACTGCTGGACTACATTTCCCAGACTCCCTTGCAAATTAGGTGTAATCACATCACAGAGTTCCAAGGATTGTGTGTGAGTAGAACTGATGTGTGCCATTCTGGGCCCCAGTTTTGAAGAAGTGGATGTTTACATCCATTTTCTTTCCTTTTGGCTAGAGGGGCTAAAGGATGGTGGACCAAAAATATGGAAGGAGCTTAGATCCCTGGTCACTGTGTGGAGGAGAACCACTTACCAACCAGGAGCAGCTGCCCCAGTCAGGCAAGTGAACAATAAGCAGAGAACAAATTCTATGCTGTTAAGCCACTGAGGTTGAGGCACTACTTAAATCTGTTTTTATTTTAAAAAATGGTAGGGAATCATGAACAATTTATTATTAGTTTGCAAAAGAGCAGCATAGAAATTTTAAAACAAACATTAAGGAACTTTGTAATAACTTGCTACTTACTGCCTATACTTCTAAGTGCGATGAAGGGATTCATCTCATCCAACAGGGAATAACCAGTTTGAATACTGATAAACTCATGTAATGAATTGTATATGGCATCTGCTGTGAGAAAACCTACCAATTCTACCTCCAAATATTTACTGAATATGTATTCTCCCTGCCCCCTGAGCCCAGCCTTAACTTAGGTCCAACCTCTCTCAAAAGGATCATTGCTGATTATCACTCTGCTGCCTCTTTTCTTTCTAATCTACCTACCATTTTTCCCGGGCCCTCACCCCAACCCCCAAATTGTCACCAGCTGATCCCTCTAAATGAATATCCACCAGAGCACCCCTTACTTGAAAAGACTCCATTGCTTCCATTGTTTCTAAAATAACTTTGACCTGTGATTGGATACTACCTAAAATTTTAGCCTCTCTCCTGCTGCCTGCTCCATTGCTAACCCTGCTCCAATAAGAGCTGAAATTGCAGAAATGCATAGTGCTGGATCATGCCTCTGCACACTTTGGGCTTGCGCTTGTCCCTGTCTGCAATCCCTTCCATCCTTCCCTCTGAAACCCAGTGGAAAAAAATTCTTAGTTTTTAAAACCAGCTCCTAGAGATCATCTCAGTAATTTTTCCCAAGTAGAATTAAGTGCTCTTTTCTCTGTACTTCCATCTCATATCTTCTTCCTTTTCTTCTTTTTTTTTAAGTGGTGCTGGGACCAAACCCAGGACCACATGCATGCTAGGCAAGCACTCTACTATTGAGCTACATCCCCAATTTTTATCTTATACATTCTTCCATTGTTTTTAGTATTATTTATGTCATTCTATGAAGCTTTGAGACTGTGGCAATGGGCATGGGGTCTGGCCTATAGAAGCAACCTGCAGATGTGACTGAATGAATGAGTGGAGGCTATGAGGAGGGACCCTACTCAGGGTGAACTTGCCCTTGCGCCCTCACTCTGGCCTTTAGAAACCTTTCAACCTGACATTAACTTCCTTCCGATTTGTAATACGAATGCAACCACAGGGTGGGCACTGGTAACCCAAGAGAGAGAGATGGGAAAGCAGCAGCGATGGGGTCAGCTTTCCACACCACTCTTGTGCTCTCTGATGCTTTGGATTTTCGAGAGCATTAAGCACTCTTTGTAGATCTTTTAAAAATCTGTTAGCAAACGTTCTCATGACTAGTGGACTTCTCTTAAATTTTTAGAATTACTTTTTTCTTTTGCCCTTCCATAAAAAGGAGAAGGAGAAGGAGAAGAAGGACGATGACGATGACGATGATGACGACAAATTCATGCAAGAAGAAGTGGAGGGGAAACTGGCAGTCAGGTGACCGTCAGGAGACAGCTCCATCTGTTTTCTTAACACATCAATTTTACAAGTTGTTCTCTTCTGAGTCCACGCCAGGGCCACCTTCCTTGTGGAGATTGTTTTGCTGTCCACAAGGAAAGGCGTTTGTGTAATGCAAACACATAAAACAAACTCTAGCATGTATTTTGAAATCAGATTCAAGCACACTTCTCAAAATCAAGGGTAGTAAATAAATGAGTTATATTCTTGAAAAGAGGTTCAGAAATACAGTTTAAAAAAATTAATGATAATAATAAAAGGAGTCAGGGTATGTTTTCGAAGGACAGAGGGACTATGCCCTGGAGGGAGTAAGATATCAGGAATATTTAGGTTAATCATGTTTTAAAGATTTGGGACACATGGTATGTATTATCAAGTCATTTTGATTATGGAGGGGTTGGATTCCCTCAGTCTCACCCTGGCCTATGGATGGATCAATCTACACACTTCCATCTGTACAGTTGTGAGGCTATGGTTATGCAGTTCCAAGGACTGTAATTATTCACTATCACCATAAGAGATACCCAGGGGAGGTGGACAGGTGAGACAGGGAAGGAGGGCCATAGCTGTAAACCACGGAGACCTGCGGGTTGCAATTGGTAAGGTCCGTGGTCGAGGCTGTGTTGTGCCTCCCTATGTAGTTCTTCAACACACTGTGTGCTTGACTCCGTCCCTGGTCTGTGCCACTTGACTTCTCAGGCTCAAGGTGCTGCTAGGCTGTGGACAGTTCCCTGCAGACTTCCTGAAGTCTTAAATGGTATCCGAAATATGCAGAAGAGTCAGCTTTCATTTGCTTTTGTTTTAAAACACTCTTAAGAGTTATTTTTCATCTACATCTTCATCAATATCAGTGCGGAACACTAAGAATCAAGTTGATATTGACTGCACAGATTACTGAAACCTTCTAAGTACATATTGGATCTTTAATGCAGTTGGTCAACCCACTTAATGGTGACACAGGTATCAGTTCCTCTCCCCAACTTGAGAATAAGAGTCTATTTAGGCCAACGACTGGACTATTTGGTTTTATGAATACCAGTCTCATGTTGTTTCAATGACAGTTTTGATAGGGCTGTGATTTGATGTCTGAGGATCTCCGAAGTAGTGTAGGACCCACTGGAACTGAGATACATCTTTCTCTGAGAACAGTCGAGAGAATTTCTTAGGGTATAGTCCATCTGGGCTGAGGTGACCTGTTTTTGAAATCCCTGTACCCCAGTCCCCTGGCCAGTGTGGAGATGCTGGTGATAGTCTGGTTTGCGCGGGCAGCCCACACTTTTGAAGAAATCATTGGTACCTACAGCAGCCTGTGTTCCAGGGTTACAAGAAGAAGACATCTGGAGAAGGGTAATTCAGCTCTATGCTGAATTACAAAGTCCTTTAAAATGAAGTCAGCAGGCAGATTTGCCTCACAGCTGGAAGGTCCTCAGGCCTACTGTGGCCTGTTTTGTTGCGATTGATCACATCTGCTAATGGAGATTTAAGTGGAAGCTGCTTGGGTTCCCCTTGGTGACTCCCAAGGAGGGGGCTTAACCTACTTACAGTTGTTTTGCTAATGACTCCTTAAATTCAAAAGCCAGGGCATCTGTGCCCTTGCCTGGATTCAAGTTGAATCCCTGACCTTTCTATCTACCACCAGACCTGCAGCCCCCTCTCTAGTGGCCCCCCTCTAGTGGGTGAGTCCCCAAGTCACATACATGTCATTCTCTAACTCTACACATTCAACTTGGTGGAATCCTTGGAAACACTATCTTGAAGATCTTGGAACTTGGCAGGGTTTTACCTTCTTTTTATATTTGTAGGAATGTATTCTTAAACGTGGTTAAAATTATAGTCACTGGAATTGTGGGTTCTTTACACGGCTTTGTCTGACTTCAGGTGACAACTTTATGGGATTCATTCTACTGATAATTCCCTTGAGTCAGAAATGCCACCTAACTGATCCATTTGCATTCACTAGTTTCTGTTTCCTTTATTGGTTTAATAAATAAGTCAATAATATCATTATGATTAAATAACAGCTTTCAACAGGAATATTAGTTTGAGCAATGATTTTATTTTAATAGCTAAGGACAGTTTTTCCTTTTCTTCTCCCATCCTTCCCCCGACTCTTAGGACCCATCAGAGAGTCTACCTTGACTAGAAAGTAGGAGGGATGCAGCCTTCTTCAGGACCATCCCTACTCAGACCCCTTAGATCCAAGATCGAATTGTGTAATGGACAGCCATGATCTGCCCTGCTGGCCCAGATCCTCTCAAGTCCGGCTCCCCTCTGACCTCCTGCTGAGTGTCTGGCCTCCCTTGTCACACATACCTTGGGCCCACCTTGAGAAGGGGGTGGCCTGGGTGTTATCCACACCTACTTGATAGCACTGCCCGCTAGGTTTTCGTTCCTATCAGCCTACTCCCCATATCTGTCCTGTTGAGGTAGACTTAATTCTGTTTTAATGAAATCAATTGAGAAGTGAACTTGGAAAATTCTAGAAAGGATAATAACTTATTTCTCCTGAATTAAGTTTTGGTCTCAGATTTCATTCAGCCACGTCACGTGAATAATTATGATACAAATCTGTGCAGTTGCTTTGGTTTGTACAAAATATCTGGCCAGAGTTTGTCTAGTGCCTGTCAGTCTCCAAGAAGCAAAACCCTCTACCTGAACAGGTAAGCACAGAAGCTCACTGAAATGACCACAGAATGTTCTGCTGCCTCCACGGAGGCCTCCCCATGCTGGGCCCTCAGTCACTCTTCTGGTGTCCACCTCGGCTTCACACCTGGACATGGTCTCCCCCAGGCTCTGATGGGTTCCTGATGCTTCCTTGGAGCTCAGTCGAGGCCCTGGTGCTGCCTGTTCATGTTGCTCTGGGTCTCGGACAACCTTGGATCACCGCAAATGACCCAGTGGGCCCAGAAGTGGCCTCTGCCACTGACCAGTATGCCCATCTGATGTGCTTGGATAGTTATGACACATTGGTGATATTATTTTCATTCAAATGATCTTGATCTTGATTGTCAGTTTATTTCGGAAGTACAAAATGAACCTCAGGGTGAGAATCATGGGAATGCCATTAACATCATGGCTCAGAAATAACAAAACACAAAAGATAATAGTAGTGAACCTGCCCCTTCTGAGTTTTGTTGATAAAATAATTCCTGAGATCAGTGAACCCAGTTTTGCCCCATCGGCCTTACACACACACACACACACACACACACACACACAAACACACACACACACCTCAATTGCTTTTGTTTGCTTAGTTTGGGGAAGATTTTTTAAATGAAACTTATTTTAACAGTCTACATTTACCCATGGAACTATTTTCTGTTTTAGAAATTTTGCCAACTCCCCAAAATTAAGTGCAAAGGAGAGTGACATTCAAGTTCAAACCACATTCCATGTAAGATAATTTTGAGCTCTTTACCAGCAACAGGTTACCACGTATCTCGAGGAGACCTACTGTCAAGAATGTGTTTTCCACCAAAGAGCTCAAAGCTGTTTACAGACATGATCTCATTTGATTTTATAACAGCCTACAAGATAAAACTGAAACAGACTCTATATCTTTTTGGAATATTTAGGTAACAGATATTGAAGTAATCAAAATGACACCCCCACACCAAATCACTCTACCAAATACATATTGGAAACAAGAATCCCTGTGTGACTCCAACTGAGTTTATACTGGTTAACCAAGAATATGAGTGGCTGAACATCAAACCATAACATTGGCCAACCTCAGTTACAATAAACCAGCGTAAATAAAGAGGCCCCGAGTCATATGCTTTGTGCAGCAAACACCAGTTCTCAGTTTGTGAACATCACTATGCTGTCTGATACAAGTATCTGTAAGGAAAACAGCATGATATTATAGTGTAATTTCTTATCCCATAAAAGGAAGTTCTACTGGTTATAATCACCAAATTTTGTCATCTACCTTTTCTGTACCACAATGCTCTGTGTTTTGAAGGTATGTACTGAACATCCATAGCTGATTCTGCTTCTGCACCCGAGCACAGTGCCACTGCTAGGCATGGTGGTGGTACAGCATAAGTGTGGATTCCTTCCACCTGCTACGGGTTAACCAGATGGCACTCAGAGTCCTGGTCATGTTCAGAAGGCTTCCCCAGTAGCATACACAGGCCCTGTCTGTGTGTGGAGTAAGCTCCAAGGTTCCTGACATACCATGCTCATTGTACCCCAGGGCCTTAGAGTGCGGTGATTATAAGTTCTGATTCTGATTTCAGATTTCCTGGGTGCCAGTTACCTAATCTCCATTTTCTCATCTGCAAAGTGGGGATAATAGCACCTGGCTGAAGTGCTTGGAACAATGTCCAGTGCGTGGAAGAGCTGTGGCCGTGTTGGCCATGATATTGCTGTTGTTATCACCATTAATTTGGGATGAAAGATGGTTTTCCCTGGCAGGTGAGGTGCTCCAGAGGATCCCAGGCACAGTCAGTGTGGAGTAAGCATGGCATTGAGGGCACAAAGCAAGATGGCACAGGAGTGCGGTAAACCGAGTGACAATAGCAATGGAGGCCCAATACTGATGTCAAACCCTGGAAGTGGTCCAGAGGTCTAGCATTTTCCAGAAAATACTAGATTGGTCTGCAGTGACTTAGCTTAGACTCAAACATATGTTTTGAAAAATGACTTGTTGGGTCCATCTGATCAGATTAGTTGATGTCCTTGTGATTGACATTTATTGCTTCATCCTTTTCAGTAAGGCTTAAGAGAGAGGCAGATTATGGAGACATTCACATCTTTAGGTCAGACTATATATTTTGACAGAGTAAGTGATGAGAAGACAATTTCCTAAAGAGGGAACTTTGCCTTTTCTCTGTCACATTGAAGTGCTTATAACCTGTAGTGTGAGCCCTTCCCTTAAATGTGCCCTTCGTAGCTTTATATACACTGAAAGAGATGATATCTCTTGAGGAACAAATGTCAAGTAAGAACTTTGGTATAGATTTGGTTTCAGTGGTTTAAAGGTTTAATGAATGAATTGCCTTAATGAGCTTCCAGAATGTGTTCATATACGAATGCGACAGACCCAGGAGCTAGATCTCCTGCTACACTTACACGCCTGGCACCTGTCAGCTAAAGCCTCCATCAATGACCCAGGCCAAATGACAAGAGGTAAAATGAAACCTGCTTGTGGATTAGCCAGAAGGGTCAGATGCATGCTAACAAGGCTCCTGAACAGCCCTGGGGTATTTCCAGCTCCCTAAGCACCATTAAATTTCCATCAATCAACAATGAGGTGGCTGTTCCAACTAGGAGCGCAAAACCAGTAATGGAGAAAGGCCCCGCGTTCTTCAAAGCCATGCAAGCTAAGAATGGGTTCTGAGCAACCGAAGCTCACTTGGTGTTTCCTCCTTCTCCAAATGGAAGAGATGTCTGAGGGGATGTGTAGTTCCATCACCTGCTGCTCAACAATGGGGACACAGTCTGAGAATAAGCTGATTTTCATCATTGTGCAGATGTCATGCATTGTACTTACTCTAAGATGGTTGTGATGTCCCAAGGCAGCTTGATCCTGTG
Organism: Spermophilus citellus; assembly: GCF_964194105.1. NCBI lineage: Eukaryota > Metazoa > Chordata > Mammalia > Rodentia > Sciuridae > Spermophilus > Spermophilus citellus. The sequence continues at coordinate 9,653,734 of NC_138186.1, forward strand.
GAGCCATGTATATTGTCTATTGCTGATCAAAATAATATACGGTGCATGGGCGTATTATAGATACCTCTTGCAGTAAGAAGCATTTAAGCTGCTATTGATTGATGACCTCAGAAAGGCCTTCTAAAAGTTCTGTGGATCTTTTTTTCCTCATCTACTCAACAAAAGGTTTCTGTATATTTGAAGTCAAGGAGAGGGATGGAGATCTTTCATATAAAAATCACTCAATATAAAATGTGATGCATAAATTCAGTCAACTTTTCTGTTGCTGCAACAACAGCAACAAAAAATCTGAGATAATCAACTTAAGGAAGGAAAGATTCGTTCTGGCTCACATTTGGGAGGTTGCAGTCCATGATTGGTTGGGTCTGTTGGTTTGGGGTCTATGGTGAGGCAGCGCATCACGGCAGGAGCATGTGGCAGAGGGAGCTGCACGTCTCCTGGTGGCTGGGAGGCAAAGAGAGAGGCAGGAGAGGCTGATACCAGTGACCTACCAGCCTTTCGCCAGGCCCCAGCTTCTAGAGGTTCCACTACCCTCAATAGTGCCATCATCTGGGGACCAAGCCTTCAACACGCAGCCTTTGAAGGATATTCAAGATCCACACTATAGCTACCAGATTCGTATTTAAAAGAAAAACAACCTTTGAGTGTAGACTGTATTCATTCATTTTCACATACATTTATAAACAGGTAGAAGTTGCCAGGTGTGGGGAAAGGTGGTGGCCATGTAAAGATGAACGTGACCCGACCTAAGGGGTTGACAGTCAAAAGGAAAAGGTGAAACCCGTGCTGTGTGGACTTGGGCTGTGCTCTACCTGGAGACAGGGGCGTAGCTTCCACCCAACACACACCGCCTCTGCTTCATCCTCCTTCCATGAGATGTGGAGGGTGGAGGAGCTGAGGGGGGATGCAGGCAAGTTCCCCTAGGTGACAGCTCCCTGGGCCATGGGAGCGTGGTCGTAACCCTCAGTTGACTCCAATAGTACCCAATGTGGGATTTCCCATCACTCTCTACCGTTCAGAAAGGGGAAATCCCCTGGCCCTGGTCAAGACATTAGTGAAGGGCAGAACATTTTCCCACCCATTTCTGCCCAACCCTGGAGCACTTGGCGTCCTCCTCACTGCCCTACTTTGTCACATGTGGGGTACAGTCACCTCCAGTCATGCTGGGTCATCTGGATGGCTCTGGTGATGCTTAGTACTTTTGTCTTGATACTTAAAAACTATGCTGAGTTAAGTACAATATTCATGTTTAAAAATCAAGGAAGAGAAGACATCAGTGAGTTAGTAGGTGATTATGTCCACCAGAAAACACTGGTTCTGAATGGAAGGAGACAATTCCTGTTTTCTGGGTGAAACATGCTGCCAATATATTTTTTCTAACCTTGCTCTCAACCTCTTGCCCTATTTTTTTTTATTTTACACTCATTTTCTTTCTCATTTTAGTGCTTACCAAAGCTATTCATAAAGCCAACCATCCTGATCCAAACTGATATATACAGTCTTAATAAAAACATAGACTGCCATCAGTATATTAACTTATTTATAGTAATAAAATTTTATGCTATAAGCATATGAAGGTCCATAAGAAGCAGAACCTACACCTAGGTAAGAGTTGAGTTTCTATGTACATTTTAAAAATCACATGGGCAATTATTCTAATAGTTTGATAATGATCACACTATTCCTTTGTTCAATGTTAAGATAGCAAAGAATTCCTTTCTTTACTAATTCCTGAACCAGGATGATTCCGACTGCTATCTCTATCAGTTCGATGAACTGGCAAGTGATTCAGATCTTTATTTTACATACTTCAAACCTCTGAGCGCCTTGCCATCTCCCCCTAGCTGGTAGAGTGTGGCAGCCCTAGAGTTCCTTTCCAATGCCACCAGAGGCAAAGGAAACGAGTCAAGGTCAATATTGACTCTACCATTGTTGGATTTCTCCAACAAGCCTTCTTCTTAGGATGTTAGGAGGGCAAATCAACATGTACTAATTAAACTAGATCTGCTAATATTTAAGCTATGGTTTAAGATTGCTACAAAATACAAGACTTTTAAGGCACCCTAGCAACCAGAACAGCAGCAAATATTTGGCTTCAACTGAATAAATAGTTGCTGAATAAACAGATAAATGAATGAAGGTAGAAATATTTAAACCCACCGTATTAAATATTTCATTAGAAACACGAAAGTGCTTTGCATACATTCTCTAGAGTCAGTTCGAAAGATCCATTATCTTTAAAGAATTCTCTATATATAAAGTAAATAAATATGATTGTTCTTTTCATTTTTTAAATTTTCCACAGTGAAGTTAAGTGACTGGTCATAATAGATCCAGAGTAAACACAAACGGAGCTTCGACTCCTGCCCCTTAGGTTGGATTTCATAATCCACTTCTGTATGGCTCATTAATTTGTAATTTGCTAAACTATCAACAGAAGAAACTAAAGAAAATATGGAAAGAAAATGAAGAATTTATTTGATCTACCTCTGGGTTCTCAACTCTATGCGGTATTATGGATTCTTGATTATCTGAGCTAAACTGGGCACAGAATAAACAAATCCCAGGTAATATTATTTTCCCTTTAGTCAATTAATTAAAGTCTGAAACAACCTTTTTGCCAGAAATGGTCGTTGCTAAATTTATTTCTTAGTGTTCATCTCCCAACTCTCAGGATGATGTGGTCAAAAATAGGCCAGAGAAAAACAGAGAAGAAAAGCAAAAGTCCCACTAGTCTGCACATTGGATAATTGTCCCACTAATCATTATAATTAGGGGACCTCTAGGGTTGGTAATAAGAACTCTGGTAGGCTGAAATGTGACTGTCCCCAAAGATTCCCACATCCAAATCCAGGATCTTATGAATGTACCAAAAGGAATCCCTGGGGAGGGGGCTTGGCAAAGGGGATTGAGTGAAGGATCTTGAGGTGGGGAGTGTCCCGAGTTATCCAGGGGAGCCTTGAGTGCAATTACCTGTATTTTTTTTGGGGGGGGGTACTGGGGACTGAACCCAGGGAGATACTTAACCATTGAACCACATTGTCAGCCCTTTTTGTGTGTTTTTATTTAGAGGCAGGGTCTCACTGAGTTGCTTAGGGCCTCGCTAAGATGCTGAGGCTGGCTTTAAACCCAAGATCCTCCTGCCTGACCCTCCTGAGCCACTGGGATTACAGTCATGCACCACCATGCCCAGCTAATCACTTCTACCTCAAGAAGAGGGAAGAGCGAGGCAATTTGGAACACGGAGGAGGAGGAGATGTGAAGATGTTGACCATGACCACGTGACCACGATTGAAGTGACAGAGCCACAGCTGAAGAATTCCAGAGCCACCAAAAGCTAAGAGGTAAGGAATGTATTCTGCCCCCAAGGGAAAGGAGCCTGGCCCTGCAGCATCTTGATTTTTGTCCCAGAGAAACTGACTTTGGGCTTACAGAATTAAAAAATGTGAGAGAATAAAATTGTCATTTTAAGCCTCCAAGTTCGTAATAATTTATTACAACAGCCACAGAAACCCATATAATCTTTTTTTTTTTTTTTTTGTACCAGGAATTGAACCCAGGGGCATTTAACCACTTTGCCACATACCCAGCCCTTTTTACTTTTTAATTTTTCTCAGTAAGTTGCTTAGGGCCTTGCTAAACTATTGAGGCTGGCTTTGAACTTGTGATCCTTCTGCTTCAGCCTCCCAAGTGGCTGGGATTATAGGTGGGTGCCACCTACTTGGTACACACATGTGTGTGTGCCTGTGGAGAGGAGATGAGGATCTGGCAGCTTTGCTAATTTTAGTGATAATAAAGATAATTCCAATTTGAGGCTCTCAGCCATGTTAACCTTTTGAAACATGGTTTCCGGGGCCGGGTAGGGATGATCTTTCTTTGATATCTGTTAACTTTTCTGTTGGGTGAGTTGACTGAGTGAAGTTCACACAACAAATTAGGACTTTTTGCAGCAATAAAAGATGCCAGTTTTTCCACTATCTAACACTAAAAAGGAAGTAACATACAAAATAAGTTGTCCAGTAACGTCAAATTTCATATTTACTTATGTGTCCTTCAGGGAATGTGTGGGTGATACGTGTGGGCAATGGTTGGGAAAGTTCCATTCATGAGAAGCTGTAGACTCCGGTCCACATAGGGCCAGCCCTGGTGATATGCTGGGTGGTCCTGGACAGCATCCATTTCCTGCCATTCAACAAATAGTCAAAAGCACTTTCTCTGATCATATAATCTGCCTAAGTACCACCGAGGATGAAAAGATGTGAAAACATATTTATTGGCCTCAAGGTACATAGAATACAGTTGGGTTGAAAAATTTATCCAAATAAAGAGGGAACAACAAAACACAGCCATACGAGAAAAGCTGTAAAACATGGGGCTGATTTCTTTCCTGGGATGTTACGACCTTGAGTTTTGCTTTCTGTATTTTGATTCTTCCACCCCAATTGAACAGAGAGCCAGGCCTTCACAAATCCTAGCGGTTCAGAGCCAACTCCTGCCATTTTCAAATCCCTGGGATTGTTATGTATGTTATTGTTAAGAAGTGGATATTTCTGTTTCCCCAAAATTCATTTGCTGAACCCATAGCCTCTGCTAGGATGGTGTTTTGGAGCTGGAAACACTGAGAGATAATTAGGTTTGGAGAAGATCGTGAGGGTGGGACCCTTCCCTCCCTGTCCAAGTGTGCACACACCGGAAAGGGCATGCAAGCGTCTACGAGCCAGGAAAAAAGCCCTTGCCAAGATCTGAATCAGCCAGCACCTTGATCCCAGCCTCCAGCCTTCAGCACTGTGAGAAAATGCATGCCACCTGGCTAGGTCCCCCTGTCTCCGTGTGCTGTTCTAGCAGCATGAGAGAACTAATGTAACATTAGGAGTCCCTGAGCAGGAGCGGAATGGAAGGACTTCAAGTAAGAGAGGGAAAGGGATTTTCCAAAGTGGAAGGGAGTTCAAGTCCTAGGAGTGGCTGCCTCTCGGGTAAAGTCCCAGGAAGGTGACAGCCTCACAGGGATGGCTGGCCCGTGTGCCCAGCCAGGGGAGCAGAACCTGCTTTTCACCTTGACTACACTAGCAAGTCCCCACACGTCCCTCCAGCTTCAACACCAAACCCCTCAGTGGTGACTGTGGTGGGCTGGAGCACAGAGGCCTCTGCCCCATTTTCTGTGGACCCCAGAGGCACTCCACACTCCTAGGGACCAGAATGACAGCCTTGTCACGGCTGGGGTGGGACATTCCAACTGCGTGGTGGCTGGGTGACTCTGAATCTGGAGTAAGTTGATTTAAGTGAAGAACTGTGATTTTTGCACACCTCAGTTTAGGGATATAACTTGCTACCGTGCATCCTGCTATACAGCCCGGGGTCCAGCTGCCCTGGTCTACCCTGTGTCCAAACCCACCCAGAGCTCACCAGCTTGGATCTAACCATAGATCTAGCTTCTTCCTCTCATCAGAGACAATTCTCAAGACTTGGCTAGAATCCTGTCTCTTCCTAGAAGCCTTACTAGATGCTCCAGCTCAGAACCCATCTCTCCTCTCTGAGGATTCAACCTCCTCTATCACTATTTTGCACTTATCATGATTTGCCTCTTAGGGTACAAATGTCCGACATGTGTCCTTCAGCACATGATAAATTCCTGAGGACCCGACAGTTCACTGTGGGGTTTGTCCTTTCGCCCTCTCTTCACCTTGGATCCCACCACCTCCTCCCTCCCACCCAGCACACAGCAGTATCATGATCTGAGTAACTGTTGGTTGAATTTCTTCCAGACACAGGCTCTACACAACCAGGGGAGGCAGAGAGATCATTGGAATGACGTAATCACAACAAGCTTTGGAAGAGGCAGATCTAAATTTAGGTCCCCAAGGAGAAGTGTTTGTTTTTATAAATCGATGGGTTACAGTTGGCAAACAAAATGGCCCTGTTGAGGCTTGAAGAGGCAGAGGGCTTCCTGAAACCCTTTATGACTCACCAGGAGTGACTCCCCTGGGAAAAATTTGACTGTACAAGTTCTTTTCATACATTAAAAAAATCATTAACTCGGGCTTCATTAATCTAGAATTTGTAAAAAGAATAACCAACATTTGCATAGAGTTTCTCTTTACCGAGCAGAATAGTCACATACTTAAAACCTCTTTTGTCCTAACACTGTCTTTTGAGGTATGTACCAATCCTGATCTGAAGAAGAAGAAATAAGTTCAGGGAAGGTGAGTAATTTGGCTGTGGCCCAGGCCTTTAATTTGTTTCTTCACTAAATCACAGTTGATTGAAGGGGCTTATCAAGCCAGTTAGACATCAGCGGCAAATCCACCTAGCACTTGAAAGTGACAAGGTTCAAATTAAGCCTTACTAGGCAAACTAAATATGTGAAAAAAAAGATTAAACAGAGGATTTAAAAATTAGCTAAGTGAAACAACTTGAGAGTTTTCTATAGGAGAAAGATTGTTGTGAAATAAACATAGACCAGGGGTACTAGTGAGCTACTGATAAACCAGTGGCATTACGTGAAGGTAACCAATCAATGGTGTGGAGGACATTAATTAGGCAGTAAACTGTGAAAATTTCAGTTCATCCCTGTTTACTTGATAAAGAAAGTCCTCTAAGGACCTTTATCACACACCACTTGATTAGCCTAACTTGAGTCTATGTGTATTTGAAAGCAATAAAATTGTCTTCCTTTCAAGTGCAGTCCATAACTCAAACTTTTTATTGATTTAGTCTGGTCTCATACCCCGTTAGTTGAAAGGAAGTGACACTTGATTATATTTCTCTGCAAGGATGGTGTTTAGACATTTGACTTTATCAAAAAAAAAAGTCTAAATTCTCAGCTTTCATAGAAAAATAAAGAGGCTCTGCTCTGTGTGATAGAAGGGAATTGTATAATCATTCATTTTCTAAAGAAAATTCAAGGACCAAGAACATCACATGCCGTGAATTATGAAAGAGCTAAATCTTGGTTTTATAAGATGTCAGGACAAAGCACAGAAGGGAAAAGAGTACTGTAAAAGCTGAAATAAAAGCTTTGCTTCTGTGAAAGGGCTTTTTATGGGGGAGGAGGTTTTGTTTTTTAGAAGTCTGTCTTTCCTGAGAATTTTTGTGAGGCATAAAAGTGAAAAACAACTTCTCGTGTGAACCCATAGAAGGTAGCTGGGCAGAAATGATGACTCTTTTGCCAGTGGTTTTCTGGAATGACTCCTTCCTGACCTTAGATCCCTTAGATGCCTTCATTAGAGGGCAGCCGTGGAAATCAATTTTCTTAGAAGACTGGATTTTTACGATTAGGATTTTCCCTTTGCATACTTTAGTTCTAAGGGGCAGCTGGGTGCATTTGGAAGATGCCAAAGACCAGGCATTTGCCCACTTAGACCCACAAACCAACAGCCTCCTCCCTACTGATACCTCTGCGAGAGAAGGACTGGGAAACAAGTAAGAGGTGCCATTGGACAGAGGTCCCAGGAGGTCCTGCTCCAAGGGGGCAAAGGGACCTCAACTGAGTTTGGACTGGTTCCTGATGGACACCACTGAAAAGCATTTCATGATCATCAAAAGCCAGGCACATGCAAAGATTTATTAAAGGACAACAAAGCAAAGGTGTACATACCCCAAAGTCAGGGTGCGGATGCCCCTCACCTCTCAGAGATAAGAAAATGAGTGACACACCCAGTGTTGAGCTTTTTGGCAATATATAGGATTTGGGGAGGAAAAGTGCAGGTTGTCAGGCAAACTTTTGTGAAAATCAAATCCTATGTTAATCATTTGGGGTTCAGAATGCTTCTTCCTAGTTGAGCAGTCCAGCTAGAGATCACTTGTGTGCACACTACGTTGGTCTTTGAATGTCATGATATTTAAATTGATTATAGTTTTGTCCTGATAAGGTACAAGCTTATATGGGTGGTTTTGTTCATCTAACCAGAGAGACATGCATGGCTGGTCATGCTCAGAAACCTGGGTCTCCATCTAGTAGGGGTCTCTTTCTCTTTCTCTCCAAGAGCCACGTATCTCAGAGGAAATTCCAATCTGACAATGATCAAGTTACAATTCAGAATTGACCAAGAATCAATCAAATGGTTGGAGCTTATGTGAGAACAGCTGGATTAAGTATTTGCATTGGACAGAATAGGGCTTAGGAAGCAGAATTTTATTGTATTGAGTTTTACAAAGATAAGGGCCTTTTTTTTTTGCATACCAGTCTGTCACTGTAAAGTCACCCCATATATAAAATTCTGTAATTCTGTTACAATGCCTGACACATAGAACTGAATAGTGAACATTATTAACTTTTAGCAGAGAACAACATGGATCTAATACAAGTCCACTGTGCTTCCTTTGGATTTTTGACTCTGGAGATTGGTGTCTTGCAACAATTTTAAAAACTCTATTTGAATAGCCATCCTCTTTAATCTCTATTTTTTTAATCACTAAGCTGAAATTAGATATATATGACGATTCATTATAGTTTCCAGGATGCTTATTAATTTTTCATATTTTTTATTTCTTTGTCTCTCATTCTGCATTCTGAGTAATTTCTTCATTTTTTCAGTTCTCTGATGTCTTTCTTAAACTGGGCTTAATCCATTAGTAAGCTGGACATTTTAATTATATATTTTATGAGTAAACATTTCTTTCTCTATATTATTTTTATTCCCTTTTGATTCAAGCTCTCTTTTATATCTTCAAACAATTAAACCATACAGAAATTTTAGTCTTCATAGAATATCTAAAATTCCTATCTATTTGGGTTTTATTTTTTTCCATAAAATTTAACAATATTTATTTTTTGTTCTTATAGTTTCCCCAAAACTCATCATAATCACCATAGGGATTTTAATAAAAACTTTCATCTAACTCTACCCATATTTATGATGGTTTGGCTTTGGGTCTCTATTCAATGGTCTTACTTTGCTGTACTTTTAAAAAATCCCTGTGTATTTGATCTTTCTCTGAGCTGCTTCTGCTGGCTCTTGCGCATGGTGGTCTACTTCCTTGTGCTGTATGTGTGCGTGGCTCTTAAGTCCTTGTTTTACTAGCAGTGAGGATTGATAAATAACTCCTTCTGGTTCACCCAACAAGTATTGATATTGATTTCTTCTAGGAGCATTACCACTCTATGGCACTTCAAAATAAATCATCAGCTGGAAGTTTGTGGATAGCAAAAGTAGAGTGGGTTTGAGCAGCCAACATGAAAAACAGTCAGTTTCTACAAGCATTTTCCTCTCTTCCACCCAGAACCAAGCTGGAAGCAGCATTCTCCTTGCTGTCCCAGCTGTCAGATAGGTGTATTTCTGGTTGACCCTCACCGTGCAAACAGACCTGTGGTCCCCGGCTTTAGGTAGGGTCTCTTATTAAGACTCCCACCTTCATGGGTCCATGTCTTTGTTTTTTTGTCCATGTATCCTTTGCATTGTTCAAAGCAGAAGCTTCATGGGTCTGGGCCACTGCTCAAAGGTGAAGAAGGCCTGTGTGAGTGTTGGCTCAACCTCTGCATTCCTTCCTTCCCCTTCACTCTGTGGTGGCCTGGGTAGAGCTCTTTCTTTATTGCTACCTCAGTGATGTATTTTCAATGATAAACAAAACCTCATTGAGCAGTTCAAGTTGCTACAAAGACAGGTTATCCTGAGTATCTGATTCATAATTTTGCCATAAAAAAAAAAGACCTCTTAGTTTCTATCCTAGCAAACTCGTTGTGGACCTTCTAGGCTCAGGAAGGGCAGCTGCATAATGAAGACACCTTTAAGAACAGAGAATCCACATTTAAGCCCCTCTCTCCCTGCTGCTATTATTTGCAATGTTGTTTTAAAGGAAGGATATAGACAAGAAAAAAAAAAATCTGCGAAGTTCGTTGCTTTTTAACAAGTGTTGGTCATTTAAAGTTCTGCAGAAACAGCAAAAATTTCATTGACCAGAGGGTCAAATGAAAAGCGGAAGCAATAATCCTATCTTGATGCTGATTTAGTTGTTGTCAGAAAGCTGAGTATGAAATGGTTCCGCACATCACAAGGTGAGATGATCACTTAGCTTTGCTAAAGTTTCCAGTGAAAACCTGAAATGCTCCCCAAGAGAGGACAGGAACATTACTCATCAAACACGATTTTCTCAGTAAGGATCATATTTATTAAGACATTGTCATGACAATATATATTTTTAAAAGTTCCTTAGTTTCTTGGGCCCAAACATGACAATTTAAAAACTTACCATCTGTGTTAGTTTTTTTTTTTCTTGTCACTGTGACCAAAATATCTGACAAGAACAACTTAGAGAGGAAAAAAAAAATGTTTATTTTAGGCTCACAATATTCAGAGGTTCATTTCATGATTGGCTGACTCTATTACTCTGGCCCAAGGTGAGGCAGGACATTATGGTGGAAGGATGTGGAGGAGTGTTGCTGCATGGTGGCCAGGAAGCAGAAAGGACCAAAGGGGAGATGAATCCTTCCAGGACACGGTGCCAGTGACCATCTCCTTCAGCCACAACTCACCTGTCCACAGTTACCACTCAGCCAGCTCATTCAAACTGGGTGGACTGATTAGGGTACTGCTCTCACAATCCATTCCTTTCACCTCTGAATATTTCTGCATTAGCACTAAAGTTCTGGAGGATCATATCCAAACCATACCACCTTCTCAATTACTCAAACAGATACAGAGAGGTCTATGGCCAGGTCTGGGAACTGAGATTAGAGATTAAAAAGTACAGCAAGCCAGGTGAAACATGTTCTAAGCCTACATTAGGCAACGTGTCATGGGTTTCTGCATAAAATAAATGAAATCATCCTACTTGAAAGCATTCTCTTTCTGACTAATACCGCTCTGGAGATTTTCAATGACAGCAGTTTTTGACAAGAGGTGTTACGGAGACTTAATTTTTTTCTCAGAGTTTTTTAAATTATTAATTATTTGTAAGAAATAAAGAGATAGATTGACTTTAACATGAACTAACAAACACCAACTGAACTGACCTTTTTAAAACAGAGGACAGTCACAAGGAAGAGAGGGACCAACTGGTTAAAAAGAACAAGCCCCACCCAAGGGTGTTCACTTAATGAACCTGGACCCTGGCCCAGGTATACCTATTCTCCTTGCCTGATCTTGGCTCATCTTCCTGCTTGGTGCCTGGACAGTGGCTCCACCCCACGTGGTCTTGACACTCAACAAGCCCTGCCCCCAGGTGATCTATCCATGCACCATCCTCCCCAGGGAAGGTGGTTGATGTGGGTGACACCACCATAAAACAGAAACTATAATCTTGTTTATCCATGAAATTATATCATTTCCTTTGATGTTCTGAATTTCTAAACATTCTTATCTGATTTTATGATAAGACTCAATCCAATACACTCTTTGAAAAGTTCTTCTACCAGTAAAAATGAAGGGCAAGTTAAGTTTTTTATTTTTTTAAGGAGTTAGTAAAAGCTGTTTTCCGTGTAAGCTTGCTTCCCATTTTCATTCAAAGAGAGTGAATCTCCCTGAAGCCCTCTTTGCCTTTGGGCTCATATTTGCTCTTTCTATTCTCTCAAATTGTGGTAAAATATGCATACCATAAAATTTACCGTATAAGCTTTTTTAAGGATAAAATTCAGTTGTATTATGTCCATTAAATTTGTTGTGTAACCATCACTACTCTGTCTCCAGACCTTCTCTATATTTTAAACTGAAACTCTGAGCCCATTAAACGACTTACCATTCTTCCCATCTCTCCAATCCCTGGTAGCCACCATTTCACTTCCTGTGTATCTTTGAATTTGACTACTCAGATACCCCCTGTAAATGGAATCATACAATATTTGTCCTTTGGCATCTTTCTCTTGGAGTAATGTCTTCAAATTTCATCCATGTTGTCGTGAGTGTCAGAATTTTATTTCTTTATGTAGCTGGCTAATATTCTATTGTGTGGATATACCATATTTTGTTTATCCAATCATCTGTGGGCACACATTTGATTTTTTCTATTTATGATTATTGTGTATAATGGGGCTTTGAAGATTGGTATGCAAATATCTATTGGAGTCCCTGCTTTTAATTTTTTGGAGGATACATACCCAGAAGTAGACTTGCTGGATCATATGTGTCTATGTTCAATTTTTGAGAAATCATCACCCTATTTTCCTCAGTGGACATGCCATTTTTTGTCCCCACCAGCAATGCACACGGGTTTCAATTTCTCCACATCCTCTGACTCTTGCTACTGTCTGGTTTTTGACGGTGGCCATGCTCATGGGTATGATGAGGTGGTATCTCCTTGTGATTTTGGTTTGCATTTTCCTGGTTATTAGTGATGTGGTCATTCCTTGTGATTTTGTTCAGTATGTGTTCTTCTGTGTCTGTTTGTCTCAAGAAGAGACTCACTTTCCAGAGTTGCTCTTTGACTTAGAGAAAAGCTCAATACAGTCTCAGCTCTTTCCAGGAGGACAGAACACACCTTTGCTCTTTCTCTGTGAACACTGCTATAAGTGTGGGTGTTCACCAAGTTCAGCTGATTGAACAACATTTGAGAAGAGCTGACCAGTTTCTGAGGATGGGTGGGCAATTAACCCCAGAGCTCAGCCCAGACCTGCTGCGGAGCGTGATGTTCTTGAGTTCGGAGGGAAGGGGCCTTAACCTGCCGCAGACAGTATCACACAGAGACCAGACGGCACAGCAGATGTATACAAGAACACGCACCTGAGTGCGGACTGTGCTTAGGAAAGCAGACAAGCTACAGCATGACCGTGGAACTGGAGAAACCATTTATGAGTGAAAAACTCAGAAACCTGGTTAAAAATAGTTTTGGATGTCCAGGGAACCAGATTTCAGGTGGGAGTTTGACAGTTGCCACCTGCCAACCTTTTAGAAGTCATCTTCAGAGACACAGAGGAAGACAGAGCTTTATCCCTGCAGCAGGTAAACTTGGAAAAAAATTACTAGAAAAAAAATCCATCATTTGTATTAAGGCAAGAACAATCCACACCATACACCTCGATTCTCTTTCATATGGGTCTCAGCCAGAACTTGGATCCTCCTAAAATAATACAAAGTACACTACTTTAAAGTAAAGATGTGTGATCAGTGTTGTAAAATAAGCGAAGTTTTAGCCGGTGATATACACTAATGCAATTCTCAATTTTTACAATAGATTAGTATATTAAATGTGAATGGTGCTGTAAAGGAGGGTTTGATTTTCTTAATAAGTTAAATAACCCACCCAAATCCTTATTCTTATTTCATTCCTCAGAGAAGGTGTCAAGGTAAGGTTTGAGCTCAGTTCTGGCATGAATTAGCAGGGTTTTTTGCTGTGTCGACTGAATCACCAGGCTGGCTGGAAATTGCTATTGTGAGCCTCTAATTATCCCAAACCCCAGTTATGAGGGTACTGGCTTTAGAGAGTCAAACAACACTCACTCCACAGTTTCTTTTTCTTTTCTTCAGTAAAAGACTCAAAATGGACTCCATGATATTTTGGTCTTGAAGTTATGTTTTAAACAATCTGCAGACGGTTTGCCACGGTGTTCCTCCTGTTTCTTAAAGTCTTCCAAGGTTTCCCTGAGGTCACCCGTGAGCCTCAAGTGGTGTACGTCAACATTGTTGTGGTTTTGTCTTTTCTCTCTCTCTCTTCCTCTCTTTCCTTTCCTCCCTCCCTCCTTCCTTCCTCTCTTTTCCTCCTTTTTCTGTTTGTTGGGTAATTCGGGAATTTCAACAGGGATGACTCTTGTTTGGAATCTCTCCTGTAGAGGAGGTGGCTTGCTTGTTCTCCCCAGCCTTAGGCACCGGAATCTGGATGGTGATTTCTGGTTCGGGTCATCTGCTTCTGAGCAGATCCCAAGCCCTGGAATGGCATAGGATTTGTGAATCCTTCACTAGCCGAGCCCTGCCGTCCATGGTGCAGAGGGTGGATCCAGAGCACTTCCAGGGCTTTCCAACAACCCCTCACCACTGAACGCTTGGGCAGGTGTGGCCAGAGGAACACCTCTGTCCTGGCTTTGTCCTTGCTCCTCTCTCTGATCTGCACAGTCCATCCACTCTATGACCCACCCTGGTGCCGCTGTTCCTGTCCTGGGCTGGGCTGTCCACAAGAAACTGTTCTCTTGGCTATCTGAAATGGTATTTGTAAGGATTTTCCTCTCTCTCACATTTAAAATTTACTTCTAACTGATATGTAAAACTTGTACATGTTAATGGGGCACCACGTTTTATATACATATACATATAAATTTGTATACTTATATCTATGTACATCTCTGTGTATATACACATGTACATACATACATACATATATATGGTGCAATGTTTAAATCAAGTTGAACATATATCTGTCTCCTGAAATATTTATCACTTCTTTAAGGTGAAAATGTTCAAAATCTTTCCTTCTAGCTTTTTGAAACGTAGAGGACATAGTTGTTAGCTCTGGTTACCCTCCTCTGCAATAGCACACCCAAACCTTTACTGGTGTCTGACTGTAGCTTGGGACTCTGGTCCCACCTCTCCCCAACCCTCCTTCCTCTCTACTCCCTCAGTCTCTGGTAATGGCCAGTCTACCTTCAGCTCCTCTAGATCAGCTGTGAGACCATGCGACATCCATCTTTCTCTGCTTGTCTTATTTCTTTTTCCTTTTTTTTAAAAATATACATCCCTTGGTTGTAGATGGACACAATACCCCCATTCTGCCTGTTCATCTTTATGAGGTACTGAGGATCGAACCCAGTGCCTCACACATGCTAGGCCAGAGCTCTAGCACTGAGCCCCAGCCCCAGCCCTCTGCTTGTCTTATTTCACTGAACATAAACATCTCTAGTTCCATCCATGGTGTCACAAATGACAGGATTGCATTCTTTCCTATTCCATTGTGTCTATACCACTGTTCTTTACTCACTCACCAGAGGGGGGACACTTTGTTTTTTTGTGTGTTTCTTGGCTCTTGTGAATGGCACTGCAGTGGGCCTGGGAGTACAGATCTCTTTTCTTTTTTTTTTTTTCTTTTTTTTTTTTTTTTTTTTAATTATTTTATTGTTGGTTGTTCAAAACATTACATAGTTCTTATTATACCATATTTCACAGATTGATTCAAGTGGGTTATGAACTCCCATTTTTACCCCGTATACAGATTGCTGTGTCACATCAGTTACATTTCCATTGATTTACAAATTGCTTTTCTAGTGACTGATGTATTCTGCTGTCTATCCCATTCTCCACTGTCCCCTCACCCCTCCCCTCCCCTCCCCTCCCCTACTCTCTCTCCATCCCCTCTACTATAAATCGTTTCTTCCACTTATATAATTTTTCTCCTACTCCTCCTTTCCTCTTATATGTAATTGTGTATAACCCTGAGGCTCACCTTCCAGTTCCATGCAATTTCCCTTAACTCTCACTTTCCCTCCCGCCTATCATCCCTGTTTAATGTTATTCTTCTTCTCCAGCTCTTCGTCTCTACCCTGTCCTTGGTTACTCCCCTTATATCAAAGAAGACATTTGACATTTGTTTTTTAAGGATTGGCTAGCTTCACTTAGCATAATCTGCTCTAATGCCATCCATTTCCCTCCAAATTCTATGATTTTGTCATTTCTTATTGCAGAGTAATACTCCATTGTGTATAAATGCCACATTTTTTAATCCATTCATCTATTGAAGGGCTTCTAGGTTGGTTCCACAATCTTGCTATCGTGAATTGTGCTGCTATGAACATCGATGTAGCAGTGTCCCTGTAGCATGCTCTTGTTAGGTCTTTAGGGAATAGACCGAGGAGGGGAATAGCTGGGTCAAATGGTGGTTCCATTCCCAACTTTCCAAGAAATCTCCATACTGCTTTCCAAATTGGCTGCACCATTTTGCAGTCCCACCAACAATGAACAAGTGTACCCATTTCCCCGCATCCTCGCCAGCACTTGTTGTTGTTGGATTTCTTAATGGCTGCCAATCTTACTGGAGTGAGATGGTATCTTAGGGTGGTTTTGATTTGCATTTCTCTGACTGCTAGCGATGTTGAGCATTTTTTCATGTACTTGTTGATTGATTGTATGTCCTCCTCTGAGAAGTGTCTGTTCAGGTCCTTGGCCCATTTGTTGATTGGGTTATTTGTTATCTTGTTATCTAATTTTTTGAGTTCTTTGTATACTCTGGATATTAGGGCTCTATCTGAAGTGTGTGGGGTAAAGATTTGTTCCCAGGATGTAGGCTCCCTGTTTATCTCTCTTATTGTTTCTTTTGTTGAGAGAAAACTTCTTAGTTTGAGTAAGTCCCATTTGTTGATTCTGGTTGTTAACTCTTGAGCTATGGGTGTCCTATTAAGGAATTTAGGGCCTGACCCCACAGTATGTAGATCATAGCCGACTTTTTCTTCTATCAGACGCCGTGTCTCTGATTTAATATCGAGCTCCTTGATCCATTTTGAGTTAACTTTTGTGCATGGCGAGAGAAAGGGATTCAGTTTCATTTTGATGCAAATGGATTTCCAGTTTTCCCAGCACCATTTGTTGAAGATGCTATCCTTCCTCCATTGCATGCTTTTAGCCCCTTTATCAAATATAAGATAGTTGTAGTTTTGCGGATTGGTTACTGTGTCTTCTATTCTGTACCATTGGTCCACTCGCCTGTTTTGGTACCAGTACCATGCTGTTTTTGTTACTATTGCTCTGTAGTATAGTTTGAAGTCTGGTATCGCTATACCGCCTGATTCACACTTCCTGCTTAGCATTGTTTTTGCTATTCTGGGTCTTTTATTATTCCATATGAATTTCCTGATTGTTTTATCTATTTCTACAAGAAATGCTGTTGGGATTTTGATTGGGATAGCATTGAACTTATAGAGAACTTTTGGTAATATCGCCATTTTGATGATGTTAGTTCTGCCTATCCATGAGCAGGGTATATTTTTCCATCTTCTGAGGTCTTCTTCTATGTCTCTTTTTAGGGTTCTGTAGTTTTCATTGTATAGGTCTTTCACCTCTTTTGTTAGATTGATTCCCAGGTATTTTATTTTTTTGGGGGATATTGTGAATGGAGTAGTTGTCCTCATTTCTGTTTCAGAGGATTTGTCGCTGATATACAGGAATGCATTTGATTTATGCGTGTTGATTTTATATCCCGCCACTTTGCTGAATTCATTTATTAACTCTAATAGTTTCTTTGTAGACCCTTTTGGGTCTGTTAGGTATAGAATCATATCGTCTGCAAATAGTGATACTTTAAGTTCTTCTTTTCCTATTTTTATGCCTTTAATTTCTTTCGTCTGTCTAATTGCTCTGGCCAGTGTTTCGAGGACTATGTTGAACAGAAGTGGTGAGAGAGGGCATCCCTGTCTTGTACCAGATCTTAGAGGGAATGCCTTCAATTTTTCTCCATTCAGGATGATGCTGGCCTGTGGCTTATCATAGATTGCTTTAACAATGTTGAGGAATGATCCTGTTATCCCTAATTTTTCTAGAGTTTTGAACATAAAGGGATGCTGTACTTTGTCGAATGCCTTTTCTGCATCTATCGAGATGATCATATGGTTCTTATTTTTAAGTCTATTGATGTGATGAATAACATTTATTGATTTCCGTATATTGAACCAGCCTTGCATCCCAGGGATGAATCCTACTTGATCATGGTGTATAATTTTTTTGATATGTTTTTTAATCCGATTCGCCAGAATTTTATTGAGGATTTTTGCATCTAGGTTCATTAGAGATATTGGTCTGTAGTTTTCTTTCTTTGAAGTGTCTTTGTCTGGTTTAGGAATCAGGGTGATGTTGGCCTCGTAGAATGTATTTGGAAGTTCTCCCTCTTTTTCTATTTCCTGAAATAACTTGAAAAGTATTGGTGTTAGTTCCTCTTTAAAGGTTTTGTAAAATTCTGCTGTATACCCATCCGGTCCTGGGCTTTTCTTAGTTGGTAGTCTTTTGATGGTTTCTTCTATTTCCTCTATTGTTATTGGTCTGTTTAGGTTGTCTATATCTTCCTGACTCAATCTGGGCAGATCATATGACTTAAGAAATTTATCGATGCCTTCACTATCTTCTATTTTATTGGAGTATAAGGATTCAAAGTAATTTCTGATTATCTTCTGTATTTCTGAAGTGTCTGTTGTGATATTGCCTTTTTCATCCCGTATGCTAGTAATTTGGGTTCTCTCTCTTCTTCTCTTCGTTAGCATGGCTAAGGGTCTGTCAATTTTATTTATTTTTTCAAAGAACCAACTTTTGGTTTTGTCAATTTTTTCAATTGTTTCTTTTGTTTCAATTTCATTAATTTCAGCTCTGATTTTAATTATTTCTTGCCTTCTACTTCTTTTGCTGTTATTTTGCTCTTCTTTTTCTAGGATTTTGAGATGAAGTATGAGATCATTTATTTGTTGGTTTTTTCTTTTTTTAAGGAATGAACTCCAAGCAATGAATTTTCCTCTTAAAACTGCTTTCAATGTGTCCCATAGATTCCGATATGTTGTGTCAGTGTTTTCATTTATCTCTAAGAATTTTTTAATTTCCTCCTTGATGTCTTCTATGACCCATTGGTCATTCAGTAACCTATTGTTCATTCTCCACGTGGTGCATGATTTTTCCTTCCTTCTTTTATCGTTGATTTTCAGTTTCATTCCATTATGATCAGATAGGATGCATGGTATTATTTCTACTCCTTTATATTGTCTAAGAGTTGCCCTGTGACATAATATATGATCTATTTTTGTGAAGGATCCATGTGCTGCTGAGAAAAATGTGTAACTACTTGATGTTGGGTGGTATATTCTATATATGTCAATTAAGTCTAGGTTGTTAATTGTTTTGTTGAGATCTATAGTTTCCTTATTTAACTTTTGTTTGGAAGATCTGTCCAGTGGTGAGAGAGGTGTGTTGAAGTCTCCCATGATTATTGTATGGTGGTCTATTAGACTCTTGTACTTGAGAAGAGTTTGCTTGATGAACGTAGGTGCACCATTGTTTGGGGCATATATATTTATGATTGTTATGTCTTGTTGGTGTATGGTTCCCTTGAGCAGTATGCAGTGTCCCTCTTTATCCTTTTTGATTAATTTTGGCTTGAAATCTATTTTGTTTGATATGAGTATGGACACTCCTGCTTGTTTCCGCAGTCCATATGAGTGGAATGATTTTTCCCAGCCTTTCACCTTCAGTCTATGTATATCTTTTCCTATCAAATGCGTCTCCTGTAGGCAACATATTGTTGGATCTTGTTTTGTGATCCATTCGACTAGCCTGTGTCTCTTAATTGGTGAGTTTAAGCCATTAACATTTAGGGTTATTATTGAGATTAGGTTTTTTCCTCCAGTCATATTTGTTTATTTATGTTACTAAACCTGATTAGTTTTCCTCTTTGGTTACTTTCCCCCCTTTACTGTCCTACCTCCCACTGATGGTTTTCAATGTTATTTTCAGTTTCCTCTTCCTGTAATGTTTTGCCAAGGATTTTTTGAAGAGATGGTTTTCTAGCTGGGAATTCTTTTAACTTTTGTTTATCGTGAAAGGTTTTAATTTCATCTTCCATCCTGAAGCTTAATTTCGCCGGATACACGATTCTTGGTTGGAGCCCATTTTCTTTCAGTGTTTGAAATATGTTATTCCAGGATCTTCTAGCTTTCAGAGTCTGTGTTGAGAGATCAGCTGTTATCCTGATTGGTTTGCCCCTAAATGTAATCTGCTTTCTTTCTCTTGTAGCTTTTAAAATTCTCTCCTTATTCTGTATGTTGGGCATCTTCATTATAATGTGTCTAGGTGTGGATCTCTTATGATTTTGCACTTTTGGCGTCCTGTAGGCTTCTAGGATATGGGATTCTGTTTCATTCTTCAAGTCTGGGAAGTTTTCTCGTATTATTTCATTGAATAGATTGTTCATTCCTCTGGTTTGGAGCTCTGTGCCCTCCTGTATCCCAATGACTCTTAAGTTTGGCCTTTTAATGTTATCCCATATCTCTTGGATGTTCTGCTCATGGTTTCTTAGCAGTCTTGCTGAACTGTCTATGTTCTTCTCAAGTTGAAATACTTTGTCTTCATTGTCTGATGTTCTATCTTCTAAGTGATCTATTCTGCTGGTAGTATTGTCAATTGAGGTTTTAAGTTGGTTTATTGCTTCCTGCATTTCTAGGATTTCTATTTGTTTGTTCTTTATTACTTCTAACTCCCTGTGAAATTGATCTTTTACTTCCTGGATTTGTTTCTGTAGTTCCTTGTCAATGTGATCTTTCATTGTCTGATTTTGCTGTCTCATGTCTTCCTTGAGAGTCCAGATCATCTGAAGCATGTATATCCTGAACTCTTTATCTGACATTCCATCTGTTGCAGCTATTACCTCTTCTAGGGTTGAGTTGACCTGCATTGCTTGTGGTCCTTTCTTTCCTTGTCTTTTCATGTTGCTTGCGTTTCTTTCTGCTTCGTGAAACTGTTGTGTTTTTGAAATTTTTCCCCCTGTTTATTTTTGTTGCTCTTGTATATTTGGGATATCTCTCTTGTAGGGCGGGTAGTGGCTGTGAACCTCCTCTAATCAGGGTGATCTATATACTACGCTGGTTGGTCGTAGGTCTGCCCGCCCTGTGGGCACGGGTGGCTGCTCTGCTCTGCCCCCACTCCAATTGCGGTGACGTTCCTACCACGTCTTCGGATCGTTGGTCCTGATCCGGACGTGGGCAGCAGCTCTTCTCCACCCCTACTCCAATTGATGTGACGTGTCTACCACGCTGGTCGGCCTCCAAGCCTGATCCGCCGGTGGGTCTCAGATCTGCCCACCCTGCGGGCCTGGGCTGCAGTTCTGCTCAACCCCCACTCCCAGTGGGGGTACCTAACTGCCTCTCCAACGGGTCTCTGGGCTCCTTCCGGATGCTGGCGGCGGCTCTGTTCAACCCCCACTCCAACCAGTGTGACGTGACTGCCTCGATGCTACTCGTCCACTACACTGGCCGGCTGCCGAGCCTGTCCTGCCAGTGGGACGCAGGACTGCCTACCTTGCAGGGTCAGACGGAAGCTCTTCACGGCCTCTACTCCAAGTGGGTTGACTTGGCTACCCTGCCGTCGGGTCGCTGGTCCTGTTCCAGACGTGGGCGGCTACTCTCCTTGGCCCCAGCTGCAGTTGGGGTGTCGCGATACCACACCGGCGGGACCCTTAGCCTGCTCTGGGCACAGGAGGCAGCTCCACTCTGCCCTCCAGGCCCCCGCAGCACCCAGCAGGACCCGGAACAAGAAGCAGTCCCTGTAGGATCCCCAACCCTGAGCCAGAGCCGCTTTGGGAGCCAGGAGCCGGTCTCTCAGATCCCCGCCACTTTCTGCTAGGAGCAGGCTCCTCAGGGCAACCGCCGCGGGTTCCCCAATCCCCGGCCAGTGCCGTCCCGGGAGCCCAAGCCTGGCTGCACCAGACTCTCCCTGCTAGGTGCCCAAGCCTGGCCGCACCAAACTCTCCCTGCTCGGTGTACGCTCCCCTTGGAGCAGAGTCTAAGACACACTTCCCGCGGGCTCTCCAGCTCCGGGTCAAAACTGTTCCAGGAGACAGAGTCCCGCTGCCCCTCGTCGCAAGTTTCACTTGTGGCTGGCCTCAGCTCGCGGTCCCCGCAGGCTCCGCGGCCCTGGGCTCAAGCAGCCACGAACCCAGCCTCTCCGATCCCTGCCACACTCTGCTCGGAGCAGGCTCCACAGAGGTACCCCAGCCTCAGGCCCAGGCGGCCCCCGCCCGGGCCTGGCAGCTCCAACCTCTCCCAGCTCAGTGTACGCTCAGACTGGGGCAGGGCCAAAGACACAGTCGCCGCGGGTTCCGTAGCCCCGGGCCAAGAAGGATCTCCCGCCCTGGGCCAAAGCAACCCGGGGAACTAGAATCTGGCCGCTCAAAGCCCGGCGCCCGCCTTGCCAGGGGTGAGGCCTGAAGAGTATTCTCCTCAGAGTTTCCAATCCCGGGCCTGAGCGATCTGTCTGCGCAACTCAGGCAAATACCAGCCTGGAATCACCTGTTCTGTAGTTGAATGAGCTGAGATCGTAGAAAACAGGGATGATTGCGTCAGCTCTCCATGATGGCGGCTGCAGTTCTCCTGCGTGTTCCGACCGGTGTCGGGAAACGAACTGGACCGATTCTCTCCTGTATTTCAAAGCTGGAATTCAGCACTCAGCGCGGCTAGTGTGCCACTGGCAGGAGCCTGCAGAATCCGCTTCGCTGTAATCCCTCTCTGGTAACTCGCGGCTAATTAACTCGGGCGCGTCCCAGACTCCATCCACGGGGCGGTCCGCCGACCAAGTACTGCTTCGCTCCGTGAGGAGAAATCGCCCGCTACCAAGCCCCTGCAGCCGAATCCCGCGCGCTGGAATTTTGACCTCTAGATTCTGGAGCACTTCAATTTCACTGGGGATTCCCACCAAGGTAGCCTTCAGCCATTTCACCTCGTGTTTCTCCCACACAGTGGCGCAGCGTACTGGTGTGCTGGACTCCCTTGGCCGCCATCTTCCCCCTCCCTTCCAGATCTCTTTTCAATGTACTGATTTTGTCTCCTTTGGATGTATGTGTGGGAGTGAGATTGCTGGATCACACAGTAGTTCTATTTTTAATATTTTGAGGAATCTCCCTACTGTGTTTCATAATATTTCCAGTCCCTGTCTTTATGCCTCAGAGTTGCACTTGGAGAACGTGAAAGTTTACACTATCTGGGGCTCATCACAGTGTCATGTGATTGTTGGTTTCCACCTCCATCTGCAAGATGTGTTAGCAATCGCCAGTTACAAAACGCGTCCTCCCTGTGGTGGAGAGGCTATGCTGGTGGGCGGACTCCCCTGGCCTGCCTCCAGAAGAGTGTGACTGTAGTGGAAGCTCTGCCTCCATTCCTCAGGAAACTGCTGCTAAGATCCTGTCCCCAGGTGCCTCCTTAGCGAGTTCTCCTTCTCTCAGGTCCTCATTCCTCTCACCTTTTCCTTCAAACTCCCTATTTGCAGCAGCAAATCTCCCCTCCCCATCTCCCTGGTCCTATTTATCCTGCTTACTTTCCCCTTTAAAAGAGCACTTTTCTCCTTCTCACCATTGATAACATCCACTGATATTCATGGTGCTTATTGTGAAGTTCCTCTTCCATGCAGCAAAACATGACCCCTGTGAGGATGGGAATCCAATCTACTTTGTTCACAGACAGTCCAAGTGCCTAGGATGGTGCCTGGCAAGTAGGTGCTCAATAAATATTTTGTTGGATAAATTTAAGAAATGAAATGTAACCAATTATAATTGCTGTTATTTACTGTGTGCTTCCTACCCTTCAAGTACTCCACTAAGTTTTTTGTTTTTTTTAAACACATTCCCACATTTGATTCTTTCAACAACTCCATGATGTTGAAAAATCTCACCAGTAAAATTGAGATTTAGAGAGGTGAAATCATTTGGGAAATTTGCTCAGTTAGTAAGAAATAGGCCAGGGGTTTGGGCCAGACATGCCTACTCCGTGTCTGAGTTCTTAATCACTCCCTATAACCGCAGCTACATAATTTGTGGGCCCAGTGCAAAAGGAAGATGTAGAACCGCCATTTGAAAACTCATGATTTTAAGTTGGCAGCAATGGAACATTGAAGCCAAGTGCGGGTCCCCCTGTGACCCCAAGCCTACGTGCTCTTGAAGTCAGCCCTGGGCTAGTGAGTACACATGCCTGGCTAAAGGAGTTGAGAAACAGGGCTGCAGTTTAATTTTTTCATCCCCAATCTGGGATGATTGACATTTGCTCCATTTTTATATTTAGAATCGAAACATCAGAGGTTAGTTCATCACACTTACTTGACAGAAGAGAAAACTGAGTCTCAGGTGCTATTTATAAAGGGAAACATTGTCTTTATAAGTCACTGTGAAGCTAAGGCCTTTCCCAGATATGTGCCCCCAGTATTGAAAGCTCTCAAAGTAACAAAAAGTAGACATTTTAAAAACGATAATCGCTAGAATCAGAGTCCTGGGTAATATTCAAAGCATCAATACATGTCAGGGTCTTCTTAAGAAAATGAAGAGAATCCAAGGGTTCCTTGTGATATTGTCCTTCTTGTTTGTATTTATATGTGTGCTTTCTTAAGGAACAGGGTGAATGTGTCACACTAAAAGTCTCGTTTGTCTGATGTGTGTGGTAGAAGAGCTCAAGCCCCCAGATCCAGATGGTGCTCCCAGGCTGAGAGGTCCCCACCGACATCCCCCTTAGATTTCGGGGTCTAACGGAATCACACCCGCTGCATCTGGCTATTATGGTTTGGATCTGGAACAACCCTCAGAGTCTTCTGTGTTGAGGGTTAGTCCCCAGTGTAGCAGTGTTCAGAGGTGGGGGTTGGGGAAGGGATCGGATCATGAAGGTTCTAACTCCTCAGTGGATTAATCCATTTGATGGATTAATGATGTGAATGGATTACGGGAAGTGGTGGAAACTGTAGGCAGGTGGGGATGGTAGGAGGCACTAGTTCACCGAGGGGGGTACCTTTGGGGACTTTTTCTTGTCCCCGGTCTCTTCCTCTTCTCTCTGTGGTTCTGGGTATCAGGAGCTGAGTATCTTCCCTCCACTCTGCACTTTCACCATGACATTCTGCCTCATCTCATGTCCAAAGCAATGGAGCCAGTGGACCCAGGGCTGAAACCTCTAGAATGGGGAACCAAAAGAAATACGTCCCCCTTGAAGTTGTTTGGTCACAGGAGAAAAAACTTTGTGGGCTTTGTTTCAATGAAACCCGAGTCAACACCCATTTGTTAAGTGGGACTCCTTGAAGGCACACTCAGCAGTGAGGACACCTAAACGTTTTGGTCTCAGGACCCTTCACTTGCATCAGCATCCTTGAGGTCCTTAAGATAGTCTTTATTTATGTGGATGATATCAATATTTACCATTTTGGAAATTAAAACTGAGAACACTTAAAAACACAGCACTACACCAGCACACATTCCGCGTTGGCTTTGGGGAGAATGATATCATCACCCCCAGGCAGCCCCTGGGAAACGCTGCTTATGCCTAAGGGACAATAAGAGTAAAGAGCGACCAACGGTGTCTTGGTAGTATTATAAAGTGTTACTTTTACATTTTCATTCTGTAAATATACATATAACAAAATTTGCCATTTTAACCATTTTTAAGTGAACAATTTGGTGACGTGAATTACATTCACAATATTGTACAACTGTTATCACCATCTATCTATTTCTAAGACTTTTTTTTTTATCATCCCAAACAGAAACTCTGTAACCATTAAGCAATAACTCTCCATTCTCCCTCCCCACAGCACCTGGTGACCTCTAATCTACTTTCTGTCCCTTACACATTAGGCGGTTCTAGATATTTCATAGGTGTGGAATTGCAGAATTTGCCTTTCAGTGTCTGGACATCTGAGTTATTGTGCCTTATTCATCTTATCAGTGTCTTATTGCTTTTTCGGCAGGGATAATATCAAATGTGTGTTCTGTTTATCCATTCAGCTGTTAACGGACATCTTCACTTTTGGCCTACAAGTTTCTCTTTTAGATTTTAATTTAGTTTTCTCTTTTAGTTTTCAATTCTTTGGGGTTGTCTTACACATTTCTATCTCACATATATGATATCCTGTACCCCTTCTGGATAAGAGATCCTTCCTAAACATTCTTGAATAATTAATTGCTTACCCAATATCTACTATTCTTTCCTTTTTTTTTTTAAACAAAGAAAATGTAAACTTGTTCAGGATGATGATGTTCCCATTTTAAAATGCTCACTTCCTTCGGCTCCTTTGGAGATAGGAGCAGCTGTGTGACCAGATTGGTGATATAATCCAGGTCTATAGGGAGGGACTCCTGGGGAAGCTCTTGTGTGTTTCATTAAAAGTGTAGTCGCGGTTGGTGTGTGTCCAACCTCGTGTTCTCTTCCCTTCTTCCTGCGTGGAAGGTAGACTGCCTCCTGTACCTATGTTACCCACCCCGCCACCACGATGGTAAAACATGGCTCCAAGAACAGTCCAGAAAGAAACAGAGGCTGCTTCTTCAAGTCTCCTCCCTGCTCTGCCAACATTTGGGCTTTTCATTCAGCCCGGAGGGAGAGTTAAAGATCCCTTTGATTAACCCTCTGTAGTTGGCTTTTTGTAGTGTCCCAAAGTGAACCTAACTGGCGCGCGCACACACACACACACACACACACACACACACACACACAATCTGGGAATCTAGAACCTACCGCACCTAAGGGAAAAAGAAGGCAGAGAAGAAGAGAAATTGGATGTGTCACAGAGGCTACTGCACCATGAAATATCTCTGTGTGTGGAACTCAGGGCAGAGGCCACCTCTCATATCGCTTCCAAGTCACTGTCCACTCACGGGCCTGAGGCTGGACAGTCTGAGCTGCCCTCTGCACCCACAGGCACGTCTCAACCTCTGCTCACTCTCCTTGGGGGCTTGTAACATCTTGCTTGGATAGTCAGGCTTCCTCTGAGACTAGTATAAAACAGGAATTTGCATCTGGTTGACAAAGAAATGAAATACCTGAATTATTAGCCTATGTCTGGCTGTGGAGAGAGGGACTGTTCTAGCAGCGAGAAATGACCTTGACCATCCTTGAATAGTAAGGACAGAAAATTGATTTTTTTTTCAAAATAATAAAGTTCCCAAAATATCTAGCTTCTTTAAATCTCTTGATTTATTGTGCAATAAAATAAATAGGAAATACCAGAACTCTGCTTTCATGAAAAATCTATTTCTGCTAAGTATGTAGACCCATAGAGCAAACTTGAGCTTGATTTACTCATTAATTTTATGGTGTGTATGAGTGTTTCTATGTATTTGCTTTCTTTTCAGGTCGTTTAAGATTATTGATTTCTCCTTCTCCAGTGTAGAGCTCAATTCTCTAAGGACTGGTTAGCAAAACCTTTCCCAGCTCACACTGTGCCATTTAAAAATGATTATGCTCCATGTCTTCTCTCAAAATTCCCCTTCCATATTCTTCCATATGTTAGCAGTTTGTACACCTCTCTTTTTGCTTTGTTTTTTTTTTTTTTTTTTAGGGCCAATTCCAAGGTGTTCAGCCCTTTTGGTAACATCCACCCTGGCTGCCTTTTCCTGGTGGCAAGAGAGACAATAGCTAAACCAGACAAGTCACAAAGATTTTTTTTTTTATAACCGAAAGTTTCTAGGGGAAATAAAATGATTGTACATAGTCACATGTAGTCTTTTGGCTCAAAAGTAAAAACGCTAAGTTACGCATTAGTTGTTGCATACATTTGCATTTTGATACATACAATCCCAGGGACTTTAATAGCATCACAGCTTAGCAGAGACAGATGCACGCAGACTGGCACAGGCTGACACTCAGACTCCCACCCAGGGAGGGTTAGGGAGGGTTCCACCAGAGTAGGGAGGTTCAGGGGGAACCCAGAGGTCCTTAAGGAGAGATGGAAAGCCAAATGGGCAGGGGTACTCGTTAGATCTTGCTTTGCATAACCTCCTGGTCCCAGGCCACCACTCTTGTGCTCTCTCCTTCCAACTTAGACCTGCCCTGGGGAGAGAACAGGGACAGGAGAGATTATCATTTGCAAAGGCTTTGAGTGAATCAAGACAGCCAGGACTCTGAGTCCCAAAGGAATATTTAGACTTGTTTTAACAAGAAGAGGTGGGCTCTTGAGGGGTTGGCTTTTGTTTCGGTCTTTAACTTGTTATTCCGTGGCTTTCGGTAGGGCATCCAAATAGGGAACCACATCTGAGCCACCGGCACAGCTGGAAGCTCTTGGCACTTTGCCAGCAAGGATCGGGCTAAGGCAGAAAATTCTGCACTGGACTGATTATAAACCAAACCATCAATTTATTAATTTACTGTGGAAAATGTAGATATCAGGGAGCCAGGGTGTTTCCTACTAAACAGTCTATGCCCTGGTAGGAGCCCAAGTTCCTTGGAAACCTCATGAGTAATTAAGACAAAGGGTAAAGTTTCCTTAAGGAATATCTTCTATACATTTTGATACCACTTCCACAATAATTATATACATGCCAAGTGGCCTGAGCTCAGTGCCAGAAATGTATTCTCAAATTCTTAGTCGTAAACTATATTCTAGCCATCTTTTTGGTTTATAATGGCCATTGCAAAATCAATTTTTTTTACTTGCCATGAGCATCTTTTATGAATAACCATGTATTGAACTATCTTTATGGGCAAAGTGTTACAACAGTTCAGATACACAGTGGAGACAAAGATGAATAAGACCAGGGCCAGGCCCTGAGAAAGCTCACAATGACAAAAGGAAGATTACACAAATACACCGAGTTGTGCCACCGGGGGAGGAAATTACTTTATGAAAATATCCAGAAATTGCTGCAAGGATTCCCAGGATGAGACATCAAATCTACTTGCCGAGATGGAAGGGAGGCTGATTCATAGAGGAGATGGCATGTAAGCTCAACCAAAGAGACGGGCTGTCACTTTTACGAGAAGAATTATTGAAGGGGGAGGGTGGAAGGAAGGAATTGGGGACAAAAAGGTAGCTCATGCTAAAGACAGGGACAGCGTACAGGCACACCCAGCATTTTGTTCAAATATATGCATCATGCTTGGAATTGCATTTGGGAGAATGGGGTGGTCAGAGCTGGGAAGCCCATTGGTGCTCGGAACTTCATTCTCTGGGCGCTGGGCACACCCAGGGCTTTGCATAGGGAAGGCTGAGAGCTGAAAGTAGTTCCTGAAAGTAGTTCTCAGTGTGCAGAATGGAGAGGCAGAAAAGAGAGGGTAAGGAGGTCAATGTGGAGGGTGCTATGGACTTTGGATCTGAAATGACAAGGACCGCCTGAATCAGGGGCAGTAGCTGTGGGAATAAAAAAGGTGGAGGCCATGCAAGAGTCACCATGCAGACAGACTCTGTAGGTCTTGGTAATAAGCCAGATGCAGGAGGTAGAAGAAAGAGGACTAAGAGATGCTGACATTTGTTTATGGGCTGAGCTAGCCCCCCATGCATGCTAGCTCATGTGATCTTTCTAACAACAGGGCAGATGCTACTGGAGTCCCCGTTTTACAGATGAGCAAACTGAGGCCCAGAGCATCTTCAGCTTCTCCAGGGTTGCATCATGGGTAGGAAATTTCAGATTTTAACCCCAGTTTCCCCAGAGCCCTCTGCCATACCACTTTCCACACAGTTCTGCTCATTCCCACCTCCAAACCCTCACCCCGAGTTCCCCAGCCAGAGTGGTCTCTCCTCTCTCCGTTGCCTACTCAATACATACTGATTGAGTTGATGCTGATGGGATCGCCCTCTGATCCTGACTCACAGAAGCAAAGGGAAAGTAAGCTCAGTGCTGGAAGCAGATCCCTTCTGATCACTGAATCAACGTGGGTTGTGCTCCGAGAAGGCGGCCTAGAAGTCTACCGTTGTACTCATGCTCAGTTAAAAGAATCCTGTCATGGCAGCTGGTATCATGATGAAGGTTTTGATTTTATTTGTTTGCCTCATTATGGTAAAACAAAACAAAACAATTCCTGCCTGAATAATCTTCCATGTGTCCGTAAAAAGGCATTTTTTTTTTCACATCAGTAGGCTTTCTGCTCTGTGGATGCTTTGATAATCAATAGGATCTTAAACCAATGGCATCGCTCTCTTGGGCTAGGTCCAGGCTGATCTGGGATGACTGCAGATTTCTCTAGCCCTGGCCCACGGACTCCTACTAGCTCTGCTCAGTTCTCAGAATTAGACTCTTGATTGATTCACCTATCTTCCTCCCTCCCTCCCTCCTTCCTTCCCTCCCTCCCTCCCTCCCTCTCTCCCTCTCTCCCTCCTTCCTGCCTTCCAATCTTCCTTCCTTTTTCACATTTGAACTACTGCACTGAGAAAGCTTATCTAGAATTCAGGAACTATTACGATAATCATAGTGTTGCTTTTCCTAAACACATGGTGTGTCTGCACATTTCAGAGTGATGAAATGCAGGTGTATTGAGTAATTACAATTCTGCCCTCTGCAAGTAGAGAGCTAATCTCACCAAAACCCAAAGCACTGGCATTTTTTTTTAAGTTAATGAGCCTTTTATGGCTTGCTGGCAACCTATTTCATTGCCCTAATAATTGGAATACTCATTGCAGTAATAGTCAGCTGCTTCCATATATGATGAACAAGAGCAGAATATGCAGAATCGGCTGAAAGAAATCGTAGGGAGGCATGTGTGAGCACAAGCACAAGTTTATGCATGTGAATCTAGCCGTGAAATTATGTGTGTGCCTATGTACAGGAGTGTGGGTGTGGGTGTGCACGCACATGTATACATGCTTGTGTATAAATTCGAGCCCCAAATATTTTAGTAGTGAACAACACCCCCTAATAGTTTGATGAGATGTGTGGAGTCATTCTTGCCATAGAATGATACCTTTGATACTTTTATACTTGGCTAATGTTAAGAAGACCTCATTTCTTCCAAGATGGTCTTTCATGGGCAATCAGTTACTGAGTGCTATTAAGATGTAGTGTATATGGCTTCTTCATGGATCCCCCTGTCTTTTAGGCCCTGGCATAATTCTTTTCTAGAACCAGTGATTTTTCACACTTTAATTTACATCAGAATTATCTGGGAAGTTTATCCCTAATGTCCAGAGATTCTGAGCAACCTGGTCTGAGGTGAGGCCAGTTCTCTGGGTGATTCCAATGCATCAGAGGATTGAAACCCACTATTCCAGATCCTAGATCAGTGGTTAAATCACATTAGATCACCGGCATAGCATTTAAAAAGCACTGATGCTGGAGCCCTGCTTAAGACCAAAGATGCCAGAACATCTGGGGTCAAAGTCAACACACTGGGTATTTACTAGATATTCTTCAGGTGATTGTAGCATATTGAAAATTATCCTCCTGTATTTTTGAGTTTATGCCAATCTGCAACATGGATTTTGCTGAAGTAACAAGAAAGTAGTATAAACGGTCTCATTATATACCACCCAACGAATCTTCTCAAATACTCTCAACACACCGTGGCTTCCTTTCTAGAGTTCCTTCTACTAAAAAGATGCATCTCTATCCAGAGCATCCTCCTTCGCCCAATAACTTCTCCAGACACTTTGCCCCACAGGAGTGCCTTCTTTTCTCCATACTGATTTTCAAATCAAACTCACCAAACTATCTTCTTTTCCCCTTACTCATACTCTGGAAGACCCACGTTATATCCTTCCAATGTTAGGGATACATTATTTATGCATTAAGTTTCAGAGAGATGTAAGACCAGAAGAAAGATGGAACCCTTAGACCAAGACAGATAACTTGCAGACAGAGCTAAGAATTGCCAGTGACCCAAGACAGACTCTCATCCCCAAAAAGCTATAAAGCACCTGAGGGTGAATGGGTCATTTAAAGATGCTTCTTACCTTCACTCTTTCCTTCCTATTCTCACTGTGGTCACGCCCTCTCAGGGCTTCTGTGGATGACTCTTAACAGTTGGGTCCCCATTCCCATGAAGTTTTGGACCTGATTCCTATCCTTGTGTTGGGCAAGTCCAACAGGTTTCCCAGGTTCAATTAAACTGGAATA
Source organism: Spermophilus citellus (assembly GCF_964194105.1). Lineage (NCBI taxonomy): Eukaryota > Metazoa > Chordata > Mammalia > Rodentia > Sciuridae > Spermophilus > Spermophilus citellus. The sequence continues at coordinate 9,685,114 of NC_138186.1, forward strand.
GAAGTTTCTCAACTTTTTGAGGTCACGGATCTCTTTAAGGGTTTGATGAAAGCTACAGACCCTCTTGAACATAGATTCATATACTTTTGTATAGAATTCCAGAGGTTTCTTGGAGCCCTCTATAGCACATCGACAGCCCTGTAGTCCACGGTTCACACCAAGGACTTCTGCAATCAAGCCTGGTTAGACCAACGGGTGTGGGATGGACTTTGATTGACTCTAAGCACCTGGATCAAAAAATTTCATGGAAAAGGGAAGTTGGGAATGGGGGAAAGCTGTCAATATCACACTGTAAAACTCCACTTGACTGAACTTGTGACGTAAATATGCAAATACCTACAACACTTGAAGGGAGTCCAGGTAGTTGAAACAGTTCATTACTTGGACATTTGGATCAATGGGTTTTCCCACTTTCTTCTTGATGTTCATATGAAAAATGATAATTGCTATAGTTAAGATCCTGAATGTCCCCAAAGGCTCATTATCAAAGGCGTGGTCTTCAATCTGTGGTTCTATTGGGAGGTAGTGGAGCCTCTAGGAGGAGGGCCTATTGGAAGGAAGTTAGGTCATTGGGGCATACTCTTTGTTGGGAGTCGCTGGCTCCAAAGACTAACTTCCCCATCCCCCAAGAAGAGCCATCCAACGGTGAGCCTTGTTGGCTCACATGATCCTTACCCACCAATCAGAAAGAACCCCAGCCAACTCGTTCAACCATTAAACTGTCATAACTGTCAAAATCACCCCCCGGCTCTATAAATATGCAGAGCTGTTCCTCAATAAACGGGCATTTTCTCCGACGACAAGCCTTGAGAGTTCTTTCACTCTTGAAACAGATATTGGGTTCCTGGACCTCCTTTGTCTTTTCCTCTGCTTCCATGAGGTGACTAGGTCTCTTCTGCCATGTTTCCACAATAATATACTATGTTCCCACAGATCCAGAACCTCTGAAACTGAGCTAAAATATTTTTTCCCTTTAGAGTTGATTTTTTCAGGTATTTTATTATAGTAACAGAAAGCTGATGAACACAATAGGGATATAAGATTTGACATAAACATAATTTAACATTTTACAAAGCATATTCACATAAACATATGTATTTCACTTAATATACAAAAGAAAAGTGAGCATTAAAGAAATTAATTGGCTTACTCAAGGTGATTCAGAGAAGAGGTGGATGAGCAAGGGCTCAAACCCTGGGATCCTTCTGTTGGACCACTGTTAATCATTTCCATCTAATTCAATTGCTTAGTTCATTTGCATTTCAGTGTGTCCCAAATTGTTTTCTTTTTAATTCTGTCAGCTTTTTGTCCTTGAAATACAGGTGTTCATTCATTCACTTAATAACCATTATCATCCATTAATTCGATCAGCTTTAATGAATGACAGGGGCAGGGTTGGCAGCGTGTATCATCACAAGTATCAACTTAAGGAATTAAGTTTTCGTATGATAATAAAGTGCTACTGGGACTTAAGGAAGGTTGGGCTCTACCCTGCAAGAAGGCTCAGAGACACTTATGGAGGTGACATTCCATCTTAGGCAAACAGTGGAAAGGTGCTAACAGGCAAGCCCAGGAAGAAAGCAGCATTCTGCCTGATGGGGGGAATCTGGGGACAGCACCGAGGCGGGGGTCACAAGGGAGTGGGTCTTGTCTTTAGGACTCCTTGAAGGCCAAGACAGGTGTGGCCTTTGTGGAGTGCCCAGCAACAGGCTGGAGAGAAGCTGAGTCCCACCAGCCATGCTGAGGCAGATGCTCTCTTCATGGGGCAATGGCAGCCGTGGGAAGGTGGGGTGGATGCAGGAGAAATGCCCTGGGCTATGATTTTTTTTTTCTTTTTAGTAGCAGGGCAAAGTGTGAGTTAGGAGGGAAGATTCTTTTTCACTCTTACCTTGCTTATATTCATCCAACAGACCAGAACTGGAAGTTAATATTTATTTCTAGGTTTAAAAAGTGGCGTCTATATAGTCTTTTTACAAAATCCATTTACAGGGTTCAGAAGATCAATGGATCTTCTAAACTTATGTACTATGTTGTGTTTTTACACATAGATTCCTCTCTCTCTCTCTCTCTCTCTCTCTCTCAATCTGAGAAAATTCATAGCATCAACTTCTCAAGAGGATCCATGACCCCCCCCCCAAAAAAAACCCCTCATTGCTTAAAGCTTAGTAGAAATGGGAACAATTTTGAATTTGCCTATGTAGGGGTGATGCTGAGACCCAAAGGGTGTGTGATGGTCATTGTAACAGGTTGTGTGGCTAGCCCCACTAAGAATTATTTTTATTCTTTACATATGGTCAAAGGGTCCTAGAGTATTAGGGATGAATGGATCTAGAAATGTGACTTCTCTTGTTTAACAAAAGCTGAAACCATTAGATAGTTGTTACTCAAGATCCCCCAGATGATTTGAAGTCCTTAAAGAAACATACAGGACCTTGCCATCCTCCCTTGTTATCACCAACAAAGCTACATTTACTACTTTGTTAGATCAAAATAATGGGCATTATCCAATCACCATTAGTTGTATTGATGGATTTAAAAAAACCCATCAAATTGCTAGTTTCTATGTCTGATTATAAAAGCATGTTTCTAATGCTTTTAAGTTTCTTTAAAATATTTTTGTAAATCATATCAACTAATTTTCTCTGTAATTATTTCCCTACTAAAAGAGCCCTTTGACCCTCAGTCTCATATGTCTCTACTCATAAATACACTATTGCCGAGTGACTTTTAAAATTATTTTTTTCTTTGAAAATTAAGCAGGCCCATCTGATCTTTTCCCAATGGAAGCCAGGGTTCTGCCATCCACCTTCTAATTTATGTACATATAGGTTTTCAGATTCTGAATTTAAAAATTGAAGACATAATTGCTTCAAGGCTACTATCAGTAGAAATCAGAAGGGGCTAATTATTGTTTAGGATATGCAGAGCCTGTTGTCTAAAATAGATTTCACAAGAAACCAATCTCATCATACCCAAGAGGCCCTGGTATCATGGATGTTATCATACAATCCACTAACGGGAACTCAGTGAAACACGGATCCCAGTTCCAGTTTTCTGGGTATTTCAAGAATAATGAGAAAGTTTCCTCCACCTCCCTGCACACTGGTCCTCTTTGCAAAAGGCATGCTCTGGCCAGAGCTAGCTGGAGGGAGGATTAGCCAACCAGCCCTCAGGAGGACTGAAAGGAGTCTGGCCTTGTTAGCACCTTCCTGTAACTTTTTGTTCAGACACAAGAGCAAGGGAATCAAAAACCTCAACTGTGGTCAGATGGTAGCTAATATTAAACCTATTTCAGAAAAGTCAACTAATGATTTGCCACAGAGAGAGGAAAAAATAGTATCAGAGCTGGCAGCAGAATTGTTTTTCTTGAAGGCAAAGCATCTCTGACTTTGAGAACATACTGTTGGTCCATTGTCCCCGGGGTGATTGATCTCTAGGTGTGGTCAGGATGGGCATCGAGTGAGATGAAGGAAGAGCCCAACTGCTTTGTGGAAGCAATGCCAGGACGTGGAGGTGAGCCCAGGGAGTGAAAGGAAAGGGAAGAAGACTGAAGGAAAGGGGGTCCAAAGCCATGTGGCAGGAGGTCGGAGCCTGAATAGATGGAGACATCAGGAGGAAATGGACCAAAAGCTTTTAAAGAACAAGTCTACTCACTCTTCAGCTTTGAGCCATTGTTGTATAGTATCTCTGCTCATTGATCATAGTCCTCAAGCTTCCATAAACGTTGACACCTTTTATGAATAATGATTTGGAGAAATGAGACAGACATGGAAATATTCATATTCATTTCCACCTTCCCTCCATTGAAGCAGGTAGCAAACATTACAATGATTAGACTCAGATTCCAGAAAGATCATTATACAGTCAGTGGCTCTTCCTATCTTTGGGCAAGATGAAGATGTTAGGAATGAACAAGATAGAGAAAGGAGATGGTGGAGGCCGGTGATGGGAGGGCATGGGTGGGGCTCATGATTATTAAGGACCTGGCCTTGCCTTGTGACAAGGAAGTGGTAGAACCACAGTGGGTAGGCAGGAAGAGAAGCAGCAGGTTGGGGGAATGGTAAGAGCATGATGAATCGAAAGTCACCGGATTCATCCACATTCATCAGGCAGTTCAAATTTTAGGTCTTGAGGCCAGAAGAAAGATGGAAACTGGGGACTTATTCTGGGGATCATTTCCACACTGTCCAGTGGTTCTCAGATTGTGATTCAAGGACTTCTCCACGCAATGCTCCTCCGTGCCCTTGGGAATGAGCCTCTAACTCATCAGTCTAGTCCTGCTTCCCAGGTGATCCTTAACACCACCAAGGTTTGATCACCATAGCTGGATGCTAATTGATGAGATGAGAGAGGGGGGATACAGTCCTGAGAAAACGTACAGTGGTCCAAGGAAAGACCAAAAGCAAGATCAAGTAGGAAAATGGATGAAATTATCCATTGAATTTGCAAATAGCTTGTTGAGGACCTTGATAAGGACGGTTTCATTGGGAGAGTATGGGAATAGGAAGTTTATGTGGTTACACAGGTTTGATTTCCTTTTCTACCTTTGACTTCATGCCTTGAAATGCTAATATGAGGCATCTGGCCCTGGACCCCTGCTTGGTATCATGGGGCTCCTCACATCTACCATCACAGGAGAAGAGGGTCAGCCCCTTTTCTCTGGAGAGCTATTTGTTCTTCTAGAAAATAATGAATTGGAATAGGTCACTGGCTTTCAAATGGATTTCCAGAGTTTAAGAATCCTGCCGGAGAGTTTTCTAAAGTGAAACAACTTTATTTGTTTTAGGTTTTAGAGGTTTATCTATATTTTCACTTAAAAACAACAGGGGTCTCTGTTGCTAAAATTAAATGTGAAAACCCCAGTGAATAGAGGCCTAGACCTAGTTTTTACTTTTACCTGGCTTTTACTTGATTTAAGAGTTCTTAAATCAAGCTCACCCTAAGGGTTTAGGGAACACGTTTGTAATTTTTTTCCCCTTCTAATTCTAGCCTGGTTCTTAAAGTGTTTCCTTCTTTACATTCTTATATATAAATTCTAGAATTGAGGAAAAATAAGGATGCTAGTGTTTCTCATATTTTAGAACATATTCATTTGCTATTTCATTTTTTTTGTTTTATAATATTTTTATTAAAATAATGCTAACTTCTAAAATTGGGCAAGAACATGAACAAAACAGAATACAAGGAAAATCATCATTTGTATTAACCCTTTTAAGAATTTTAGATGCCTCCCTCTAATATACATGTGTGTGTACCGTGTGTGTGCGTGTGTGCACATCTACACACATTGAAACTGGGTATGTGGTCTTGTATACTCCCTTTTTCACTTGGGGAAATAACTGATGTTTTCTCATGACATTAAATATTCTTTGTAAATATGATTTTATTGACTGTAAAGTTCATATTTGGAAGGTCTCTGCTATTTGGATTCATATGTGTCCTCTTCTACCCATTTTGGGGGAGATCAGTGGGCTATTTGCATACCCCTTCAGAATCAGTCAGTTTCTCTGTACATCCTCATACATTCCTAATCTACCCTATTCATGAGAATAAGCTCAGTCTTTTTACCAAATTCACAGACAATCTCTCTCTCTCTCTCTTCTCTCTCTCTCTCTCTCTCTCTCTCTCTCTCTCTCTCTCTCTCGTTGTGAGGGACTGCTCTGTTGACACTCTTCATCTGTTTCTATCCTCTTCTAAGGATCACAGGAGCCGGAGGGCAAATCCGCCATTTCCCAGACTCCCTTTCAGCTGGTGTTCTGGCTATGAAGTTGGCTGTGACAAGGAGGCTGGGGATAAGGTGAGAGATGCTGCCATTGGTATAGGATCCCTGATATAAGTGGGGATCCTGAGACCCCACAGTGATAAAGGTCAAGTTGACCACAAAAGACAAGAGGGATATGGCCATTGACAAAGGCAATAGGGCCAGAGCAGTGACCTGGATGATTTTCCTGAGAGGGATCATACATCATGCGTCTGTAGCACTGAAATAGATGGGCAACTATTGATTTGTTACCTGATGCAACTTGAGATCCAGGAACGGTTCTCTCTGAGAATTCATTTCCATACAGGTATACACTATACATTTACTTAGCCTTCCCTAACAAGTTCTGTAGCCATTCACAGGATCCTATATCCTGAGGAAACAGGGACAACAGACATGGGGCAGCTCTGGACACTGTCTTTGAGTTGAATTCCATGCATGTGACCTCATTACTTCTCTTCTTGTAGTAAAAAGAGTTCCTTGGTCAGAAGCAATGCTGTGTAGGTATCACAAACATCTTTGGATCCAGGGTTCTGTGGGGACCCTGGGACAGGTCCCTAGTCAGACTGGGAATTATGGGGTCTGATAAAAAATTTTGACTAGAGTTTACCTTACAATGAACACAATGGGTTCCATGTGCATTCCTCGATTTATTTCCCCGTTTTCCAAATTTCATAATTTGGCATAATTTCAATATAATTTCCTGAGTGCATAACTCTCACATTTGTCCTCTGATTCATGGAATGAGGAATATTGTTGTTCCCTGGGGGCCTTCCCTCCAAATTGTGAACCAAAACAATACCATATCCTGGAAGCGATTGCAGAATAGATGCCAACAAAGAGGATCCACAAAGTGTGTTGGAATTGACTCCACTCATATCCCTATTTACCCTGTCTTTGGCCTGTTCGAGTGTGGGGGAAGTTGGGAAGCATAGCTGGATTTTAGGAAACTTAACTTGGTAGCAGCTTCAATTGCAAATGCTGTTACAGCTGTGGTCTGTTTTTATGAAACAAATCAACATAATCCCCAGAGTCTGATATGCAGATGACAATCTGGCAAACACTTTTTTTCTTATACCAATAAGCAGACACCACTCAATACAGGTTACTTTCATCCAGCGCAATACATCTTCACCAGCATCCTGCTGGCTCCCTCAATCCAAACTGTAGGGACCTGATCACTCCACCATCCCATAGACACGACTCTGTTCCACTGTATCGATTAAACCATGCCAATTCAGCAAGAATAGCAAGTGGTTCATATATCTTGGTTTGTGCTGGAGGGTGGGTGATATGGTTCTCACGAAAATCCAGACACCAATGTATCTTAGTGAAGATTCTTGGGGCTTAGTCATCTGAGATATTCAAGTCAGCCTCTCCAAAGTCAAAGTCAATTTGTACCACTTTGTATTCTCCACCTTTAAGAAAGAAGCACACTACAGAGACACAGCCATATCAATGTTTATAGCAGCACAATTCACAATAGCTAAATTGTGGAACCAACCAAATACACTTCAGTAGATTTAAGGATAGGGAAACTGTGGTATGTATACACAATGGAACATTACTCAGCATTAAAAGAGACTAAAATCGTGGCATTGCAGGTAAATGGATGAAGTTGGAGAATATAATGCTAAGTGAAGCAAGACAATCCCCAAAAAACCAAAGGCCGAATGTTTTCTTTGATAATTTTTTTTTCATAATGGCAATTGGAGTGGGTGGAGCATGGGAGGAATGGACAAACTTTAGATAGGACAAAGGGGAGGGAGGGGAAAGGAGGGGGTAAGGGGTAGGAATAATGGTAGAATGAGTTAGACATCATTACCCTAAGTACATGTATAAGACACGAATGGTGTGAAAATACTTTGTGTACAATCAATCAGTGTCTTGAAAAATTGTGCTCTATATGTGTAATGTGAAATGAATTGCATTCTGCCATCCTGCATAACAAATTAGAATAAATAAGTAAATAAATAAATAAAAATATGAAAGGGGAGAGGGAAGGGGAAGGAGAGGCACTAGGGTCTGAATTAGAACAAGATATATTCCATGCTTGTGTAATTATATCAAAATGGATCCTACTGTCAAGTATAACTAAAAATAACCAAAAAAAAAAAAAAAGGAAATTTTTGAACAAAAAAGAAAGAAAGAAGTACCATGCTCCATCCTGCTGTCAAGCAGCTCTTAAAACTGCTGGTCATTAAAACTGCTGATCAGTACAGCCCAAAGCCAGAGGAGGCTTTGTACATGAGTCAGGTTGAAATCTGGTCTTCCTGACCCAAGAAACCCAAAGGTGGTAGTGTATTGCTTTCAAACAAGGAATACATTTTACTGCAGAAAAAGAGGTAATCAGTTGATACACACTAGATTCATCGATCCTTCCATGGATCCCATCACCCAGGAAAGCCAACCTAAACAAAGGTAGAACGGCTTTTGGAAGATGCCATTACAGTGGAAGCCGACAGACTGCAGCTTCTGCAATTTAGAGGGCTGTCTTATAAGATGTTGCTTCTTCTTTGAACGAGTGACCACAATAGGCTACTGTCCTCCCATATCCAGATTTCATGAGCATAGAACCAGGGGCTGGAGTTGGAAAGTCATCTCACTATTTCACCTGAGGATGCACACAGTTTTGCTTCCCGTGTTGGTCTAGGGTCACTGGTGCCAACTCGTGTCCCCTTGGCCCATAGGGGAGACTGCCCACAAAAGACAGCCGGGAGTGAGTGCCCCAGGAGGAACCTGAAGTAACCAGAGTCCTGGATTAATAACGGAGCCTACTCAGTCCTCCCCAGGATGACCCTGAGTCTCTCCTCTGGTTCCCAGGGACACTTGGCTTTTGTTTCAAACCTAGTATCTTCCCCCATTTCCCAATGACATTTTAAAATACACTCTCTTGTTTAATTCTCATGGTTTAGTTGTTTTATTTCACTATTACTTCTTTGACAGATCTAGAAGGTTTTCAGTGTAAGGTGTTATAGAAATACAATCACATTTTCAGATGAATCTTCAGTCTTCTCAGCATCGTTTATTAAATAATCCATCATTTTCTTACTGATTTGACGGGTCACCTTTATCATATTCTAAATTCTTGTATACATGCTGGCCTACTTCTGAGCTCTCTAGTTCTCTCTGTTGGTCTGTCTCTCCGTGTGACGGCACCGCTTTATTTTAATTATTGTGGCTTTACAATGTATGGCAATACCTCAAAGACAAATAATGGCTTTCCAATGCTTGGGTTTGTCGCAAGGTCCCTGGGTATTCTTCTGGTTTTGTTTTTCCTCTTGTTCTTTAGGATCATCTTGGCTGTTTTCACCCCACCCCCCACCACCCCAAATTCATCTGGCATCCATTATTTGTGTAGATTAACTCAGTAGGATTTTTTTTTGTTTTTCTTTCTTTCTCTTTTAATTTTTCCCTTTCTTCCTTTTCTTTTGTCTTTTATTTGTAAGTCGATTCACTTCTTTGAGAAATTAATCGGGACCTGTGTTAAGGGGGACAAGGAGACCAGTTTCTTTGGATCCTAACTTTACTCTTCTCTTTCTCCCAACCACTACTTCCTTTGAAAGCCTCTTTTGGTCCCATAATTTTTCACATTTTTTTCTGTAAATAATCAATGTTTAAAAAATTCTAAAATGCATGAAGTCAGAGAGGAGACAAGTCATGGCTCGTTAGCCATCAGCTGGTTGTACTTGTTCCTACACTCACTATTCACAGGTATTGAATGGGGACACTAGTAATAAGTTCTTAGAGTTAATGTGAAGTTAAATGAGGTGGCTTTGATTAAATTAGCACAGAGGCTGTGGGTATTCGGCATCCACAGCCCTAATTCTTTATTTCTTCCCATATATTCATGTTCTTTACTCTGCCTTTGTAGTGCCTCCCACTCCACCCTGGAGTTTAGCCTTGTAACTCAGGATCGCCAGGAGGTTGTTGGCATAGACAGTACACACAGACTTGGAAGGCACCTGCACCCTGGGACTTGTTCTGGCTCTTGCCTTCTGACACTACCATGAAAACAGGCTTGGGCTAGCCTGCAGGAGGAGAATCACATAAACCAGTTCACCCCAACACCCCAGCAGCCAGCCAGAGACTGGAGTGGACCAACTATGAACAAGAAGAGCCACCAGCCAAACCCAATCAAAATCACTCATGTGTGCATCTGCTGTTGAGCTAAAAAAAAAAAATGGCCACGTTTTAAGCCATCGAAGTTTAAGGTAGCTGGTTTCTCAGCATTATTGTAGCAAATAACATATAAAACTTGACTCAGAGGAGACACTTAGAAATTATTTATCTGGCAGCCCTTTGATGATCCAAATTCATTTTCATTTAAATCAAAGTGACAGTTCCTCATTTAACCCCTCTTCCTTTTATTTTTCTTTTTAAATTTTGTGATGCTGGGGATCAAACCCAGGACCTCATGCACTTCAGGCAGGTGCTCTACCACGGAGCCACACCCCACCTCTTACTTTGTAGCTCATTCTTAAGTGTCTAACCTAGGTTCACTGCTAAACATATACACTTATTTGGCAACTTAACACATTTCAAATGATTTCTATACTGATTTTTGTCTCTTTAATTGCAAAAAAAATCAGTCAAGAATATTGAGTCTCCTGGTTGTTAGCATTTTACTTGGGTCTCAGAGGAGATATAAGAGAAATAAGAGACAGAGCCCTTTCTTTAATAACACAAATGCAAAGGATCAGAACTAATTTCAGTGATATGTCGCTGGCATAGAAGTGTTCAGGGCAACTGGGAAATGCAGTCAGTTGAAGTCTAATAGATAGAGTCTGTGATTTTTGAATATGAAATGAAGACTTTCTCATGGAAAAAATAAAAAGAATGACAGCATAAATGATCCGTCTCTGTGTTTCACTTGTAACGTGGCCGCTTAGGGGCTGTGAAATGGATGGGGGCCAAGGAGGCTGCGTCTCCACACTCTCACCTCCTACTTTGGCAAATGGTGTCGTGGACACTTGCCTCCTGATAGAGTGAGTGGAATTACAGAATGAATGTATCAGCATCTCTGATACTGTGTCTGGAAGGGGTGGGAGGTCTGGAAACAGGATCACAACATCTGGTTTAGCTCTGCAATGGCTACTTTCCTTTAGGACTATCCAGAAGTTCTCAATGTTGTTTTTTTTTCACTGAAGTCAAAGAATAGATCAGCCAATTGTTAGATGACATCCAATAAAATGCGTCCGACTTGCTGGGATGAATGGCACTGATTCTGAACACAAGCACTCCATTTTATTGGCACTGAGAGTGGAGATCAGACCCTGACCCCCTCTCCCTACTCAGCTGTTGATTAAGATCTGGCGCTATTTTCTAGTCTGACCTTTCCCGGCATGGCATTGAATTATGGCTCCGCGATGAATGTATGCCCAGGGCACTCTGCCAGCTATTATTTCTGAACAGAGCATGTTCATAAGCAAAACCACCAAACCAGGAGGGATGCCAAGGGCTCCACTAGACATTTAAAGAAGGAGAAGATCAAGAATTCCTCTTTTCCCTGCCATTTTCTGACACATGCACTTAATTAATTTTCATTCATCTCCATTATAGCCTAGACAGTCCGACTTCATGTTTCAGAACAAATAAAGAGCTACGCCTCTGGCCTTCGAGGAAGAAAGCAGGCAACTTCCTAGCGGGAATGGTGTCAGGGTTCATGGAAGAATCCACCTCCCCAACCTGGGCCTGGATTTCACAGACTCAGGAAGGTTTGGTTCTGGAAGGATCCTTCAAAGAATCTCTTCTAGGGTGTTTTCAAATTACCTTTGCTCCAGAAACCAAATGAAATCTGAGGTGAATGTATAAAATAAGATTAAACAAAACAGAAACAACTGCTCTGGCTGAGAGGCAGGGTGGAGATGGTATTTGGTTGTGGATAGGAGATTTTGCATAGGCAAGGAACAGGGCTGGAAAAACCAGCCATCTTGCCAACTTTCTGTTTTATTTCATTTTATTTTTTTAAGATGAAGAGGTGAAACAATGTCTGTAAACAGACAGCGGGGGCACAACAAGACAGGGACCAGAGCTCACAGTTATAACATTTAGTGAGGTGCTCTGTCTAGACTTTAAATACTCCGTGAGAAATAGGAGTAAATGTGCATCACCCACAGGGGCATTTGGCGAGATATACCAATGCTTCTGGAACATATCAGCACTATAATGGACTCAGGACCATTTGCCACATTACTTAATAAGAAAATTCTAATTTTTTTCTTTTTTAATATGTTAATAATGAAAGACATTTTTGAAAAGGCAGCTTAGAAATTAGAAAATAAAAACGAACATATTTCCTTGCTCAAATCCCAAGCTCCTCCCTAGAGGTCACATCTAACCAACAGAATGCCACCAGTAGAAGAAAATGGCAGTGTGTCTAATTTTATGTCATGAAAGAGATTCTGTTCAGGAACAAGTTAGAAAGCATAGAATTTCCCTTCCTGCATCTATTGATGGTCAAAAGGGTTAAGACGGTTTTGTTTACATCAACTTTATATTCTCCAAAGGATAATGTTTTCAAAGTGACCTCCTAAATGATTCAAAAATGATTGACAATCTAAAAAAAGAAATCTATGTAAATGCTTTATTCTCTTTCCACATAGGATGTTGAAATTAACATGTTATTTTAAAGACAACTAATCTACCGCTCACCTAACTGAAATAAAGTACACAACAAAGCTGTGAGATATAAGATACAAAACAAAGAAATCCAAAATAAGCTTTTAAATTCATTTACCCTAGTGGGAACATCAGAACTTAGGAATTGATGCTGATCTTGTGCATTAAGTACTTTTTATTTTTTTTTTAACCACAAATACTTGTTCACCTTCCCAGAGAGCAAATCATATTACTGTGTCTAAGTAATCAGTGAATAACTAGATTTTCCCTCTTATCAAAGTACAAAACATTGCTTCACAATGCTAGATCCAGGGCTAGAGATGTAGATCACTGGTAGGACACTAGCCTAGCATGTGGGAGGCCCCATGTTCAATCCATAGCACCAGAAAAAGACAAAAACAAGATACTTGAAACAGATGGTGATGAGATGACCAATAAAAAGAAATGTTCTAGTCTTAAGCAATCTGGGGGACTCCAGAGAGTCGATGCTATCTAAAGTCACCTCTGGGTAGATGGAAGGTCCTCCACTGTTCGGAACCAAGCTGTAGGAGATCGTAAATTCTCAAGATGACTTGAAGGCTCTGAGAAGGAATGAAACAGAATATCAGGAACCAATAGGGAAAGAACTTACTATCAATATGAAGCTTCAGATGAGTGCCTTTGGAAAAGGAGGCGAAAAGAAAACTTTACTGTAAACAATTTCAAAGACGTCTGGAAAATGGAGGTCATGAAATGAAAATCCTTATTTCCTGCCGTATTGAGTCTCCTGCTCTTTTGAATCACTCGGGTTTTTCCTCTGAGTGTTCTTTACATTTTTCTCCCTCCATGTCTGGTGGTTTTCCTTTCACTTATGGAGCACCAGGATCTTCTTACCCACTCCATGATGTATGTAGCAGGCATTTCCTTCCCATCTGTTGATTTCCAGGTAATTTTGTTCATCTATTTTGTCGTACAGAGATTTTAAATTGTGATGTCAAACATGCCATTTTTTTTCCCTTATGGGGAAGCTCAGATTTCTAAGAGTGTTTCGATATCAATCTGCAGTCTCCTAGTCACAGCCAGACTAGCTGCAACAGCAATCTACACTTTTCATTGAAAATAAATCATTCTAAATTTAAAATGCAAATTTACACAGTCGATGCTTTTGTCTAAGAACATCAGTCCTTATGGGGGAAAATAAAATTCTTCATTTCAACTACACACAGATCCGAGAAGGCTCCAGAAGGCCTAGATAAATGATGGGTATTTTGAATTGTAAACTGTGGCATGATTTGAAAATCCCATGTTACAAAGCCCACAAACAACTTTATAAATTTTATTTTCTTACCAATGTGTTCATGTGTCTCCATGTGTCTCCTCTTTGCTGTCTGTTGTCCCTAGACATCAAGCTACTGGATTATAGGTTGTTGTTAACGTATAAATAATTGTTAAACCTTTATTAGCAACTAACTTCTTTGGGTAAGACCATCCATTATTTCAGGGAAGCGGAAAATAGGAAGAGTAGGTTTTATTGTGAGAGAGAAGCTGGGACAGGTCAGTAAACTTAGTTCCATGAAAAACTGAGGTCTTTACAGGAAGTCACACAGGGTAGTCCGGGAAAGCCAGTGATCACTCCAAAGGTACATGGTACATAAAAGTGAAATGGAACATATTGGAGAAGGTGGTGGTAGAGGGTGAAGAAAAAAAAAGAAAGATACAGAATTAAGAAAAAGGTTTGCAAGCTTAGTAAATATGTATTGGTAATATTATAGAGTTACCATCTATTTTCTCTACCCATTGTGAGGGTCAATATCCCATCCATATTTACATCCCTAGTGATTGACATATAACAGACATTCTGAGATTATTTGCTGTGTATTTGACGTAAATTTTGTTTATGTGCACCCTGCCTTGCCACATACTTGGAAGAATGATACTGAAGTCATCAAAATTAAGAATAAATTTTAGATTTGGGGATTACTATGCTCTGATACTGTACAATGGTTTGGTCTCAAAATGGAATTGGAAGATGTATCTGCATTTGGATCTCAGGGCCCTTTTTAAAGCTTGATTCAGAGATTTGAGAAGCCAGTAAGGGCTTTCTATCCAGGGGAGCTAAACAGGGGTGACAGGGGTCAGAGGGACTTTCTCCTTTTATCTCGTTGCTTCAAAACAGATGGAAGTGAGGACAGTATCAGGATAAAAATATTGTCTAAAATAAGGGTCACAAAGTGCCAACAGATGAGCTGCAGTCTTCACTGTTCCTTTGCGATGTGTTCTACAAGGATGCCAGAAGATACACGATCGGCATGCCTAGGTGTTTGGGTTCCTTTTGTGAAAGTTGGAAACAAGGATCCAATAGGAAATAACAGCTCAGAAATAAGCTGAAATGGATGAGGCAGCTCCAGTAAAGTTATAATATTTTGTAGCATTTTGTCCTCTAGGCCAAAATCCCAACATTGCCCCCTGCTATCTAGGACTATGGGTGAGTATTCTAACACCCAGGGCCCTCCATTTCCCTGTCTGCAACAGTGAGGCTATGGACTGAGGGAAGCAACATGGGTGGCAGGCTGAGCAGAGTCCCAGGCTTGTATGCATCATTAATATTCTCTGGCTTTGGAAAACTCACATTGTGCAGGGCTTTGGTTTGCTCTGTTCTTGGATTTCTGAAGAGCCACTCTCATTATAGGATGTGTGCTTTAGACCCAAAGGTGTCTTGGCTATCAAAGAATCCACGCTCCCCAGTGGAGCTCCCAGGGCAGGAACATGTCTGGATGCCAAACTTGGAGCCTTGAAATAGACACACCTTCATTGAATGTCGAACAGGACACAGGAGGAAGAAAGGGGCCAATGATTCATGCCTGCCTGGAGCAGGACCTCGCCTCTTCCCACTGCCGGCACCTCTGGAGTGCTGATAACTTTCAGACTGTGCCTCACCTACAGAAGGAACAGCTGTGGAGTGGAGCTCCATATAGTTACAGCTAAGTGCAAAACAATTCCCTGGGTTGCACTCATTAGTTTCTATTGGGATGGCTTAAGTAAACTGGGAAAGACAGGCAAGGGCAAGGACCCAACCAAACCATCCAACAGCATGCCCAGCATGCATGACTTCCTGAAAAATCCAAATTGGAAAACAATTTGGAATGCAGAAAAAACTGAGAGATAGTTTCTAATATTACAAAAAAATACCCCCAATAGAATTCCTTTAAATAACCGTTCACTCTAACACATCAAGATACTATGGATTTACAGCAAATTTCCTATTCATAGTTCTCGTTATTATTTCTAGGTTTTAATGCAAAACGTGTCTTCATTTTTATTGCTATCAAATAACCCAAATTTCAGGTCTTTTTACCTAAGGTAAAATACGGCAAGGTTCATAAGTACTGTATATTTATGAGGTTTCCTATTCTCCTTTTTAAGTCTGTGGACCAATTTCCAGAGATGCCATGTGAAATAGAGGTGAGGTTTCTCTTTGACCCAGCCCATTTGTGCTCTCTGCGTGACTGATGGATTCATTGCCAAGTACCTTCAGCCTCTTGCAGACACGTCAGGAGACAGGGCTGTGATCACCTAATTAGAGTAGAACTGAGGGGGAGACCCATGCTGGGCATCCAGGATGCCTGTGATCCGCTATTACCCAAGTCCCCAGGCTTTCTCTACTGATGGAAATGTCAACTTCAGGAGGAAATGTCTGCCATGGCTTCTTGAAAAAACAGAGGATAGAGGAATTTGGAGAACAATTGTTTTAAAAATATAATTCAAGGTGATTGATTCTGGGAAAGGGAATGACCTTGCAAAGATTGTGAACTTTTCTAATGCTGTTCCTCACCTTCCTCACCTCTACTCTCCCATCAGATAATCACCAGGTCCTTTTCCACACCTGCCCTGCTCTTCCTACAAGAGTGTGAACAGTATGAACAAAATCCTGATTCCACAGTATGGCTCCCTGCCCTCCATCACCAGGCTCATTAGCCTTCATCAGTAGCCACCGTCCGGCTCCTTTTCTTTCCTGCTTGTATAAACCATTCCCTGTTATTGGCACACACAGTTAGATGACCTCCCAGCTGCACACACCCAACTGCCTTGTGATGGAGAGTGTTGCTTGAAACTTCAGATCCACTTTCCCTGGGTAGGAGAGCATCCTGGACACACCATGCCAGGTCAGCAAAACAGGCAAGGGGTGCAGGGCTGCTGGCAAGCAATTGGATGAGGAGAATTTGTCTCCAAGAAATGGCTCTTTGGAGCTCAGTGAGAAGAGGTATCCAAGCCCTGAAATACTCATTAAATTCAATTCTAATCATATATGTTAGATATATTTCCAAGCAGAAAACATCTTCGCTAGGGTCGTTTGTACAGTTCATGGTATATGCATCTCAATACAGATTCATCTGTTCTACACTGAACAACAGACACAAGTGTATCTTCTGGTTATTTCACTTTGTCGTTCATTTCATTTACCCATTCATTCTCAGGATGCCGGGAAAATAATCCTTACAAATAATCCTTTCCCTACTCATCAATGCTGGTATTATTTTCAGCAACTGGAGATGCTTCAGAAGGACCACTGGTCCAATGTAATAAACTTTCCCACACCGACACAGCCCAGTTATTAGTGTCCATCCTCCAAATTCACTCTGAACATGTGTACATCAGAGAAACACCCCAGCTCCCGAGCCAAACAGAGCTAGTCCCAAAGTCATGGCGGACCACCCACCACTGCTCATTGGTTCCTTCTGTTCTTCATCAGCTCAGGGGTGCCGTGGGGGCCTCCCCAACTGACATCCATCAAGAAGCTTTACTAATGACAGCCTCAGAGAACTCCAGTACACCAGAGACTGGTCCTCAAGGTTCTGTTCCCCTGTAAATGATTTCCAGTCCCAGAGAGCCACCCCAATGGCTTCTGATCACCCAGATGATGATCAAACCTCAAGTTTTTGTCTCAGCTTAAAAAATCCTACAAAGTTCCTCCTCCAGAATCTGGCTCTTGGCTCTCGTATTTGTCCCCAACCCCATCCTGGCTCACTGGCCCATGGCTCACCTCCCTGTTGTCCACCCTACAGTCCAAGGGCCTAAAATACTCTCTCGTTGGTTCTGAGTCTTTGAATAGACTCATCCCTTTGTGGGTTTCAACTCCTTTTTGCTGGCTTAATTTCTATTATTATTTAGAACTCTGATTAGCCGCCGGTCTTTTTCAGTAAGCCCTCTTTTAAAATTGTATTTTAATTTTTAGGGCATTAGAGTTATACATAATAGCAGGGTTCATTTGGGCATGTTCATAAGTGCATTGCACAGTTTTCTCCTCCTGCCTTACCCTTATCCCCTTTCTCTTCTCTATCGGACTTCTTTTTATTTATTTAGGTAGTTTTAAAATGATGCATTATAGTCATCTATAACATTAGAATGCTTTGTGGTGTATTTATACATGTACCTAGTATAATTCTGTCAATTTCATTCCCCAGTTCTTCCTCTTTCCGTTCTCTCTACTTCTACTCTATGATCTCCCTTCTATTTTCACAAGATCCCTTTTTTTATTCCTTTTTTCTCTTTAGCTTCCTCATATGAGAAAAAAACTCAACCACTGACTTTGAGTCTAGCTTATTTCTTACAGCACGATGTTCTCTAGTTCCACCTTTTTACTGGCAAATGACATAATTTCATTCTTTTTTTATGGCTATATATATGCAATTCCATTGTGTGTGTATATATATATCACATTTTCTTTTCATCTTTTCATGGTCGCCTAGGTTGGTTCCATAACTTGGCTATTGTGAATTGTGCTGCTATAAACACAGGTATACATGTCTCACTGTGGTAAGCTGATTTTAGATTTTTTGGGTAAATTCCAAGGAGCGGACAAGCTGGACCATATGGTGGTTTTAGTCCTAATTTTTTAAGGAATCTCCATTCCCAGGAAGCCCTCTTTATTCTCAAAGCCTGGACCAAGTTACCTCCTGACGCTCTGGTAGTATACTGACCTGAGTTGTTGTCCCTACCCAGGACAGGGGCCATGTCTGTCTCTCCCATATGGTGTTCTTGGTCTAGCCTAATTCCTAGCAAATGGTAGACAAAATAAATAGTTGTGAAATAAGCAAATAAATGCGTGAAACACATCCTTACTAGGTATGTTACAGCAACCCTAAGTGCCCTAACAATCATTGACTGGATTTAGGAAGAAGATACTTAAGGGCCGCCATATAAATTCAATTCAAAACTTCGGTCTTCATTCCAATGGAAATGGGTTGAAGAGAATGGTTGTTCCCTGGTGACATTAGTGATGATCAAAATAAACAGCCTGGCTAAAGTAGTGAGGAAAGCCCCCTCTCTCACATACACAAGGCCAGGGACAGGCAGAGTGACAGAGGAAAGCAGGGCCACCCCATTCCCCACTTGAAATTCAGGAGCAAAAGAACTTTAGGCAAAGTTCCATCATTATTTTTAGTATAACAACAGCCCAGAAATCTTGAGAGAGAGAAAAAAAAGTCACACATAATAACATAAAAGGCAATGGGCTGGAATTTTTTTTTTTAAAAGAAATGACAGAAAAATAATAGAGATGATAAATGACCTTGCTGTACCAAATCCTCCGAGAAGGGCCTTTGTCATTCATGACTGCTGCTGTGGGTTCACACACACACTTTTTAAACCTGACTAACATATTCAGCTCTCCAGGGAGAAAGAGTCTTTCATTCCCACCCCCACCCCCCGTTATTCTATACAGAAGGAGCTTATGTCAATTGAAAACTGGATTAAAACAAAACATCAAACAATGAGTTATATCGGTCCAGAACACTGTGGTCATTTGTCATTTACAAAAACATCAATGTGTTAACTATTTCAGGATTTCAAAAGTACCTTTTCTGGAATAAGTCATTCTCTCCAGGCAGAGGAAGTACATTTTTTTTTTAATGTGGGAAAATAAAACAAGGGTATGTTTTTAACTGATAGAGAAATGCAAAGATTTCTAATAAAATAAATGAAAACCCGATGTGAGGTATTTAATGTGATTTATGTAGGTTTCTATTATAGCACGCACAGTTTTAGATGGAATAATCATTTATATTGTCTCTTCTTGAACATAAATAATAACATTAAAGCATATGCTTGATGGACACTACATAAAACCTGTTCATACCCTCAACTGCTGGAAATGGGAATCAATCTCCAAAAGGCTCCAGCAAGCTGGCCTCTCTTAAATAAAATCTTTGCTTTGTTTAGTTTTATGAGCTAATAGTTTTAAAGTTCATCTAGCTGAGACCAGAATATCTGACCCCTGAGAACCAACTACTTCTATCAGATGTGTGATCCATATACAACATTAGACCCCGGCATCTAAAGCACCTCTGCCATTGCAAAATTTCAAATATAATCTCTGCACATCTCCTTTGTGGGTGATGTCAACATTTCTATCTGAGTTAGAAGGCAGCAGTAAGACGCAAGAACAAAGGGTAATAAGAAAGGTCCCAGGAACAGAAACAGGGTAGACAGCGCAAAATCTTCCCTTTCCAAAGGGCTGGGCAGAAAAGTACCACCATACGAGGCCAAGATGGGCAGGGAAAAGCCAGGAGAGCTGGGGATGAGCAGAGAGAGCAAGGACCTGGCTGGAAAGGATTCCAGAGAGCGTGGTCGAGGCAGGGCCCTGTGTGAGAGATGGTTGCATGATTGATGATCTGCCTGAAACATTCACCAGAGAAGGGGTTGGTATTTGTCACTCTTGTGCTACTGGTGTCTACCAAAAAGAACCACAGGTGACTAAACTGGCCTGCAACGAGACATGGCATGAGTTTCTGTGACCTGGCTGGTTCATAAATGGGGATAAAATAGTATCTTTCACTTCTTGAGAGGGAAGCTCGGGTCACTTTATACCTTTATCATTTTCTGTTACTATTAGAAAATGCTTTTATTGTGAACTAGAACACAAAAACAGAGACATGCATACAAAGCTACCACTGGAAAAGAACCCAGGCATGTAACGGCCATGTAGGTCCAGGAATAGAATATTGCCACTCAAGCCCTGGCAAAGACATCTGTGTTTCTCTCTCTCTCTCTCTCTCTCTCTCTCTCTCTCTCTCTCTCTCTCTCTCTCTCTCTCTTTCTCTTGCTACTGGGAATTTAATATAGGAGTATGCTATCGCTGAGCTCCATCCCCAGGCCTTTATAAATTTTATTTTGAGACAGTATCTTGCTGGGCACAGTGGCGCACGCCTGTAATCCCAGTGGCTTGGAAAGCTGAGGCTGGAGGAACACAGGTTCAAAGACAGCCTCAACAATTTGGTGAGGCTCAGAGCAACTTAGTGAGATCCTGTCTCAAAATAAAATGTAGAAAAGGATTAATGATGTGGTTCAGTGATTAAGCACCCTTGGGTTCAATCCCTGGTCCACAGAAAAAGGATAGTATCTTGTAAAGTTGTGAGACTGGCCTTGAATTTTCTACCCTCCTCCCTCAGCATCCTGAATAGCTGAGATTACAGGTGTTGTTCACATACCTGACTTCTCCTAATTTTTAGGGTAACTGCTTTTGTCCTTTTTGCTAAGGTTTTACCACTTAAGATGACATCCCTAAAAACTGGAGTTTAAACTTGCCTCTGTTTGTGAACTTCATGTGAATGAAATCAAATAATGTGTATTATTTTACATCTGGCTTTTTAAATTCTATTGTTCAACAGCTTGTTTCTTGATTTATTGTATTTTGGATTTGAGTTAGTTGTCAATTGTGTGTGTTTCAAATACTTCTCTGATTCTATTTGTCTTTTCACTCTTTTAATAGTGATCACTGGTAAACAGATCTTAAAGTGGTAAATTTTATTTTTATATTCTTTTATATTTCATTTAAAATTTAGATTTTTTTATTGGTTATTCAAAACATTACAAAGATTGCAGAATCACATCGGTTACACATCCACATTTTTACATAATGCCATAATAGTAACTGTTGTATTCTGCTACCTTTCCTATCCTCTACTATCCCCCCTTCCCTCCCATCTTCTCTCTCTACCCCATCTACTGTAATTCATTTCTCTCCTTATTTTTTCCCATTCCCCTCACAACCTCTTATATATAATTTTGTATAACAATGAGGGTCTCCTTCCATTTCCATGCAATTTCCCTTTTCTCTCCCTTTCCCTCCCACCTCATGACTCTGTTTAATGTTAATCTTTTCCTCCTGCTCTTCCTCCCTGCTCTGTTCTTAGTTGCTCTCATTATATCAAAGAAGACATTTGGCATTTGTTTTTTAGGGATTGGCTAGCTTCACTTAGCATAATCTGCTCTAATGCCATCCATTTCCCTGCAAATTCCATGATTTTGTCATTTCTTAGTGCTGCGTAGTACTCCACTGTGTATAAATGCCACATTTTTTTTATCCATTCATCTATTGAGGGGCATCGGGGTTGGTTCCACAGTCTAGCTATTGTGAATTGTGCTGCTATGAACATCGATGTGGCAGTATCCCTGTAGTACGCTCTTTTAAGGTCTTCAGTGAATAGTCCGAGAAGGGCAATAGCTGGGTCAAATGGTGGTTCCATTCCCAACTTTCCCAGGAATCTCCATACTGCTTTCCAAATTGGCCGCACCAATTGGCAGTCCCACCAACAATGAACAAGTGTACCCTTTTCCCCACATCCTCGCCAGCACTTCTTGTTGTTTGACTTCATAGTGGCTGCCAATCTTACTGGAGTGAGATGGTATCTTAGGTTGGTTTTGATTTGCATTTCTCTGATTGCTAGAGATGGTGAGCATTTTTTCATGTACTTGTTGATTGATTGTATGTCCTCCTCTGAGAAGTGTCTGTTCATAGCTGCTCATAGCTGCTAGCTGCAAACTGAAAGTTATTCCAACAGAGGATTTAGATTTGTTTTTAATGAATTGATTTGGGGATAAAGAATAAATTTATAATACTTGTCTTCTAGTCCTTCCACCCAATATATCTCTCCAATTTTCTAGGTTCTTAATATCTCTGAACCCCTTTTTGTAATTTTTGAGTGGAGGTCTTTTGATTGTAAGTCTTTCGATACCTAGAGAAGATCATGACACTTCTACATGACCAGATTATTTTCAAAAGTAATTACATAATTATCAGTAATAATAATTTCCTCATTGGTCCTTTTGTTTTAAAATAAACTAACAATTAAGAAAAATAAATTGCAGCCAGGCATGGTGGCATCCCCTATAATTCCAGCTACTTGGGAGGCTAAGGCAGGAAGATTGCAAGTTTGAGTCCAGCCTCAGTAACTTAGATCTTGTCTCAAAATAAAATAAAAAGGGCTTGGGATATAGCTCAGTGATAGAGCACCTCTGGGTTTGATCCCTAGTCCTGCAAATAATAATAATAATAATAATAATAATAATAATAATAATAATAATAATAAATTTAAGATTTAAAATATTATTACAGCTTAATAAAAGTAGTTTATGCTTGAGGTAAAATTTGCACTTAGCAAGTGAAATCATACCTAGCAATCTGAACTCTGTTTCATTATTTCAGATTTTAAACACAAACACTCCAGGTAGTCATATAGGATAACAGAACTGAAGTAACTCAATTCTTACTTCTTTGTTTTTACTATCATTTTGCTATCAAGTTCTTTATGTCTAACCTACTGTTCAGATGAAGGAAAAGGTAGATTGCTGGGACTGTGACCAGGAATTGCAAGCAGGGAATACTCCCCAAATGAGCAACATGTAGCTGGATTTGTAGGTGCAGTTGTCTCCTTTCCTGTGAGCTGAAGGAACCTGTGTCTATTTAAATGCAGCCCAAGCCCCTCCTACTTTGCCTCTTGCCTTTTCTTCTCAGTTGTGTCTTTGGACGAACAGAAGTTCCTACTTAGAACGTGCTCCAACCTACCCAACTTTCTCCTGAAGTTATACCATTTGTGTTCTGTTTGAGAGATCTCTATGGCACGTCATCTTGTAAAAGCTTTACTGTTTTGCTTTTGTCAAAAGACAATATTGCAACAAGTTTGATGAAATGGTCCAATTGGCTTTTATTTGCAATTCATGAATTAGGGCAGCATCCCCTCTTAAAATGTGGCACTGAGCTAAGCAGGAGAAGTTGGCTTTCTAGGCTGTGAAGAGCTCAAGAAAGTAGGAACAGGAACAGAAACTGGAGGGTTAGCACTGGTTGATTCAGAGTGCATTCCATGTAAAGGTTAGAGCAGAGGGGACTTCCGTGTTGTGACTGCTAAAACTGGCCTGTTTAAGACTCCGTGACCCCCATACACACCACTCCCCACACCATTTCTTAAAAGATCAGAAAAATAACTTGAGTTTGTTTGGTGACATGCAACTTAAGCACAAGTAACTCCATTTTGGTTTGGTTCAGTTTGGTTTCTGTTGGTTCCAGCTTAGTGCAGAAGATCAATTCAAATCAATGATTTCTTCTATTTTTTTTTAACACTTCAGTCTACCTAGAATGGATTGTTTATTTATTTACTTTTGGTCTATGACATGTAGATGGATCACATTTCATTTTTTCCCCATGTGGACATAAGTTATCCAGTATCACTTATTAAAAAGATCATCCTTTCTCCACTCTTCCACAGTGTGAGTTTTGTCAAAAATCAAGGATTCCGCCAGGTTCGGTGGTGCACGCCTATAATACCAACGAGTTGGAGGCTGAGGAAGAAGATTGCAAGTTCAAAGCCAGCCTCAGAAAAGCAAGGCACTAAGCAACTCAGTAAGACTCTGTCTCTAAATAAAACTCAAAATAGGGCTGGGGATGTGACTCAGTGGTTGATCACCCCTGAGTTCAATCCCCAGTACAAAAAAAAAAAAAAAAAAAACAAAAGAAAGAAATCACTGATACCTGTGAACTGCTTTAAGAGTCTCTTCTGTCCCATTGGTTTGTCTATGACCGTATGAATTCTATGCTGTGTTCTGGCAATTTCTATGAAGTTTTGATATCTGGTAGTTCAAGTTTGTTCTTCTTTAAATTTTCTGGGATGGTTTGTGGCCTTCAACAAACACTAATACATTTTAGAGTCGCTGTGTTAGTTTTCTTAAAATAATAATAATAATAAAGGCAACAAACCCTGCTTGGGTTTTGATTGGGATTGCTTTGAATTTGTAGATCGATCTGGAGAGAACTGACCTCCTCACAATATCGACTCTTTTCGTCTCATCCATGCTTAACAATGAGATGGTCTAATAATCAGCTTTGCTTCCTCTGATGGTCCCTAGGGCCACCTTCCACCAGAGACAAGAGGCACTGGCATGGAAATCAGCTTCAGAAACCCAGTCTCTCAGTCCCACTCTCTCACACCTCCTCCATGGTGCCCAGGGCTCTGGCCTTACCACAGAAATCTGATGACACCACATCCTGGTCTTTGAGCTCCCTGTTGGTGGGTGACAACTTCTGCAAGCTCTCAAATGGAAGGAATGTTATCATAGGAATAAGAAATAAGAAGAGTAAATCAGGATTATTAAAGGAACAGGGAAGGAGTTCCTCCAACCGCCCACCCACAAAACGCTCTCGGTCTCCTGGGGTGAAGAGGTCAGTGCAGCAATGATGTAGATCCTAAAGAGCCCCGAGTGGGGCATTGTGAGTCGGGTTTGCAGAAACCGCCAATTTGGGGGTTTTCCACTAACTGATCTTTAAGTCAAAGAGGCTCAATCAGAAAGTTCAAACATCTCTTTTTGCTCTAAAAAATGAAAACAGAAACTCCAAGAGCCAGTGTGGCCATGTCCCTTAAAATTCCAGCCAATGAACAGCCATAGAATTATTAAAAAGAAGCAGAAGAAAACCCCTTAGGACCCAAGATGGCTTTTGAAAATCTAGGATCGTTCCTTATTTTACAATACGGGCCATAAAACCAGGCAGACTTCTTCATTAGGGAGCTGGGAGCCTTCACAGAGGTGTCTGAAATCTCAGTAGCTCCTGTTTTTGTTTTTTAAATAATGGTGGAATCAGTATCTCAGCTCTATCTTCCAACTTCCCAGCCCCCTTTAGATTCTTATTCACAGTCTTAAACAGGCCACTGGGAGGAAGTCCTAAGATCTGAGGTGGCAGCATGCAGCGGACCATCCCAATCCACCCTTTGTGTGAACAACCAGAGCCTGTGGCTTGGAGGGTTCACCAAGGGTAGCAGGCAGGACTGAGATGAGAACTGAGGTCTCCAGACTCATCTGCAGGGTTCCTCGCCTACCTGTCTCCCCACCCTGCTTCCTCTGCAGGGCATCAGGCCTGGCTCCATGTTCTGCCCTCGGTTCCTTCCCCACACCCCAAGGTCACCCCCACTTGTCCCTCACTGGATTGCCTCATTTCCTCACTGAAGAAGGGACATGGGGGTATTGATCAAAACTTTTAAAGGACTTTTTAACTTTGCATGTGTGTGTGTGGGGGGGGGGGTGCCAGGGATTGAACTCAGGGGCACTCGACCACTGAGCCCCATCCCCAGCTCTATTTTATATTTTATTTAGAGACAGGGTCTCACTCAGTTGCTTTTGCTGAGGCTGGCTTTGAACTCATGATCCTCCTACCTCAGCCTCCCAAGTTGCTAGGATTACAGGTGTGTGCCACTGTACCCAGCTACTTTTTAACTTTTATCAAAAGAACAGATGAAATTTTATCTCCTGATTTGGGGAGAAAGCTTTATCGTGTTCTTTCAGAGAGTCCTGAGAACCCTACCATGGTGAAAAATAGAAATCCAGCAATCTCTTATTTAAATATTTATTTTTTTTAGCAACATAGTTTATTCATACTGATGATATCTCAGTTTTAAAAAGGTTTCTAGTAAGCTACTTAAGGAAATTATTTTCATAAAACAAATAAGACGATCTATTATTCGAACCAGCAGGACGTTTCCTATTACTTTGAACGTGGAGAGAAACCAACAACCCAGGATCCATTTAGTTGAGTCTGGTTCCTGGGCAGATGAAAGAGGCTTTGTAAAATAGTACAGCTTTCAGTTTTTAATCCTTGTCAAAGCATATAAGGCAAATCATATCATTTAGTAGTCATTAATTATAGTGTTTAAATTTATTAAAATAACATTTGTATGATTATTATGATAAAATTATGGTGCATAAAATTATTAAGTTGTCCACTGAACTGGAGTCAGAGATGTAATTTGGGCAAGCCATGAGTTTTTTCCTGACCTCAGTTTCTCACATATACAATGAGAGGCCTGGGTGATCCCCAAAGTCCTCCAATAGTTCACATCCTGTGCTTCTACATACCTTTCATCTTCCCTCTTAATGCAAAACACAGCAACACCATCATTAGGCCAACTTCCAATTTTTTGTTATATTAAGAAAATTTTAATGTTTGTATATTAAAAATCATTAAGGGGATCATCAAAAAGAAGTTTTACTGACATCAAGAAATCCATATCCTATAAAAAAACGGTAAAGAATGAGTCAGGCGGTTGAAATGGAATATGTAGCCTTTATAGGATATGGTGTACCATCCTGGGGATAACTGGAATGGAAAGAAAGACTGGTGAACACCAGGCCATCAATGCTGAGACCCGTGAAACCTGGCACACGTGCAGCAGCAGGAAGGACCCCTGAAACCTTGTCTTCAAACTGGTTGGTTTCCAACTGAGAAACATTAGATATATTTAATAAGACCCAGCCCATTTTTCCAAACTATTTCCGATTCCAGATTTTTCTAGGTGCCTGAGCATGGATCCCATATTCTTTCAGCTAGTAATGTCCCCTCCTCCCCTGCCAAAACTACTAGTGTGTTAGTTATGACTGTGGCAAAAGGCTATATTTGCAGCCAAATTAACCCCCCATTATTCAGGTCTCTAAGTATAAGGTGGACAGCAAGATCAGTATTTCAATTGAAATTAAAATGTTCATTGAGTTACAACTCTGTACTTAGCACAGAAAGAAGGAATAAGACCCGCCAACCAACCTTAATGCTGTGTGGACCAGCTTTTGGTTAGAGCCAGGGAACTCTGTGACTTGGATTTTGACTCATTTAAATGCCAGCTTGCTGATTAAAAGACTTCTGGCCTTCCAGATACCTGTCCTAGAATCAGGTCAGGGTAGGGGGCTCCTGGCTGGGGGTCTGGGAGTGTTCAGTTCCTAGGAAGCCTCAGGGACACCAACTAAGGAGAGCGTGTAGGCAGGGTCGACAAGAGCAGAACAGATGAGCAGTTATCTTTTTATTTTTCCCATTTGATTTTATGACCAAAGCACCTCTTCTGAGTTGAGATGAGTTTTCTTAAAATGTTAATAAAATGTTTATAATCGGCTTTTGGCTACTGGGGTTCAATAATTTTTAAACTGAGCAAAGAAACATAATTTATCTATCAAAATATAACAAAAGTCTAGAAGTGGAAGAAAATATGGATTTTATATCACATTGATTTTCCTTTCACAGGATACTCAAGTGGGGTGGGGAGAAGGGGAACAGATGTTTTTCTCACTTTTAAATTTTGGAGAAAAAATCATTTGTGATTAAATGAAGTTCAAGTAATAATTTGATTATCAAAACCCAAAACGGTGTGCTGACCTTTTCATGATTTTCTATTTATTTATATTAAATCTTCTTTAATACCTGTTGACATGATTAGAAGAATTTTGGGAGCAGAATTTTTAGTTGCAGAGTTTTTCTGGTTGTGAACCCAGAGTTGGCTGAGCCACATCCCCAGCCCATTTTTTAATTTTCTATTTAGAGACATGGTCTCACCAAGTTGCTTAGGCCCTCACTAAGTTGCTGAGACTGGCCTTGAAATTGAGATCCTCCAGCCTTAGCCTCCTAAGTAGCTGGAATTACAGTCATGTGCTACCATGCCTGGCTAAGATTGTTGTTGTTGTTATTTTTAAAGAAGTCTTTTTAAAAATATAGGGGGGAAATAAAGAGTTTTGTCATCTTGAAGAACTGAATGGTCTTCGCGGTATATATTCATTTCTCACAACCCTTCCCCTCAAATATATGAAATTCCAGCTTATAAATAGGCACACACTATTATTATAGATTACATATTACAACAATGCAATTAATAATACAATAAATAGTAAAAATGTAGTGTAGTAAGATACTACATACTTGCTGTCTTTTGAATTTGTTTCCAAGATGTCATGTGTTGGAAACTTGAGAGGTGGGTCCTATGGGAGGCGACTGGGTCAAGAGAGCTCTGGCTTTCTATAAAAGTGAGCTCTCCTTGCAGGCTTGCTCCGTCTCCCTCACCGTGTGAAGCTCTTTGCCATGTTAAGATGAAGCGGAAAGGCCCTCACCAGATGCCACGCAGATGCCTGCACTGTACTCTTAGTCTTTCCAGCCTCCAAAATCATGTGGTATTCTATTCTTTATAAATTACCCAGTCTATGACATTCAGTTATACCAACAGAAAACAGGCTAAGACAATGCTACAAATGCAAAATATTTTATTATTATTTACACATTACGTAATCATAATATTAGTATATAATATGCTATATTAAAAATCAATATATGTGTGTAGACACACATAGGTTTAGATCTGAAAAAGCACTTTCAAATACTATATCATCTGTACCAGGCAATATCCAAGAACTTCAAGTACATTTAATATTATTACTTCATTTTTTTATCTCCAAGCTCTGCCAAGTAGATATTATTATCCCCATTTGCTGGATGAGTCACTGAGGCTCAGAGAGATGAAGCACATTTTCCAAGTCTCTGGGGCAGCACAAATTAGATCAGGGTCTCGTACTTCTGGTTTCAAGTCCTAAGTGACAGAACGCGGGAGGAACCTGCTGCGTTCTGCTCTGTCTCCGTGGACATGGTGGTGCAGATTATCTGCAGGTGGGTGATCACGCTGTCTCTGCCCAACATGGAGCAGGACAGAAACCAGAAGGGAAGCAGTGAAGGGCCAGGAGAGGAGGCCTGGAAATGTGAAGAGAAAAACAGGCTGTGATGGGAAATTATCCTTAATATGCTCAGTTCCTTCTTAGCCTGGAGCTAGCCTTTTTAAGTAAACACATTTGTTTTATATTTGATCATGAGATGGATTCTTTTTTCTTTAAAGCACTGATGTGAAGTTTGGAAATTGGGATTTGAAGCCAGGAGAAAGCTGTATTGCTGTTATTTATGAGCTTTCTAAACATTACTTTCAAACTTCCATGGTTGGCTGGTGATAATAAAAGCGTGTTCGACTGTCGGTGAAAGGCACGTGTGTGTGTCTCTGTGTGTGTGTGTGCGCACATGTGTGGGGAGTGATATGTGTGAGCGTTTGGGGGGTGTGTATGTGCCTGTGTGTGTGTGTGTGTGTGTGTGTGTGTGTGTGTGTGTGTGAGGGTGGTGTGTTGGGCTGCTTGGGCTAGCTCCAGGAAGAAGGTGGTCAGATGATGCCTGTAGGACATGGATCGTGGCATCCCCAGGTTCCAGGAACCAGGCGATCACACTGGGGAGGACAGATGAGATGCAGGGAAAGAGGGCACAGCAAGGGGACAGCTGGGCCACGCCCTCCTCTTCCTGCATTGCCTTGCCTTCAGAGGTCAGGGTGGGCGCGTAGAGGCATGAGACAGAAGCCAGCCCCATGAGCCCATCCTGGTGATCAGTGAGGTGGCAGAAGCCCCAGTCAGACTGTCCTTACTGCCTGTGTCTTGCGGCCATCAGATGACCACATGCTCCTGTGGGTGCAGAGAGCCCTGGAGTAGCTTCCTTAAGTACGGAAAGGAAGAGAAGGGGAGAAGACAGGAAATCACCTCCTGCCATTGGCAAAGACGCACACAGCGATCTGGAAATCACATTCAGGCACAACTGTCATGTGGTTCTACTTCCAAGAAGGCATCCGCACCCCCACAGTGGCGAGGCCACAGCCAGTGCTGGGTAAAAGCTCATCTCAGCGTCTGCCGGAGCCCTGTACTTCTGCTGTCCCTCAGTGCTTGCTGACTGGCAGCTTGTCTTGTGGAGCTCCCACCAGCCCCGGCAGGCTCAAGCGGTTGACATACAAGTAACAAAGTTTTCCCCTTCTTTGCTTGTGATCACCCAGATTGTCGTCTTTGAAATAAAGCCCTTTCCAACTGTATTTCTGTGGCCTTATCTCTGTTCATGATTGTTAGCTGCACAATTTATTCCATTACAAAAGGTACTACTCTTCTTTAGTGTAAAAACACTTGCAAAAAGAAAAAAAAATAAGCTTGATAGAAAATGACTACACCCACAGGCTCCTTAATGGCCATATAAATCCTCCTGGTTTTGCACATTCAGAATGGTCTCTGCCCTTTCCTTAGAAGACTTTTTCCTATGTCTCACCCTAAAATGCTCCTGCAAAGCAATTATAATTTCAAACTCTGCTCATCACCTTATCGGGCTATGGATGCTTCCAATACAGCACCTCATGTGCCTGATTCACTTCTGTGCAGGTTATTGCAACCTGGACCATGTGAGGTGTGAAGAGGAACCCAGCATCCCAGGAAGTAAGATGGTGAATTTTCACCCTCTCATTTGCTTCAAATCACTTGAACACGAGGTGAGAAATAGTTGATAACGTTTCATTGATAATAGATATTCAGGAGCTAGCAGAGTGAGAAGAGAAAATTGGCTTAATTCTGTACAAGTACTATTGATGACAGTTCTTTAAGCTCAATTACTGTGCAACTCAACAGTAACCAGGCTCACACTTAGGTCTACATGCATGTATGGTCAAATATTAGGTGTCGGTGTGCATTTTGCTTGATTCACACTGTAAACTAGGCTCAAGTACAAGTGGAGCGCCCGCAGCAGTGGCTGAATGTCCCAAACGACACGGGACACATACCGTGTGCTCGATGCCCTCATTCTCTGGCAGTCTTTTCAATTATTTATACCACTAAGAATAATGGTTATTGTCCCCGTGCCCTTAGGAACAGGAGCTGAACACCCAGATGGACATCCCGTTCCACAGCCAGACTCCACCATTGTTTCTCTTTCTTCCTGTCCATGACTATGCCCTTGGACCTTTGCAGAGTGGACGCTCCTGCCCTGCTCTTGGCTTCCTGCTACTCACCCTGAGGCTTCCCTTCTGTGATCCTTTCACTTCGCGCTTGACTATTTTAAATTGGTCACATTTTGTTGGCATTATTTGTTTGCACATGTGTTCCCCTCTAGACAAGGAGGTCCTGACGGGGGGTGGCGGTACAGAGTTGGCTTCCTGTGTTGCTAGGAATTGAACCCAGGGTCTTGTGCATGCTAGGCAAGAGCTCTACTACTGAGCCACACCCTCTGACCAATGGTATTCAACATTGTATTCTTCAACAATGGTTAGCACAGCCCCTGGCACTTAACAGGCCCCAATAAATACCTGTTGAAGGGCAAAGAAGACACAGGCCATAGAAGACGAAGGCAGTCTGGTTGGAGGAAGTCTTTTTCAAAACTATTGCCATTAGTGTCCAAGATAGTGCTAAAAGTTTAGCCAAATTTCTTTTCTGTATAAATCAGCATCAGCTCCGGCTATCTTCACCACTGTGAAACTTGAACTATGAGAGTACACTAAGATGCCTCTGCTTTATTTTAAAATGATTGGAATACTATGAAGACAGATCAGAAATTAATTCCATAATTAAAGAGCAGAGTTAGTTTAAGGCTCATGGGTCTGGAGTTTCCTGTTATTCTCCTGCTGTCTTAGTAAGACATCTCATTATAATATTTGGTCTCTAGTAAATTCCCAGGAAATTCAAGTTCTCAGCTTTATAACCTCTTCCTCCATCTCCTCCCCCAATCCACTCCTTCCCCTTCAATCACTGACCTTATAGGAAAATTGAACTCAAACGCTAAAGTGGAAGGGAGACAGAGAACTGAGATTTCATTCACTTCTGAGGAAGAGTTGGGCAACCCCCTCCCCCTGTACTAAGCAGCAGCCCTTCTCCTAAAGCTTCAAGCCAACCAAGGGGTCGAAGCTGTCCATCCTCTGTGCACCCAGAGCTGCATTTGGCCAATGTGCTGCTACTGAGGCGATTATAAACATCTATGCTGCCGCCAGTTATTAAACAGCTTCAAAGTCTATCTGTAATTACTCCCTTAGGGACTGGTACTAAGTGTTCCCATAAACTCCTGTTCTTACCACTGGTTTCCAGGCCCTTAAATATGCTCTAACACTACACTGCTGATCAGTTTGTTCTCTCTTGGTTCCGGAAGAGAAAGCATGTGCCACTGGGAATAGAGAGGTCAGCCTAGACAGTCACTCCACAATGGAGTCCAAAAGCAACTGCGACATACATGCACTGTTAAAAGAAAATTTGCCAGATATAACCAACCCTCATGATATGATAGCAGACTCAAAATTAAGAAGAAGAAAAAAAGCCCTCAAAAGTGATACAGACTCTAAGGAGCCTGAGACAGCCTTTCAGACAGCCACGGAACATGTGCATTCATTTTCACTCCGGCAACCTAGTTTGAAAATCTAATATATATTATAAGTTTAGCCTTTAGCTTAAAATTCATACAGCAAATAAATCCTAAAGCATGCCTGGAATTCAGTGCTCTGATTCCTCCTGCTACGGTTAGCTGTTGTGGAGGTGGCCAGATGGGGATTAACTTCACCAAATATTTTGCAATGCTTTTGCGCGGCGAGGTGAACTGAGGATACAACTTTAATTTGGGTGTCAGAGTCTTTTGTGGACTTTATAAGTCCTTTAAAGTTATATAAATATCAGCATCCATTTGCATGGATACAAACGAGGATCAGCTGTGGAAAGGAAAAGAACATGAAGTTTCTGCTTGGCAGGGTTCTGTGAGCACTCACTGAATTTATGCATGCAGGGGCCTCCTAGTTTAGATGCACGGGCAGGATGATGGGCGAAGGGGACAGTGCACAACTGGCCATTTGTATGAGGCCTTGGCAAGTCCAGGACTGAATCTTTTGTATCTGTTCCCCTTTTTGCGGACGCATCAATCATCTTTTGCACGTTGATGGAAATGCTCCTTTCTAATAGACAAGATGGTGATTGGCAAAAGCAGAACAAGGGGGGGGGGGGTTGGGGAAAACACAAATCATGAACCTCAGAAAAAAGGTGTAGGAGGAAATGACAGATTCAACCAGGGACAAAAACTGCAGTGACATTACAATAGATATTAAAATAATCTGTAGACGGTAATTTGGTTAAAGATAAAGCTGTGAAGTGTCTTTAGGAACCGGAAGGTGGTTGGGGACCTAAGCATGAGATGTGAGAGCCTATAACTGAGAACGCCAGAGAGAAACAATAACCCAAGGCTTAAGGGGCAAGTATATGTGTGGGGAGGGGTCATCAGATTTGGACAAAGCCTTTCAAGAAAATGTCATCAAGAACTGGGACAGAGAACAGGTAAGTCATCCTGGGTACCCTTTGACCAGCACGAACCAGACTTGGCCGGGATTTGGGGTGAGCTGAGCGTTCCTCATTATGGTTCTTACCCAGGTGAGCATAGATGTGGTTTGGCAAGACAGGAAATAGGTGCTGCTGACCCTGGTTGCTGGCATATGATGAAGAACAATGGCGTCTTCTGGCCTCAGTAGGCTGGAGCATGGTAGGGGAGACACACATACTTAGGCACAATATAAATACTGTAATGAATTTGTACACGGAGCGTTATGTCGACCTCTTTGGGTACCAACTACCTTTCTGATTTCTAACACCCTGCCACTTTCCAAAGAGGAAAAGCCTGTGTGTTAGAATTTCCCAGTTGAAGGGAAGCTCAGCCCAATCACACTCTTTCAAGCTGTACTTATATTTTTGTGCTTTTCATTTGAATTTGAGGAATGCAAGGCCTCTTGTCTTTTCAAAGGAGTTTCAGCCATTAGCCCACAGGTAGGAAAGGCCTGGGGAGTGGGGAGAGCCTCAGGAGGGCCTTGATGACATCTCCAATATTCTGCTGCTGGTGGTCACCCAACATCCAATCCATCTTCATCTTCGTTGGCAGAACTCCAGGTTTGGTTTGGAATCCACCCCTTCCTCAAATGACTCAAGGTGGTGGACCCCAATCCTGGCCAATGATCAGGGTAAATCCTCACCCAACTGAGTCAACACGTTGGTCCCATTCTTCTTGCTCGTGGTTTAGGTACGACTGAATTTGTTGTCCATCGTGACCAGAGTCATGACATGGGGGACTTCTAGGAAAGGTTTCTCACTCCTAAAAGAGAAACCCATGAAGTTACAGTGTCTTCTTCCTCTGAATGTGGTTACGTCTGTGTGTGAACAAGAGGCAGCAGCCAACTTCAGCCATGGAGAGAGAAGATTCTGGATCTTGGATGACATCTTTTGAACCAATACATGTAACACTCTTGGACATTTTCATTTACCTCCTATTTTGAGCCACGTTGAATTGGTTCTGTTTCTGTTTCTTCTAGACAAACTATTTTGATGGAGACACATGCTGTTGTTTGGAAATGCCTGAGCAGTAACAAGGGTACTGTCTTTAGTAACCTGGGTACTTGGTGTGGTTGTCTTCTCCTCTTCTCACTCCAGATCATTCTTGTGGTCCCAGGAAGTGGCTGTAGGCTCATTGCTACAGTACTGTCCATGCCAAAGATTGCTGCATGGGATTATTCAGCAGAATTCTGGAAATAAGAATCAACTGGCTCAAGTGATATCTTTACATCACTCTGTTTCTTACTTAGACCAACCCTTCACCTCTCATGCCCCTGGAACTTCTGGATGCTAAAGATTCAGTGCTTACCAAGTGTGTTCCTGTCCTCTCCTGCTACCCAGAGCCAGGGATCCCTCTCTCTGAGGCCTGCCACATATGGTAATAATATATGTCCACCAGTGGCCAGACCACTCAAAAAAAGACCCGGGGAATATGTGCAAATGCTTTAAAACTACATGAAAAAGTAAGAGGAGAGGGGTGGGGCACATGGGTGTCACCTGACAGGGTGAGAATGAATAGATATGAGAGTCAGAGAGACTGTAAACAAGGCAAGGCCAGACTCCATGGGCTATTATTCAGGGCCTTCCTCCATGAACAGAGGTGACTGTGCTGAGTAACTGTATTAGGGAAGATGGCACTTCTTAGTTTTATGTTGTGGAAGACTAACAAGATGAGAAGAGGAAAACTTTGACCTGGTTGTGCAAAAGTAATACAAATGACAGTCATTTACATAAAAAGCATATTATTTGTGCCCAATTACTGTGCTACCTACGTCAAATGTAGCAGGTTTTATCGATCTTTTGTCCCCAGCCCTCCTAGTATTGCTCTGAGACACTGTCACAAGCTAAAGTCATATAAGATGCTGACTTGCAACTCCAGCGTTTGAGAGGCAGCAGCCTATAATCTACCTACGAGCTTCTCAACCTTTCCTGGATCCCTCTGCAATCCAGTGTGCAATCCAATATTACCCTTACAGGGACAAAATTTCAACAATTTAAGTTTTATTGTGCCTGGATTTCCTCCCCACTGCTTCAAAAGATAACCTGCTTTTAATTTAACAGTGGCTTACATGGCACTTGCTAAATGCCAGGCATTTTTTCCACAAATGCCTCAAAAATATTGATTCATAGCATCTTGATAACAACCCTAGGAGGGAGTGAGGGCCCACTGTGGCCCATCCAGGGGCCCTCAGTCCACTCCTGGACAGTCCCATGAAGGCCAGACAGTGAGGACCACTTGTACATAGACAACATCCTACATAGTGCTACCTGCAAGGGTCCTCAACGTGATGATATCCTGTAGCCCTCAGTAATGGGCTTCTCCCCCTCACTGGCTCAGATGCCGAGCGCCTTCACTTGGAATTCCTTGCATCTCCTCTCAAAGCAATCACTTGGACCTAATTCCTTTCCTCAGGGTCTGCTATGGAATGTACCCAAACTCCACCCGACTTTCTATTAAACTCCACATTTTAGAGATGCATAAAATGAGGCACAGAGGGGTTTAATAAATCATTCAAGGTCATTCAGCTAGTAAGTGGCGAAATCAGGATCTGAATTCAGAGCATAGGTTCTTAACCACTGCACCCAAATATCAGACTCTATAACTCCGTGAGCAGGTGCGACTTCCCCGCATGCATATCATTCTCAAAAGCATACGTGAGGGTAGAGGGTCAGCAAACTGTGGCCCTTGGCCAAACCTGGTGAAAGGCCTTTTTTGCAAATAAATTTTACTGGAACGGGCCACGTCCAATTGTCACTGTGCGGTCTGTGGCTGCTTTTCACTGTGATGGCAGAATCGCATGGTGGTGATAGAAACCATGTGATCTACAAAATCTAAAATGTATACTATGTGGCTGTTAAAAAAAAAATGTGTGCTGACTCATACTAATTCTTTTTAAGGCATGATCTGCCCCAGCTGGAATCTATTTAACAAATACCAGTGGGGTTCCCAGAACACAACTTGATTTTGGTAGTGTAGCTGTGAGGACTCGGAATGTCTAATGAGTGAGCATGGGTCTGGCTGGGCTAGTCTTGATGAGCCAGGGCTTGGTCAATACTCAAATGCTGAGTCTCCGGCTTATTCTTCCCCAGGTATCAGATCAAATAGCTTCTGTCTGTTCTGTGTCACGCTTTGGAGAGATACTAGGTGTCCCTTCCCATTAGTGATGGCACAGCATTGGCTTAAACAAGGGCATTTGTCCCCAGGGAAGCTTCGGCCAGAGATGTCGATCTACAGGAGAGGAGCTTAGGAAATTCTGTGCAGGCAAGAGGGATCTAGTTTTGATGATTCACTGGGAGCATTAGGACTTGTTTAGGGTTGTTAGGGTAAATGTTTGGGAATTTTGTGTCTATGCCCATTTCTGCTGTGCCTGACACCACGACGCTACCTCATGCCCTCGCACATGACAGCCACTCACATCAAAGGCACCATTTTCTATCTGAGGCAATGACAAAGATGCCTCATTATACACCATTTCTGCCAATCTACCAATTTGGGACTTTTTTCTTCTTTCAGGAATCCATAATAACGTCGTGAATCATCAAGGGGGTTGGTGTCTGTTTAGACACACTTTGATAATGATATCTGCCTTTCTAGTCAATGCTCTGATAATGTTCTAAAATATTCTATTTTATAAACAGGGGAAGATGCTACTTGGGAATGAATGGAAATGTACCAAGGAGTTAGAAAGGGTGTCCCCAGGCAAACTTCCTCTCCACTGTGGTCATGGAGTCGCTTTTTATATAGTCTCAATGCGTCAACAAGGTCTTCAGACAGAGTTATGAGCACTTGCTATCAGAACCCCTGTTTTGTGTCAATAAGGTTTTTGCAGGTCACATGTAGGAAACCCCTAGACACACACACACACACACACACACACACACACACAACTCTCACAATTCCTGGGAACATTCAGGTAGGCTTTTGTCTTGCCCCAGCTCAACCACAGTTTCATAAAGGTCATTTATGAAATTCGGTGCCTGCTGATTGTCTCCCAAACACCTGGCAATTGCATGTACCTTTGTCAACTGTGAACCAGTCTCCAGTTCAGACAAACTACTCTTTCACGGACTGTGTCTAAGACAGAATGTACCATTATCCTGAAACCATAAAGCAAAAACAGTTACTATTTGAAAAATCTATTGAGTTAACAAAACTTCATCATTCACAGCCTGAGCTTGCTGGGAACCTGTCGGAAACAAATCCTCTTGGGTAGCATATTGCTTGTCAATCAAAGGGCACCGATGTCCCTCCCTTTGGGAGGTTTTGGTGGTAACTATGACTGAAATCAGTGTCAATCATCGAATGACAAGGATTTGGAATCATGATCAGCCACCCTCCCTGGTGGGACTGTTTGTTCAGATAGCTCCCCGGAAAGCTCCAATGATCTGCTAGTCACAAAGCTTCCTATTGTTTGGGACCCATGGGGAGCTGGTCCATTAGGTGAGGGGACAGTAATTCTCAGTGTAGCAATGGAGGATGCAAAGGGAAGGAGGAAAGGAGAAGTCTGACCAAGCCACCAGAGGTTTTCGGAGTCTGGTCCCACCATCCCCAGAGGATTCTGATCCACTTCCCCATACCCCACCTCCAAGCTGAGCAAAGACCTGAGGCGTGTGTCACTGTATTTCTGTTGCTCTGACAGTGTCCCTGCTCAGTCCTGAACATGCTGTGCAGTCTGGGGCCATGGATGTCCTCCCTGGGAGACACTCACAGCCTGTGGCAGGAACATGTCAATCATCTCTAAGAGCTGATATCCCCGGGGCATCCAAGGTACTTACTACTCCCAAGTTTCCACAGGACAGCCCCCCTTCCTGCATTCACAACCCACACCAGACACCTCCCCCAAGTGACCCTCTCATATTTCTTGGCTTTACTTTCTGCCCTGGTTGTTGCTGCTCTTCCCCTTTCTGCAGTATCCACAGCTTTTATTTCTCACTTAGTCATTTATTTTAAATTTGATTCATGTTTTTATACCCATTTAACCCCGATTCTTATCTTGAAAAATGACTCTTCTGGTCTGACCAGAGAAGGAAGAAAGAACAAATTATCAGGATTGGGATTTTCTTTTTTTAAAGGCAGTTCCTAAGTCATCGTATTTTATTTTCAATAGCAGCAACTGAGCTCACCTCAAAACCATGGTTTTGAACCTTCCTTTGGGGCCATCTGTGGAACTTAGAAACATCCTGCTGCCTGGGTCTCACCTCCAGAGAGGCTGTTTATATTGGCTCCCGGAAAGACTTGGGCACTGGACTTTTAAAAGCTCCCCAGGTGATCCTAAAGTATAGGCATTGCCCGAGCAACCCAGTGATGGGTGGGCTGCCATTGGAACTCCAGGAACCCTGCCCATGTTCTGGTTCCGCACAACTGTTTTCCTTTAAGATTTCCTCACAATCTGGAAATGCTGGGCTCAAGGCCTTGACCCGCACTTTGTAACCCTAGGCAGGTCCTTTCATCGCCTGCTCCCTGAGCTCAGTTTCCTAATAGGTACCTAAAGCATGGTACCCAACTCTGGTGAGGCTGAAGGTGGCTGCACCCACCTACCTGCAGACGAGGCTCCCAGGTTAGAATACCTACTCTGGAGTGCACTGGGTCAGAAGTTCAGGAGAAGCCAATTGAAATGGAACCAGCCAGCGCTGCCTGTGGCCACATGGGGATCCCCTGTGTAGCACCAGTGTGGCCCTGCTGGAGGAACTGGGGGAGTCCCTCTGAGGGCTCCGATCCAACTTCTTCCACCCCCAGCTCTCAGAACCTCCCAGCTCACACTGGGTACCAAGCAAGCATCCAAGAAGCCTTTGGTGACCATCAACACATACGTCAATGAAGCTTCTGACTTTACTGTACAGGCTCAGATGGTCCAGCTGAATTCTTTCCTGCTGGTCACGACTTGCAGCCACAGGAGTGGAAGGGAACCAGAATGTGCAGGAGAAGCCAACCTCCCTCCTATTCTTGGGAGCCTTCAAGGTGGTACCCTTCCACCATGATGGATGGAGGAGAGCAACAGACTAACCCTGCTCAGAGCTGGGGAGGCAGAAGGGGGTCTTCTCCCTGGACCTCAGAGGTCTCTTCTGTGATCTCCCATTGTCTCCCCACTTGTGCTGAGGTGAAGCCTCAGTTTACTCAGTCCTTTACTGAGAAGCAGAGTGGGTCTGAAGGGACAGGAGGAAGGAGGAGAGAAGAAGAGGGAAGGCATTATAACCCTGAACTTACTGTTCCGTGGTACTCGAAGCTCAGTCCCCCTCGGAGCATTGGTCCTTCATCGTCTCCCTCCCAGGCTACTCATGATTTGTCCCTTCTCTGCACAAATACTATCCCTTTCCTTCCTTATGCCCTGGCCCCGAGAGATGGAGTTTGCTTGTATGGTCTAATGCTCTGCTCCAGGGCCCAGGCAGTGTCTCCCTCATTATGAGCAAAGTAAAGAATGAATGAGTGAGTGGGTGAGGGAGGGAGTAAAACCTCCAGAGTAGAGCTGCCTCCTGTAGCAGGTCAGAGACAAAGTGGCTCCCACACCACCAGCTGCCCACACCTCACCCCCACCACCCTGCCTGACGGTTCTTCTCCATGGTATCGACCACCTTCGGATCCATTTGGTCCTGTGTTTAATTTCTATTTTCCCAGCAGAATGTAAACGCCATGAAGAAAGAGACTTTATTTTTGTCTCTAGAAGCCCTTGCTTTATTCCCAGAGCTGAGACAGTACCTGGCAACACAGTGGGCGTTGAATAAATATCTATTGCTAAATGAATGCCTCACTCTGGAGACGGTAAAGCCAATCAATCTTTGACACAAGTGGTGTTTTTCTAGTGGATCTCCTTTGCGATCAGCCTCTATATTTTTATTCTTTTTTCCTCCTTGGTGAGAACACTCCCTCCAGCCCTGGGCCTTGATGGTCTGTTACTTTCCTCTCCACCTGACCAACGGCAGCAGACTTCACATGGGCCTTTCACGCTGCCCCACGTTCTGTTCCTTCTTCCGACTCTGCTCTCGCTGTTTGGACCTCCTGCCTGGTCTTTCAATCCCTGTTCACTAAAAGCCTCCTTATTCCTGGGAACCAGCTCTTTCTGCAGCCTTTCCGAGTGGTACTTAGAACATTCTAGAAGCCAGCTCTTTGAAAATACAGTTAGTGAGACTGTAAACCCTAAACTCAGAGAAGGCGGCTCAGTGGCAGGGAGTTAGGTGCCTAAACTCACGACCCCTTAGGATTGGCTAACATCTTTCTCTTCGCACAGTGGAGGCCACCCGGGGCCAGAGTGCCTCTCTTGTCCCTAAGCTTTGGAGAATCCCAACAGCCAGCTACATCTGG
This sequence comes from Spermophilus citellus, assembly GCF_964194105.1. Lineage (NCBI taxonomy): Eukaryota > Metazoa > Chordata > Mammalia > Rodentia > Sciuridae > Spermophilus > Spermophilus citellus. Next base: position 9,726,027 of record NC_138186.1, read on the forward strand.
GATTCAAAGCAGCAGATCCAGAGTTCCCCCCGTCTTCAGCTCCTACCCCTGCCCTTCAGCCTCTGCCCTCCACCTCGGCCTCTCAATCCCTGGGGGATTCTTCTTTCAGACACCTCCAGTCTTCCCTCCCCCTCCAGAAGCCCAGGTAGGGGCAATCTCCCACAGCCTGCAGACCTCTCAGGGCTGCTCGGAGCCCGTGCCCTCCCTGCCTGTTCAGCCAACGAGCATCATCAGTGAGTGCTTCATTTCCTGCTGCAGATTTCTGCAAATTCAACAGCTTAAGGCTGAAGACAGGAGTGGATCCCCACAATGGGGCCATGGAATTTGGGGTCTCTGGAAGGAAACTTTATCAACACCTTCTCCCAGATACTGTTTTTCCCCTGCCTCTCCACTCCCAATTTTTGTGGGAAGCACAAGGCAATCAGGAAGGTGGGTGGACATTTCTATTTTCTCAAGATAAGTCTTACTGAGAGTGGGAAAGAGTGATGAGTGACAGGATTTTGATAGATGAAATGTTTTCAGACTTAGAGATTATTCAAGGCAAAGCAGACTTACTTATAATTCTTTGTTACTGTGGCTAAATTGAAAATTATTCATTTATTTCTTTTTTTTTTTTGAGTTTGAAATTTTTTTTTTAATTGGTTGTTCACAACGTTACAAAGCACTTGACATATCATACTTCATACATTAGACTGAAGTGGGTTATGAACTCCCAATTTTACCCCAAATGCAGATTGCAGAGTCACATCGGTTACACATCCACAATTTTACATAATGCCCTATTGGTAATTGTTGTACTCTGCTCCCTTTCCTATCCCCCACTATCCCCCCTCCCCTCCCCTCCCTTTTACTCTCTCTACCCCATCTACTGTAATCCATCTCCCTCCTTATTTATTTTCCCATTCCCCACCCAGCCTCTTATATGTAATTTTGTATAGCAATGAGGGTCTCCCTTCATTTCCATGCAATTTTCCTCATCTCTCCCTTTCCCTCCCATCTCATGTCACTGATTAATGTTACTCTTTTCTTCCTACTCTTCCTCCCTGCTCTGTTCATATTTGCTCTCATTATATCAAAGAAGACATTTGGCACTTGTTTTTTAGGGATTGGCTAGCTTCACTAAGCATAATCTGCTCTAGTGCTGTCCATTTCCCTGCAAATTCTATGATTTTGTCATTTTTTATTGCTGCATAGTACTCCATTGTGTATAGATGCCACATTAATTCACCCATTCAATCCACTTTAATACACTGCGCACGGCTTCTGTGCCGAGCTCTGTGCTAAGCAATGAAGACACAGTGGGAACAAGGGGGACACAGATCCTGTTGTCATGAACCTTACACACAGGCAAAGGTAGTCAGATAAGTGAGTGACCATATAAGATTATTATAGATTAGAATAAATGCTCAAACTTGGGAAGATCTTTTTCAGATAAGGCAGTCCAGGAAAGTACCTTAATTTTTGAGCTAAGATCTAGAGAATGAAAATAACCAGTCTTAAAAAGAGCTGGGGAGGGGGACCTGCCAGGTAGGGAGTACAGCAGGTTCAAAGTCCCTGAAGAGGAGACCACTGGGTGCACTGAAGGATGGATGGGGGAACCAATGTGCCTGAGGCCTGGTGAGCCTGCAGCCCTGGGAGAAGAAAAGTCCAGGCTCTGTCACTGCTTTCTGATCTCGGAGAAGAGAAGCCTTTCTGTTTCCAACACAGTCCCCCCGGGGTTGCTGGAATGGATGGAGCATTCATTAATCCAGGAGTGCCGGTGCTTTAGACATTCCAGGCACTGGGCCTTTCCTGGCAAGACGGCAGCATTCTGTCCAGGGCGACTAACTGTCTGCCTTGCAAAACCTCCTCACAGCCAGAAGAAAGTTTTCCTCCACAGGAAGACCTGAGCTCATTGCAGAATCCCTGAAGAAGTATGAGCAGAATCTGAATGCTTTTACAGAGCTTCTGTCCCTGGAGCATGTGGATCGGAGCACGCCTTCAGAGCAGGACTCCAGAGGAGTAATGAGCGTGTTCTCCGAGCATCTCCACTCAGATAGTCACCAGGACAACGGCAGCCACACCCCCCATTATGAGCCAGCCTCTTTTCTTTCTTTAGTATCTCTGAGATCTTTTATCATGCCACAAAAAATATGTTTGTGAGAAGGAGTAAAGCAGCATAAGATCTGACTCACAATTATGCCCTGCGTTTCAGATTAATAAGATGATTCATGTAAACATCTGGCACGGTCCCTGACAAATGCTCATCGACAGTGGTTGTAATTAGGATTGGATAGAGAGGAGAAAGCCCAGCAAGACCCAGAAGATTTTAGGTGTTCAGAGGACAAAGCCCACTTAACTTGGGCCCTGAATGAAATCTCCAGGCATTTTGTATAAAAAGGAAACCACGATCTTCACATGGTGCGGAAACACATTTCCTTCTGAAGCTCAAAATGTTCCTGTATTTTCCAAACAAAGCTATCAGGACACCATCATTAGACACAGCTCTGTTTACTGGTTTGGTTTCCTTCCACTCTTGTAGGTCAAAGTTATTAGCATCACAGTTAACAAAAAATAAAAAAAATAAAAAACCATTTAAGAGCCGATCTGTCCCATTCTAGACCTTTCTCAATTACATTCTCAACTTCATTCTGAGTGTCCAGGTGTAAGAAATCATTTTGGTGGACGGCAAAGACAGCTCACCTGCATTAGGTGTTTGGCTCGGAAGGAAACTTCTGGGTTTTGGGTGTGCCTGCTTCCCCTGACCTCTCCTCTAGAACTGTGGTGTCAGGAGCCGGCAGTCAACTGGCCATCTTGCTCTGTGGGAAACGTGTCAAAGGTGGCCCTGGAGGCTGCAGATAGGTTGTGGGATGAGCACCTTAATGAAGTCACGAATCCCATAGTGAGCTGTTATTCCACACAGAACCACGACTCCGGAGCTCGCATACGCTGTGTCTTCAGAGTGTACCATGATGTGCTCAATAAATCTAATCTTTAAAGCCTTTCCACATTAAGGCCAGCTGGGCTATCCGTCAGAAGACTGGGTTCCAGGCTTGGTGAGAGGGAACTTTGAACCACCCAATTGTGTAGATTCCCTGTTCACTGTGACAAGAACAAAAATTGCACTCTGAGCAAAGCATGCTGGGAGACAACAGGCCAGAGAAGCAAGAGTGACCATAACCTTAATAAGGGCACCTCACGGTCTAGCGCATCGCCCCACCCCAGGGCTGACAGGCATCTTTCATGCTGTGGTGCACACACATAGAGAATGAGATTTGCACAGAGAACTGCAGACCACCGAGACGGCTTGTGGCAGGAAGAGGCTGGTCTGGGGGATTTAGGGGCCCAGGCCCATTGACCTCCAGGGGCAATCACTCCAACCCAGGGTCTCATCTGCTGCCTGGGATAGCCTAGTGGCCAAGATGTCCTGCTGTATTTGTTGCAAAAAATTAGTCATTAGATAACTGTGACTCCTAACTATAAAATACAGGATTCAGGTACGATATCTTTCTACTCTGCTGGCACAATCTGTATTTGCCCAGTCACACAATAATGGAAGCCAGTATGTGAACAGATGCCATCAGTTGACAAGGAGGGTAGGCATGGCTGGCCAGATGGGCCCTAGATATGCTTACACAATATTTGTGTAATGCTTTATGGTTTAAGAAAAGCTTTATGGCGTGATGTATCAGTTGGTAATAAGGCCTAGTTCAGAACCAGGAGAATAAAAAATATAAATAAAGATTTATTTATATATAAATAAATATATCTTCCCAAGTTCAGTCACTAAAGCTCTTAGTCATTCCTTGTAAACCCTCAAATGTTCAATCAGAACGGATTTACTCTTATTTACAAATAGCTTTAGCAAACTTGGATCAGACTTGCCAATCACTAAAAGAGACGAGGGGCCCTAGAGATGGACAGCACCGAGAAGTAGCAGCCACGCAGAGACAAGAAAAATACACAGAAACCTGGGGCTCCTCTGAGGCGACCATCTTCCAAACACCCACACGGATATTGACGGCATCGCAGTGTTGACCTGGGAGTCTAAATATATGTATCAATAGGAATTGATGAGTTTCCAAATAGGGAAGAAATTAAATCACGTTCGTCATACTCTGTTAAGAATGCTTGAAAAACTGGGATCTATGTTATGGAGTTTTCCACTGAAGTCTTAAAAAAAATAATTGCTTGAAAATATAAATCCCAGAGTATATAGAAAAGTCAGCTATTAGCTCCTTTCTAAAGGGCTCCAGACAATCCAAATTTTACAGTCTGTGATTTTATTTTCTGCTCTATTTGTTGAATAGAGTTTTATGTTCTATATCCTTTATTCTAATAGCCAATATAGAAAATGACTTCTGTTGTTTCTCTATCTTTGTATAAGTTCACTCTGATTGGTTGCTATTTGTTTAGATAAACCTTGAGTTTATTATTGACTCTGAGTGGCCCCTAGCCAGATTTGTTTTAAAGCTCCTCTCACCCCTACTCCATCCAGCTAATGAAATCATAGTATCCTACCTATTTTTAGCATCCACTGGGAAGTTAGCAACACATCTCTGATCGTTGTCTAACATAATTCAATTCTTACCATAGAAACAATGGGCTTTTTTAAAATGTCAATTTGATTTCCTATTGCTTGGGCACATTTATCTACTGACAAATCCTTTTTCCTTTTGAGAACATCAAGTGCTCCCAGTATTCCTCTTACAGAGAAACCCAATATCCAGATCACTTAAGAGTGATGTATATGCATGCACGACCTTGCAGATGGCCTTGAAGTACGGGTGCCAGGTGCATCTGACCTTGAGGATCCCACGAGGAGCTGGGGTGCAGGAGAGGCCCCAACAAAGGGAAGAAACACCCGGGCGTACCCACTACGTGCCTGGTGCTGATTTACATCAGTTCCTACAACATTTCTGTGGGGAAAATATGAATATCCCAACTTCATGCATGAGAAAAATGGAGGTTAATGAGCCCCAATGTCACAGCTGGCAGGTGGTGGGAAGCATTTCCAGTTAAGGGACCAGGGGCAGAAGCCCACAGGCTCAGGGGAGACCATCTGGCAGCCTCCACCGAGGGTGTTCACTCCCTCCCTCCCTCCCTCCTTCCCATGGTTAGAGAATGAAATCCAATGAAGACATGAGGTACCATGTGTGTAAGAGAACCTCTGCTAAGACTCCCAGTCCTTATCAATGTATACAGGAGGTGCCAAAGCATGCATGGAAGGCATCACTGCTAAGACTCCCATGTCTGTAATTGTCCTAGAGGAGTGGGACTCAATTTGTCCCAAGGATGCTGTAAGGCAGAGGTTAGTCATATTTTGGGGACCCCTAGAAGCTGCTAGGGAGAACAGCGGAGGCTGCCTGGGAGACCAACCAGGACGGTCTCTGCTGGAAGATGGTAAAGAGAAGGAGAGACCACACCTCCGAGGGAGTCCTGGAAAAGCCGATTACTTCCTCCTTGGAAGATCCTTCGATTTCTATGCATTTTACCCACAATTTTGAATAAGACCTGATTATTCATAAAGATACTTCTCAATACTTCTTTAGTCACTCACATGGGCCCCTTCCAAAAATGAGAACAACTTTTTCTGAACTGTTCTTTTCAGGTAGATATCAAATCCAATCCAATGTTCTTGTTTTGGTTCTGGTTTTAAATCAGCTGATTGATGTTTGATTTTGTAAGCAAGTTAAATTTCTCATGCTCTAAACTTGGGAGGGACAAGATTGAGGTGTTCTCTGTTTTATCAAAATTGAATTTACTTTTTGTCTTAAGCCTGGTGTTTGCTGATGTCAGGAAAGACTCAATGGGGTCAATTCTGAGTTTCCTTTGTCTTTAGCAGCAAAGTGTCAATTCAGGACTGTTCGTCCCTCTTCTCGGTGTGCCATCTTAATTTGGGGGAAGTTGATAAAAAAAAATCAAGGCACTGAGAGAATCATCCCACCCTATTCACTGGCCTGTGTGTCCCCTGGCATCTGCCAGTCCACCTGCATTTTCTGGTGGTAGTGTATTTCCCCGTCTCTACTATGTGTCACTCAACTTCTTGCCTTTACCACCGGAGTGTCCACCAGAAAATATTGCTACTCCTTTACTCCTTCGAAGAGGGAAAATCTTTCTTCTCTACCCTCTTATATTCTGTGTCTGGGGCCCTGCAAATTAAATTGATAAAAGACAGCTTAACAGTAGAAAATTCACCTGAATTTTAAATTATGTTCATATTTTAGTTCTTTCAATGTGTACATTGTATGGGAAGTAAAAACCCAGAGAAGCAGTGAGGCCCGAGAGCTAATATACCATCCTAACAAAGAGCAGGACATTGGTGGATGAAAGGGAAGTATTTGAGCTTCCAGGGGCAGTAAATTATGGAAAGGTAAATATGTGGGGGGAAACGAATAGAAGACAAAGTTCATTTCAAGTGTTTTGAAACTGAAGAGGTGTTGTATTTTGTCAAATGCTTTCTCTGCATCTATTAAGATAATCATATGATTCTTCTATCTAAGCCTATTGATGTGATGTATTACGTTGATTGATTCCCATTTATTGGTTTGTTTATGGACATTTAAGTTTGTTCATCCCCAGCCATAAGAGTCCTGTCTTCCTCCTGGAACAGGGGAGACACAGAGACACCTTTGCAAAGGGAAATTTATACTCTGACTTTTAGCAGGGAGATTTCTCTGCATCTTCTGTTTCTCCGTTGCCTTCAGCTCAAAATCATCCTTATTCCAATGTGGCATATTTTGGGGTCACATATTCTGATCTCCTTCAGCCTCTGCAGAGAGCTTGTGTAAAAGCATCTTGCCCATGTCCCTGGGTGTCCCAGGCTATCACCTTTCCTTTCCTCTCCTATGTTGAAGCAAAGCAGGAGACACAAGGAGTCCTTGGTAATACTCAGCTTCCTAAGGGAAAACCAGAAGACAAAATTCCCAGGACGATCCTGGGGTTCTGTGGCTCCTTGCCATCCACACTGAGCCTATGGCAGCAGGGCCAGGCCCTGATCACTGCTTGTCTATTGTTCTCGACCCTGACCCTCATTCCTGTCTCGGAACAGAACTGAAACTCAGGGGTGAGAAAATTGACTCATATCCTTAGATAAAGTATTTCCCCCAAATCTGTCGCTTAAGTCAGAAACACTGGCTTTAAATACCCCAGAGCCTGGCGTTGAGACACAAAGCCCTTTCTGACAGCCCATTATATCTGCAGGGAGTTCAGAAGTCTCTGGAATCTCAAAAGCTAAAAGGAATATTCTGATTCTAAGACCTTCTTCTGTGGCCTTCCTTCCTTGGGGACATAAGCTCAGACTCCCTGAAAATATGGCCTTGTCTAACCTTTCAAGACAAACAGGATTAGCTCATAAATAACCCAGCAGAACATGCTGTGCCCAAGGCTAACCCTGTGTGCACTTGAGCCTCAGCAGCCCCCCGAGGCTAGCTCCGGCTTTCCCAGAATCCTCTGCCTATACCCGGTCCCCAAGCTGTGACTCTTGGTCCCCAAGTTCTAGAAGTCACTGTATCCACAGCAGACGGGGTGGGGAGGGGGAATCCTTCTGCTTCAGGCTGTGCCCAGTTACACCCCAGCCCGAATGATATCATGAGACCGAGAGCCACATCCACCTGGGAACACATCTTCCCCTAACTTCCAGCCAGTACTAAGTCATGCCTTTGAGGCCTCAGGTCCCTCTGGCTAATGACTTCATTATACAACTGCCTCTTCACTAACCGAAAATCTCACCAATATCCTAACCTTAGGATCACTGGCCCGTAATTATAAGAAGACCATTGAAAAAATGGGGCGCTCATGGACCAGAGCTGGGAGCCAACACTGATCTACAGCCTGGTGGATCTAAAAGCATCAAAGGAAGCTGGACTTGACACCAAGCCGGGGGCTGTGGGCCACCTAAGTATCCATGCTCTCCTGGGTCCTTGTACGAAACTCCTGCTTTAGAAATGGACACAAAACTCCCCAGAAATAAGGATATACTTCCTTACCTCCCCTGCAATCAAGTGCCACCAAGTAGTTAAGTGCTGGTCCCTGAGATGCTGGTAGAAGGAGTGTGGAGTGGAGCGAGGTCCTTAAAAGAGAGCTAACATACATCCATTGCTCCTGCACTGCCCCCCTTCTTCTCCTTGGAATGAGGCTGTGATGCCTGCAGACCATTAAGAAGAGTCCCGCCCTAGGGATGGCAGAGTAGTTTATCAAGCAGCTATAGGTGCACAGGGCCACCTTCTCTAGACATTTTATGTGAGAGAATAAAATCTGCATGTTTAAGCCTCTGTTCATTTGGATTTCCTGCCTTCTTCGGTCACACCAGACTCAGATCTGTCTGAATTATAGCAAGACCTCATTATGCACGGGTTTGGGGGTAAGGGTGGTCAATGAGAATGTCAGAAGTTGTCACTTCCCAGAGCTCTATTCACGTATGACTCTAGTGCTCAGCCACAGCTTAAAGCATCAGGCTGGGCACAGGAGGGTTTGTGTTCTGCAGCTCTGGAATGTCATGGGACAATGTCCTCTCCCCTCACTCCACCTCCCAGTCATGGCAGGAATGGATGTAATTTACCAGGTCTGTCTCTCGTGCTTCAAGATGTCAAGTGCCCTTTCCCTGGGACGTGTGGGGATTCGCTGCGGTTGCCATAGAGACCAAGTGAATCCAAGTTCAACTGCGATAGCTAGGCCTTTTTATTCAAAGGGACATATTTTGAAAGGAAAGCAATATGTAAGATTGTGTGGTGAGTCATCTTTCATTAGCACAGAGAAGCACGCCGAAGCCTTCCTTCAAGAGCTTAATGGCTGTTATCCCAAGAAGCCCATATTTGCGAGTGAATCATGAAATGATTAATTAAATACATTTTCCCCACCCACCTAGCACCTGCCCTCAAAGAACATTCTTCTTCCAGAATTTTAAGGAGAATTAAGTCATCCACTCACCTTCTCCACCATACCCTATAACTACCTATTTTATAGCCCCCCCCACCCCGCTCTCTGCATACTTCAGAGTTTTTCTAGAAGCTGCAAGTTATGAGGGAAATAGCACTCTCCTTGGGGTCAGGAGACTCGGACCCTGGCTCTGTCCTTAATTAGCTGTGTGGTTTTGTGTGTGACTCCCTGGGCCTCAGTGTCTTCATTTGCAGCATGAAGTGTAATGTGAAATGACCTGTTAAATTGCTAATAACCCTAAAAATCTAAAGGCTTTCCTGATATTTTCCTTTCTCTCCTAGCAATTCTTAGCCAGATCTCTCAACCTCTCTTTTTCCCAGTTAGAACACAAGCGGGTGTCATAGGTACTCAATTCATGTTTATTGAACAAGTTAAACGGATGAATGAGTGGATGGATGGGTAAATGAATCTGGCTTCAAGACCAACTTACATAAACATTATAGTTTCGTTGAGTCTTTTCTACTGGGGGAGTGACTTACTCAGTCACACCTCTAAATTGGTTGTCACACCTGGAATCAGTGTCTACTAGAAGTCAGTTTGAAACCAAGGCCAGAGGGCTCTCTCCTATTTCCTGTCTACATTCCTTGGCCATTCTTTGTGCCTCAATTGTAGACCCCTTTGGAAGTCCCAGGAACCAGGAGATGACTCTGTCTCTGTCTTTTCCTGAGACAGAATCATATAAATGAAAAGATGATCCCAGGTTTAGTTCCCAGTAGCAGCTCCACCGACCTCAAAGATTTAAAAACCTCCTGCAGGCACTTTTCAGAGTTTGTTCCGTGTTGCAGACATGGAATTATTTTTCTTAGTCAAAGGTCAAAATAAAACAGAGAAATCTGAACTCCTTCGCAGCAGTTTCTGGAGAGGAAGAGAAACGGCACCACAGAGCCAGCAGGAAGCAGACAATGAAGGCCAAAGGTGACCGGGTTTGAATTCTGGGCCCCAGAGCCAATGTTCTTGGGGCCACTTGCTCTGCAGAGTACACTGCCCTGGAAATGCCTTTCTGTGCCCTCCGGGAGACCTCTCTTTGACCAGAGTTTGCAGAGCGTGGGAAGCTAGGATCTAAATTGCTAAATGAAGCCCTCTTCTCAACCTTACCGTTGCCTCTTGTACCTGGGATTCGTAAGGGTGGAATTTTGTGTGCACCTGACACTGTGTGTGCACCACGTCACAAAAGCCCCGTCTTAGCCAGCAGGAAGGTCTTACTGTGCTCCTTTGTGGATGAGGAATTGGGCTCCTAGAGATCAGTCTTTCTTAAGCCCCCCTCCCAGGGAAGCAGGAAATAGCCAATGTGACTCGAGGCTTCCTGTCTGTCTCTGGAGCCTGTAATCTTTACCACCTGCTTCTCAGGTGAGTCTAGAATGGGCTCTGAACTTGACATTGGGAACGAGGACATAGTTCTCATTCTCCATTCTTACTAATGATTCTAGAGGTTGCTGGTGCCAGGGGCGTTGTGTAGTAGTTATCATTTGGTGCAGGCAATTCCACTTGTGTTCTTCAAAGTAGTTGCAAAACATTTAAAGAGAGAGAGAGAGAGAGACAGACAGAGAGAGAGAGAGAGAGAGAGAGAGAGAGAATTTTTTAATATTTATTTTTTAGTTTTCGGTGGACACAACATCTTTATTTTTATTTTTATGTGGCGCTGAGGATCGAACCCAGTGCCCCGCGCATGCCAGGCGAACGCGTTACTGCTTGAGCCACATCCCCAGCCCCTAGAATACATTTTTTATCATCAAAATCAAGGTTCCATAAAGATGATTTCTCAGTGATTCCTATCTCTTCCACCCCATGTGCCTCCTCACTTCTGTTACAGATGAACACACTTTCTGGTTTACCCTTCCAGTGTCTCTTTCTACAGAAGAACCACAACATTGGCACATACAAGTATGCCCAGGGTTCCCAACATACAATGGATTCACCATTTTTTCCTTAATGCTGCTGCTGCTTTTCACTATAAGTATAGATAGCATTTCATAAATGACATGAAAATTCAATACTTCATTTTAAGATAAGCTTTGCGTGACATGGCAGTGCCCAGGTGTAGGCCAGCATAAGTGCCTTGAGCACTTTTAAGTTAGGAAAGGCAAGCTAGGTTAGATGAATTAGATGCACTTTTGAAGATCTTTTCAATTTTTGATGGGTTTATCAGGATGTAACCTCATCCTAAGTCAAGGAGTATCTGTACATACAGACTTGCATGGTAATACATTTATATGCATATATTTATATTCTTACCCCCTCTGATTTCTTCCATAGATAAAGCATCCCAAACCCCTGTTTTTCTTCTTTTTATACTTAGCCGTGCATCCTGGGGGACATGCCATGTCTGTAGAACTCTTTCTGGTTCTTTTCATGTGGACTCTGAGTACAACATTATGTTCTAGAGCCTTATTACCAATAAGTTTATGAGCCAAATCTTCACTGGTGGACATTTGGATTTCCAATCTTTGTTAAATAATTTTCAAACAATTGCAAATTATTTTGCAATTGATGTCTTTGGGCAAACTTGTTCTGTTTGGTGGAGATGTGTTTAAGAAATTTCTCTGGCAGCAAGGTCCAAGGACAAATGCTTGTGCCATTGTGCCATCTCGCTAGCTGTTGCTTCCTCCCTCCACAGAGGCTTCGGTATCCTGCCCTCTGACCTGCAATGTGTCAAGGGTCAGATGTTCCAGCCTAGACAACAGAAGGTATTGTTCAATTTTTAGAGTGTTCACCAGTATGTAGGTGAGAAGCATCTCAGTATAATTTTAATCTGATTTTCTCTTATTGTAAACCTGGTTGTTTAATTTTTTTTCATATGTCCAAAGGCCATTTCTTTTCTTTTCCTGTGAATGGTCTGTCTGTGGATTTTGTCCAATTCCTATCACTCTTGTTGCTGATGATTTATTTGAAGAGTGCTTTAACTGTTTGGGAGCTCAGTCCCTTACTGATAAAAGTTGCAAAACATCTCTCCCAGGCTGTCATTTGTCTTTTGACTTTGCTTGTGGCACATTTTACCACAAAAGAAGAAGAAGAAGAAGAAGAAGAAGAAGAAGAAGAAGAAGAAGAAGAAGAAGAAGAAGAAGAAGTAGTAGTTTCATTTATACTTGGACAGGTTTATTGATCTCTTTCTCTGTTTCTTTTGAATATTGAGTCACAGAAAAAATTTCCAACTGCCAGGTTGGAAATTCACCCAAGTGTTCTCAGGAAAATGAACACATTCATTTTTACACTGAGTTTCCTAACTCATTTGGAGTTTTTCCTTATATCCTATATAAAGCATAAATCAATTTTTATCTTTCCAAATGGTTTTTTAGTTGTCCCAACATCTAACATTAAGTAGTCCAAATTTCCTTCATTATCTGAGATTCCACCTCAATCATACAAATATGTTCTCGTGTCTCTTTCTGAAGTTTTCATTTTGTTTATCTTTCTTAATGCATTTTTAATGTGAAGTCAGTAGTTATCAACATTTGTAGGTAGAAGCACCCCACACACTGAATTTTCTTCTCCTTGTTCCTGTCTACATAGACTCTGCTTTATTAATATACCTGCAGATACACACAAACATTCTCCTACTCAGTAATTTTTTTTTCTAGACACCCTAACAATGAAGCTTCTTTCTGTTGGGGCTGATTTAGCAACTCACCTTTTTGGGGTTCAAGTTAAACCCATCCTGGATTACTTCATTCAATATAGTGGCAGCAGTCTGTTACTCTTAACCCAAAATTGCAGCTAACTTCTTTCAAACACTCGTTCTGGAAAATGATCTGCATATTCTCTCCAGATTCTCCCCTTGGCTAGACTGGATTCCATGGGTTTTGAAGTGATGTGGGATTGGAATCTGCCTCCAGTCTCCATCTTGCCCACTGGTCACCAAGCAAGTACTCTAAGCCACGTGGGAATCCCTTGGCTCCTTCTCTCTTCTTTTCCCCTCTCCTTCCAGCTTTTATGTTTCATTTATTGCCTCACAACCCTAAAGTTTCACGGATTCATAAGGAAATCACCTGGTTTCACTGGAAACTACTCCTTTCAAGGAGTCGACAGAAGTCTATGGGGTGAAGGTGTGGGCATCTAAGGACCAGTGTGTGAGGCAGATGCTCACTGGTCCTCAGAATCTCACTCCCCTCTCCCCTGCAGCCCAGACCCTCTTCCTAGCATTCTGCAATCACCCTGTTCATTCACATGTGGGTTGACTTGTGCCTCTACCCAACAGGCTGAAGTCCGATCTATCCTGAGCTCAGTTCCTCTTCCTCCACGAAGCATTTGCTGATGGGACCAGACACCGTGACCTCTCCCATCTCCCACTTGGGCCTCTCAACGGCATAGTTCCTATGAATTGCTTGTTAGCCTTACAGATAGGTCTTCTTTGACCTGTCCTGAGTGCCTTAAGGACAGTGGTTATATGTCTAGGCACTTAGTGACCCCTCTACCTCAGAATGTAACCTTATTTGGCAAGGCGGTCATGCAGATCAACGAGTGAAGGTGAGTTCATACTGGAGCAGGGTGGACTCCTCATCCAATGAGACCAGCCAGTGTCCCTGTAAGAAGTGGAGAGAAAAATACCGGGAGAAGCCAGCCATGTGGCAACGGAGCTGGGGACTGAGGTGCTGCACATGGAAGGCCCAGGACCTCCAAGGAGGGCCAGCCAGCCACCAGGAGCTGGGGAGGGGGGAGGAAGGATCCCCTGTGGGTTTCCACAGAGCACAGCCCTGTGACACCTTGATTTCTGACTTCTGGCCTCCACAAAAGAAAACATAAACTTCTGTTGTTTACCCACCCCCCACCCCCCAATTTGCGGTACTGTGCTGTGTCTGTAGGAAACGGATACCAGCCTAGGGTTTCCTTCAGGAGGATTTCAATAAACATAACTCATGGCGAGGTGCAAACACAAGGAAAAACGTGTGTGGAAGTGACCTTTCCCCCTTTTTTCCTAAGGCACTATTTTCCCAAACACTCCAGATCAGCTCATATGGAATAAGGTGCCACTCCTGGGCCTCTGCTCCTACTGTGAAACGGGGTCCACAGAAAGTGTCTTTGGTGTTGCCAACGGCTGACGGTGCTGGAGACACAGCCCTCCTCTCCAGCTGGGCGGTTCTACTGACTGGGACCCTGCGCCCTCTCCTACCTCTGCATCCCCAGCATAGCTTCCCTGGGCTTCTCACGGCACAGGGAAGGGCCAGGACTGTGCCTGCAGGCACTTGGCGCAGTGTCTTGGGCACCGAGAGAGCCCACAAGTTGAGCAACAACATCATTGACATGACAGGCCCCAGAGCAGATCTTCAGCATCCACTGAAAGACCCCAATGGCTGAAACAGGAAAGAAAGAAACCGTTTTCCTTTTGAAAATGGTAAAACCAAGAAAACTACTTGGGAAAAATACCTATAAAAACCATTTCCCTCCATAATAAATTTAGAAAAAGCAATGTCTGGACAAACTGGTTAAACCTGACCTCTTTCTGCTCAAATTCTCTCTCTCTCTCTCTCTCTCTCTCTCTTCCTTCACTTGGTTTTGGCTTAGTATCTATGTTTTGGTCAATGTTTTTTGCTTTTCTCCTTAAAAAGTATTCTGAAACACAGAATCTCATTGCCAGAAAGGAGCCTAGGGATTTTCTCATTCACCTTGAAGAAGAAGAAAGACAGACTTTAGAGTCAGACAATTATGAGCGAAATGTCGAATCCTGGTTCATCAGCTGTAGGCCTTGGGGTGAGTGGCTCACTTCCCTGAACTTTGGTTTCTTTGTTATAATAGGGTGACAGCAGTGTCATCCAGGAGGGGTCACAGGGAGGACTGATACTTCTGCACACATTGGTCTGGCAAATAAAGCAGGTTCATAAAAATGGTGGCCTTTTCATAGGAAGAAAAAAAATTGTCCTTAGAGTAATCTGGATCAGTAGTTTTCAAGCTCTGTCCCTTGGGACTCTGGAAGGTGAAGATGTGATTCTACAGCCACCATCCAGGCAGGGGCTGAGGACAGAAGGGTGGCCTGGTGGCTGGAATTCCAGTCCCCTAGACCCTCCTTGCCCAGAGCAACCACATTCCTCTCTGTTCTATTTATTGGAATTTTGTGTTGGACTACCCAGTTTTTAAAAAGAGAAAGACTTAAAATTAAAAGCAACTAAATGTCCAGTGCTTTTCAAGCTTACATTTACCAAGGCTTACCTGCAGCCTACAAAAACTGTTTCTATCATTTAGAATGAGGCCCAAGTATTGGGAAAAATACATTTGATTTCAATGGGTCTTTTTAAAATGCTGTGTTAATTGGGGAAAACTATTATTCTCCCCCACAACAGATGCCCTGAAAGTTAACTTGCTAAAAAAAAAAAAAAGTTTATTAGATAATGTTCAATAAATGCCTCAACTACATACACCATAATGTTTTGAAAGAACAAATGAGATAAAGGCTGGAAGATGCAAGGCATTATTATTATGTTCATGCTCTTCTACCATCTGCATTTAATTTGTACTCCTTTTTCTTTACCCTGCAATCTGGAGATTAAAATGGAGCCTGGGACTTAAGGTCATACAAACAAAACTCAAACTCATAAAGGGCTCATAACTCTGGTTAATTAGAACAACAATGTCTAGGAAAAGATAGACTATCAGGGAGACTGTCTTGCGACTGAGATGAGAGTCTGCTGTCGCATCAGCTGCTGCTACCAAGGACCATTAGTAGATTATTCACATCAGGCACAAGGCTGAGTACTCTGATCTTCACAACATCCTGTAGGAGGGACTCATTATCCCCATTTTACAGACAAGAAAACTGAGGTCCAGACAGCTTGAGTAATTGCCATTTACATGTAGCTAGTATGTGAAGTAACCTGGCAGTCTACTCTAGGTGATTTTACTCATAGACGGAGCCTATAACTATGCCACTCTTAATTGTGAGGAAGGTGATATTGGAAAAGATAATTCTTCTGGCTTTTGGGACCCACGGTTGTTCCTTTATAAAGATTAACACAGGCTGGAGATGTTGCTTAGTGATAGGGTGCTTCCGTGGCATGA
This sequence comes from Spermophilus citellus, assembly GCF_964194105.1. NCBI lineage: Eukaryota > Metazoa > Chordata > Mammalia > Rodentia > Sciuridae > Spermophilus > Spermophilus citellus. The sequence goes on from NC_138186.1 coordinate 9,741,927, forward strand.
GCGAGGACCTGGATTCAATCTCCAGAACTGAGAAAAATAAAATATAATAAATAAGAAATAAAAATTCACATAATTATATCTTATCTCTCACTGCTTTAGGAAAATGTAGAAACACTTTATGGACTAATTGAATAAAATAGTCTTGGGCAATACAAAAATGTAGGGATTTTTAGACAATCCCAATTCAAGTACGGATATGGAACATAGGTGTTTGTCTACACCTTCTCCTGAGGTCCTATTGAAAGGGTGGTAAGCTATATAAATGATGAAGTCTACTAGAATGTTGAAAACAAAAGGAATATCATCAGCAGGAATTTTAATGACTTGGATAAATTTCTGGGAGTCAGAAAGCAGGTGGTCCATATTGATACGCAAAGCAGAAGTGAGAAGTGAGAAGGCTTCAGCCACAGTCCTCACCTAGAGGGGCTCCAAGCTTGGAGCCAACAGAAAGGAAGAACAAACATGGGCCTGAGCTGTGGTCAGGGCAGTTATCACAGAAAGGACAAGCCACAGAACACTGGGCCAGTCGTCCCACCTCCCGGTTCCATGCAGAGAGCAGGTATTGACCTCCAGTGGGAGCACCATGGACTGTCCTACAGGGCCTACAATATAGGACAGAGGAGGGATGAGGGACTTGAGAGGAAGCAAGAATGGTTTTTCAGCCTGAAAGGCTTTAGAGATTCCACAAAAAACACAAAACCCAACCTCACTTCAAAGTGGAATTCCACCCCATCTACAGATAAAGCCCTTTCCATTTGGGCATTTGTGACAGCCTTTAACTAGATGGTTAAATGGAAACTTGATTGTGGCAGAAGCATCCACATAGAGAGAGCTACTGCCATCACCTTCTGTTATGGTTTAGATATGATGTCCCCCAAAAGCTCACATGTGAGACAATGCAAGAAGGTTCGGAGGAGAAATGATTGAGTTGTAAGAGTCTTAACCCCATCAGTGAATTAATCCCCTAATAGGATAACTGAAATGGTGGGGTGTAGCTGGAGGAGGTGGGAATTGGGGTATGGCTTTAGGGTAAATATTTGCATCTGGCAACTGCAGATCTCTGTCTGTTTTCTGATCTCCATGATGTGAGCTGCTTCCCTCTGCCACACTCTTCTGCCATAATGTTCAGCCTCACTAAGAGCCCCGAGAAATGGAGCCAGCCTTCTATGAACTAAGTCCTCTGAAACCATAAGTCCTCTAATAAACATTTCCTCTCCTAAACTTGTCTGGTTGGGTCCTTTAGTCACAGCAGCAAAACCGCTGACTAAAACACCTTCCATTCAGAAAGTGGCTTTCTGGGTAAAGACACATTTTTAGTGAAACCCAACTCATTGACCTTTGTTAATCAAGCTAGTGCTTCAATCATATATATGAGTGCCCAACAAAGGATCATGAGATATGTAAGGGAAATCAACAATAGGCAAGAGAAATATTGGATGAACACATAAAGGTTTGTGTGAAAACAGAAAAAAAAAATGAGGTTGAACTTATGAAGAGTCTATCCTCAGACAGTTTTGGAAGGGTGTGGCATCTGTAAAACTAGTACTGGCTACTGTGAAGACAAAAAATAATCAATTTTTTTGGATGAGAAATGACTTTTAGAAATTTGAAATGATCATGAAAATTTTTAAATAATCAATTAAGGGCCAAAGAATAGAATGGAAATAATTAAAGACCAAATTAGGGACATGGGTTGATAAAGAGAAGGACATCTCCCAGAAGACCAGACCCCCCCCCAAAAAAAAAGACACGAAAATATAAGGGAAAAGTTAAGTCAGTGAAAACAGATACAAAGGCCCAGTGTTTGTTTAAAAGAAGTTCGAGAAACAATGGAAGGAAGGGTGTAAATACGCAATAAAGAAAATTGTCTTGGTCTAAAAAAGGACTCAGGGTTTTAGACTGAGAAACCTCAGCAAATGCCAAGCATTTGAATAAAACACACTCAGGTTTCAGGCTGTCTGTAGAAAGCTTTGGAACATAACAGCAAAGAGATAAATCCCATCACCAGAAAGAAAAATAGGTTGTTTCCATTTGCAGGTAAATGGATGAAACTGGAGAATATCACTCTATGTGAAATAAGCCAGTCCCCCAAAATCAAAGCTGAATGTTCTCTCTGATATACGGATGCTAACACACAATAAAAGGGTCTGGGGAGGGAAGAATAGAAGTGCACTGGATTAGACAAAGGGGATTGGTGGGAAGGGAGGGGGATGGGAACAGAAAAGACTAGAATGAATCAGACGTAAATTTCCTAGGTTCATATATGAATACACAACCAGTGAAACGCCACATCATGTACATCACAAGAATGGGATCCTAATTGGAAGGGGTTGTGCTCCATATATGTATTAATGTCAAAATACACTCTACTGCCATGTCTATCTAAAAACAACAAATAAAAAAATAGATTAGCTCCAAAGAACTAGTATAAGGTAAACAACTGTGGGCACAAGTGCATGGAGTACTGCATGTGTGGCATACATTAAGGGCACCTGAGTGGCAGGCCACTCCCCTTGTGCAGGCTGCTCACCCCGTAGGCACAGTGCCTAAGCGTGAGGCCACGTGTTGCAGTCCCAGCGCTGGCCCTGTGACCTGCTCCTCAATTTGTTGCTGCAAGGACAGTTGGCCAGCAATTGTATTGGAGGCTGCCTGTAATCTGCTTAGCTACTGCCTGACTATATAAACATGGTAACTAAGCAGTAAAATCAGACCTGCTTCAGCTGGGTCTCCAGAGGTTTTGCTCCGTGATCCTGCAGCCACGCTCTCCTCTACCCTGTTCCGTGGACCTCCTCACTGGACAAGAGAGAGCCCACGCAAACAACAACCTCCAGCAAAGCAGAAAGCCAGAAGACAATGGAATAATGTCTTTAAAACATATTGAGTTGGAGGGTCTTGAGAATGATTTGAAGACCAGGCCATCAAGTGCAAGGGCAGAATTGAGACTACAGATGGGCCCTGACTGAGAAACTTTATGCTCCCAGAATCTTTTAAAAATTATTGAAGTGTATTTTCTAATAGAATAAAGGAACTCGAGAAAAGATTCAAAAAATGTGAGGTGCTAATCTAGAGAGTATTTAATGAAATCCCAGTCTGACGGTCAGCTAACTAGGAAGCAGCAGACCGAGGGGAAAGGTCAGAGAACTCCATGAGAATATCTTCCAGAAGAAAGTAGATTTCCATACAAAATACAGACCAATTATCTCTTCTGTTAAAAAGGAAAAAAGAGTCAGATAAAAGCTGAAAAAACATTTTAGAGCTGGACAAAAATGGCTTTTATCAGAATGAGGCGAGCTAAGACGTGGCATAGTGTTGAGTGGTTAGAGTGAGCAATGAGCATTGATTTGCTTTTGGTGTTCAACACATTTTTATTTGAGTGGCCAAAGTTTAATGAAATAGAGCAAGTCTCCTTTTTTTTTTTTTTTCCCGTGGTTCAATCATGCTAACTGGTTTTACAATAAGCAATTGTTCCAGTTCTCTATTGCTGCGTAACAAATCACCTCAGAATTTAATGGCTTAAAACAACAATCATTTATTATCTCTCACGGTCTCTGTGGCCAAGGAATTTGGAAGCACTCAACTAAGTGGTTCTGGTTCAAAGTATCTGTGAGGATGCAGGTTGATGGTGACTGGGCCCAGAGTCAACCCCTGGGCTTCCTCCCACTCAGCTCCACTACCTTTGATGGGAGACTAGAAACCTTGACAGGTGGGGACACTATGCGAATCTCCATGTCCACGTGGTTAGATAACATGGTTTCTCCAAAATGGCAGCTTCAGGGACCTAGACTTCTTCCATGATGGCTCAGGGCTCTAAACCGCGTATCCCAACATGAACCAGGCGAAAGCTATGTCTCCTGTTATAATAGAATAAGAAAGCACCAAGCATGACTTTCACTGGACTCCGTTAGGCAAGGTAGTCAACAAATTCCCATCTGAGTTCAGGGGAAGTGGAGATAAACTCCACCTCTTGATGAAAGAGTGGCAAGGTTCTGGAAAAGTACGTGGAACTGGATTGGCTGTAGCCAGTTTGCAGAAATACAGCCAATCACAATGATGAACACATACTCCATGGACCTTGAAATTTAAAAATCAACTTACAGATCAATTGTGGAAGGGAGGCATAAAAGTCAAGCAAAATTCAAATTTTATGAACCTTGGAAAATAATTTTAAAATTATATTACTGATATAACTGCATAAAAAAAAGATGGTGAAGTAAGGATGTAATAAACCTTTCTTCCCTTTTATCCTTTCTCTTTTCTTCAGCAAGTATTGGCTGAATGTTTACTGTGTGCCAAGGATTTTTCTAGGTGACTTATTTTATACAGAGAGAAATCAATAGATTTTATACACTCGCATGCACATGCACACAAATATATGTGAAGGAATTTATTGGTCCACACCATCACAGAGGCTGAAAAGTTGGACGAGGGTCACCTGCAAGATGGAGCAGCAGAGCAGTTGCTAGATGACTCAGTCCAAGGAAGTGGGAGCTTCAAAATAAGGAAGGCCAATGGTGTAAAGCTGAAGGCCCAGGAGCCCCTCTCCCGCCTGAGGGCCATTCTGGTGCAGGTCCCAGACTCCATCGGTTAACAAATCTGAAGTATGACGTCCAAGGGCAGCAGCAGGAACAAAGGTGCCCTTCTTTGGAAGGAAGAGCCAGAGAGAAGCTTTCTCCCATCTGCTTTCCTGTTCTGCCTGGGGCCACAGCTGACTGAAGGTGCTGCCACAGTGAGGGTGAGTCTTCCCAACTCGGTTCACCCACCTGTAAGGTCATGCACCAGTGACCAAAAGGAGGCATATTAAAAGCTGATGAACAAGGCTTTACTGAGATTTGTTCCCAAGGCGAGACCTCCTGGCCAACACAGTGGGTCCAGGCCAGTCGGACCCAGGTATAACCGGATTAGAATTTTATCAGGCTTAGGGCAGGAAGGGAGGGCTTGGGACAGGAAAGGGAGTTTTTAGGGTCCCTTATCCTCCTGGGATTAGTCAGGGGATCTTGCAGAGCTCCATGTCCTTCCAGGATCAGTCAGAAGACCCCGCTGATTGACAGGTGGTTATCACTGCTTGTCAGCGCCTGATTTGTTGTTGACTGGTGTTTTGTTCCCCTACCCACCTCCAACCGACCTAACACCACCCACAGGCCTGTCTTCTCTGAAACATGTCCACAGAAGTACTTTACCACTTCCCTAGGCATCCCTCTACCCAGTTAAATTGATACCCTAAATTGATGTCACAGAACATGAACATTTCAGGTTTCATAACGGGGAGTCAAAAGTATTGCCTTTAACGAGTGAAAAATTCAGAGAAAAGGAAGGTGACGGACGGTTCAAAAACCTTTATTATATTTTATATACTTTATATATTATATACATATATCAAGAAAGTGACAAATGAATAGTAAAATAGAGAAGAGACTTGAACAGACACTTCACATAAGTGGGCAGTGGAATGTCCAATAAATATATGAAAAGGAGCTTGATCTCATTAGTCACCAGAGAAATCAAAATAAAACCAAAATACACACCTAACAGAATGGCTGAAATGTGGAAGACTGACAAGGCCAAGGCCAGCATCAGTTTGTCGGGGTATGGTGCTGGGGAAATGTTCACACACAGCTGGCCAAGACCCAGAGGGTGGAAGTGGTAGACAGCAGGCATGACCACTCTGCAAACCATCAGTGTCCACTGAAGATGTACCTATGTTCACCTTTTAAGCTAGCAGTTCTCCTCCTGGACAGATTATTCAGCAAAGTGCATGTGCATGATGCCAAAGAAACATTTAAAAATGCTCAGAGCCATGTTAAAAAGGGACCTGGGCTAGTCCGTGTCCTTTAGGGATTCAGAACCAGTACATGCACATATATTTAGGAAGAAATTTATTTTAAGAAATTGGCTTCTGTGATCATGGAGGCTGATACATGTGCCGACAGCAAGCTGGGGACCCAGGAGGGCAGATGGGTCAGTTCCAGTCCGAGTCTAAAGGTCTCAGAATCTAGAGAGACATTAGTATATTTCTAATCAACAGGCTGGCAGGCTCAGGACCCAGAAAGAGCTGATGTTCAAGTTCCAAGTCAGAGAACAGCCTTTGCTCTGTTCGAAGGCATCCAGGCAGGAGGAATCCTCTCTTACCTCGGGGGTGGGGTGGGGTGGGTGCCATGTTGTTCTAGTCAGGTCTTCAACTGATCGGATGAGGAAGGACAATCTGATTTACTCCCCTATGGATTCAACTGTGAATCTCATCCAGAAACAGAAATGTCAGGAATAATATTTGGCCAACTATCTAGGCAGCCCATAACTGAGCCAAGTTGACATATAAAATTAACCATCATAAGCCCCAAATTGGAAATGACCAAAATAGCCAGCATACTAGAATATATAGCTTACTGATGGTCTAGCCCCACAGTGAAGCTAAGCCATGATGATGGATATAATTTCTCAAACACAATGATAGAAATGCATCTTACCGATATTTTGAGTGCAGAAGCCACACAGCATGATTCCATTTATCTAAAGTACTAAACAGAAATAGCTAATTTACAGTGTTGGAAGTCAGAACAGTGGATGTGTTTGGAGAAGAAAGGGAGTAGCCATTGGGAAGGGCACACAGGGAACTTCTGGGGTGCTGGTGACAGTTTTGAATTTGACCTTCATCGTTGTTTGTTAGAGTATTAGTTTTGCTATAATTCATTGAACAGCAAGTTTATAATTTGTGCATTTTTCGGTATAGCTCATTCTTCAATTAAAAACATTTTAAAACTTTAATAAAAGAAGTGATTAGAAAGTTTCTATTTGAACCTTTTTAAAAATATGGGTAAATATTATTTTCCTTAATTCAAGAAATAATCAGAAGCAAAGCCTCATCAAGTCGATATCATGGTAAGATTGTGATTGCAACCCAAAATAAGCAAAACTATTTTTCAATTGCATTTGCTTCAAATAGACTAGTTATTTTAAGGGCTCATTATGTCTCTAGCACTGCTAGAAAAAAATTAAATAAAATTTAAAAAAATGAACAGTTCATCATGATAAACACTTAAAAGGCACAAAAATTTTTGAAGTGAATAAAGAATCCTTTAGCGAAGTATTATTGCTTTGCATAAACTCATTAACAACTGATAGTGAAGAGATTGCAGCTATCTGGGAATTTGCTGAGACATTTATTACAGAATAGAGTGTATACAAGTGTTAGTAAAATATGCTCTTTCATTATCATTCTATCTACAGTGAATGTTCTTTCTTCAAATTAATCCACATTAGAAACTACCAAAGGAAAACTTTGGGATAATAACATTTAACAAAATTAACTTCAGTCAGAAGACACATTCAAGTCGTGGAGATGTCAGAAAACATAATGTACCCTTCCTGTGGATCACAAGGGAAACCACCTTCATTTTTTTAAATGTGAGATGTACTTTTGGACCAGTATCTTTGTTGATTGTGTTATCAAATTTTGTTTGGACTTTAAAACTTTAAGGACATTTAATGTTTGCATTTTATCAAAATATTTTCTAAAGACCTTAAGAAAAAAGAAAATGATCAGAGCAAGCCTGGGCATGTTTGTACTTCATTTTTAAAATGTATTTGAAATCACACAAGGAAATACACTGTGTAGACCCAATTAATTTTTGCCTTTATTATTTAATATAAATAATACCTTATAGCAAAATTAATGGACAATACAAGATCTTCTTAAGTATGTAACAGAAAATTGAAAAGAAAGAAAGAAAGAAAGAAGAAAGAAAGAAAGAAAGAAAGAAAGAGTGTATCAGCACTTTTTAAAACAAAGAACATCTTTGCCTCACTCCTAGCTTGTCAAAGTGGCAATTTATACTGATTGGTTCATGGGGAGTGGTAATATTGCAATTTTCTACAAATACTCTTTGAAGGACAATGAGTAAACAAAAAGTTCTCCAATTTTAACAGCGTAGCCTCTGATAGAGTGGACTTCGTAATTGCATCAGGAGACCTACAGGTTAAATCAACATTTGCTCACTAGGGTAATGGCGTCGCTGCTCGTGAAGTAATGGAGTTCCTGCTCAGACACAAAGTCAATAGGTCAAAGCAATTGACCAGAAATGACGGAGGATAAGCCTGGGCAACCCTGCCTTTTGGCTCCCAGGGTCCAGGTTAAAAAAATAAAAGACCTGGGCTCTGAACCTTTTTATTCCTGTGTCATGCTAGAGGAGGAACAGGGAGGCCTGTCTGGATCTGGCTTTGATTCTGTCAGCTGGTGAAGGTGAGATGCTGACACACTTTCCAGAGACAATAATCACCCAAAAGCATTAGAGGAGGATGCATCATGATCTTGGGGGGAGCCCCTTGAGAAAACCAGTCTGAGGTGCAGCATCTGCCGTTCTGTTGCCTTCTCAAAGTCCTGTGGTTAAACCTTGCTGACCCTCCATCTGCAGGAAGGTGGAAGAGCAGCTGGACCCTGGGTTTGCCTCCTGGGGGACCCAGTGCCCTCCTTACACTCAGTACATCATATAGCACAATAAGAATGAGGAGTTTTCTTTCTCTCCTCTCCATATCTCCTCCTTTAGGTTTTCTAGTTAGAGAAAGAATAAACAGGACTGATACTCAGCCAATCAGGCCCTGACCAAATGTTGACCTCCCACCTGGTTGGCCAGGGCCCCTGCTTCATATCCATGGATGACATCATCCCTGGGAGTAAACAACCTTTTGCAGAAGCCATTTCCTCCTCGAATAGCTATGAGATGAACTTATTTGCTAAAGAAGGGGGAAATCTTTGTTAAAGTTGTTGAATTGCAAAATCACTGTACTCTCTGAAGAGGAGTATAAAACCAAATTGGAGGCAGGGGTCAGGGGGGATTACCTGCAACATAGATGGTATCCGAGGGGAGGTGGGGTGGCGTGATGCAGAGGTTCCTGACCTGGGCTGCACAATGGGCCACCTGCAGGGCTGGGCAGGGTCTGGACAATAGGATTTATAAAACCTTCCCAGGTGATTCCACACACCAAGGTGGAGAACTATTCCCCAGAGGCAGGGGATCTACCTTGGGGGTGGGGGAGGGATCTCAACAGTGACTTAGAGATGTAGCCTGATGACAAAGACATGGGTGCCTGGAGACAGCTCTGCTTCAGTGTGTGGTTAAGGCTATGAGAAAAAGAGGACAAGGAGCCAGGCACAATGGTGCATGCCTGTAATCCCAGTGACTCAGCTGGCTGAGGATTCCAAGTTCAAGGCCAGCCTCAGCAACTTAGAGGATGCTGTCTCAAGATAAAACATAAAAAGATCTAGGGATATAGCTCAGTGGAGAGCACCCCTGGGTCCAATCCCCAGTGGTGTGTACACACACACACACACACACACACACACAAACACACACACACCAGAGCCCAAGGAAATCCAAGGAGAACAAAGGTACACTCTCTGAACACAAGATGGAACAATTAGAGTTTCAAGAAAGTAATCAAAGGCCTATCATTTTAAAATTGATTTTAAAAACTTTTTTATATTAAAGAGCTTGAAGCTGACAGAATAATTGCCAAGATCCCTCCCCCAGTCTCACCTGTTCTAAACATCTTCTATTGGGGCAGTACTCTTTTTAGAATGATTGAGCCAATATTGATACATTTATATCAGCTAAAGTCGGTGGTAGCAGTATTTACATTTTTCTTAGTTTCTACCTAATATCCATTTTCTGCTCCGGGTTCCATTTGGATTATCACGTTACATCATCTCTCTTTGGGCTCCTCCTGGCTTTTCAAAGACTTTCCCTGATTTTGAGGACCTTGGTGGTGCCAAGGAGTACTGTCACAGGCATCTTGTAAAGTGTCCCTCAGGACGTGCGTGATTGTTTTTCTCTCTCTTTTCCCCTTCCACACGGTGCCCTTTGTGAGTAAATCGGGGGTCTCAGCCCACACTTCAAGGAGTGAGGACCGGAGTTCCCCGTCCTCAAAGGAGGAGTCTCCACATCAATTAAGGAACGGGGCACTGTTTGTGTGCCCGTGGCCACCAACCAAATGCACAGACCCTGCTTCCAGTCCACGGGGCCTCACAGTTGGGGGAGGGCTTCTCACCATTCTGATCCTTCTGTAACTGGAACCTGACTGTCTCGGACGTACGCCTGATGCTGCAGGTCACATTTCCTCTGCCCTGAGCTGCCTCTGTTAGGCCAGGGAGGAAAATGTGGGACCGCACAACCAAAAAGTGGGAACTCCACAGAAAATGGTCAGAGGCAGCCTGCCATGGGTTGAAAATTCATTTGTGGAAGGCCTAACTCCCATTACCTCAGAATAGGAATGCAATTGAAATTATGATAGTTTAAGATACTATTGGTTAAAACGAGTAGGATGGAGCCTGAATCCAGTGTGTCTGGTGTCTTTCAAAAAGGGGGAAATCTGGGTACTGAGCCCCCACAGGGTGAATGTTATGTGACTAGAGGGCAGAATTAGGGCAATGTGCCTGTCTGTCAAGAAATGCTAAGCAGTGCTAGGCACCACCAGCAGCTGGAAGACAGAAAGAGACCCTTGTGAGAGCCTCAGAAGCAGCCTGGCCCACAGACACCTTGATTTCAGACTCTGGCCTCTGAACTGTGAGATAATAAACATCTATCGTTCCAAGCCATCTGGTCTGTGGCACTTTATTATGGCAACCCTAGAAAACTAATAAGCACTCTAAAACCCTCTCCCTCTATCAGAGTAGGAAAGAAAACCTTCTGAAAGGCCCATTTAACCTTTTCAGGACCACGTCCATTCCACGGACGCTCATCCATCATCTTATTCAAAGAAAGCCTCCTGACAGCTGGTAGGGCTCAGACCTCATGCACATCCTTAAAGATTCAGCCACCAGCCTAGGTACAGAGACAGGGCAGACCCAGGGTGGCTTTTCATTTTCCTGCCAGTAGCTCTATGCATCTCAGATCCTGTGTCTTTTTTTATAAGCAATGTTAATGTGTTTCTCTCCTACACATCATCAAGTTGAAGGATGTCTTAGATCAGGAGCTCTGGAAAACAGATTTTTGGAGACCGAGATCATGTGCCGAAAGTTAACTGGGGAGTGGGTGCTCAAGGCCAGTATGGGAGGAGCGGGAGCAGAATGGGTAGAAAGAGTCAAGCTGCTGTTGATGTGGCTGCACCAGAGGCCTCAGCAATCCTGGGGGAGCTCTGGAGCTGGGATGACCCCTCAGAGACACACTGACTCACAACCAGGGCACCAGGACTCTGAACACCTACATCAAATGGAGGCCATGCCTGGGGAAGGGCAAGGCTTTGGCTAAGGTAGCTTGTCACAGCTCAGGCCATCCCTGGGGAACTATAGCCTCTGAAACCTCATGTTCCCTGCGGCAGGAAGGACGAGCACTTCAGTCCTGGGGGGAACTCTGGGTGGTGCATACAGCGTTCACTTAACAGACATCCATTTCTGAATGCAAAATAAAAATGTATTGATCAACAGTTATTGAGCACCTAGTAGAATTAGCAGATAAAAGGTAACTAAATAGTTTCCCTGAATTATTTCCCCCACAGGCCTTAAACACAGAGATGGGCCAAGCTTACGGACGGTAGAAGAATGAGAATGGAGAGTGTTCGTTACCCTGAAGAAGGTTAAGAGTGGTGCAAGATCAGGTAGGTAAGAACAAGCTTTGTGCCACTGAGCTCCTAGATTTTGTAGCAGAGGGAGTTGGTGTGCCCCGTCTCTTGTTAGAAAAACTGGCCCTGGGCATAACAGGAGATAGACAAAGTTGGGCCAGGTTTTCTCTTTGGGGCCTGTTGAAGCACCAGATCATGTGCAGCCTGCACTGTTCTGGTCAGTGTTCCCAGCTCCTCCTGAAGGTGAGAGCCCAGAACCTTCACGTCATGGTGGCTGGCTTACAGAAGCTTCTACCAAGGGGAAGAAACACTAGACCTAAAAAATTATCCATCCCAAACTGTTGATGGCTCCTGCCTGGACCTACAGCCACCAAGGGGGTTGGCACAGGGTTCCTAGTTCCAAGGAATCCCATAACCTCTACACCAGGACCAGCCTCTCCTTCCTGTCTGATTGGGTTTCCTAGAGCTGTCATGACCAGGTGGCTTAAAACAACAGAAGCTGGTTTTGTCACAGTCCTGGAGGCTAGGAGGCTGAGATTGAGGAGTTGGCAGGGCCATGCTCTCTGAAGAGTATCTAAGGGAGAGTGTCTCCTGGAACTTTCTCTTAGTTTCTAGAGTTTCCAGCAGTCCTTGGCATTCCTTGATGGTGGACATAACACTCCAGTCTCTTCCTCCATTACCACATGGTATAATCTCTGTCTCTGTGTCTCTTCTTCCCAGAAGGACAATGGTCGCATTGATTAGGACCCAACCTGTTCTGCTATGACCTCATCTTAACTTAGTTACCTGTGCAAAGACCCAGTTTCCAAACAAGGCCACAGTCAAAGGCACACCAGGTATTAGGACTTCAACACATCTTTCATTGCATCTTATTATCCTGTAGACAGGCTATGAGGCCCACTTGATTAACTGTCCCCTACTCATAGAAGAAACCTCGACGATTTACTCAGAGTTTCTCAACATCATGTTTCAACACTTAATCTTTGGAGGAAATGGAAATCAAGTGGCTGAAATTTTAAAATGTGTTGTATAAAAGGTATGGAAGTAGTTTCATCATAGGTAAGAGGGGAACAAGGAGCCAAGGTGAGACAGAAGAAAAAGTATTTTGAGATCTCTGGGGTCTTAGTGGGATCTCTCAAAGAGAAGGAACCAAATTCACCAACTCTTGGGCAAACTCCATTGGCTAATTCCATTGGTGGGACAGATTAGCCGGCTAATGAGGCCACAGTTTGACTTTGATTCAGAAGTACTGGTTTAGACTCCTCACTGGTTTTGTCACAGAGACAGTGAGGACAGTGGTCTGCAAGAAACTACTCAAGGCTGTGCAAAACCTGCCCAGCTGCTGATCAAGCCAAACCAAGTGTCTCCCAATGATACTGGGCTGGAGAAGGCTCCATATTGGTGAAGGATCCTGTCCCAACCCAGGCAGTGCAACTTGAAGATGGCTGCATTTGATTATGTTCTTAAATAGAAATGATGAGCCGCTGCTGGGAGGCTCCAGCCAGCCATGTGCTAATAGGAGTCATTGTGAAGCTGGCACTTGGGGCTGATGATGGGGTGCTGTTCAGACTCAGGAAAATCAGAAAGGATGCACATTTATAATTTGTCACTGGAAAAGAAACAAAAAGTTAAATTTTTATTATTATTTAAGTTCTATGCATTCATATGTATTTTTAGACCTGCTTAACTGCTTTCTGAAAAGGTCTTTGAAGGGATAAAAGAAAGAAAAACTGTATCCTAAGACCTGGCAGTAATTGGGGAAATTCTAGGAACCAATCTACCAGTAAAATCTTCCATAAATGATGAGATGCCTTCCAGTTGTGAGGAGGACAGTGACTGGCTTGAAAGACAAAAGAAAGCAAAACAAAAAACAAAGTGCAGGAAAAGACATCCCGCAGCTGAGAAGCAGTACATTGTTCCTGTTCAGAAACCTGCTGGGTACCTGGACCTGGAGTCTAATTCCACTTCCAGACAATGGAGAGGCGCGCACATCACCTAGGAGCGGTGAAGCGCGATGGCTGGATCATAAATCCCAGTTCTAATACTGCCCAGACCTTGGACAAAGAGACTACTTAATGTCTCACAACCTAATTTATTTACCTATAAAATAAAATGATAATAATGTCTATCCTCATAGGGCTGCTATAAGAACTAAATGGGGTACCATATGTTAAATGTGTGCAATATCCCAGGCTCTAGATGGGCGGTTTCCTGTTCTCACTATGTACAAGCAAAGCACCTCTAAAGCAGACCTGTTTGTATCTATCAGATTTTTAATCCAGCCCAGAGACAGATCTGCAGCCTCGCCCAGCACACCTAGCCCAGGACTTGGGCATCTGAGATTGAGGGTGGGGGGCTCAATCCAGAAGTAAATGCAGGCTCCTCACCAAGGAGCCTTGAATTCTCTTGTTCCTCAGGTTACATACAGAAACATAGCATAGCTCCAGAAATGAATGAATGAAATGTGGCAAGGTCAGAGCAATGTGATTTAACATAAGCCATCAATGTAAATAGAAAGGGAGATTTTTTTTTTAAATAAAGGAAAGAAGAAGAGAAAATGCCTTCTGCTTTTGTTACGCTTTAGTGTCTCAGCTCAAAATTCCTCCTCAAAGGTCTTCTGACCGGTGACTCAGGGTAGGAGAGGGAACTCAGAGATCCCTGAGGAACTTGAGAAGCACAGTCCACTGAAATAAAAAGGGCAACTGAGCCCTTTTAGAGGCTGTGTGGGGCTGGGCCGGAAGAGACAGGGAGGAGGGGCGTGGAGGGGGAGCCTTCTTTCCATCTCATGGTTTTCAATTACCCAGAAACTTCTCACCTAATAGGAGCCACTCCACTGTCTGGTTTGGAAGATTCCATGAACACCCAAGAACACAGCGGCTGGGCTGTACGCAACAGCAAGCTGACCACTCTCTGTTCCTTCTTTGACTCTGGAGAGAAGGCTGTTGTTTCCTGACCTCCTTCTGCTGCTGTAACCCTTAGACACTGCACAGGGTGAGCCGGACTTTCCCCACCACAAGGAGTACAGCTGGTCTTAACCCCCTCCTCGCCCTAAAGTGTTGGCGTGGAGCGTCGGTTCTGGGTCTTGGCTACACTTGCTGATTTAAAATCAGCTTTTAAGATAAGCCTAATGCCCAAGCCACACTCCAGAACAAGTAAATGAGCATCTCTCGGGGTGCAAACCAGGAGGAGGTGTTTTTTAGAGTTCCTAGATGACTCCGGTGGGCAGCCAAGGCTGCGCTCCACTGACTCAATGAGAGGGTAAATTGGAGCATTCGGTGAGGTAGAGAAGAGGGAGCAGCCACTCGGGGGCTGAGAGACCGTCACTTGCCAGTTTGAAGAGCACTGGTCTTTTGGGTTCTTCAGAAGTCTTAATGGTCATGGGGCTGGAACATCTGGGTGGACATCACGGTGGCTATACTAGTTTGCCAGAGCTGATGTGACAAAATGCCCCAGCCTCGTGGCTTAAACAGTAGAAATCTTTCTCCCCTGGTGGAGGCCGTCATCCTGAGATCAAGGCACCAACACGGTGGAGCATTGTTGAGGGCTGTCTTCCTGGCTTGTCGATGGATGCCTCTCACTGGGTCCTTATGTGGCCTTTCTCCTGTGCTTCCACAGGGAGAGAAGGAGAGAGAGTGAGCGAGAGAAGGAGAGAGAGAGACTCTCTGATGTCTCTTCTCATAGGCCTTCTAAATGGACCTCTTGGATCCGGGTCTTGGTCTTATAACTTCATTTAACCTTAATTCCTTCCTTAGAGGTTCCATATATAAATACAGCCAAACTGGGGGTTAGTGTTTCAATACAAGAATTTTGGGGAGACACAAACATTCAGCCCATAACAGTAACCATGGCCCTAACAGAAGTGCCAGCTACTAATGCTTCCTCATTAAGTGAGGTTCTTGGTGTTCCCTGAGAGCTTGTTAGAAGTGCAGAATGTTGGTACCCAACCCAGCCTGACCCACTGTACTGCTGATATGGTTTGGAGAGGAGGTGGGCCCAAAAGCTCATGTTAGACAATGCAGGAGTGTTAAAGGGTGAGATGATTATAATATGAGAGCTATAATCTAATTGGTGGGCTAATCCATGATGGATTAATAATTTGAAAAAATGTACTAGATGATAACTGTAGGCAGATAGGACATGGCTGGAGGAGCAGGTCACGGAAGGCATGTCCCTAGGGATTATATATCTTATTCCTATCTCCGGATGCTCTCTCTGCTTCCCAGCTGCCCTGAGCTGAAAGCTTTCCCCACCATCCCCTTCCACCACCATGTCCTGCTTCACATCACGTCCAGAGCAATGGAGGCCGCCGATCGATCATAGGCTGAAACCTCTGAATCCAGGAGCCCAGATAAACTTTTCCTCCTCTAAGTTGTTCTTCGTGGGTATTTCTGATGACCTAGACAACCAGCTTCTGCATTTCAACAAGAGCTCCCCCCCCCATGGGATTGGTATGTATATTAACATTAGCTTCAATCCTAGACACTTTTCTGATTCTCAGAAATCTTAGTAGATTAGTTGGAAAAATAGCCAGACCCATTTCCTGGATCTCAAAAAAGGGATCCAGCCTTGTCACTTTGTGGGTGATGGGGAATGAATCTCCTGGACATTGACTTGAGAGATTCAACGTGAACAGTCCAGATGGTCTGTATTCCCGCCCACGCAACTCTCTTCTTCCTTTTATATACTCTCACCCCCTTTCCCTTTCCTTTATCCTTATTTTCTAAGAAAAACAACCATCATAGATTCCCGGTTAGCTGTAGTGCAGACTCCTGATGAATCTTACCTAATGTTTAAGACCTGCTCCGCTGGTTGAGCAAGTCTGGTTCTGCAGGGGCTCCTGCAGAGCCCAGGGGGTGTGCAAAGTGGGGTGAGGGTGGGGCTGGGGCAGTCACAGCCCACGGGCTCCAAGACTAGACCATAGTGTTGAGGACAGCTGGCCCTGGGTCCCAGGTGGCTGAGGCTTTTAAGAGGAGGGTGAGTGTGAGCAACAGGACAGCAGGAGCCCTCCACATCTGTCCCGTCACAAGATTCCCTGGTAACAGGACCAACCATATGAAATCTTAGTGACCCGTTTTTTTGTCAGTAATGACAGCTGCAAGAGAACTGGACAGTGACCATTAGCATCATTTGAGGGACATCTGGGAAAATCTGTTTACATGCCAAAAATTCCCCTGTCTGGTGAGCCACCAGAACACTCCCCTTCCTTTGAAATTTAAAAGTGTGGGGAAGGACGACCCCCTTATGGTGAATAGGATTTTAGGGTGTTTTTTTTTTTTTTTTCTGTGATGGGCCAAGGGAAGGGAGCATTTTGAATATCTTCAAAGAAGGTCTAGATAAGGCACCGAGAGGCAAGAAGACTCTAGGGACAAAGTTGACCTGACACAGAACATGGCCTGTGGTCCCCTGCCTACGTCAGAATCTGCCCTTGGACTCTCAGGGACCTCCACCTGCAGGGCAGTAACTGTCTCCCGGGGACTCAGTCCATCCTGGGGCTAGGCCAGTCTCCCCGGGGTGTTTAGAGCCATTGGCCAATTCTGTCTCCCCCGCTCCCCGCCTGTACTCCCTGTAACCACTGGCTGCTGCAGAGAAGTCACACCCAGAGGGACAGTGGTTGCAGAATCAAATTGCGAGGTTGGTCCTACCTCACCAGGGCAAATATTCTGTAGAAACACAATCACACACACACACACGCATACATGCACAAATGCATGTATGAACACATAGTTTTGCCCGCATTGTGGTAAACTGTGTAAAGTACAGTCTCCCCAAAGGAGAAGCTGTCACAGAAGGGTGTGATGGACAATGGAGGAAACTATCCTGGCCTTGGTAGTGAGGCTCCGCATTGTTGAGGAAGATTGGGGAATCCCCACATCAGACTTACTTCTAATGTTTCAGCAAGAGAAGAGAGAACCCGTGATCCATGAGATGATTAAGGCCGCCCCGTCTTAGATCTTACAGTAGACAACAACAACATTAAGTACCCTCCAGAGTAAACAGGGGGCCTGGTCAACGCTTAAGGAGACATTTGGAAGGGCTGAGCTGTGTGGGACACCAGAGTTGGAAGTCCACCCCTTTATGCATAGGGCCCATTACTAATGACCAAGAGAGGAAAAGCAGGAGGATGCATCTAGTTGTCTTCCGTTTTCCCTACCAAGAAGCATAAACTCATAAACTTTAACATAGAAAGGATAAGATGAACATTGCTAAGAAAAAGTAGGTCACAAATAGGAAGAGTGTTTCCAGCCTTGAGATAATTCAGATTTCCAACTCTGCATGTCCACCCAGCTCAGCTGAACTACATTTCCCAGAACCCCTTCTTTTCCTGGTTCTGCATAAGGGAATACCTATCAGCTCTGAAAGGTAAAGGGGAAGTAATGGCCAGGCCCTGGCCATGGTGGAGGTGGGGCAGAATCACCATGGCAGGGACACAGGTTGCTAGCTCTCTCGCTGGCATGGAGAAGCAGCCCCATGCCCACTCCTCCAGGGCAGGGCATGATTAGGCCTGAAGACAGTGAGAGGCAGGGGCCAGGCTGCTCTTTCGCCTGCCCACCTCCATCTCATCACCTTGATCTTGCCCTTCAGACTCACCAGATGCCCACAGGGGCCACAAGCCAAATCCCTGGAATGAATTCCTCAGTCTACAGTACTCCAATGGTTCTGTTTCTCTTTGAACTTTAACCGATATGAATGAGGACCCAAGGAACCAAAGGATCTGCTAATGTAATGATAAACTTTTCCCTAATTTTATTTAAGAGTCGGCCCAGCAGAGGAGAGATGGGTGGGGTGAACTTGAGTCAGAATGGGAAGAAAATGTCCTCAGAGCTTTTGTATTTTGTGCTTGAACGCACATACTACCTGTTCAAAATCCAGATAATTTCTTTAAAGGACTTGGTACAATGGAATATATTCAGAAATAGGCTTAACGAACAACAGTCAGATCATCATGTTTAAGGAAGAGTGATTGGTAAACTGAAAAATGTTTAACCTAGACCCGGGGATGGGGATTGGGGCTGTGGGTGAGGGCTGACGGAATTTGAAAATTCATTTCAGTCTATGTGTACTGAGAGGACAAGACCCACATCAAAAAAAAAATGACATCACAGGGATCTGATGACCACAGGGTTTTAATTTGGTACACTGAGCCTCCGGTCTTCCTGAAGTTAACATCCTGCACTATCTCATTCCACCTGCCTGACTCTAGACCCTGCTCAGATTCAGTTACCCAGCAGGGGCCATGGGGCAAGCCAGGGGAGAATGGCAGGATCCCCAGCTGGCTGCATGGGAGCCGAGGACGTGTGTAGGACACAATGTGCTGGCATTTCAAGGATGGGAAGTGGTCTGGCCCTATTTCCAAGCTACCAAGTGAGCATGCTGAAAATGTTGGCAGAAGACACAAGACTCCTGGGTCAGAAACTTGGAGTCAGGAATTTCTACTCAAGGCCACATTGGTTCTCAGTGCTCCCAAGTCCTGCATGGGCAATGTGGAGGCAGGCCCTGGTGAATGGGTCTGTGTGACAGCTGAGGAAGCTCAAGATGAAGCCCCCAAACCTATGGGGAGGGCCTAGCAAAGGTGCCCAACCTTTGCCCCAGGGCAAGAGATTAACTTTTATTTTTTAAAATCCTAGTTGGGAAACAAATCTGCCCTCTGCCCTAGAGAGAGAACTCTATCTTTGACAGCTGTTTGCTATGCAAACATTTTTGAAGTTAGCACCCTGCACTATCTCATTCTACCTGCCTGAATCTAGATTAAAGATAGTCTGAGATAGATGTTATCACCAGGGGGAATGGCCTCTAACAATGTCTCCCAGTAGGGGGTGAGTTCTGGACTACTTTTTATATATTATTGGGCAAAGAACTTCTGGCTGACTCCCTGAGTCCAGTCTAAGTTCCAGTTACTATCTTTCTGAGTCAAGTAAGTCCACAAAGTCCTTAGGACTTTCAGATTATGAGGCTGACCCATTGCCCTCTTTATCAAGAGGGCCATGGCACCAAGTCCTGAGCATTGGACAGACCTGGATTAGAAGCTTAGCCCTGTCATTTTACAGATAAGTAAGCTATTTAGAAATTTCCAACTTCTAATTTGGAAATTGGGATCAAAGACACTTACCTCACAGTATTGTTATGAAAATTAAAACAGGGACTGAATGTTAGTTTGCCACCTGACATTTTTTTTTAATTTCAACTTGGAAAAAACATTACATTTTGGTTACACACATTGTAAGAGACTTATAAATATACCGATGCAAAGTCAGCTGCCTTTTCCTGTCATTGCTTAAATTGAAGGTGTTAATAAAATTTTGTAGCCAACCCTGGATTTGGGCTGCATTTCTTCACTGGGCTCAACAGACCAAACCAGTATAGGGTTTAATCATAGTGACAAGCTTTGGTGAACTGCAGGGGACCCTGTAGCTAATTTCCTGCTTAAGCTTAAACAACTGGCCAGTTAAGCTGTAACCAATTGGCTGGTTGAGGAAGCCAGAGCCAATTGACCAGTTTTCTCTTCCTTGTCTCCTTCTTTCTATAAATGCTCTCTGATCCCACACTTGGTTGGAGTTTTCAGAACCTGCTCTAGGATCTCCCTGTTCATCCATTGTCTGTGTTTTACTTTGTTCAAATAAACTACTGAATTTAATTGGTGTAAGGGTTTTCTCTAACAGAGGAAAGGACAGGAGAAAACAAATCTTTGAACTTCCTCGATACAAAAACACTCAGTAACTCTTGGGCCAAAAGATCTCAGATCCTAAAAATTTAAATAACTCCCCAGAGAACAGAACAAGTTGTCTTTGTTTTCGCTTCTCTTAGCTCAAATTGCTGCCAAACATCCTCTTCTCTGTCTTCTTTCTTCTCCAACCTTGAAGTTTACCTCAACCCTGTTTAATTGGAGAGAATTTAGGTCCTCTACCCTCCATTCTACACAATAAACACCCTTCCTGTGATAGCATAGATTTCCCTAGGGAATGCCAACCCAGTATCTCTCTAATTAAAACTCTTTGGGGCATATTTTTTTCCCCTGGCAGACGTAGATGCAGAAACACTAGGTAAAGACTAGAAATCTTCACCTTAGAAAACAATACTAAGGTAGATAACTTAATTATAGGAGAACAAAGAATTTACCTCCGTTGCTTCATAATATTACTGTGCTTTGTTGATTCCCAGACCAGAAATAAGAGATGAGACCCAAGAGTGTCTTTTGTGTTTTTTCTCATCCAGAGGGACTCACTTTCTTACAGAGAGTCAGAAACTGAATTTGGCTGCAGGTAAGCAAATGAGAGGCAAAGGCTAACCGTTTGAGCATCTCGGCAGGTTAAAATACATATTTTAACAGTCTTGTCCTTTAGACTGATTTCAAATTTATTGGTGCATGAGAATCAGTTAGAAGGGTTGTTAAAAACCAATAGCTTAAAAAAAAAAAAAAAACCACAGATCACTGGGGCCTGAGAATTTTCTTATCTAAGTTTCCAGGTGATGCTATGTGGCTGCTCGGGAACAACACTTTGAGAAACAGTACTCTAGAGCAGTGGCACTCAGTCCTGTTGTGCATGAGTCACCTGGGAGAGTTCCAGACGGCATTGCCTGGCTCCCACTTGCAGAGATTCTGACTGAATTGGAGGAGGGAGGAACAGGGCACCTACCTATTTTAAAGGTTCGCAGGTGATTTCCAAGGGTTGAAAGCCACAGGGCCTCTAGAAATTTCTGGGTGTGCATGCTCTTCTTCTCTCGTTCCCAGCTTAGGAACTTGGGGGAAGATGGATGGATGTAAACAAGCCATGTTAACAAGCCTGGTTGGATATAAACAAGTCACTGGAATGCCAACAGGAAGGGAAGGAAAAAGGATCTGCTCTGCTTGGTATTTCCTGCAGCTTGGGCTGAGGAGGCTCCGCTCTGCAGTGACCCAGTTTGGAATGCTGGGCTCCTGCGCAAAACATCTCCCCCAGAGTCTTCTTTAATCATGAAATAATCAAGTCAGGATTCCCTCCCCACTTTTCCAACAGACAGGCTCAGGGTAGGGATTTCAGCCTGGGGGGGAGGAGGTGATGCCCTTGGGACCTGAAAGAGGCAGAAGGGATTATTTGGCAGGAATTTCTCACTTACAAAGAGTTTCTTTACTATTATTATTATTAGATCTTCTGGAAGATCTAATATTTTCTCAAGCCCTAAGTTATTTGTCCTTAGCACATGGGTTAAAGTCCAGAGCATTTAGGGTTCTCACATTTAACTGGCTTGAATCTCCAGGATGCTTACAAAGAGAGTCTGTCTCCTGGGTACCCTATTCCCAGGACGATCTTCATCTTAGCACTAAAAGTCCTACTCCCTGCAAACCCCTCAAACCCAGGCAAATAGAGACAGTCAGTTCTCCTGCCCCACCCCAGAAAAAGTGAATCAAAATCTCTGGAGCTGAGGGCTGGCATCAGAATGTCCAAACCCCTGTCCCCAAGGGTTGTAAGATAGAGCCAGAGTTGAGAGCCAGTCAGTGGGTTTAGAGTAAACAAAGTTGTATATACTATAGCATGTCGGTGCTTTCTGGTCTCCGATAACCTATGTGTGTGTGATAGGTTGTGTGTGTGTGTATGTGTGCGCGTGCGCGTGTATGCACTGGGTGTTTTTAAGTGGTGAGGAAATGGCTTCCTCCAGGTACAGGTGATTTCAAGGTCATTTTCTCTGAACTGTTTAAATAATTTTGACATTTCAAGTCTCACAGATGCCGAGTCTTTGGCAACCACAGCATGGTTGATTGTCTGAGAGAGTCCAGCCTGCATGGAGTGTGCCACCAACAGGTTCCCATGGCCTGGCTCAGCTCTCCAAAAGCCATCAGCAGTATGTGTGGCCTGCTATTTCCATCTGATTTGCAGGCACAGAGGAAGCCACTCTCTTACAAGAAAACGCCCTTCTCCACTTCCGCACAGATTTTAAAAGTAATAACAAGCTGTCTCTTTTGAATTAAAATCTAAATTAAAAACAAAGTCACAGAGATAGTCAAGTGGGCAAGACAAAGTATGTAGCCCACAGATGGCGGGTGATTGGCTTTTAGGGATGATTTCAGAAATGTTCTTCTTTTGTTTCCACGGGGGCAAACTAGGAGGACTCATTCTGAGCAACTTTTCCTCCATCGAAGCAATGTCTCATTACAAGTAGGACATTCCCTGGGGGTGGGGTTATGGCTCAGTGGTAGAGTGCTTGCCTAGCGTGGGTGAGGCACTGGGTTCAATCCTCAGCAACACATAAAAATAAATAAATAAAAATAAAGGCATTGTGTCGACTTACAACTAAAAAAATTATTAAAAAAAAAAAAAAACAAGTAGGACATTCCCTAGGTGTCCTGTGTGCTACGGGTGTAACAATGTGTTACGCTGCACTGTCCAGATGAGCTAGACATAGCCCAAGTCAGCTCCCCCAGGAAACCCAGGCCAATGGGAATATGGGGCAGCCAAGGTGCAAGCAGCCAGCACTTACAGAGCAGAACTGGGGAAGTGGACTTTGCCCTGGGAGTTCAATCTACAAAGGTGCAAAGGACAGTTGGCCCATTGGTGGTCAGGAGGGCCAAGCAAATGAGGGCTTCTGGTAGTTTCTTCCCCTCTGGATTAGAGAAGTAAGCATTTCTATAGAGGAAAATGAAAAACGAATTTTAAATAGTTGTTACACAACCCACCAAAGTTTAATTGAAACTTGACACCTGCCTCTTGTGACATGCTTTGGTACTCGGGTTTCTTCATGCTGAATTTGCAATGACAACATGGTGTAGTGGAAACAGCAATGAACCTGGACATTGGAGATTGAGATTCGGCTGCCTTGAGAAGTCAGTTGGCCTCTTTTGAGCCTTTGTTGTTTTATCCAGAGCAAAGCGTTTTCAGGTTGGTTTGCCAATCCCATCTTTCTCAAGTTGGGTCAAAACTTGACATAAGGACTATCATGTCCCATCAGGGGACCAAGGACATGGACCATGGAGCCAGACCACCTGGGTCAGTTTCAGCCCAGTGCTTACCAGTGCTGTGACCTTGGACACACTGCTTAATTTATGTGTGCTTCTGTTTTCTAATCTGAGAACAGGAATAATAATTCCACCCATGTCATGAGTTGTCAAGAGGATTAAATGAGGGAACCTCTAGAAATCACTCACAACAAAGCCCAGTACATAGTCATGCCCCATTAGTGTTGTGTGACGATTAATTATAGTGATTCGGCTTCTCCAGAATAATTCAGAGAAGGAGAAAAATCACAGAGCCTGGTAAGCCATGGTAAGAATCACGGGGAAAATTGAAATTAGTTGTAGCTGCAAGGTCTTTCCTAGCAGGATCTGTGCAAAACTGTGCCACCCCGAGTTCCCCCAGCAAGCACGTAAAATGCAGTATGTGCAAAGCAAACTGAACATCGCCTTTGTTCTTTTGGTTTCCACTGATCCTGATTCTTGCAACTCACTTAAAACAGCACCTAGTACAAAGAAAGTCATCAATAAAAGTCAGCCACTGTGACTGTGGTGACAACTGCTTTTAGTTTTGATATTATCCCCAATCTGGATAAGAAATAACACCTGACAGTAAAGAGGAGGTTAGATGATACCAGGAAAGTGCTTTGCATTTCACAGAGCTGAGTAGCCTCCCCAGCCCTAGTGAAAGTGATTAATAGGAAGGACAGATATTTGTAAAGTCTGAACCACAGTCTCTATTTTGTGCCGAAGGAACCAAAGCAAGCTTCCCACCAAAGTGAGCTGCCCTTGTCTGAACTTGGATTCAAACACCCTCTTACATTCTAGTAAGAAGGATCGGCAACAGTTTTCCTCGTGGCCGACGAAAGATGGCACCTGCCTGAGGTTTGGGACCATGAACATTGCAATGTTCACTGGATCAGACGATTGACATGGCCTCTTCTTAAAGGCCTATTGAAATGTTTGGAAATGAGAACAGCACCACCTGAGAAGTCTGAGGACCTGCTTGTGTCCCTCCAGTGCCATGTAAACAAGAGCGTGGCACAGGAGAGCGCAGAGGCCCCGGCAGTGCCATCCCCGGGGATGGGCAACTCGGGACTCAGCTTTGCTCTAGCAGACACTTGACATTGTGCCAGACACTGTCTTGGCGGCTCCTTAAGCTGAATAATGAGACTCAGTTTATTGGGAGCCTTTAATTACCAGCCTAATGTACAAACACATTCTCTCTGGAGAGGCCCAGGCAAGCACGGGCTACATTCATAAAGAGGAGGAGCTGCCGCCTCTTCCCGGCCAGGAAGACACGGGTCTAGGGTGCTACTTATGTGGGATTGGGGACATCCAGCCGCTGGATGATGTCAGTAATGACTGTATTTAGAACCTCACACTAGGGACGGACGAGACGTACAAAGCAAGAGAACCTAAACTCATCACTTTCTAGGAACAGCAAGTCTAATATGGAAAGTGACAGAAGAACTCATAGTCCAAATATGAACACATTCCTCTTGGTGGCTATAAGAATGAAGTACAGTGGGAAGGGACAGAAGGGATTATCCAGTGGGGCTAGCATTTACTAGATACCATTGGAAGACACTGTGAAGCTCTCTCTCTCTCTCTCTCTAATTTTTTTTTTTTTTTGTACCAGGGATTGAACCCAAGGTGCTTAACCACTGAGCAACATCCCCAGCCCTTGTTATATTTTATTTAGAGACAGGATCTTGTTAAGTTGCTTAGTGCCTCACTCAGTTGCTGAGGCTGGCTTTGAACTTGTGATCCTCCTGCCTCAGCCTTCCAAATGACTGGGATTACAGGTGTGCCCCATTGTGCCCAGCTGAAGTGTCTCTTTTAATCCTCATGAAGACCCACAAGACGGAAGCGATGTATCAACCCCATCTAATGGTAATTTTCCTCAGATGACCTGCTAAGCCGTGGCGCTGGGCTGGGGCCCTTCAGCCAGGCTTAACCTCTATGCTCTATCGCTTTGGTTTTTGATATTTATTCATTAGTTCATTTGATGAACTTTGGGATGGCAATTTGACTGTACCAAGGATTTAGGGAAAAAATATTAGAAAAATAAAAAAAAAATCCTTGCTTTCTTGGGACATGTCAGCCACCCTGTGTGGTGGCCCTGGACATGTGCTGCTCAGCTCTGCCTTTGAGATGACCCCCTGGGTGAAGAGAGGCTGGCAGTGGCCTCCCTGGGCTCCACCTTCAGATCAGCTGAGGTTCATGGCAAGGCCGGGCTGAGCTGCCGGGTCCAGAACCTGGCCATCCTTGCCCTCCTGGGGACTCCTCTGGTGGGCAGTCTTTGCCCTGGGCTCTCCCGTCAGCCTAGGACTACTCCCAAAGCGTCTCCTTCCTGCCCTCTGCCCCACAGTCCAACCCGAAGGCCACCCCACCTGCTCCTGCGGCTCTTTCTTCCTCACGGTGGCACCCCAGCCGATCTCTCACACATCAGTATCATCTGGACGTTCGCTTCTCTGAGGACTCTTACTCAGGAGCCCCCTTTATGCCACATCCCTGGGAACAGCCTGTCTCTGCAATCGAGGATTCAGCCACTGTCTGACCACAGCCTCCAGTCCTGCTCAGCCTGTCCCAGTCCAGTCTGACCTTCGCCGGCTCAGGTCTTCCTGTTCCTGGACCTGACCTGCCTCCTTCCCCTCCCTCTCTACCTGGCCCAGGTACAGTCCCTGGTCTCTCACTTGCATCATTTATCAATGGCTGCACCTGGCAATTTTGAGGGGACAGTTACTTGTCCTGAGGTACCTCTCCACATACTGTCTCCTGCCCACAAAATTTCAATACTGTTCCCCATCGTGTGATGACCCCCAAAGAGCCCCCTGCTTTCAGACACTGTGGCAGGGTGCCTGCTCCCTGTGCCTTTGAGAACCTCTGTCTTGGTCTCTGATCCATTTCCTTTGCTCCTTTTCCTTAAACCATGGCAAGGTGAACACACCCCCTGTTCTGGATGACCAGAGCCAACCACCTGTTCCCTGCCTATGAACAGGTGTCCGAGTCCTGCTAGGCACAATCGCACAATTGCACAGATTGGTCCTGCGGTCAATTCCTGGTCAAGAATCCACAACAAGCCTCCAACGTGGCAGTCTAGTGAGCTTGCTCTCCCATTCCCTGGGGGTACCAGTAAGACCATCGCCCCTTTCCTGAAATCTCTGACCCTCAGCCTCCACAAACCCAGAAAGAGACCTTCGTTACTGCACAGAAAGGTAAATAGCATGGGCCCAGGGGTCCCCAAAGCCTGGCCCACAGCAGCTAATCCCTGATGCATCTGCTCTCTCCGCCTCATCTTACCTCCTGGGACAGGGGAAGAGGTGTCTGTTCTCCATTTCCTGCATTTGGATCCCACATGCCTGCATGTCACAACAATTAGAGTACATAAGCATCTCTTGCCCCTCATCTTCCCTCTGACCCTCTCCTAACTTCACCTCACCCCCATTCAAACGTGGGCTTCTTCTCCCACACGGCACCTCATTAATGCCTCATTGTGGAGAGTGATTTAGCTTGACTCAGGATTTAAAATATAAAACTCCCCTCCTTTGATCCGGAGTCACCTCCAGGGATGGGCAAAATTCTTTTCAAGGCAGCACCCCACCCCCACCCCTCCGCAGTCTCTGTTTCTCTCCCTCACTCTGGACCCTTCTTTTCTGAACTCTGTTGTCTTCACTGCAACCCAAATTGCTCTTCCCAAGGTCACCAGAGCTGGAGTCCTTGACACGCCCCGCTCAGCTAGCCTGGCCTCCTGGAAACATCTGCTTGGCGTCCCATCCCACGGAACTCCTTTCCACCGCTGCTTCTGTGACACCTGCACCCCCTGTTTTTGCCAGGTACCTTCTGGCCATCTTCTGCCCACGGCCAGCTTGCTTGTTCTGACCATCTCTTAAAAACTGCTGTTTCTGAAGCTTCTGACCCAGGCCCTCCTTTCCTCCTACCCTTCGCATCCTTTCTTGGCAATGTCTCCTGGGATGACCTCACCCTTCATAATCTGTAAATTCACAGCACACAAAAGACAGTCCAACCCTTGTTCTTAAATCCCAGACTCACATTGTCTGAGTGTTACCCATGTGTCTGCACCCAGAAGTCCTGCAGGTTCCACCAACTCACGACTTCCACATTGGCCAAGGTGCAGTTGCAGGTAGCAGGATCCGTCTGTCTAGACACTGTAGTGTGCAGGGACTCCTGTAGTGTGGACATGCTCAAAAACTGCTGAAGGGCTGAAGAAGGCTGCAGGCTAGGTCTCCAGGAACGGAACCTGCCAGAGTACTGCAGGATCAACCTTCTAGGGGAAGTGCTCTCTGCCACAAGTGGGAAGCCAGTCCCAGAGAATGAAAACTCTGATGTCCCAGACCAAGGCTGAGCCCTGGGGCAGCAGTGGGCAGCCGTGGCCAGAATGGTTGGATCCAGAGTGAGTTGTTCACATCCACTAACTTGTGTCAGCTGAATGGCAGCTTCAGACTCGCGTGCTTCTTCCTCCGTGGACTTGAATCTGAATTCAGGACTCCTGTGAGTGATGCTGATTGATGGGCCCAAACCACATTTGAATTCTGAGTTGGAGGTGAGTGTTGGCAATGTAGTTTCTCTTTTTTTTTTTTTTCTAGACTCTAGTATAGGATGGACCATCCAAAAGAGCACAGGATAGAGGTCAGGAGAGCCCATCTATGGTATCCCTCAGCACATCTGAAACAGTTCCATCCCCCCAACTGACTGCTTCTCTCTTAAGGGTCTCTATTTCTATAAATGGAAGAAGAAGGCAGAGGAAGAGGAGGAGGAGGAGGAGGAGGAGGAGGAGGGGAGGACAAGGAGGAGGAAGAAGAGGAGAGAAAGAAGAGGGAGGAAAGAAAAAAAGAAATTGTATGCTCTCTGCCCACTGAAAATAGGAGTAAGCCCTGCTCCATTCTCTGATTGACACCTGGGTCAGCCAGGTCTGCCTCTAAATGTCTGATTCTATCACTTCTCTCTCTCCTTGCCTCCGTCGTCCTTCACCTACAGTACCATCCTCCTAACCAGACTCTCTGCATCTATTGTTGCCCCCTTCTAACACGTTGCCCACAGCACAGCAAGAGCAAGCTTAGTAAACCAAATATAAAGATGACTCTCCTCCACTTATAAACCTCTAGGGCTCATTTACTCTGTGTCCCCGGCTCTGGGTGGTGACCACTGTGAAGGCAGGTAACAGGTTTTCCTGACAGCCATATGCATCCCCAGAGCCTAACACAGTGCCTGGCACATAGCAAGTCTTGTTGCTATTGTGGCAAAAGGTTTTGTCTTTCCAGCCCAACAACCTTACCTGGGATCAGCAACCTGCCTTCTGCCTATTTCTAAGCAAAGACTTAGAGAATTGTAGTGCTTTACAGGATGTCAGAACTGCATCCTTGTTGTTTTAAATTAATCCCCCAGATGAAGCTGGAGGATTTCTTGGAAATGCACATACTGTGCTAAGAAAAGTGTTTGGTAAAAGTGGAGGACCAGACTTTTCTTCTATCCCCTCTTCTGTGACTGTCTCCAGAATTCATTCTCTTTTAGCCCTCACTCCTTTTCTTTCTCCCTCTGCTTGGTCTCTTCTCTCCCCCACCATCACCTCTTCTCATCTAATGTCATTTCGTTGCAAGCCTGATGGAACCCACAGGGCCTTCTGTGTCCCTGATCCCCAGTCAGCCATGGACTTCCATATCAAAACTTGCACCAGGTGAGTGAGGGTTAACTAGTGCCTCACGGTGCAATGCTCTGTTTGCCTCTGAACTTTCACCCTCTGCCCAAAATTCCACGTAGAGCCAGGACCCCTCCAGCCCAGACAGCTGTGACTGATTGTGACAGTTCCCATCCTTGGAATCAGAGTCAGGACATCCCTGGAAGACGTTCTCACGGGCTTCAGAAGAAAACCTCCCGACTCAAGGCTTTCCTACTCTCACTCGCCATCAAGACAGTACCTTACCAACCTCACGGCAAACAGCACAAGGACAGGGGACCACAGATGCTGATGTTGGGGTTCTGAGGTACCTTCACATGGTTATTTACCCTCTTGAGAGGAATTGCTGCCTGTCACTTGGTAATGTCACCTCTTGCGCTTGGGGTTTAATATTGCTCCAGGATATGGTGAGAGGAACAGGCACAGAATCTGAGGATACCAAAGGATCCGGAAGCTTCTATCCTTCTCCCAATCTGTCTGCACAGTGGGTGCTCCTCAGGGCTAAGAGGGATGCTTCCTGCTGTGAGGGACATTCTGCCCTTAGTGACTCCCTCCACTTTCTGTAGCAGGGAACTCTGTGCATGAGCAGATCTGTGCCTGCAGAGAGTATGTGTGTGTGCGTGGGTGTGTTGTATGCATGTGTGTGTGTTGTGTGTCCTTTTTCAAGCTAAGTGTTGCTTCGAGATCGTTTGTATTTCTCACCTGTTAGCTTGTCGAGGTAAGTCATTCATCTGTCTCCTAATTTCATTCATTCATTCTACTCACATGGAGTGCAAACTCTGCTCTGTGGAAGAATCCATAGATAAATATGGCACATGGTCCTAGCCCGATGTGTGAGACACAGACCTCAAACCAGGAGGGAAGGAATGTGGGACGTGGCATAGGAGCACATGGGAGAGACACCTGGCCCAGAGATGGGAGTGAAGGGAGGCTTTAGGGAGGACGTGACCTTGATGCCGGGGGCTTGATTGGGAGGCCTTCTGCTCAGAAGGCCAGGGGAGCTGACAGTCATCCTGAGTGCCTGGTGACTTAGGGCAAGCTAGTCAAGGCCTCGGGCCTTGGGGATGTCACCATGCTGTAAGATCAGATGAGACTGTACCGTTCCCGTCTTTTACAACTTGGGGTGGTTGGCATGGAAAACCTCACAGTGGCGCCCCGAAGCCGGACACAGCCCAACCTCCTTTACAACACCTGCTTCTCTCCAAAGCCCATCCCCCTTGCTGTTCCTCAGTCACCCGGGCGTGACTTTCTCTCGCTGGCCTGGTGTGCTCTTCCTGGCCACCTCACTGCTCTCAGAGGTCACTCCTCACTGGGGCCTTCTTTGACCACCGTGGTGGGTAGAGTGATGACCTTCAAAGATGCCCACATATAAACCGTGGGACCTGCGGATATGGTCCCTTCCCTGGGAAAGGCATTTCATGGTTACAGTTCAGTTGAGGATCCTGAGATGGGAGGGGACCCTGGGTGAGCCAGTGTGCCTGGTGTAACCACAAGGGCGTTGATAACAGTGATGCAGGAAGTTCAGAGTCAAAGAAGCAAATGCAATGGTGGAATCAGTGTCAGGGAGCAATCCGGAGAAGCTACAGGCTGGATTTGAGGATGGAGGAAGGGGCCACCAGCCCTGGAAAGCGGGCAGCTCCTACAAGCTGGAAAATTCAAGGAAATGGATTTTCCCCTAAACCTTCCAGAAGGAACACAGCCCTGTCAATGCCTTGATTTTCGGACTTCTGACCTCCAAAAATGAAAAAAATACACGTGTGTTGTTGAAGCACGAAGTTTGTATGATTTGTCATAGCAGCACAAGGACAGTAACACACCTTCTGGTCATAAACCATCCTTCTTACCGTCCTTTCCTTCTCATTCACCTATTTCATGTCTTTGTACTGTCTCTCTCCTGTCACTAAAATACAAACCACGAAGCAGAAGGTTTGCGTTATTCGCCCTTCTTTCTCCAGTGCCTGGGAGAGCTTGGGACCCAATAAACATGTTCCGTGAATCATGCCCCTCCCCTCCCTCCCAGCTCTTCTGAGATATGGGAAACGGAGCCTGACCCTCACATGCTGCTGTAGCTATTAAGTATCACCTAACAGTATGTGTCACCTCACTGTTCACAGAGCTGGCAAAGGCTCAGGGCTGGGCCACCAAATACCTGAGCTGTGCCTCATCCATTAGTGCCTCCCTCCGGCAGCAGGTCCTGACAGACGCTTACGTGCTCCTGAACTTTATCCAAGCTCATCCAGAGGAAGAGGGCCCGTGTCTGCATTCACTGGAAGCTTCTTTGGATGGTTTTTCTAGAGAATAGCAGCTCCTATCTCCTGGGTCTCGGTGTTTTAGATGAATGTATTTATTCATTCCTCACCCCCCCTACCCCCAGGAGTGGTTCTTATTTATTCCTGTTTTATAGATTGGAAAACTGAACAGGAAAGAAACATTAATCTGCACTGTTTTCCAAAGCAGCCTGTACAAGACTGGTGGGAATTCTAGAGTTCTTAGAGAAAATAATGAAACATATATTTTGAGTAAAGTACTAGACAAGCTAGAAAACACAAAGCAATATGGACTTAGCAACCAAGGAAAGGTGCTGGTCCCTGAGTCTGTGTCCTCTGGGCCAGTGGTCACTTGTCATGTGGCCAGCACCAGAGACAATAGACTCAAGTGTTGTGGTCTTAAATGTAAAGCTCAGTGCTATATCTGTGTTATCCCTACCCACGAGTTAGGTGACATCATTCCCACCTTAAAGATGAAGCTGTGAGACTCAGAATGATGACTTCTATTGATTTAGAGTGTTTTGTGTTGCTATCTCTAAATACCAGAGACCAAATGATTTATAAAGAATGAAGGTTGATTTAACTCAGAGTTCTGGAGGCTTGGTATCCAAGGTCAAGAAGATGCTACTGGTTTAAAAGATTTTTTTTGCTGGAGCAGAGACCTGAGGAGGTGCAAGGCATCACGTGGCAAGAGGGGCACATGCAAATGTCAAAGCCAAACTGGCTTGTATAACAAACTCACTCTTGAGATGACCCATTAGCCCATTAATCCATGAATGAATCAATTCATCCATGAGATGCCCGTGATCTCATCACCTTTTAAATACCCATTAGGTCTCACTTCTTACTAATTCCCCAGAGGCATTCAATTTGAACAAGAATTTTGGTGGGAACCATACCAACCAATATTTATCGAACCTTTAATATGTAAACATAATCACTGAATGATTTAAGTGCTTTGTGCCAGGGTGCTGCAAGGTAATGTAGTGGATAAGGGTACAGGTTGCAGAAGCCAGCTATTCCCCTTGACATTGGGGTGACTGAGGGCAAGTGACCTCTGTGTGTGCTTTGGTTGCATTGCTGGTTGTGGGGCAATAACAGGAACTAGCATATAGGGTCATCTGAGGACTAAAGGAGTGGGCATGCAGGGAGCTCTTACAGCAGCACCTGGCCCGCGAGAGTCCTGGACGGAGGCTAGTGGTCCCATGAAGCAAGTATTTCATACAGAAGAGGTAGCTGAGGTTTGGGAGGCTTATTCATGCCCAAGTTCATATAAGGCACATAGAGGATGAGCTAGGACAGCAACCCTGGCAGTCTGGCCCTAAATTACCCAGCATGCCCACTGCCCTTCTCATAGCTAATACTGGGAAGCCACAAGTCACCCTCTGGTCTCGCTATGCTCTACAGAATACCCTGGCCAATGTCCCCCAAGCCGTCAGTGGTTGAACTATTCTTAGCTCTAAGTTCCCCTTGCCAAATGCCCCCATCAACAAATGTGGACTCTCAAAGGAATTTGTTAGCTAGTGAAAGAGACAGGTGGGACAACATGAAGGGGCTGACTCCTGGGGGACATTGGCTCTCCTGTGCCACCATGGAGTGGGTTGGGGATGTCACAGAGCCTCCCAGGTCTGGGGAGCGAGAATCAGGCTACTTGTCAATTCCATCCCTGTCTGCTGGGGAGCTAGAGCATTCTGGACCACTCTATGGCTGCTGAATAGCTTCAAGGACACTGGGGTCACAGACCAATGCCATTTTGCAGATGGCAGAACTGCCTTGGGGAAAGAGAATGGCCGTCTCTGATGCCAAGCTAGAGAGAGAAAACGTTTCCCCTGAGTCGGGGGAAGGAAGGCGTGCCCTGCTCTGCTTGGAAGCAGCAGATGGACCCGGAATTCCAGTCCTGCCTGATTGTTAGTAGGTCACAGACCCATCAGAGTGCAGGGCAAAAGCTGAGGACCGACGCTCCAGGAGAAGGACATGGGCTTCTGGCACATGCCTTAGCATCTAGGGTTTTACAGATGTTTTAGAAGCCAAGTATGGATTCCCAGTGGGTCTAGGGGTTAAAAAGTTCTGGGAGTTTTTAAAAATGGCTGCAAACAGAATTTTCAGGGAAGTGACCTTACTCTAAAAACAATACCATAAAAGTGGATAAATGACATTATACATTTGTTCAAACACTTAGAATGTGCGATGCCAAGAGTGGGCCCTAGGGCTGGGGGGATAGTGTGGGGATACAGCACTTGTCTAGCATGTGAGAGGCCCTGGGTTCCATCTTCAGTCCCAACGACAACAGGAGTGAACCCTCGTATCAGCTATAGACTTTGGCGATAACGGGGTGCCTGTGTAGCTTCATCAGTTGTAACAAATATGCGATTCACGAGGGGAACATTGAGAGTAGAAGAGACTTTGGGGACAGATGACACAGAAATCTCTCTACCTTCCTCTCAATTTTGCTATTCCCCTAAAACTGCTCTTTCAAAAGTGAAATCTGTTTTCCAAAAAATGGAAAGGCCTCTGTCCCTTCAGTCTGGGCAAAATGGTCACTGCTTCTACCAATCGAGTGTGGCTCCCAAAGCTAGTTCAGGAAAGGCCATGCAGCTGCCACCCAGCTGATGTACAATGCTCGCTTTGAGGATGCTTCCTCTGAGGAACCAGCCCCAAACCAGATGGAGAGGCCATTGGAGGCACTGTGGTGGACAGTTCCCACTCAGGCCAACTGGCAGAGGTTAATTTGAATCCCTCCCCAAATGGTGAAGTCCGGATCCCCAGTGCCTGTGAACTGGACCTTGCTTGAAAACAGGGTTTTTGCAGATGACCAGGTAAAGATGAGGTCCTTAGAGTGGACCCTAATCCAATATGACTGGGGTCCTTAGGGGGAATTTGGACCCAGGGAGATCCCAGAGTTAGATCTTCCAGCACCAGCATTCAAGTCACCTGCAGCCCTTTAGGTCTTCCCAGCTGGGGCCGCTGCTCTGCTAAGGTAGACACTTGCCCTGGCCCCTGAGTCCTGGTTGAACTTCTTAACCAAAGGATCCATGAGCATAGTATACACAATGGCGTCGTTTTAGGATGATAAGTGTGGGGTTGTTTGTTACACTGCGGGAGGAACTGAAACACACTTGAAACTCTTCTGGCCTCTCAACAACTTAAATTATGTCCTCTTCCTTCCTTGTCTGCAAAGGGGCTATCCTGATGGATAATTTGAGCTGAATGTCCAAGGTGATGGAATCATGGAACCTGTGCATTAGAAGGAAGCTCGATACTCATATTTAAGTAAAAACAAATTACCCACAGCCCCAACATCATACCAATCAAACAGCTTTCATTTTCCTTTTCAGTCCTTGTGCATACATAATTTGTGCAGAGTTTATTGGAGATGCATTCAACATAGTTAGAATCAGAGCAGACATAATTTTGGAGGCTGCTTTTTCAACTTGCAATTTATCATAGCATTTTCTGTGTTGCAACATAGTCTTTAAATTATTTTAATTGGCTGAAAAGATTTTCACAAGTAATTATCCTATAATTTACTCAATCATTGTCCTTTTGACCAATATAAAAACTTTGATGCGAATCTTCTTTAATTGCAACATTTTAATTATTGCTTTAAATAAGGGGTTGGCAAACTGTGGCCAGCAAGCCACATCTACCCACCTCATGTTTTTTTTTCCACTGCCAGTGAGTTAATAATAGTTTTTTAAAGTTTTAGATGGTTGAAGAAAAATTTCTAAAGGATGATATTTTGTGACATTGGAAAATTATATGAAATTCAAAACTCAGTGCCTATAAATAAAGTTTTATTGGAACATAGCCATGTGCATTGTTCCCATATTATTTATGGTGAGCTCCACACCACAAGGACAGAGGTGGATAGTTGGGACAGAGACAGCATGGCCCAGGGAGCCTAAAATATTCACAATCTGGCCCTTTAGAGAAAATATCTGCTAACTCCTGAGCTAAATACACAGCAAGACACTGCTTGTGTCCCTCAGTTTTTGTGTCCAAATTCACCCTTTTATGATTGCTCATTGTTCCAACTATTATTATGTATCCAACAATGATTTTTTAAATATCTGCACTTTGGTGACTTCCTGTCCTCTAGAGAGACCACTTTGGGGGAGATTAAAGCTAACAAAGGCCAAATCCTTGCTCTCAAGGAGTCCGCAGTCTGATGGGGCACTGGAAGCAGACACACTTAGTATGGCAGGTTTGAACATCCTCTGACGTACTACAGAGGTTCAGAAGAAGTGCTTCTGGATTCAGTCGTAGGTTGATTCCTGGCAGCTAAGAGTAAGACAGCCGAGTTTGGGAGAAGCAAAGGGAAGGCTGGTCCAAGTTGGAAAAATAGCTAAATCCTGAACAAAGACAGGGAGGTGCAGGGGACAGTGTGGCTGCAGGAAAGATGGTATAAGAAGCTACAGTGGAGGGCTGGGGATGTGGCTCAAGCGGTAGCGCGCTCGCCTGGCATGCATGCGGCCCGGGTTCGATCCTCAGCACCACATACAAACAAAGATGTTGTGTCCACCGAAAACTAAAAATAATAATAATAATAATAATAAATATTAAAAAAATTCTCTCTCTCTCTTAAAAAAGAAGAAGAAGAAGAAGAAGAAGAAGAAGAAGAAGAAGAAGAAGAAGAAGAAGCTACAGTGGAGACCGGGCAAGAGGGAAGATGGAGGAGTAGGAGGAAAAGAAGGAGGAGGTCAGGGTCAAACTGGGCTAGCTGTGTAGGGAGGTGATCGGATATCAACCTGACAAATAAGAGCTTCTTTAAGCATGCAAGTAGCTACAAGAATTTTCTATTTATTTACTTTTCCTTTGGTCAAAGGCAGATAAGACAGAAATAAAAAAAAAATTAAGTTCTTCTACAAACCAAAGAATCCATACTCCATAAAACTTTAGGAGTTGGAGATAAGGCATTCATCTCATCTCTGAGATGAACTGGCACATTCCTTAAGAAAGATCAGTGGCTAATGCTGTGTGGCTCAGGGGAGAGCGCTTGCCCAGAGTGCACAAGGCCCGGGGCTCAGTTCCCTGTGTTGCAAAAAAGCAAGAACTAGTAAGATTAGATCTAAGAAGGACAACCCTCCCAAGGAGATTTACATATATTCTAACAAGAATACTTTTAGAGATTCCAAGTACAGAGCAGGGTGATTACAGATACATTTCCCACAAGGGGGCACCTTTAGAAAAGTGGGTAGTGCTCATTCCATCATTCTCTTCTGAATGCCAATG
Organism: Spermophilus citellus; assembly: GCF_964194105.1. Lineage (NCBI taxonomy): Eukaryota > Metazoa > Chordata > Mammalia > Rodentia > Sciuridae > Spermophilus > Spermophilus citellus. The sequence continues at coordinate 9,778,591 of NC_138186.1, forward strand.
GCACTGACACGCTGTTCTTCTAAGTATTTTATCTTGCATTGTTTCCTATTTTATGAAATTAGTGTTACTTCCTACTTCCTGCTGTGCTTTGGATGTTGAATGTCCACCAAGGCTTACCTACCCATTCCCCCACCTCCCAGTGTTGGGGTGGTGTTACTGGGAGGTGGAGAGCCTTCAGGAGGTGGGGCCTTCTGTCCTTGAAGGGGACTGTGGCACCCTGGCTTTCCCATTCTCTTTCACTTCCTGGCCATGAGGGGAGAGATTGCTGCACCAGATATTCTTCACCATTGCCATCTGGCCCACCCACCACAGGCTCAGAGCAGTGGGTCTGCCTGATCTTAGACTGGAACCTCCAATGCTGTGAGCGCAAATAAACCTTTTCTCTTTATAAGTTAATCATCTCAGGTATTTCATTATAGTGATGGAAAGCCAGCTGATACACCTCCCCACCAGACTGTTTAGCTAGGTGAGGTGGCACACTCCTGTGATCTCAGCAGGAGGCTGAAGCAGGAGGATTGTAAGTTCAAGGCCAGCCTAAGGAATTTAGTGAACCCTTTCACAAAGGGGAGGTGGGGATGTAGCTCATGGTAGAGCACCCCTAGGGTTGGGGGTGGGGGACCAACCAGATTGAAGAGAAAGAATTTTATCAGGTAGGTCTCTGTTCCTTTAACACAGAACTCAACGTGAGGCACGGAGTGTGCATGCAAACCCAACTGTACAGCACTGTGACCAAGTCATTAGAGACAGCCAGAAGGGTCTCAGTGAGAAAGCCAGACCCCAGGCAAAAATGGCACCTCCAGGCCTCTTTCCCTCCAGCCAGCATGGCTGCTGGTGACAGGCGCTCATCGTTTTGATATACAGAGCAGGTACAAGCCTCACACTTGGGTGAGCAGGAGATGGAAACTTTTTAAAAAATTCTTGAATTTAAGCACAGTTTCAAGCTTCATCTTCTGCCTGATGGCAGAAAACATTATCTTGACCAAGTTGAGGTGAACTCATTGCTTCCTGTTTCCTCTGCATTTCAGATTTCCTGTGCCCTCTGTCTCTGTGTCACCTCTCCCAGCCCTGTCAGCACCCCCGCAGCTGTCATCATTGCTGTGGGTCTTCGGTTCATGGCCCCTCTGCTTTTCCAGACCTTTCTCTCAAGAGAAATACAAAGAATCCTCCCACTGTGAACTGCAGCCAGCAGACAAACTGGACAGTTGATGTGGCATTCAGAAGTAGACCTTCCAGAAGAGGAATCATCTAAATACGAAGACGGTTCAGGACTCCCCACTTGCTCAGGTCTCTGCCAACACCCTGTTCCTAAGATTGTCTTCTTTTTCTTAAAAAGGACCGTGGAAGCTGTCTGAACTGTAGACTCCACAAAGCCTGGATCTCCTCCTGGTCCTGATGTAAGTCTGAAGGACCGAGTGTGACGGTTAGTCGTGGGGACATTGGTAAAATAAGAACAGAGGTAAAGAAAGAATGACCTCAGTGGTGGACACGAGTCAGAATCCGCAGCATGAGGCCTGAGTCCAGGGTCTTCCCTTGCTTCTGCATGTTGGAGGCTGGTCCACCATTCCTTCAGCCAGCTGGCCTCAGAGCCCAGGGTCCCGCAGACTTCTCCTTCCTCAGCACCCAGAGGAGAGGATTCTATCTGAGCCATGCTTTGGGCCCAAGTTTTCTCCTGTCCAATCCCGCCTCAGTCAGCACGGCTCAGTTGACCATCCTGTCTCATCCCAAGCCCTGACATAGCTGGCCGATGCTCTCCCTACTCCCGCTCAGCCCCATCGCTCCGGGGCGTCCCAGAGCTCAGCTCTCAGCACACTTCTTGCCCTCTCGGAAGCCTGTTGGCATGAACTGCTGCCTACCAAAAGTTTACGCTTGTCCTACTTTTAATACTATGCATGCTCTGGTCCCCAACTTACTTCTGCAAGCAGCTGGGCTGCCCCCCAGTCCCTAAGGCACACCCCTCTCTTGGCTTCAAAATCCTACAGATTCTTTGAGATTCTGTTCACTTTTAAACTCCCTGATGATTCCTCCCCTGATCTGTCAGGTCTAACCAGTCATCGGATTCCTGTTCTATGCTAATTTGAGTTCCCACACCTGGACCATGGCACCTGAAGGACAGGAACTGTGTCACTCTTCTTGTACCCAGCCCACGTCCCTTGTTCCCAGGAAGAACAACATAGGCCCCCACGACAGTCTGTTTTTAGCTGGGCTCATCTATAGAACACAGATATTCAATCAAACACTGATCTAGTTGCTGTGAATGAATTTGGTAACTGTGGTCAACATCTACAATCCGCTGACTTTAAGTGAAGGACGTTACCCTTGATAACATAGGTGGCTCCGTCTCACTGGTTGAAAGGCCTTCAGAGCAGAAGGTTTCCCTGAGGAGGAAGAAATTCTGCCTCAAGACTGTCGAGTTGGCACCGGCGGGGAAGTTTCTGGTCTGTGGGCTTCCTTATGGATTTCAGACTTGCCAGACAATCACATACAGCAGTCCCTTGAAATAAATCCCTTTATAGCTATGCTCTCCTGGTTCTGTTTCTCTGGAAAGCTCAATTAACACAGAGCCTAATCTGTGTTTGGAGAATTAATCAAGATGTATGAATGAAAGAGAGGGTGTGCGCTGGACCGTGGGAGATTGCTTTACAGGGCCACCCCCCCATACCACCCACAAAGGTGGAACACGACTTGGAGACTGATTCCGTTTGGTTCTAAGCAAGAGAAATCCACTCAAAGGAGGCAAATAAAAGGAAATTTGTTGGAAGGACATGGAGACACTTCCAGAATTCAAGGTTAGGAAGGAGAGCAGGGCCTCTGGTTCTAGACACACAGTTGTTTTCTTTTTGCAAATCCCTCACCTTCTTTGATTGGGAGGCCCTGTTGCACCTCCCAGCCACAGAACAATGTGGTCTCAGGATTCCGTGACATTATACCTTCTTTGATTCTCAATTCCCTAAATACAAAGTCCCAGGGCAGAGATCTGATTGTCCTGAACCCATCATTCAGTCCTGGTCAAATGCTATGGACCAGGAAGCCAAGGGTTATGGTGACCGTGGCCCAAGCCTGTAGTAGAAAATGAAGAAGGGTTGCATTTCACAAAAAGTGTTCCAAACCCTCTTCTAGTCTGCTCAGGCCACCACAGCAAACACCCCAGACTGGGTGGCTTAAACAACAGGAACTTATTTCTCCCAGCTCTGGGGGCTGGAAATCCAAGGTCAAGGAATTACAAAGTCTGGTTTCTCCTGAGTCTGTTAATCAGCTTTGTGTGGCTGTGACCTAAGTCCCCAACAAGAACAACTCAGAGGAGAGAATGTTTATTTTGGCTCAAAGTTTCAGAGATTTGGCCTATGGGGGGCCACTCCATTTCCCTGGGCCCAAGGAGAGGCAGCACATCATCTTGGAGGGAAGCGGCTCAGGACCCAGTGGTCAGGAAGCAAAGAGAGAAGGAAGGGTAGCCCCCAGTGACCCATCGGCTAAGTCACGCCCCACCTGCCCACAGCTACCACCCAATCCGTCCATTCAAACTAGGATGGACGCATAGTTCCAGCTCTCATAATCTAGTCGTTTTTATCTCTGAATATTCCTGCCTTAACCCAAGAGCTTTGCGGGAACACGTGATATCCAAACCACAATATGAGGCCCCTCTCATTGCTTTGCAGGTGGCCACCATTTTGCCTTTCTTCAGCATGCACACGTCCCCAGTGTCTATTCTTCAGCATGCCAAATTAGGGCCTAGCCCTATGATCCATTTAAGTTCAATTACTTCTTTAAAGTCTCTACCTCCAAATTCATCACATTTTTGCACCTCCCAGCCACAGAACAATGTGGTCTCAGGATTCCGTGACATTATACCTTCTTTGATTCTCAATTCCCCAATTACAAAGTCTTAACACTGAGGGTTAAGACTTCCACTTATTATTTTTCTGGGGGGAATAAAAACTCTAGAACACACCCCTCCTAATACAGGGAACTAAGTAATCTATTTAATCAGAAGTTTCTCTCAACGTGGGGACGAGATTGCCTCATCGGATTTGTGGGAAGGCCAAATAAGGGGAGGAATATGGAATGTAACTCATAACTGTTAGGAGTATTATTTCCTCCCACGTAGGCAGGTGGAAGGAAATAATACTCTTCTTGGGCCTTAGAAGCTCCTTGCCGTGTGTCTGATGGCTTTGCTCCTGCCCTTTTCTGTCTTGGGTTAATCATGGTCACTGAATATTCACACCTTACATGGAATAAGTAGGGGATTTTAAACATCAATTTTATTATCCAGTTATGTTAATGGTCCATGAAATAACATGTGAAGAGCCCATTAAACACTGTGAAAGAGTTTCCATTTCTTAAAAATGAGGGAATAATAAGAAAGACCAACATAATTCATCGCTGAAAGGGAGAGAGGTTGACTTTCATCTTCACATGCCCTTCCGAAACAACCTGGATGATGCAGAGCTCAGCATTTCAGAAGAGTCCCGGGAGTCAGTGACCAGCAACATGTTTGTCACCAAAAAGTGATTTTAAGAGTTTATGTAAAGAAGCACAAGGACTCTGATCCAGAAGGTTTCCTTTTCTCTTTCATCAAATTCTAATCTGGTCTCTGGCTCAGGCTTCCTTATAGGACCACAGTCTGTCCATCCGAGGTATGACCTGCTGTCATGGCTTGGATCTGGAAGGTCCCCAAAGGCTCATGTGCTGGTTCCAATGCAGCAATGGTCAGAAGTGGGGGTTCTGAGAAGTGATTGGATCATGGGGGCTTTGATCTCATCAGTGGATTAATCCATTGATGGATTGAATGGACTATTGGGAGGTGGTGCAAACTGTAGGAAGTGGGATCCAGTTGAAGGGCATGGGTCATTGGGATTATAACCTTGGGGACTATATTTTGTCTCTGGCCCTTTTTAATCTTTCTGTCTCTCTCTCTCTGCTTCCTGAGTGCCATGAGGTGATCAAGTTTTCTCTGTCATGCCCTTATGCCATGGTATTCTGCCTAACCACAAGTCTGTAGCAATGGAGGCCAAATGACTATGGACGAAACCTCTGCAACCATGAGCCAAAACAAATCTTTCCTTCTGTAAGTTGTTTTTCTCAGGCATTTTGTCACAACAATAGAAAACTAACATGCCTGTTGAGAAAAAAGGGAGGGGGTTATTCCATAAAGTATTTCAACCTAGTTCCTCCTCCTTATCCAAGCCTAACATCAGCTCTGCTCTAAGCTTTCAGTAATCTCAGGCAACAATGGATTATTGTCCGTGCCTGTGTATGAAGCTCTGATGGCCTTCCACTCATTTCTTCAGACTACTTTATGCCACGGAGTTACAGATTAGGTTATCAGAATACCCTTGTCATCTGGATTCCAGTACCCCATGTTCTCCTGAACCTCCTTCTACCACATGGGCAACCATTTCTCAGGAGACTTTACTGGTTTCTCTTCTCCTCCTTGACCCTACTGGAGCCTTCTGGACTTGGATTTGAACTTCTATTCCTTTCTTTCTATGACCAACCCTTGGTGCTCACATCCAGTCTCGTGGGTGTTAATACCATTTATAAGCTGACAAATTCTAGATTGAGCACTATCTCCTGAATTTCAGACTCATAAATCAGCTGTCTGCACAGAGGCCTAAGCACTGTAACTTTCCCCCATCAGACTCCTGATCTCCCCCACAAACCAGCCCCATCTCCAGTATTGCCCACCTTAATCAATGTCTAGCACATACCCTTCTCGGTTAGTAAGACCAAGAACTTTTTAAATCTTTAAGTTTACTATTAGTTTATTTAGTTGACAGTTCTGGGGATTGAATCCGAGGGCTTTGCATATGCTAAGCAAATGCTCCACCACCAAACTACACCCCCAGCCCCCTCAAGTATCCTTGATGCGTCCTTCACTCTTCTCTCTCTCTCTCCCCCTCCCTCCCCCTCCCCCTCTTCCTCTCCTTCTCCCTCTCCCTCCTCCTCCCCCCTCCCTCTCCCTCTCCCTCTCCCTCTCTTCAACTTGTAATCCAATAGCAAATCTTGTCAGCTCTTCCTTCTTGTCAACACTTACCCCTTCTTACCAGCTCACTGCCCACACTGGTCCAAACCACAATCATTTCCCATCTCAACTATTGTCCTATATCTGCTCCCTTACGGACCCAGTAGCCAGAGGAATCCTTCTGGAACACAAGAGCATGTCACTCTTCTGCTCGATCCAGCAACAAATGGCATTTCATTGACAGCAAAAGCCAAATCTGTACAATGGCCTTGGGGCCCTGCAGGACCTGGCCTCCGTGACATCATTCCCTGACTTCATCTCCTCGTTCTTTTCCATCACACCAGCCCTTCACTCTTCCTCCACCCGTGCCAGGCGTGCCTCCCTCTCAAATCTTTACCATTTCATCTACCTGGACGGCATTTCCCCAGGCAGCCACACGGTTGGCTTCCTTACCATTTCTAAGGCCTGGGTGGATGAGCTGTCCTTGGCCATGCTGTTTTAAATTACAGTCAACTCTCCATCATGCACCAGTTCTCTCTGTGCCCCTTCCCAGCTGTGCTTTCTCCAAGGCCCAACCCCGTCTGACAGACTAGTTGTCTTCTCACACGTTCTGTTTACCTCTGTCCCCACACTGGAATGTAAACCCCCGGAGAGCCGGACCTCGTCCATCTTGTTGACTTCTGCATCTCCAGCACCCCAAACAGTTTAATCTGTTCTGCAAATAGACAAAGGATCATTGTTGCTGCAAAATTCTTTAAAACACATCTAGTTCCACCACTTCATATTTCAGCTGAGAAAACTGAAGCAAAGCCAATGTTGATTTACCAAATATCACATCATTTGTAAATGGCAGAGTAGAAATTAGAGACCAGTTTTCCTTATTCCAAGTCCAGCTTTCCATCAAGCAAAACATCCTCTGTCTTGTGTCCAAATAGATTAGACCTGGGGGGCGGCGGGCAGAGTTCAGGTGGTAAGTACCCAGCACTGTTCAAAAGTAATTGCAGATGATGAAAAAAATACTAATTTCAGGGTCACTAAACCAGTGGCAATTTCAAATTGTTAAGACCCTGTGAAGGCACTTTTCCCACTGAGCTTTAGAGTATTGTGACTGATTTCTGAGTCAACTTCTAGCAAAGGAAATGATAATGGTAGCAATGGTAGCCCACATTGCTGAGTGTCCACCAAAGGTCAGATCCTCTAGGCACACAATCTCATTAAATTTCATAACTAAGCAAGATAGTATTGTGATTCCCACTTTAAGATGAGCAAATTCAGGCACAGGGAAGTTAAGTAACTTGTCTGACTCCACAAAATAAGAAACAGAGCTGGGGTTCAAGGTCATGTTTGCCTAACTTGAAGCGCATGTTCTGTTCCACCACACTACACAGCTGCCCATACATAATGACAAGTAGGCGATAACCTCAGAGGCCACTCCACAAGTGCATTCAATTCCAGGTTTCCTAATATGACCCCAAACCTGTTACTTCATGCTGGGTTTACAGCATATGGGAAATTTCCATGGCCCCATAGAGGTAGCCATTCAGCTGATCCATGCACCATCTGGGAACTGCTGACCCCAAAGCAAACGCTTTCACCACAGGTTCAGGCAATAAAATGTTAGGAAGCCAATATGAAATACTGAGGAGAGAACTCTTGTTGATATTTGTGGAAGAGTGGAGGAAGGGCAGAAAAATGAGTGAGCTACTATTCATCAAGGTGTTGGGGGAGCAATTTTATCTTCAAAGGGTGTGTCCCTAGTACACGTTTTTTTTTTCTTTTTTAAAATTTTTTATTTATATATGACAGTGGGATGCATTACAATTCATATTACACATTAGAGCACATTTTTTTCATATCTCTGGTTGTATACGAAGTATATTCACACCAATTCCTGTCTTCAAACATGTACTTTGGATACTAATGCATATCACATTCCACCATCATTTCTAACCCCATGTCCTTCCCTTCCCCTCCCACTCCTCTGCCCTATTTAGAGTTTGTCTATTCCTCCCACGCCTCCCCCTCCTTACCCCACTATGAATCAGCCTCCTTACATCAGAGAAAACATTTGGCATTTGGTTTTTTGGGATTGGCTAACTTCAGTTAGCATTATCTTCTCTAACTCCATCCATTTACCAGCAAATGCCATGATTTTATTCTCTTTCATTGCTGAGTAATATTCAATTGTGTATATATGTCACATTTTTTTATCCATTCATCTATTGAAGGGCATCTAGGTTGGTTCCACAGTTTAGCTATTGTGAATCGTGCTGCTGTAAACATTGATGTGGCTGTGCCCTTGTATTATGCTATTTTTAAGTCTTTTAGGTATAGATTGAGGAGAGGGATAGCTGGGTCAAATGGTGGTTCCATTCCCAATTTTCCAAGAAATCTCCATACTGCTTTCCATATTGGCTGTACCAATTTGTAGTCCCACCAGCCGTGTATGAGTGTACCTTTTTCTCCATGTCCTCACCAACATTTATTGTTGTTTGTCTTCATAATAGCTGCCATTCTGACTGGAGTGAGATGAACTCTTAGAGTAGTTTTGATTTGCATTTCTCTAATTGCTATCGATGATGAATATTTTTTCATATATTTGTTGATTGATTGTACATCATCTTCTGAGAAGTGTCTGTTCAGGTCCTTGGCCCATTTATTGATTGAGTTATTGGGTTTTTTTTTTTTTTGGTGCTTAGCTTTTTGAGTTCTTTATACCCTAGAGATTTTTCTTATATGAATTTTCTTTTATGGAATTTTCTTACATGGAATTTTAGAAGACTGATTTTCTTAACTGTTTCAATAATTTACAGACTCACAATGTTTTTAAAATTGAAAATATTATGTATTATATTTTAAATAAATATTTTAAATTCTGGATAAATCTATTCTATATTTTGGGAATGCTAAGAATATTGAGACTTCTTGTATTTCTAGAGCTTTGTTAAAATCCATAGGTCTTAAACTTTCCCTGTAACAAGTAACAAGAATGAGTAAGAAAAAGCTCAATAGAACTAAAGGATGAATTTATGAACAAAAATTAACTGGAGGAATATCCATAGTTTGACCAAATAAAACTGAAAGGGAATGTGACAGTACAAATTATATGAAAAAGAAGGGCATCATCATGATATATCTGGCCCAATCATTTATACGGTCCAGAGACTAATTCTCACAGCAGAAAGAAATACCTTGTTCCGTCCTGAATTTTCTCAGCAAAGAAGACAGGTCAGAGCAGGAATACACACAGGTTGTTCTTGAGAATTCTCTTTCTAACTTACCCTGCTTTTCTTTTTTTTTTTTTTCTGATAAAATCTTTCCTGAATCTTTAGAAAACACTCCTGATGTCCCTACCAACATAAGTGCTTTGGGTAGTGAGAGCCACGAGTGGACACAAAGTCCTGCAGTGACCTCCCTTCTAGTAACCAAATAGAATGTGCTTGGGATTTCTTACCTCAATTTTTTTAGCTCGTGCAATTCTTTTAAAGCACATCTTCAATAAAAAAAAAAATCTAATTCTCATTTCCTAAAATGTAAACAGTCATGTCCTTACTTTTGGCTTATTGGTGAAATTTCTTTCTTTTTAAAACACTTGGAGTTCATTTGTATTGTCACATTCCCTTTCAGTTTTATTTGGTCAAACAATGGACATTCCTCCTTTGAATTTTTCTTCATAAATCCACCCTTTAGTTCTATTGGGCTTTTTCTTACTCATCCTTTAATCCTCAAATATAATGTTAATTACAAAAACATAATCTCAATACATTTCTGAAGCAGTCTGATAATATTAATTATATTTTTGTACCTTTCCTGAAAAATGCAGCTGTCATGTGACTCTTCTACTTGACTTCATGTATCCACTTGGGACTAGTAAATTCAGAGGACATGGGATTACCAAACCCACTTGAACCTCTGTGAACTGTGTGGCTATTTGGTTAAGTCTGTTCTCTCATTAAACTGCAAACATTTTGATGGCAGGGACTCAGCCTATTTTCCTCTTTGCACATATTGAACAACTAAATTCTGAGCTGCAAATGGTAGTTCGTGGCATAATGACTTAGGGTAAAAACATTCAGTATTTCTAACGTTGAATTTCTTTTCATCCTGAATATGTCTATGACATGGCTGCTGAAATAATTCCTAGTACACGTTTTAAGGGAGAGGTGTGAGTGAGTCTCTCCTTCCCTGGGCCTAAACAGAAGGCTCCTGTGTGTGCTCATCAGGGTGGACTGCACCCTCCAGGCTGAGGAGCAGGCGCTTCAAACCAGCCATGGGAGGAGAAAGATAGCTGGCCGTGAGACGCTAGATCCAGCAACAGGGGTTAATGTTCTGGTGACCTCAGGGCAAGGCAATTCTCTGACAGCTACAAGAGGCTTTCCCCCCAGATTTAGATTTTAATAAAACAGCACCTTGTCAGGGTTTGGGAAGAGAAACTCTGGCCTTTGGCTCCCTGTCTTTCTGGAAGGTCTGAGTCCCGGTTGCTTTGGGGGCATAGCCCTGAACGCCCGGTGACATGCTGGAGTGCACTCCCCCGGCTTTGAAACAGGGACATAGAGTGGGGCCTCTCCCAGCGTTGCTTTATACCATTCACAGAACCATCCTTCACTCGGGACTATTCTCCAACCCCAGGGTGTGACAATGTCACCTCTTGCCTGAAAGGACGGTGAAGTGACAGGGAGCTGCTTTCTTTATTTCCTCAGGTTCTCATTGAAACCAATAAGAAGTTGGCAGCCCAACTCACTGTCCCCCCCCCCCCAAATTACAAGCTCTAAATATTTCAGCGTCAAGGAGGCCTTGCTTTGAGCTGAACCGTGGGCACAGTTGCTCCCCTGCAGAAGGTGCCAGCTGAGGTGAAGGGGAGCTCTGGGGGGACTGGTCTCCAGCAAGCACTGAGCGCCCGACGCCTGCCCCGGAATGGAGTCTGCTTCCTCGGAGGCGCCCTCTTTGCTTGTAAGTCACGGAAACCCAACTGGAGCTAGCTGAAGCAACAGGGCTCACATCAGCAAAGTGGAAAGGACGGGGACAGACTGAGTCCCTGGGCCCCATGACCCAGGCTCTGTAGTCACCACCCCTACCTCCTACTTCCCCATTCCTTGTCTCCTCGTCCCTCTGTCCTTCATCCCCATTTTCTCCAGGGTGCATGACTGCCAATAGCTCCAGGCTCCCCTCTTGCAGTTTTGCAAGTGTCAAAGGACCAAATTCCACAAATTGGGGGCTGGGATGTGCTAAAGCGCTTGCCTAGCACGTGCAAGACCCTGTGTTCCATCCCCAGCACCCCGCCACACACACACACACACACACACACACACACACGCACACACACACAAGAATCACAACAATTTAGCTTAAAGATCTTCATTGCCTTTAGTTTCCATTCTGGGGTAGGGCAATACTTCATTCCATGAAGTCGAATAACTGTTCCAGTGAGCTGAGCAGAGGAGTTTGATTTATAGTTATGTTTTGATTCTTTTTAGATTGGTTTGTAGACAGAAAAGCATCTGAAGAAAGCAGAAACAAAAAGAAAATTGATCATTTTAAAGTTACTTTCCTCGTAAAGAAGGGATGGGGGACAGAACAATAAGAAAATAACTGATAGGTTAATATTCTGTCGCTTTAGGTTACCTTTTTTGTGGATAAAGGATTAAAGCAGAGGGAACTTTAGTATCACGACAATTTGCCACTTGAAGCATGCACCGGTCCTGGATTGGATCCTCACCACCAAAAAGCAAAAACAAAACAAATAAACAAAACAACTAGCCAATTTGGAAATTTTGACTGTTACCTCTTGAATTCGGATTTCAAGGAAGGTCAGAAAAGCAGCTGAGTTTCTCAGTGGGTAAGATGGAACTTTAGCATGAGTGACTCCATTTTAATTTTTAGCCTGGTTCTGTGGGGGCCCAGTGCAAGAACCGAGTCTAGACCTATGACCCAGGGCTGGGGATGTAGCACAGTGGTAGAGTGCTTACTCAGCACACACAGAGGGGGAAAAGGTACATAAATGGCTGGGTATGGTGGACCATGCCTGTCATCCAGCCACTCGAGAGGCTAAGGCAGGAAGAACTCAAGTTGGAGACCAGCCTGGGCAACTTAGCTTTCTAAAAAGAAAAGCAAGCAAGCAAGCAAGAACCCCACCATATCCGCCTACAATTTTTATGTCATAGATGTAAGAGAAAACGTGATTGTTTTAGTCAGCTTTGGTTGAAGAATCCCCGAGAGAGAGAGAGACTGTGACTGGCCTGGCTTGAGGACAGTGGTGGCCCACGGTAGTGTCCTGGCTCCCTCCCCCTTCCCTGGTCTGCAGCTGCAGCCCCCACTCCTCAGTGAAGCCTGCTTCCCCGTCCTGCCTCATTAGCCCCGTGGCTCACCCTCTAATATAGACTTTAGTAATTTGTTAAGATCCTTGTTCAGCTCTCTCCACTACGATGCAGGCTCCATGAGGCAGGGAATATTGTCTATCTGGCTTATTAATATGCCCCAGTGTCTGCAACCGTGCCTGGAACACATGGCTCAAAAAGTACTTGCTAGGGAATGAACAAATGTACCTTCCCCCCCAACCCCCAAATCTGGGGATTGAACGCACACTCACTCTACCACTGAACTACATCCCAGTCCTTTGGGGTTTTTGATGTTGTTTTGTTTGTTTATTTAAGACAAGATCTCACTAAATTGCCCAGGCTGACCTCAAATTTGCAATCCTCCTGCCTCAGCCTCCTGAGTCCCTGGGATTTAGGTTCCAACCAAATGAACAGTCTTGATTATTAATCTCCCTTCACTAGACTGTAATCCTCCCCTGAGAGCAGGAATTTTTATATTTAGCCTTTTAGTTTTTCCCCCACCTAAGCAACAGATAAACTCAGTACCTAGAACAGTGTCTCACACCCAAAGGATCCTCACTGGTTATTCTTTGGCTTGATGAATCAATGAATCCTTGTGACCATGCTGAGTGTCACCAGCACTCTATCTCCATGGCAACAGAGATTCATTGATTCACTTCCAGGAATGGAATTCTGCTGTGGCTCATAAATATCCACAGGCTCTCCTAACCTGGAGTGAAGGTGGAACCTAATGTAAAACTCTAATAAAATATAGGGTATAGCTGGGTATAAAGCAATAAAATATGGCTGTCCCTTTTTTTAACAAATGGTGCTGGGAAAATCTATTCTTCACATGATGAAGAATGAGACTAGACCCATTAGCAATTAGGGAAATGCAAATCAAAACTACACTGAGATTTCATCTCCCACCAGTCAGAATGGCAGCCATCAAGAATGCAGACAGTAATAAATGTTGGAGAGAATGTGGAGAAAAAGGAACACTTTTACACTGTTGGTGGGACTGTCAATTAGTACAACCACCAGGGAAATCAGTATGGAGGTTCCTCAAAAGACTAGGCATAAAACCACCATGTGACCAGCTCTGCCACTCCTTAAGTGTTTATCCTGAAGAATTAAAGTCAGCATACGATAGTGTTCCATGCACACCCATGTTTATAGCAGCACAATTCACAGCAGCCAAACTACAGAACCAGCCTAGGAGTCCATCAACAGATGAGTGGATCAAGAAAATGGACCAATGTGGTATATACACTCAATGGAGTTTTATTCAGCTATAAAGAAAAATGAGTTGTGTCATTTTCAGAAAAATGGACGGAACTCAAGAGCATTATGTGGAGTGCAATTAGCCAAGCTCAGCAGGTCAAGGGTCATGTGGAAGCTAGAGAAGAAAAAGAATCTCATGAAAATCAAAGGGAGATCAGCAGAGGAAAGGAACCGGAGGGTGGGCAGTGGGGAGGGAAGGAGGAAGTGCAGGAGTGATATTGGCCAGATTATATGGTTATATTGTTATATTGTGTGCATGTACAAATATAACAAATCTCATCTTATGTACAACTATAATGCACCCATTAAAAAATGTGGAAAAAATAAGACTGTCCACATGAAGTCACTGTCCATGGCGGGGGGCGGGGGGGACCACAATGGAGTCAGAGTTGATAGCTGTACTTGACGTAGAACTGCAGGCTTTGAAGCTATCCTCTGACTCTATGGGTGCTGCATACAGCCTGCCAGGGTCCTCCTGCACTGCACTCTGCTTGACCTTGCATCCTAAGGAAATGCAGCTCCAGGCTGACAAGGACATCAAGGGCCCCAGATTTGGGGATATGCATTCACCTTCCTGCCCACTTGTATAGACGTTACACTTTTGTTCAATTTTTTTTTTTAACCTCCATATGCAAACCTTCTATTAAACCAAACCTTTGATCTTGCCTGGCTCTGGATGCCTCCATAGGACTCGTTACCATGGAGATGATCATGTATACTTCACTTAATTGTGTAAACAGCACACAGTCCTGTCCATCTTAATCTCTCCGGCGAGCGGTTTCATTTTTCCCTTTGACACTGTAAGTTTTGATTTTACCTTCAGTGAATTTAGAGCTCCATGCTGAAAGACTTGGAGGTTTCAAGTCAACAATGAAATTACATTTCTCTTGATGAATTAACCGGCCTCCTCCTAATCCAATATTCAATTAATTCAGATGGAGAAGGGGCCATCTTTAACAAGCTGGAACCCGAATTCACAAGGAGATCAGAGTTTCAATTTCAATTTAATTATCTGAAACTTAGGATTGCTTTTATTAGAGTTCAGATGACAAAAAAAAATCTTTTTAAATAAAAAATATTCCCTGAGAACAGTTTCTGAAGAATATTAGGTGACTTCTTCCATAATAGCTCTTCATGCAACTGAACAGCCCAGTATGTTCGCTGTTCTTGAGTGATGTTGCCAAATAAGATATAATATTTAGCATATACTCTTACTAAAAAAAAAACATTTTTGCTTTTTCTGAAATTCAAATTTAACTGGACATTCTATATTTTTATTTGCTAAGTTTGGCAATGCTATTTATGAGACACAGTTTGCCCACCCAATTCTCCATAAGCCATTCAACTTTTTCCTGGTTCCCAGGAAAACCAAGGAGAGTCTGTTAGAAAAGAGAACAAGGCACCCAGAGCCGAATGGGTGGGCTGAGGGGTGAGCAGGCCCAGCTCAGATCTTGGGTGCGGTTCCTTAGCACAATGTGAGGTCCCTTGAATGGGTATAGCAAACAAAGACCTCTCTCCAGCTTCATGCAGGATGGAGTGGGGAAATAGTGCCACCCCACCCGGTGATCTTAAGGCCAAGGAGCCAAGTGGTCTTTCTTTCCATGATGTGGAAGTGTCAACCGCTGTACGGACACAAGGTAGTATGGCTCTTATGTTTCTTGTGGTGTCCCAGGTCCTGACTGTTGGGGTAGGTCTGGGGTGGGGGTGGGCTGCCCAGCAGAACAGAAGGACTCTTGCATTTGAAATTCAAATCTTCTGAAACCACCCCCAAGCCTGGAGTCTTATCAAGGAGAGCACAATGTCACCGGACCAGCCACCCAGCTGGCTCTGAGATGGCCATCTGGGATGGCCGTGGGTCTAACAGCTGTCCTCCCTGGAAAAGCGAGTCTATGAAGTCACCAAAGTGCACCTAGCAGGGCGCACTGAAGTCCTTACAGCCATGGCAGTGATCCCAGATCCTGTTTCAAACTGCTGGCCAAGCCCCTAGTTCCCACGCGGAGGCAGGGAGAAAACGGGTGAAGGGGGCTGGGAGGAAAAGGATCTCAGCCCATTACACCTAAGAAAGGAGGAGGGGCGGGGAGAGCATGGCTCCTGCTTCAGAGTTTTATAAGATAATTGCTCTGTGTGCACAAAGGACCTTCAGGGAGGCCAAGAAAGACAGATAAGGTGTTCCTGGCTGATAGTGAACTCAGAGGTCTTGGTGGCCTTATCATCTGGGCTAAGGTGCTGACGGAATTCCCGGTGTGGATAAGAGGCTCCAGAGGCCTCTGTGCCTTTCTCCTTCACTGGGGCATTCCTGCTTTTCACCTTGCTTTTCTTTTTCTTTCTTTGGTCTTGATGGGGAGCTGGAGAAACTGTGTTTACCTGTTAGTGCACGTCATGTGAAACCTTATATTACTTTTCTTTCTTTTTTTTTCATTTAGAAACAAGAAGTACACAGTGAACACCACTATTATGCCTAAGTATTATGCACCAATAAAAAATTAATTAGAAGGCAGGTGCCGTGGTTCACACCTGTAATCCCAGCAACTCAGGAGGCTAAGGAAGAGGATCTCATTTTGAAGCTAGCCTGGGCGGCTTAGCAAGTCCTTGTCTTAAAATAAAAAACCAAAAGGGCCAGGGATGTGGCTCAGTGGTAGAGTGCCCCTGGGTTCAATGCTCGGCACCAGAAAAAAAAATGAATTAATTAGAAAATTAAAGAAATGCATTGATAGGTCTCCTTTAAAAGAAAAACAAAAACAAAAACAAAAAAACCTCTGGGGACTGGGGATGTGGCTCAGGAGTAGAGTTCTTTCTCAGCATGTGGAAGGCCCTGAGTTTGATGCCCAGTAGCATAAAAAAGAAGGAGGAGAAGGAGAAACAGAAGGAGGAGGAGAGAGTTCTCCTAAGAAAAGCAGGTTGATTTCATTTCTGCATTGTGCTTACCTATTTCAATTTTCCTTTATAGGTCTGGGGTCCCTCAGTAAAATGATTCCCCACCTTTGACCAAAATAATATTTCTGAAGTCCTCACATTTCTCTTTCAGCCATAATTATTTTAAAATTCCTGCTTTAATGGCCATTAATGATTTAGAAAATAGTCTTTTATATGAAATTAGTATTTACACACGTACTATACATGTGTATATAAACAGACTATATACGCTTGAAAATGGACATTAATCTCAACTTCAGGCGGTCTACCTAATTTGAGTAATGGATTCTTTTTTTTTAAGGTCACTTTTGTTGTGCTGAAGGACCCATAACAATTTCCATCTTAAACCTTTTCAAGTGCCCAGTTGAAGCATGTCAAGTCTATCCACACTGTTGCACAACCCACCTCTAGGACTCTTCTTGCAAAACTAAAACTCTGTTGCATGAAACACCTTCTTCTCCCCCACCCCCACCCCCCGGCCCTGGCAGCAGCCATTCTGTTCTCTGCCTCTGATTTTGAATGACTCTAGGGATCTCAAATAAGTGGAAACCCAGAGCCCTGGTCCTTCATGACTAGCTTCCTCCGCTTAAGGTAATATCCCCAAGATATATCCATTTTGTAACAAATGTCAGAATTACCTTTCTTTCTAAGAATAAATAACATGGTCACAGTGGTACACTCCTGTATTTCTAGAGGCTCTGGAGGCTGAGGCAGGAGGATTGAAAGTTCGAAGCCAGCCTCAGCAACTTAGCAAGGCCCTAAGCAAACTTAGCAAGACCTTGTATCTAAATAAAAAAAATAAAATGGGCTGGGGATATGGCTCAGTGGTTAAGCACCTCTGGGATTAATCCTTGGTACCAAAGAAATTTAAAAAAAAAAAAACTCTTAAGAATGAATAATATTCCAACATGTTCACTACATGTTGTTTATACCTGGCAGACTAGGGTTG
The DNA here is from genome assembly GCF_964194105.1 of Spermophilus citellus. Taxonomy (NCBI): domain Eukaryota; kingdom Metazoa; phylum Chordata; class Mammalia; order Rodentia; family Sciuridae; genus Spermophilus; species Spermophilus citellus. The sequence continues at coordinate 9,796,010 of NC_138186.1, forward strand.
CTTCTACCTGTGTGAATGATGTACAAATATCTCTTCAACACTCTGCTTTCAACTCTGCGGGGCATAACCCAGAGGCAGAATTGCTGGCTTATGTGGGAATTCTATTTTTAATATTTCTAGGCACTTGAAGCTCCACCGTGTACGAGGGTCTCACTTTCTGCACCTCTTTGCCACACTTGCTATTTTCTGTGAATTGGGGGGTTTTGTTGTCTTTGTGTGTTTTTTTATAGTTGCCAACCTAATGGCTGAGAGGTGGCATTTCACTGTGGTTTTGACTTGGATTTCCCTGATGCTCGGTGATATTAAACATCTTTCCCGGTGCTTTCTGACCATATGTCTATCTCCTTTGGAGAAAGTCCTATTTATAGCCTTTGCCTGCTTCCTGCTTTTTAAGTCAGGTTCATTTTGTTGTTGAGCTGTGGGAGTTCTTTATAAGTTCTAGGCATTAACTCTTATCAGAACCACAATGTGCAAATGTTTTCTTCCATATTATAGGTTCTCTTCTCACTGTCCTTGGATGCATAATAGATATTAATTTTTATTTTAAAAAGAAATATAAATGATACACCAAATATATGCACACACACACACACACACACACACACATACAATTCGAGCTTAGTATATACAGTGACTTCAGATTTGTGAGTCTTTTTTTCTGAGATGCTTTCAAATGTCTTTGAAGCACAGATTTCATAATCTGTGCTAGAACTGGAATCATTGTAAACCTCTAAAAACAGGTATCTTGCTTTCAAAGAGAAAGTACAGGGACAGGCTCTACCACTTTTCCAAAGTCCTTCTTACGATGGCTGGAAGCTTCACCCTTAGACTCAGGACATTATTTCCAGATAGTGTGAAGGTACAGGTAGGGCTTAATCTCTGCTGTCCATCAGTGAAGGTGACACACGTTAAAGAGAGTAAAGTCTTAGCGTAGGAGAAGCAGGGACAAAGGTGGGGGCAGGCAGGGAGCTGGGGAAGGACCAACAGAGGCCACTGGCATAGATACTAATAACAGGAGCTGTCGGCGGGGAGGCACTCGTGATGCTAGGGCTCTGCGCTAGGTGCCTTGCATGTGCAAACTCAGAGGTAAAAGAGATACCAGAGTTTAGGTAACTTGCTTATTATGATCACACAGGTGTAAGACACCTTTTTAAATTTACTTTTTTAGAAATGGAGTCTCACTATGGTGTCCAGACAGGCCTTGAACTCCTGGGCTCAAGGGATCCTCCTGCCTCAGCCTCCCAAGTAAATGGGGGTCCAGGCATGCACAACTAGACCACACAACAAACAAATGGCTGATCCAGGCTTCAAAGTGAACCAGCATCAGTAGATGGGCTCCTTTTGCTCTCAGGAAGAAAGCACTCCCACCTCCTGGTTTTCACCCCCTTGTGCCACACTATATGAGGTTCTGTCTGTGTGACCTGTAGAGTTCAGCAGAAGCAATGGTATATCACTTCCAAGGTTAGTTTATGAAATACATTGTGGCTTCTTTCTCAGCGACTGTCCCTTGGGTCACTTGTTCTCAGTCCCTTCCTCTCAGGTCACTTGCCCTGTCATGGCAGCTCTATGAATAGGGCTATTTGGTAAAGAGGAGCATCCAGGGAGCTGGGGAAGAACTGACATATAACATACCATTCTGTGTTGTTATAACAACACAAAATACCTGAGGCTTGATAGGTTATAAAGAAAAGAGGTTCACAATTTTGGTAGCTATGAAGTCCAAACAGCATGTTGCCAGCGTCAGCCCCTTGGCTATATCACAACATGGTGGACATGTGGATGCACATAGAAGGAGCACATGTGCAAAATAGCATCAGTAAAAGTGTGAGCAGAGAAAGCAGGATTCGCTCTGTAACAACCATTCTCACAGGAAGAGACCTGGTGGCTCCTGAAAGCAGCATTAATCCATTCCTGGGAGTCATGTCCCATGGCCTGGGCACCTCCCACCAGACTCCACCTCTCAGAACCCACCACCTCACATACTGCTGCCTGGGGGACCAAGCTTCCAGACCATGAGCACTTAGGAGACAGAACACCCCCAAACCCCAGAAGGAGGTCTCTAGGAACAGCCACCTGAACCCCAAAGCATTCTTCTTTGTTTTCATTCTTTAGAGAATGGACCTTCAGCCCAGGCATGCCTTCCCATGGCTCCAGCTCTGGCCAGATCAGCATCTTGACGTCAACCTCATGACACAGGCTGAGCCAGAACCATGCAGCCACACCCTTCCAGGTCCCTGACCTTCGGAAATGGCACAAAATAACAAATGTTTGTTTTCTGATTGGGACCATGTGCTGGGCACAGCGGCACACGCCTGTAATCCCAACGGCTTGGGAAGCTGAGGCAGGAAGATGGCGAGTTCAAAGCAGCCTCAGCAATTTAGTGAGGCCCTCAGCAACTCAGTGAGACCCTGTCTCTAAATAAAATATTAAAAAAAAAAAGGGCTGGGGATTAGTTCAGGGCTTAAGTGCTCCTGAGTTCAATTCCCAGAGCCACACACACACACACACAAAAAAAAAAGATTGGGATAATTTGTTGCAATTGAGAACTCATAGAGCCTCTTGATATTCTTGGCCTAATTTATGATTTGATCCCAGGCAGGGGATTACCTGAGAAGGCTGAAATGCCAAGCTGCTTCCCACACCTCAGTTTGATTCCCTATTAAATTAATTGTCATGTACATCCTCTCTTAAAGCAAGGTGGCTCTTCTAAAATGAGCATGACCTTTACAATTATAGAGCGCAAGCTACCATTCATAGAAGATTCTCCAGACTATTCTTTCTCTGGGAATAAATTGCTTTCATTTTCAAATTGGCCTTTTTAAAAACACCAAAAATTCTCCCAATATTTTCCAGTTTCAACCTCTTCTCCCTGAAAGCAGATCTCCCTGTCTTCCTTCAAAGTAACTAATCAGAGAAATGGTAGGAAGAAGGGTTATTTTTCTTAGAGAAATCTTAAATATCTCCTAGCCCGTGAGTGGAATTTCCGTTTATGTTCTGCATAAAACATCTCAAATCTCATTACTTTCAAACCACAGAATAATGAGTCCTAAACCATTTAACATTTTTGGGGGGAGGGGATACACTGGATCTTGACTGCTTTTTAAAATGGATTATAATATAGAGCCACCCGGCTCTAGAAACATCTGCATCTATTTAAGTTGAAATTAATTAAAAATCGCTTCTTTTGAGAACATTGTAACACCCGTTGAGATTGCTGGAGACCCCCTAGGGTGCTGCTAGGGTGGAGATTGAGTCTCCGGAATTAAATTCTAAACACCAACAGAAAACTCAAACTAAGATATTTAGGTGCTTCTTTAAGCAACAATTAATTCACAGACTGTGTTCCTTTGCCCGGGGCCAGATTTCCTCCATGTTGGTCTAGCTCTATTTTATTACGTTAGAAAAGGTCACCCTCTGATGACTCTGACGTAAGTGACTAAGGAGAACCGAGGAGAGAGCTCCCACAGGCATGTGGACTGTTAACCGTGTTATGCTCCCAACGTGCCTGCAAGGTCTGGGTCTCAATCTGTTTTCTGCGGCTCTAACATACGATTATAGACAGGGTAATTTCTCAGCAATAGACATTTATTTGGCTCAGCACTCCGCAGGCTGGGAAGTCCAAGATCAAGGGGCCACGTCTGGTGAGGGTCCTCTTGCTGCAGCACAGCATGGTGGAAGGCATCCCATGCAAGAGTGGGTAGGGCTGAACCCAGCCTCTATGAGGGCCTTTTACTTCTGCAATAAGGAGACCATTGCATGGTGAAGCCATCGGTCCATTCCTGAGGGAGTTCTCAGGGCCTGGCCACCTCAGGAGAGACCCACCTGTCAGCACTGTTGCACGGGGATTATTTCCCACCACATGAACTCTGGGGAACATGTTCCAACCATAGCAGCCTGCCCTCACCTTCTCTTTACAGAGCAGGACAGTGAGGCTCAGAAACAAGGAAACAACTCCAAGGCACAGTGGCACACACCTGAATTCCCAGTAGCTTGGGAGGCTGAGGCAGGAGGATTGCAAGTTCAAAGCCAGCCTCAGCAACATCGAGGCACTAAACAACTCAGTGAGACCCTGTCTCTAAATAAAATACAAAAGAGGACTGGGGATGTGGCTCAGTGGTTGAGTGCTCCTGAGTTCAATCCCCAGTATAGGAAGGAAGGAAGGAAGGAAGGAAGGAAGGAAGGAAGGAAGGAAGGAGAAAATAACCTGCCCAAAGGTGGGGGTGACGGTACCTGAACTCTGGACAGCTGGCTACCAAGGCCACCAAGGCCACCAGCTACTTACCCCCAGGACTTCCAGGAGCTTCTGCTGCCAGAACAGGCCCAGCATGCTCTCCCTAACTGGCCCTGGAGAAGTCTGGGTCTCCCAAAAGCCAGACGTCCCCAAGTCCTCTTTACCATATTTGGCTCAGCTTTGCAGGCCTGGACTCATCTTCTTCCTTCCTCCCCAGGGGCTCAGGGCTCTCATTGTCAGAGAGGAGAAATACCTCCCGGATGGATGGAGGTGGCTTTCACACGGAGTCTGCAACACAGTGGGATCCGCTTCTCCACCCTCTGCCCCTGCTTGCTTCCTCCCCCTCACCTCCCACCCTCCCCGCCCCCCATGATAGACACTGGCTCAATGCGTCTGCTGGCCCACTTCCTGCACTGCCACACAAACATACGCACTTACACAAATGCACACACCCCATCAAACACACCTCGGAGACACACATAAACTCACGTACACACACACATGCCGCACACACACGTCCCCACCTCTCACACACACACCTCACGTGGCACACTCTCCTCACCTGCCATGCACACCTACCCTTTGTGTGTTGCCCACTGCTGATCCTGTCATCTCCTGAGAGCCACCTCTTTGGGGGCTCCTTTCCTGATACCATGACCCCCAGTGACTCAGGAGAACCTCTGGGTCCTGAACTCCCCATTATTTCATCACCATCTGCGTCTGTCTTCCCCATCAGGCTCTGGGCTCTGGAAGTACTCTTCACCTCAATGTCCACCTCCTGCCATGGCCCCCACCTGCACGGGCTCAGCTCCCAGCTCTCAGAAGAGTCTCAGTTAATGTTTCTGGAATGAATGAATGAGTTTTGCTCTTTCTGTAACCAAGAGCCCAGTGAACTGGTAAGCCAGCATGGCCTACTGACTCCAAGCTAACGGGGTCCTGATGCTTGTCATGATGAACTGCTGCTGCTCAGCCTCTGTAAGCCTCCGGGAAATGAAAAAGATTTCAACTGCAACTAGTTTCAGGCTGGCTCAGCAGATCCGATGTGGTTTTTGTGTATTAAGCACTGCTTATGTTAGTATTAAACAAATACTCTTATTAGCAGGCATTACACGGGGGCAGGAAAGCCACGTGGCTCTTTGGGAACAGCGAACCTGGATGCTGGAGTAGCCAGGCAGAACAGCACCTTCTCACCTCCTTGCCCTTCCTCTCCTATCTCAGCAGACAAGTGAGTTCGACAGACTCAAGAGAAGGCTCCATCTAGCCCATCGTCCTGGGCATGGCGGCCCCCGGGGACGCCTGGCCCTCAATGAACAGATTCACCCTCCAGCTCCGAACCCCAGGAATGTGCGTGTCCAGCTTGTAACTGTAGCCTTTGTCCTAATCTGCACAAGTACCGGTTTAGTATTTCTAACAGATTGCCTGTTTCTGTGATGTGACTGTCAGTACATGAAGAGCGTTTCCTTGGGGCCTGCCCGTCACACTAATTGTTTTTTTCTGTCCTCTAGTTGGGACTTTCAAACCTTTCTGACTCCTGTAGGCTTCACAGTGAGGCGAAGATTTGGTTTCTTTCCTGTTAAAATTTTCTTTTGATTCCAATTGGGTATATGGGGGGGAAAATGTGTAGCTGAGGATGAGAACAAGAACAGAGAAGCATCATTCTGTGAGCCCAGGTGAGGTTGGGCTCAGGTGCATCCAGATGCCAGGGCATGGGAGACCCCGCCGGGACAGTCCCCGCAGCAGCCCCTGGCAGTAGTGGCAACCCTCCTGATGGGTCTTGCTAACCTCTTCCCGGAGCACCTGCCTCCTTGAGAAGAGCACCCCACATCCCTGCGGGTGACTCCATCCGCCGCACGGCCACGCATGGTGCAGGTTGGAGCAGGAGGTCTTCACAATTTTCCTACCGAAAGGCTAAGCAAGAAACAGACGGGGGACCGGGGCAGGCAGCTCCATGTTACTCCCTGGAAACATATCGGACCCCTCCTGTCTGTTTCTCAGGGTGCTGCCCCCTGCATTTTTAGGCCCCAATGGTCACAAGCCACTCCTGATTCAATTACCTGGCTTGATATTTCACAGGTACAACATTGGCTTGGGAGGGACAGGAGTGGGGTGGGGAGAGGTGGAATCCCTCCTGGGCCGTGTGCATGTCCTCCTCTGTCCTGTCCTCCCATTTCCTCATGGGCTACAGAGCCACCCAGGGAAGGTGGCTGGGTGAAGGGAGGAACCTGCACCCAAATAAGAATCCGGGCAGTTTCAACAGATGAATGGATAAAGAAAATGTGACATGTCCACGCAACAAAATAGTACTCAGCCATAAAGAAGAACGAAATGATGGTATTTGCTGGTGAGTGGATGGAGTGGAGACTATCCTGCTAAATGAAATAAGCCAATCCCAAAAAACCAAAGGCCAGATGTTCTCTCTGATATGTGGATGCTAACACACGATTTGGGGTGGGAAAATAGAAGATCAATAGATTAGACAAGGGGGAATAAAGGGAAGGGAGGGGGGATGGGAATAGGAAAGACAGTAGAATGAATGGGACAGAACTTTCCTGTGTTCATATATGAATGCACAACCAGTGGAACTCCACATCATGTACAACCACCAGAACGGGAAGTTATACTCCATGTATGTATGATATGTCAAAATACACTCTGCTGTCATGTGTAAATAAAAATAAAAAAGAAACAAACAAACCCAGAGAGGATGTCGTCAGCAATATTGTAGCGTACATTTCAAAACAGCTGGAAGATGGGGTGTGGTACTCAATGTTCTCACCACAAAGAGATGATAAATGTTTGAGGTGATGGAAGTGCTAAATACCCTGATTTGATCATTACATGTTGTACACGTATATTGAAACCTCACACTATATTCCATAAATATATATAATTGTAGTGGTGATTAAAAATAAAATACAACTTTAAAAACAGTGCAGGCAGAGCCCAGCTACTCGCCTCAGTGCATTATCACTGAGCATCTGCTGTGAGCAGACCCTGCCCCGGGGCATTCCACACAATGTCCTCTGATGAGCTATTTGTCAAATGATGAGAGGTTCCGACTATGTGGGGTGTGGAGGGCTCTTACATCACCTTTCACACAAGATGAAGGTATCAGTAAGAAGTGGCCGAGATGAAGAGCTAGAGAACACGAGATCTGAGGTGCTTTCCTTTCATCCCCAGCCCCCTGACCTATGGTCCCCCCAGCACGACTACACTAGGGACTGTAGCAACCGAGAGAAATAGAGGAAGAGGAAGGTGAGGCAGACAATAACGTCCATGTAGCTCTTCATAACTTAGCATTTTTGATTTTTAAAGTAGGTTCTGCGTGAATAGGGTGCCCAGCTCAACAGAGCAAGGAAGTATAGTCTGGAAGTCAAGTCCTCGCCCACCTGACCCCAGCCACCAGCTTCCATTTCCAGACACTGCCTGCTTCACCAATTTCCTTGCAGCCGCTTCCAGAAGTGTTCTGTGCATATTCAATCACTCGAATTTCAACACAAACATCAGAGTATGCTGAGGCAAGTGTTATCACATTGGACTCTCCCAACGACTGATACCAGATCTCTCGGGCAAAGGAGCTGAGTTACAGCCTGGGTTAAGCCGCTATCCAACTCAGTGAGCACCTACTAACGGTTAGAACTAAGAACCTCCGGTACTCCTGTGTGACTGTATTAGTTTGCTTAGGCTGCTGTAACAAGTAACCATAAATCAAATGGCTTAAAGCAACAGCAAGTTGTCTTCACCATTCTGGAGGCATATGAAATCAAGGTGTCACTAAAGCTGGTTCCTTTTGAGCTCTCAGAGGCAAGGATCTGTTCCATTTTTCTTTTCTAGCTTCTGGTAGCCAACATTGATCCCTGGTGTTCAATAGCTTGTGACAGCATCTCTGCACTTTCTGCTTTTCTCTTTATGTAGCCTTCTCCTCTGTGTGTATCTTCTCTCTGTATCCGAGTTTCTCTCTTTTAAGAACACCAGGCATTGAATTCATAGCCCATCAATCCAACATGGCTTCATTTTACTTAAATCTGCAAAGTCCTGATTTTCAAATAAAGGCACCTTCTCAGGTTCCAGGTGGACATAAATTGGGGTGGGGGGATTTATTCAACCAAGTACAGAGATGTTTAAAAAACCTGTGTAACCTCTCTCCACCTCAGCTTCTTCCTCTGTGTAGATAGAGTGGGAAATCCCATGGTTGGGGCTCAGCATGTGCTTTGACCGTCCATAAAACATTGCTACCATTTTGGCAAAGATGTCATCACTGTGAGAAACATGCTCACCTGTCCAAGCCCAGAGACACAAGGAACAGCAGAAAGCAAGGCCTTACTTTAATGACGGTCTTGCAAGATTTGGTGGCTTGTGGTCAGGGCCCCCCAGATTGGGTACAACCAGTGTTTTATCCTCTACAGTGCAAGGTTCCTCCCCCGTCCTTTACTCATTGGCTGAGTACTTGGGGGGGGGGGGCACAGTATTCCTGAATATCACCGAGGTCTTGCGATCTCCTATTAGATACTTAAAAATATATACCATTAGTTGTCCCCATCTCCCTTTGTTCTGTCTTGGCAGGGAAAGTCCCCTACAGTTCATCTCCATTGGTTAGGCCAGCCCCTCCCTTCTCACCTCTTGTTTGTCAAGGGGCTGTGAATCTTACAGTGTGAACTGCTTGTAACTTTCCATTCTGCTGCCCCTCCAGTTGCCTTTCCTACCTCTCAAGTCACTTTACATTTAAGCTAAATACTGTATTCTGAAAATGGACCACTGTACTTTCTATTTATCACCATCACCATCATCACCATCTGTGGGTTGATAGGAGCCGTGAGAGACACAGAGCACACGGTGTCTTCTCAGGGAGACTGGATTAGCTAACTCACATGCTGAGGTGCCCGGGGCTGTGCTTCCATCCAGGACGGAGGACAGAGAGTAGACAGTAGCCTCTTCACTCCCACACTGTGAGACCTGGTCGAGGACCCACAGCCACGTCACCATTGACACCCACATGCCTTATTCCTGCTTGAGTCTGAACTCTTCATTGTGAGGTGTTCCCATTGCAGAAAAGCATGTGTCATCAAAATAACATTACCTGTCATTTTGGTGAAAAGTCTTTGAGATTTTGAGTTCAGGGAGCTCCCAGAGAAAAAGCAAAAGCATTAGATATCTTTCACTTACCTTAAAGTTTCAGATGAAAAAACAAAAAACATCGATGGTACAAATGGACTGAACTCATCCTTTCTAAATTTGGAAAGCCTGTACTGTGAAAATTGAGTGTGGTGAGAAAGTTTCTACCAGCTTGGGAAAACCTGAGACGCACGCAGTTGATGGAGATCTTAAAACTGCAAAAACAAGAATCAGGAGTCAAGAATGCACACAGCCAAAACCACACTTTAGGGCGCTCCATCCTTAAATCCACAGTGCAAGTGGCACTTCCTCTTCTCCTTGCACTTCCATGCAAACACACCTTTGGAAAAACAGCAAGCCTGTGGCCCAGGGATGTACGCTTCTGAAGGGGTCAGCCGAGGTAAAGAGTTTTCTCTCATCTGCAGAGGGCCTTGCTCTTCACGTTAATATTATAAATAAGATGAAATCTATTCATCAATGAGCAGAGGCTAAAAGGCAAAATTGTTTCTCCAATTACAGTTTCACTGGGCAAAAATAATCTGATTGGCTTCTTTGATATGAGATGAAAGATAAATGGCTTCATGCAAATGTCTCCCTTTGAAGAGCACTCCAACGCATCCAGTCGGGGCCAAGCCCGATGCAGTCCATGGTTGTCATAGCAATGGGTTCTACCCCTAAAATCCAGATGTGAGTTGGCTGTCGGGATCTGGGAAAGGACAAAATTAGGCCTATTTGTTTTAAAAATCCTAATTGGTCTTATTTTCAACTCTGGAAATAATTGGTCAGGCATCACCTCATTTCATGAAATAGGTGTTCCAAAGAGCTGAGCCAAGGAGGTTGGTTTTATAGATAAAAACAGGGACTGAAGGAAGAAGAAATAAAAACAAAAAGCAGATTGTTCATTTCAAAGTCATTTCCTTATAAGATAGGGGTAGCGCCTGGGGAACTGGGTTTTAACTGGGACACGGAGACAGACAGCAGATAAACAACTGATTAGTTAACATCAGGTTACTTCAGGTTACCTTATTTTTGTATAAGGACATTGCCAGTTGAATTTGGTGTGTTTGGGAAATGTGGCTCTTATCTCTTTGATCCTGATTTCCCAGAGGTCAGTTGAAAGCTTTGTTTCAGTTTTTCAAAGTGGAATTTTGACACAAGTGACTCCATTTTGATTTTTCGCCTGGTCTGATACCAGTTTCAATTGGCACAATAATGAACTTGCCTCTGTCTTCATCCTTACACAAAAGGGTAACCCTAAAATAACTTAATGTTAACCAATCAGCTCTTTTTCTGCTGTCCTGTCTGCCTGCCCCTGCCTTACAAGAAAAATAACTTGAATATAACCAATCTACTTTTTGTTCTTTTATTTCTGCTCTCTTCTGCCTTTTAGAGAAACCTCTCTGCTCCTGCCCATGGGAACCCCTGTTTTTAGGGAATAAAGTGTTTTCTGATTCTATAAGCAAAAATAAAGCCAATGAAGATCTTTAAATAAGTTTTAATTTTGCCTCTGACCAACCAGAGGTCTTGCACGCCCCGTGAACACAGGTGGACAAGTATTTTCCCAAACCTCGTTAATCCTTAGACTCCCTGGCTTTGGTGAAAGTCCAGACTCCCAGGGTTTACTCCAGACCTCTGGATGAGAACCAGAGGGGTAGCGCCTGGAGAACTGGGTTTTACAAGCATGCAGTCTCACAGTCTAGGAAGCTTGGGAAACACTGAAAGAGACTGTTCTGAGACCCTTTCAGGGGCCACACCTGCAAGTAGAGGTCAAGAAGGCTTATCTGTGAAGACAGAAGAAGGAATGGGAACTAGACAAAAATAATCACACGCAGGATGCAAGGACGTCAGGGTCACCAAGTGTCCCAGTGTGCCTGAAACTGAGGGCATCCCTGGGGCAGGAGATTTTTCAGTTTTAAAACAGGGACAGTTCCAGACAAACCATATCTCTATAATGAAACTACCTCCATTCTCCCCATAAGCCTCCCAGGACTCCAGAATTCTGAAACTGCCTATTTTCCTTTCCCAGTAGAATCTAGCTTCCCTGGGCTTTGGAAGGAAAGCATTGCTGAATGAAGCATTGCATATTAAATTGCATATGACTGATGGCTCCTGGCCTCCCAGAGGTATTTGCATTTTTTTCAAAAGAAGAACTATAATTTGTTTTGCCTCCTGCATTTCCTTTGCTGCTGAAATTGCTTTCCAGAGTATCTTCAAAAAATCAACAGCAAAACTCATAGCTGCATTTCAGAAAAGTGATACGTGTACCCCATTTGTCATTTCTTTTAAGTTTGCTAGAGAAAACAAAAATTTCCACTTCTCTCTTAAAACTGTGCTCTCCACCAAACTTAGACATGAATTCTTACTGTCTTTCCAAAACAATTCTAATTTCTTTTTTTCTAAATTTAGTGCTCTGACTTTAAGGAAAAATAAAAAAAAAAAAAATCTTCCAGGCACATACCTGAAGTCATTTGCCTTGGGGTTTGTTAGGACAAATTACAAAAGAAAGATGGATAATTGAACTAAATATCGTATGTAGAGTTCATCCAAATTCCAAATGGGCTTCATTTAAAAAAAAAATGATGATGCTAATAAAATAGAAAAACAGGAGTGTTTGAATAATCTGAACCTTCCACCTGACATTTACTAGGGAGTTTGCCTCACAGCAAGTGATAAATAAAGTATCTCAGACATGACTTTACCCAAAGGCACAAAGACCATAATTGGGATGGGAAGATAAGTTGATGGGAAGGGACCTTGACCCTGGAGCACAAGTCCAGTTGGAGGAGAGACAGGAGCAAAACGAATCTTTCTGTCTCCTTTCTTTCTCTATTGTTGACACTTGTGCAGGATTAAAAGAGAGAGGCCACCAGAGAAAAAAGCCTTTACAGCACTGAGGCTTAAGGTCGTGGACTCTAGTCCTGCTTAGGTTCAAATCCCAGCTCTGTCCCACATTAACTATGTGACCTTGGGGAAGTTACTCCACCTCTCTCTGCCAGAGGTAAAACAGTAACCACAGCTACCTTACAAGTTTGCTGTGAGGATAATTCATATATAAATCACTTAGGATTGTGTCTCCCATTTAATCAGGGCTAGGTAATAAACATTTGCTTATAGTTAGCATAGTGACTGAATCTCCATGTCCATATCTTCATCACACTGGCCAATTTTAAAAACTTGTTCTGCATCACAGGACACAGCAGGGCCATACACAGCCTGCCAAGTTGTTCTGCCAGGCACCCAAGGTGTGTTGCTGTTGTCTGAGTTAATTGCTAAAATTTAAAAATTGAGAAGGAAAAAAAACTCCAGATTTCCAGCTGTTTTTGAGAAATAGATCTGGTTCTGCTAGGCTCATTCTGCCTGGTCACTGTCAGCTGGAACTGGGTTGGGGCCTACTATTAAGAAGACTATTGCCCCCTGATTGGTCACACACTTTATCCAACCTGCTTTGCTGTAGGGAATTGAACCTGTAATATTTTAAGTCAAGGATCAGCCAATTTTGTCCCCTGGGCCAAATCCAGGACCTCCTAGTTTTATAAATAAAAATTTGTTGAAGTACCATCACATTCATTTATTTAGATGTTGCCTGTGGCCATTTTCACACTACAATGAAGATCTGACCCACGAAGCTCAAAGAATTTACTATCTGGCTCCACACAGAGAAAGTTGGCTGACCCTTATTTGTAAGGCATTACTTTTAGCAGAGAATTTGCTTACAGATAGCTTATTTTATATTTTGAAAAATATGTAGTTCAGGGCTGGGGATGTGGCTCAAGCGGTAGCGCGCTCGCCTGGCATGCGTGCGGCCCGGGTTCGATCCTCAGCACCACATACCAACAAAGATGTTGTGTCCACCGAGGACTAAAATAAATAAATAAATTCTCTCTCTCTCTCTCTCTCTCTCTCTCTCTCTCTCTCTCTCTCTCTCCCTTTCCTCTCTCTTTATAAAAAAAAAAATATGTAGTTCATTCAAAATCAAAATGTACGATTATTGTTTAAAAGGAGAGTGAAGTATCTTGAACTACAGATGATTCAAAGAGCCGTTATTCTGAATCATTGGAAAAAGGAAACCCTTAGGAACTTGTGAACCTAGAAGCTTGACTATAACTATAGCTCTTTATCTCCCCCTGGTATCAGTGTGTCTGAATTGCAGGTATAGTTCTTCAACTACCAAGGATTAGGCAGTGTAACCTCATGACACCACCTTTTTTGACTCAACTTAGTTTTTAAGGAGAGTCTCGCTATTTCGCCTAGTTTGGCCTAGAATTTCTAGACTCAAGTGATGCTCCTGCCTCAGCTTCATTAGTAACTGGAACTACAGGCATGTACCATGGGGCCTGGCTTCATGACACTATCTTTAAAGACAGACACTATTACATTTTGCTCTTGATTATAAAATTCTTTTGCTGTAGCAACAAATGAAACATAAATTTCTTCTTTTTATTTTAGGAGAGAGAGAGAGAAGAGAGAGAGAGAGAGAGAGAGAGAGAGAGAGAGAGAGAGAGAGAATTTTTTTATATTTATTTGTCAGTTTTTGGTGGACACATCTTTATTTTATTTTTTTATGTGGTGCTGAGGATGGAACCCAGCGCCCCATGCATGCCAGGCAAGCGCGTTACCGCTTGAGCCACATCCCCAGCCCCACATACATTTCTTCTTGCTCCACCTTGAATAACATGAATCTTTCTTCATGTTTCTTCACTGTGAAAATAAAACTGGCCAACAAATATATGAAAAAATGCCCAACTTCATTTGCAAATTAGGGAAATACAAATCAAAACTACACTGAGATTTCAACTCATGTTATTCAGAGTGGCAGTCATGAAGAACACAAACAATAATAAATGCTGGAGAGGATGTGGAGAAACAGGAATACTTTTACACTTTTAGTGGGATTATAAAGTAATACAACCACTGTGGAAATCAGTATAGAGGTTCCTCAAAAGACTAGGCATGGAACCACCATATGACCCATCTATTCTACTCTTGTTTATTTATTATAAAGAATTAAAGTCTTCATACTACACACAAGAATACCCATGTTTACAGCAGCATAATTCACAAAGCCAAACTATGGAACTAACTTAGGTGTTCATCAACAGATGAATGGATAAAGAAAATGTGGTATACATACACAACAGGGTTTTATTCAGCCATAAAGAAAATGAAATTGTCATTTTCAGGAAAATGGATGGAACCTGAAGTCATTGTGGCAAGCAAAATAAACCAGGCTCAGAAGGTCAAGGGTCATGTATTTGCTTATATATGGAAATCAGAGAGGAAATAAAAGAAAGGTGGGGATGGGGATCTATGAAAATCAAAGGGAGATCAGTAGAGTATAGGAAAGTTACGGTGGGGGTGGGGAGAAGGAAGGGGGAAGTGCTGGGGAGTTGGATATTGACCAAATTATATTGTTATACTATATGTATGTACAAGTATGTAACAAGAAACCCCATCATTATATATAGCTATAATGCACCAATATAATGTGGAAAAAAAGAGAAAAAACAAAATGACAGAAGCAAAAAGAAAGAAAGAAAACTGAGCAAATGTACAAAAATCAGTTTGTAAATCACAGACATTAGGAAAATGTACAAAGATCATATAATACCAACGGAAGGATATTTCTTCTCTCATAAACTTCATTTTATTTACATTTAAATATGTTATATATAATATCACTTTATATGTAATATCACTATTTTAAGAAAACACACGTATAAAACATATTTTAGGTAAGCACTCTTCCTCTGAGCCACAACCCCAGCCCCCCCGACCCTGTCTTTTAGACCTCACTAATCATTCTTGTAGGATAAGGCCCACAATCCTTAGTCCACACAAATAGACCCCAGATGTTGCCTGCAACATGTAGGTTCCATAGTATTTATTGATAGCTCCTTTTATAATTAGCTCTGGGGAAAATTAATGCATCTAATATGATGTGGTTCAGTTCCTATTATTTGTCTCTATCAAAATAAGAATTTAATGGGACTCTCTACATTTTTTTTCTCAGCAGAGATCTAAGCAAGGAATTGATATTAATATTCTGCTAGATTCTTTTCATCCCCAAGGACATCTTTCTCATCATAAACATGATGTATGGTCTACGTGATAGAGGGTATATTGAAGATATATCCAATGCACTTTTGCCTGCAGATTTTGGTGCATAAAAAGTGCCCTATAGATGCTTGTTGAATGAATGAATGTGCTGGACACAGAAATGGGGAGAAGCTGAAAGCCAAGGCCAAGCCTCCAGATAGCTCTGAACGTGGGTCAACCTTCAGAACGGTCCTGGGCTGGGAAAGAGGACTATGCCTTTACCCCCTCCCTACCACCCTGCTGCAATCAGTCACAGGTGAGACCACCCCTAGGATGGACTGGGGAGTAGTCTTGGGCAAGGTAGCTCTCTTCATTTGAGACTTTTCCTCACGGATGCTCCCCAACAAGAGCTCTCCTAGAAGCTGAAATAATAATCCCTTCATCCCAAAAACAGGGGTCTGGGAGGCACACTCCAGCACCCATGACCTGGTGATCACTAGGAAAATGTTGCCTGGTAAACGAATGAATGAACAAAAGAAATGAACAAAAGCCAACCAACCGACTGCTGTGGCACTTGGTAACTGACCTGCCTACTCATTGAGCCTAGTTATTCTAAGCTTGCACCCCCCTGGGGACATTTGGAGAAGGAATGTCCCTTCCCCACTTTCCATGCAAGTCAGAGCTTGCAGTTCCAGGTGACCCAGAGCAGGCTGTCAGGCAGTGCCATTATATGGCCGCGATTCTCTAAATTCTCTTCATTCTATGATCCAAAAATTAGGAGCCATTGTTTGCATCCATCAGCTCCTTTATGAAATAACTGATCAAACACATAGAAGACAGCCTGCCAGGCAGGAAGTAGTTAGGAAATTCTAGCTGTTATTTTTACTTTTATTTCTTCCTGGCCACTCAGAACTCACTATGTGGTCTCACGAAGGTCTATTCCTCCCTAAGAGTTCTAACTTCCATACGTTTTCTATTCTCTTTCCCATCTTAACTGTCACCCTTTTCCTCGTGGCTCCCTGGGAGATCAAAATAACCTGAGTGTTAGCTCTCAACCATTATTAGTATTTATTTGTGATCTATATATTTGTTCAAGTAGTTTTTAAAGAGGCATATTTTCCATAGTGTATTCCAAAGCCAATTGTGTTTTGCAATAAATACATGTCAAATCTTCAGCCTTCTGCAACACATACACAAATCAGAATTATTTGTGTGCGTTAGCCGATCACAGACACATTACAAACACATGTTCACTGATTAGAACTATAAAACAATAAGCCACGCCTCCAGCATTTGTCTTATTCTTGATAGCTGGGGAGATAGTTCATGAACTTGACAATCTTCAAGTGGCTCAAATCAGCCCTCAGAAACTTCCTGGGTCCACATTTGCTCTGCACATTGGGATACTCATTTGTACCACTTTTTTGAGGGGAGAGGTTGAACCCAGGGTGCTTTATTACTAAGCCATATCCCTGGTCCTTTTAATTTTTTGAGACAGGGTCTTGCTATGCTGCTTAGGGCCTCATTAAGTTGCTGAGGCTGACTTTGAGCTTCTGATCCTCCTGCCTCAGCCTCCTGAGTCTCTGAGATCACAGGTGTGCACTCATCTTTACCTTGAGTTCTCAACTTTGGCTGCAGATTGAAGTCACCTGGTGAACTTTTAAAAATTCAGATGCCTGAGTCATACCCCCACAGTGTCTGACTTCATGGATCTGAGGTGCAGCCTGGACATCAGAGTTTTTGAAGTTTCCTTAGTGATTCTGATTGCAACAAAATGTGGGAACCATTGATCTACAGCATTGTTGAATGAACGCCGTTGTTTGATTGATTACAGTTTCATTCTTTAACCCAAGTAGTTTTCCTTGATCTCTAAAGATTTATAAAATATCTCAAAATTTGCAACAGCTATAAGCTCTACGGCATACCAAGTCAAGTACAGGGAGCCAAGCTTTTATAGATCATTCTATACTCTGATTTATGGTTAAGTATTACATAATTGTACAATTCAGGAATGGGTGAAGAAATGTTCCACTGCACATTACTGGAGTTATAAGGAAGAGACTCCAAACCACATCAATATATAAAATTACATAGCTCTTCACTTTGGAATTTCTTAGACGCTTTAATATACTTTAATATACTTTAATATACTAATGCACCTATAAATCTTCAAGAGCATTTCTCTCGCTCCTTTGGTCATAGAATCCTCCAACCTCCCTCTCTACTTTCACTGCCTCGTAACACCTTCTAGAACATTCTGCTGAATGCTTTGAGACACAGTGGGTCTGGCTAGAGGAAATATGTGGGTGATAAAAGAAACAGAATGCGGAACCTGTGTGTACAGGGACCTGTGGTCACACTGCGGAGCGAGTCCCCGTTCCTGGTGTGGAGAAGCTGGGGAGCCGACCGGGGAAGTTGATGGGTCCTTTTCCACTATGGCCCACTGAGGCTGGCAGCCTGGCACTGGGTTGTCTGGTTCTGCCTATAACAGGGGAGCAACATCTGTCTCCCACCCTCTGAGGAGTTCCCCGTGTGGGGCCTGTGGGTAGTGGCAGGGGACTCCTAGTGCACCCATGAAGACAGAGTGAAGACCAAAGCAAGGCATTTGGTGCTCTTCCTCGGCCAGGGCAGGGTGGAAAACAGAGAGATAAAGGAGACAGTCCCCCCAGACCCGAGAACTGCAGGCCTGCCTGCTCACCTCTACTAAACTCAAGAACATGAGTCCGGGTTGGATTTCTGGTCTATAAAATGGGGACATGTAGCCCCTAAGCCTTCTCATGGAAATTAAGATGGTCACATGAGCGAAAAGGGCCATAGGACCTGTGCAAACGCTAGAAATGACTCTTATCACCACGGTTGTTACCGACAACAAGATGCTCTCACCGAGTTTACCTAAATAATCACAAAGAGAAAACTCAATATGAGACTCCACGATCGTGTACAATGTTTTCCTTAGTTTTTCACAGACTTTGCAAAGCTGGAGAGAAGTGGCATTGGACAACATGGGGCTCCTGATGTTTTTGAGAAGGATTCTGTTCTCAGTAGGCTCGGAAACACTGACCATGAACTGCAAGTTCACCTCACTCCACCATTAATAGCCACGGTGCCCCACCATCGTCCTGAAAGAATCTCACTGACGCTCCTGTGGGAGAGCACCTCAGGGACTCATTCATTGAACTTATGTAGCTGCAGGTGGTGCTTGTTTAGAAAGGCTACATGGAAGCGACACAATGAGTTGGCAAAACACAATTACTGCTTATTTCCCTGGAGATTTTTCTCTTGGTCCCTTTTTTCCTTTTTTTGGGTGGGGGGGGGCATGAGAGTGAACATGACTGGGAGGCTGCCTCCACCCACCTTAGCCAAACATCTCCAATCCCGTTAGCTACTCGGAAGCCAGAGTCTAGCAACCTTTCAACTCACGGTTCTTTCCATCCATAACCCTTGGTGACCCACTGCCTCTCACCCTATTCCACTTGCTAATTTACCAGAATATGCACTTGACTCATTCCCACAGCACTGTCGACTCTCTGTCCTTCCTTTGATTGTGCAGTTTCACACCGGACTTGTTTGTCTGGTTTCCAACCAAGCGCCTGCCTCCCTTCCCCTCCACCCATCCTGTGTGGAAATCCACCCTTTTGTCCTCTGGTGCCTCTTTGCCTGTCTCTGGACGATTGCCCATACCTGGTGGGCTTCCTGCACAGAGGCAACTCTGCTGAGAACACCCTGGGTGGTATTTGGCCAAATGGGCCCCAGCCTGCCAGAAGGAATATAAAAATGTCTACGTGGGGCTGGGGATGTGGCTCAGTGGCAGAGCGCTTGCCTAGCATGTGTGAGGCACCGGGTTTGATTCTCAGCACCACATAAAAATAAATAAATAAAGTAAAGGCATTGTGTCCATCTACAACTAAAAAAAAGAATTTTAAAAATATATATATATACGTGTTTTGAATGGGAGTTTTTCTTCTAACACACAAGGGAATCACAACTTTTTGCTTGATAAACACAGCTGTGCCAAATGCACCTGACTTCCAGGCTTATCATAACACCAAAATAGCGGTAAACATGAATGCAAGCTCGTGCTCTTGGGTGTGGGTGCCTTCTCATTAGCTGGCCATCCCCATCTCCGCTGAACCCCACAAAGCCCGAGTGGGCAGCTGAACCATCCTCTGCCTTGCAAAGTCCACAGAAAGCAGCCAAGGACACAGGTGGCTCCGGGGAGCCTTGGAGTAATGAGAAATAAGATGCTCTGAGGACTTCAGGGAATTTCCCCCAACCCACCTGCTCCATCAAGTGGAGGGGAATCTATTATAAAATGTAAACAGCGACGGTCCAGCTTGGGATGCACTGTGAATTGAGCTGGGGTGTGCACACAGAGCCAAGTGCACCTTGCCCAAGAACCCTCTCTCCCCACCTTTCACCCCCAAGACCCGCTGATTCCTGGCCTCCCTCTTTCACCAGCATCTTATCAAGGGGCACACCCCCAAACTCTTCTTCCAAGGAAACATACGATTTGTCCCTTGCCACCCCTTAATCTTGCTTCATTTTTCCTTTTAACACCTATTACTCCATTACTACATTTTATTCTTTCCAATACTCAATACTATGTAAAAAGTAGTAAAAGCTGTAACTGAAACCATAAAAATTTGTTTTTTTTTTTAAATGATGGATCACTGGAATTTTAAAGATAAGGACAGAATTTTGTGCTATTTTTTTCAGCTAGGTGATGTGAGGAAAGGGCTTGGGTTTGTAGAAACCAAGACTAGGATCCTAGTTCTGTCTCCGTCATGCCCAAGTTTAGCAGCTTTGACTTGGCTCCCTGCCCTTTGAACCTCCGTGTTCTCATCTGCAAATGGAAACAGTCTTTCTTATCTCTGCAGGATTATGGTGGAGATGGCAATGAAATCTACAGTATGCCTGGCACACGGCTGCTCTCATTCAATTAGAGTTACTATTATTATCTTGATCTAAATTCCATGAGTGATGTGTTTCCTTTTTTAATTCAACTAGGTGGTAGCATTTAATTTGTAAAATCAGTGTCAGGAAGGAGATTTCAGAAATTGAATCTACTTATCACCATGGAAGAGTGAGCTCATCCCACTTACCGTAGTAATAGTAAGGTAGATTACTGCTAACTCTAAAACTGTTCGGCCTTATTGAGGCACAATTTGAAAATTAAAGTGAAGAGTGGCCCCCTCCAAACAAAAAAAAAATCAAGAAAAATAAAGACAAGAAAAGAAATATGTCCTAGCAGCTTAGATTCACTAAAAGAGTTAGAGAATAAGACTTGAGTGACACAAAGTCATCTTTGACCTTGGAAAAAATGGCATAAGGAACAGAGTGGGAACCTAGTTATTGCTTTAAAGTATTTCCCTTTCTTGATTTATTAAATTTAATCTAAAAATATTATTAAATGAAAAAAAAATATTATTAAGTGCCTACAACTTCTCAGGCTCTGTTTGGCCCTGGAATGTCACTATGAACAAGCCAGATCCAAATCCTCCCAGGATGGACTCAGTGAAACAAAGAGATAAGTATAGAAGCCATCAATCACCCAGTATGGTAAGAGTAATGACGGACAGCAAAGTAACATGCTGCCCTGCTGGCAGCCATTTGGTTCTTACAGGGGGTTGGTAGGTGCGTAGGTATTTGTTTTTTATGATTTTTGTTTCATGACTTACATATATGTTACATATATTACTTTGAGTGTACCAGATGTTACATAATTAAAAGGTGAAGGGCAAGGAAATAGGGAGGCAACCAATAGGGTCCCCAGATCTGACCTAGAGGGTACCAGATTTACGCTGAAATCAGATGATGAGTAGGCATGAGTCGAGCAGGGGTAAGGGGCAGAGAATCCTTGCAGAGGGGTGTCTGGAAGGAGGTGAGGAGAGCAGGACCTGTCTGAGGAAGGCAGAGAGGCCTGGAGTGGCTAGACTGCAGAGGGCAGGGCAGGAAGAAGTGAGGGTTGATGGTGGCCCCTGAGCAGCAACCACACGCAAAGGACCTTGGGAGGCAGTGAAGAAAATGAAACTTCAACCAACTCAAGGACAAGAAGGAGCCATGGAGGAGTTCTATATAGCTGTGTAACAGGGATGGGATCCACACTCCAGCTGCAGTGTGGATAGTAAACCAAAGGGAGCAAGATCGGAGCAAGAAAATCAGTGGAGACACATTTGTTTACTTAAACGTTTAGCAAAAGATCAGAAAGTTAAAAAATGCATATCACTGGAAAGAGTGCAGAGATGTGGGGATATAAATCGACACGCTCTCTTTAGAGGGCAATCTGCCAATATCTATCAAAATAAAAATATTCACATACCTTGGATCTAACTGTTCCACTACTTTTAGGAATATATCTGCAAATAAACTGGCACACCAGGCAAGGACTTTGCACGTTGTATGAAGACTTTTAAAATGAGTTAGGTGTCGCTGGATGTGGTGGGGCACGCCTATGATCCTAGCGACTCACAAGACTCAGACAGAAGTGACCCCTGGTTCCAGGCCAGCCTCATCAACTTAGCAAGGCCTTAAGTAACTTAGCAAGACTCTGTCCCAAAATAAAATATAAAAAGGGCTGGGGATGGAGCTCTGTGGTCAAAGCACACTTGGGTTCAATTCCCAGGGCCAAACAATAAAATAAAAATGAGTTAGACCATTCGTGTGGTTGTGAGAAGAGCACTTAAATAGCACTTGCATAGGTCATTCAGAGAACAAAACAAAATCCCCAATACAAGGTATAGTAAAGGCAATATTAAAAATCATATAGTGTTATGATTCCTGATGGATGGACATCTCTGTCAAAGCATAGATAAATATTTGGAAGCACACATTGGTGGCCTCTGAAGAAAGAGCCTAACCTGAAGAATAGAAAACTTGCTTTTCATTAGACATGGGATTTTTTTTTCTTTGAATATACTTTAATCGGGTGTGTTCTTCTCTTCATGCGAATGTGTTGCGATTTGATGAAGCACCATCTCCCCAGTGTTATTTTGTGTATGTGCATTTAAAATGAATGTTCTAGAACCTGGCAAAAGATGATGTAAGCTGTCCTTCCTCAGCCTGGGCCTAGGAGCTTTCTACCCCCAGAGGTGGAGGAAGAGGGGGGCTTCTCCAGGTGACCTATGAGGTGAGAAGAGAGAAAGCGGAAATGGCCCACATCGGAGAGTAAGAATGACAGGGATCTATTTATAAACACGGTGCTGTTCATCATTCCCTCCCAAAGACATCTTGGGTCATCTTTCATACTCTATTGGATTGTCTCCTGGTCCCCTGAGCCTGGCTCCAGGCAGCTGCTGGAGCCATCTGTCCCAGACAGGCCCTGGGAAGGCAACCAGAGGGGGCTTCCTGCCAGCCCAAGGCCATCCCATCACACCTGTCCCCTGCCACCATAAGCCCTCCCTCTCTGCAGCCTCAGCCGAGATAGCCAGGCTCCGTCAGTGTGGAGCACACCAAGATGGCGGGAACAGGCCTGACAACAAAGATTCTTTCCCGACAAGACACACAGAAATGTCCAGCACAGAACCTGTCCCTAGACTCACAATTGGAGGACCTGAGACCCTAAGGATTCCCAAAAGCTTTCCCAGCAGGTGCACGGAGACTCCTGCAGGGGCAGTCATTTCCTGAAGGTTGGCCAGAGGTGGGGGTGTTGGTTGGAACCCAGCCCATCTTCTCTGCTCCCGTTTCCCACTCCACTGGACTATTCATAAAGAGCCCTTCATTTACAATTTGATGTTTACTTCAAAATACTCCAGGGGACTTCTGTTCCATCTTCCAGTCTCCAAGACTCTGAATAATTAATTTTAAAAGTAGCTCACAACATATTTGCTTTACGAAGAATGGTAAGGAAAAAAAGAGAGTGTTGTTTAGAAAGGCTGTTTAAGTGGGCAGAAAGACAGGTGAGCAAACTCTTAAATGCATTTTTAAAACCTAAGCACATGTGCATATATATGTAGTAACTAATGATGACAAGCACATTTTGGTTGGGTATCAAATGAGATCCAGGCCCCATATCAGAATAAGTAAGTGGTTAAAATTGAAAGGCATCCACCGTGAGGCCTCCCAGCCCAGGTTCCACTCTGGTTCCTTCTTTCATCTACAGCAATGGTTCATAATTTTGAGAAATAAATAGCCCCTCTATGAGGAAGGGGAAAAAAGTGTCTTCCCCAGTTTAAGGAAAATTGATTTTAAAAGTAGTGCCTTCTATAAAAATCCCATTTGATTGTAACAACCATGGCAAAAACAGAAATTTTGATTTTATAACTGGAAAATTAATAAATATTGTGATCAGTCTTATTAATGAAAACACAAGGTAGAACATTCTCAGAGAAAAACATCAGTGCATGCCATTCTTCCTAAGAATCTCAGGTAAACACTGTACCCAGCCAGGTACCATTAATCCCTCAGCCCACCATTCATGATTTACTCTGCCTTTGTTTTCAGGGAGGCACTTTGCTATTACTTAGTCATACCTAAAGAGGACGAGAAAGTGGGACAAAACACTGGGCAATTTTAAGGACTAAACAGGGAAGAATTGCCCCTTAGACCCTGCTGGAGTGGCGAATACCCACAGATCGACCCAGAAGCTGTAAGGCAGGTGTCACCAGGGGAGTGGAGAGAGAGAGGCGGGCTGGTTTCCCAGGGCTGTTGTAACAAGGTACCAAAAATGAGCTGGCTTAACACAACAGAAATTTATTCTCTTAGTTTTGGAGGCTGAAAATCCCAAACCAAGATGTCACCTCCCTCCTGACAGCTCTAGGGAAGAATCCTTGCTTGTCTCTTCCAGCCTTTGGGGTTTGTGTTGGTCCCCAGGTGCCATGCCTGGGTTGGTTCCAGTCCCATGGTCATCTTCCCCAGTGTGGGTGCTTCTGTGCCTCATGACCTCTTGTAAGGACACCAGTTATACCGCTGCATAGGGCCGGGCCTCCATATGACCTCATAGTAACATGATACCTCCATAAGACCCTACCTCCAAATAAGGTCACCTGTTGGAGTACTGGGTTGAAAATGTCCCCTTAACTTTTTTGGAGGACTCAATTCAACCTGTCACAAGAGAGGACTTTGGGAGAAACCAGGATGAGTGAGAAGGTGGGATAGCTCAAAACCAGGAGAGGGAATGGGAAGTCTGTCAAATCCAACTACAGTGGTGCTCAGAGGTGCCTGGAACGGTCCCATCAGGAGAGAAAATGAAAACATTGCTTCACAGCAGACAGAACACGGCAAAGCTGCACCATGTGCCTCTGGACTATGGGCAGATGGGGCTCCAACATGCAGAGCAGACACTTCAAAGCACAAAGCAACATCGGTGGCTTTCCATCATTGAGAGAACTCTCTGGAAAGAGCTGGTCTGGATGTGATCAACTCACAGAAGTGAAAATGTCCTCTGAGGAGTCACCATTGGGCAGAGCTGGGCCACCTGCCAGGAAAAGAACATCTGGTCCTGCTCAGCGGAGGCCCCGGGTGGGTGATGTTTAAACTAAAACACAACAGCTCTGAGGAGGTGTCCACTGCGGTTATTTGGCAAGTGGATGATTTTTGTTGCGGTGAGGGAAAAAACAAGGGTGGGGAAAACCCAAAATGGAGAGGAAGAACACTTTGTTCGGTGTAGATAGGGAGAGTTGTGAGTTTGCCAGTCAGAGCACTTGGGATTCTGAGTCAGAACGTCATTTTGATTTAAGGTGGAATCCAACTTCAGGGCATGGGAAGACCTGGCCTTATAATCTCATAAATTCAAAAGTAATTACTGATTTATGGACAATATTGCACACCCAGCTGAAAAAGCATAGACTTTGCTTTCAAGGGGCATGGGAGGCTTTGGACAAGGTTTAGAAATGCTGTTAGAAATGGACCAAGTGACTTTGAGGACACACTGATGTGTGTATGTGTGTGTGTGTGTGTGACTGACGATTAAACCCAGGGCCTCACACATATTAGGCAAGTGCTCTACCACTGAGCTGCATCCCCAGCCCTTTTTATTTTTTATTTTGAGACAGAGTCTTGCTAAGTTGCCCAAGCTGGGCTTGAACTTGTGCAGATGGGGCTCCGACAAGGGTGGGACCCATCCTGAGTAGCTGGGATTACAGGAGTGTGCCAACACACATGGCTTTTCCTTGAGAGTCCAGATTACTACACAGTTGTGACAGAATGTTAAGAACCATCTTGAACCAGGGGCCCCTTCCCCTACAGACGCGTTTCCCGTCCTTACTGGGGAGCGTGCTTGAGCCGAATCATACCAAACACCACACCCAAGTTTTCATTGCTAAAGGACATAGTAGTAAAGGTGGAAGAAAACTAGCTTACTTCTCAGAGTGCAAAGAGCCTTGTGTAATCTGTAAGATTTGAGAAGAAGAAAAAAAAAATCTAGCATTTCTTTAAAGCTTTGGGGGGGAGTAAGTTGGGTGCAACCAATAAAGGAATAAAAATGAGCCCATGACCCTAAGCACCAGTTCCAACCACCATCATGCTGAAAGAACATCCGCTGATCTTGAGCTCTGTTCAAGGAACTGTGCTTGGCACCGGGGATACAGGAGGTCTGACATGGCCCCCACTGGCAGGAGATCAATGCCTCTTTCTTCTGCTCATTCTTCACTACCTGCCAGACACAGAGCCAGTCCCAGGGAGATGGAGGTGTAAGGGAGACACCTCTCCCATCAAAGATGAGCTGAGCCAGTTGGGAAGACCAACAGGTACCATTTAGGCTGCCCTGTGAAGGTGCAGAAGTAGGGCTATGGGGGACCAGCAAGGAAGGAAAAAGCCCTTGCAGGAAAACAGACACCTGTATAAGGCAGCCTGCTGAGAGCCAGAGGAAGGGGGGGAACCAGGAGTGTTCTGAGCAGGAGAGCTAGGACGAGCACTTCCAGAATCTGGGTGTTGGGTTTCCAGGTGCAGGGCAGAATAAGATAGAAATCCCTGAAGACTTTTGAAACTATGTTTTATGTGTAAATATTCCATTTCTTTTTTCTTGTTTTTGCCCCACAATCGCCACTGTATCAACTATTGCTCCCATAGCTACACCTGGAATGCTGCAGTGCTTTGGGGTAGATGAGGGTTGGGGGGATGGAAAAAATATGGATCCAGCTGAAAATCAACACGAGACAAGCTCAGAGATGCCTCCTCCTAAGTCCATGCTGGAGTCCCCAGAACACTTCTCCCCACTCCTTTCCCCATGCCCAACCCTTTTTCCAGATGGCTCCTGGTCTATCTTCCTTCTGAATAATGGTCAGCTTGGCCAGGCTTTATGGAAGCACACAGGAAATTTGTCATTGGAAAACTACCAATGGACCACCAGCCTTGTCTTGCACAACAGCCAACAGTCCCCTCCTGATTGTAGAGAGCCAGTATATTCTGTGTTAAACTCTGTTCCAATAGATACGCTCACCTCCTCCATCACCTGTGGTAACAGATGACAAGAACCACTTGAGATAAAATGTATCCATGCACAAAAAATGGTTGTTAAAATTAGATGGTAACCCAGGAGAAGAAATTATGGAGGAAAATTATCTTTAATGGGACTGAAAGTTGAAGTTGCAGATAGAGGGTCAGAATAGAGGAGAAAGCCAGATAAAACTCCCCAATACATAGAAAGACTGTAGTCTTACAGAGAGCACTATCCCATAGAGTGTAATGAAAACTCTTACCAGGGAGAAATCAGAATTGTTCCACAAACTTACATAAGTGTAAAATGCTGGAAAGAAAGAACATTGTTACAACAACAGGACCAAATTCTATTGATATATTGTGTGTATGTGCAACAATGTAACAACAAATCCCACTATTATATATAATTATAATGCACCAATTAAAAACATCAAATAAAAAATTTAAATCAATTACTTGTAAGAAAAAAAGTAAATGAATAAAAATAAAATAAATTTCAAATAAAAGAAGCAACCTTGGTCCTGTTTCCCTGCTGATGTTCTCTTGTTTGAGAGGTGGCCCTGTGATCCCACATGCAGTCCAACATGATGGGCTGCCATCGTCTACCACCCCCACCAGTGGCCCCAAACACCCCTCTCTCTGCCAACCTTGGACTTTCCAAAACTGTGAGCTAAACAACTCTTTTTTCTCTGTAAGTTAGCTGTCTCCAGTACATCTTTGCAGTAAAGCAAAGCTGACTAACTCAGAAGCAAAGTTGGACAGGGCATGTGCCCTATTTTTGAGGAACTGACATTTGGTAGGGCCATAAATAATAAATTGTGGTGAGTTAGCTGATTTAAGAAATAATCTCAGCCACGAGGATCAAGCAAACATTTGGCCAGGGAGAATAAGTGAGGAGAAAATAAAAGGCTTAACTATTGACTGTCAGGGTAGGCTTAATGGCTAAACCGATGTAACTTAACACAGAATTTCTCAGTCAAATCACACTCTAAAATGTTCATCGAGCATCCAGAAATCCAGGCCTCCAACAACTTGCTCTGCATCTGAGCTCTCTCTATTCACAAGATGCGTAAGAAAACATTGAGAAGGTATAAAAGACACACTGGAGTCTGCAAGGGACACACACCTGCTCTGCAGGAGGGGTCACATTTGTGGGGCTCAGCTCCACTATCTCACACGGATGCCACAGGGTGGGAACGTGGTCCAACTGTGCCCTAGAAATGAAAACTCAGAAGTCACTAGTTTCTGCCATAGGAGATAGGGTTGGACAAAAATCAGAAGGACTAGGTGGAAACACAGCCTCAGACTCCGGGTTTCCCCCTCCATCCCTTCAAGGGCCTGGCCCCTGCTTAATGGGCCTGGTTGGAGGAAGACCTCCAAGGAGAGATGCCCCTTTTCCCTGTAGATTGGTCTTTGCTCTCTCACTAATTAGCCAGAAGAGAAATGACATAGTCAGCGAGGAAAGTGCCGGAATCATGTAACTATTTCTCTCATCTGAACTACTAGGTAAAAATAACTCAGTTCTTTCCTCTTTTGTGTTCTCAAAGGATTTGGTGGCTGATGGGGACTTCCTTAGACAGTGTATGAAGAGAATACCTGTTTATCTCTTTCAGGCTTTCTCACTACTCTGAAGGTCCAGATAATGAGCCTCCAAACTGCAAGGCCAGGAGCATTTGAGGCCAGAACATACTCTGTTGGGCGGAGAATAACATTTCCCCATAAGGCCAAGCAAAGCAGATTTCAAAGAGCACGAGAGGGACCCTCCCAGAGGACAGAGACAGGAAGGAGGCAGGACATTATCAGGGTACAGAGGTACTGGTTGGAGGGAACAGGGAGCACCAGGCCACCCTGTTGAACACTTCCCAAGCTCTGACACAGCCAAGGTTCTCAAGTCCCAGGAGCTGGGTTGGCCTTAAGGAAGCCAGCGAAGTCCAAGTTCTCAGGTGCTTCCTACGTCTGTACACCTTGCTATCTCCCTACCATTCTGCTCTGCCAAGTCCTCTTGCTGTCTCTCTGCAGCTCAGAATCATCCCATTCCCCACCCTCATGGGGAGCTGGTGAAAAGCATGGGCACTGCAGTTAACTCTCTTGCTACATTTGCATTTTTAAAAAGAGCCTCTTCTAGAGGCAAAGGAATCCGCTCATCATAGTGAGCTTTGCGAGGCTGGAGGAGGAGGACATTCTTACTCTGTCTGGGGTATAATGGGTGGCCCTGCAGCGGCTCTAGAGCCCTTCTCTAAAACAGCTGAACTAGGAACCTTCCCTCTTGGTAAAGGCCTAGACTTCATAATGTCATATATCCGGATTTAAATCAACCATGAGATTATGTTGAATTTTTTTTAAGAGCTGACTGTCACATTTTAATTTTCTTATAATTGTGCCTAGAATAACAGAGCAGAATAACAGACATATTTCTTCCCCCCGCCTATGAAGTGAACAATTTCTTTCCAAAACACTTGACCACAGAGATGAGGGCGGGTCACGAGTGTAGCACTAGCCGGGATGTTTTGGAAAAAAATACACAAAGTGAAGGACTCTGTGGTGGCTGTGTTCATGGCTCTCTTCTGTGCTGGTCTGGCCGTTGTTGCTGTCATTGATGGTATATTTTGAGTTCACTTTGATTGTGACTTTTTTAAGGCAGGAATTTGGGGAGGCCCGAGGTGGGGGTGGCCCATCTCTGTTCCTCGTGCACTGGCTGGGGTGGCTTGAGGTGGGCTGCTGGTCCACCTGAAGGTGACTGATCTGCATGGCAGGAAGTCGGTGCTGACACTGAGCTGGGACTTCAGTTGTGACACAGTCAGAGGCCTTTGGTCCCCCAGGTCAGCCTCACCAATGGGTCGCAAAGCCTTCCTCCCTCACAGAAGCTGCAATTCCAAGAACAGGGGTTCAAGAGGCGGGGCTGGAAGCCAAAGGTGTCTTCCTTCTTCGACGTGGAAGTCACATAGTGCGACACATGGATGTCATAGGAGGACCCCATAGAAGTTGTTTTATTTAGGTTTTTTGCTGCTGGGACTAAAAGATCTAACCAGAACAATTTTAGGGGAAGAAAAGTTTATTTGAGGGTTCATGGTTTGGGAGGTCTCAGTCCACGACAGCTGGCTCCATTCCTCGGGGCTTAAGGAAGGTTGAACCTCATGGTGTTGTCGACGGGCACAGGGAAGGGGCTCACGTGATGATCAGGGAGCAGAGAGAGACTCCAGTCTCCAGACATAAAATATATACCCCAGAGCCAGGAACCCACCTCCTGCAGCCACACCCTACCCTCCTTCAGTGACCACTCAGCTAATCCCATCAGGGGATCGGGTTGAGGCTCTCACAACCCAATCATTTCTCCTCTAAATGTTCATACGTTGCTTTACACATTGCTTTACACATGAGCTTTCGGGGGACACCTCACATCCAAACCATAACATCTCCCTCCTGAACTGCAACCTTGCGTTCGCTGGTCACTGCAGCAGTAAACATGGTGGCCAGTGTGTTAAAGTCTGCTCCGTCTCCAGATTCCGGTGCTCCCTGGGTGCTCACTGGGCTGGGGTCCCACAGCTTGAGTGGCTGTTTGTTTACTTTCCCTACAGTCCATCTCAGAGCTGAAGGAGGAGTTTTAGAGTTTTCCACTCTTAGGAGCAGTTTGTCTTTCAGAGAGAAGACAGGGAGGATTCTCCAACGTATCTACTTAACAAAGGCTTTTTTTTTTTAAATTATTTTATTGTTGGTTGTTCAAAACATTACATAGTTCTTAATATACCATATTTCACAGATTGATTCAAGTGGGTTATGAACTCCCATTTTTACCCCGTATACAGATTGCTGTGTCACATCAGTTACATTTCCATTGATTTACAAATTGCCATTCTAGTGACTGATGTTTTCTGCTGTCTATCCCATTCTCCACTGTCCCCCCTCCCCTCCCCTCCCCTCCCCTCCCCTTCTCTCTCTCCATCCCCTCTACTATAAATCGTTTCTTCCACTTATATAATTTTTCTCCTACCCCTCCTTTCCTCTTATATGTAATTGTGTATAACCCTGAGGCTCACCTTCCGGTTCCATGCAATCTCCCTTCTCACTCCCTTTCCCTCCCGCCTATCATCCCTGTTTAATGTTAATCTTATTCTCAAGCTCTTCGTCTCTACCCTGTCCTTGGTTACTCCCCTTATATCAAAGGAGACATTTGGCATTTGTTTTTTAAGGATTGGCTAGCTTCACTTAGCATAATCTGCTCTAATGCCATCCATTTCCCTCCAAATTCTATGATTTTGTCATTTCTTATTGCAGAGTAATACTCCATTGTGTATAAATGCCACATTTTTTTTTATCCATTCATCTATTGAAGGGCATCTAGGTTGGTTCCACAATCTTGCTATCGTGAATTGTGCTGCTATGAACATCGATGTAGCAGTGTCCCTGTAGCATGCTCTTGTTAGGTCTTTAGGGAATAGTCCGAGAAGGGCAATAGCAGGGTCAAATGGTGGTTCCATTCCCATCTTTCCCAGGAATCTCCAAACTGCTTTCCAAATTGGCCACACCAATTTGCAGTCCCACCAGCAATGTACAAGTGTACCCTTTTCTCCACATCCTCACCAGCATTTGTTGTTGTTTGACTTCATAGTGGCTGCCAATCTTACTGGAGTGAGATGGTATCTTAGGGTGGTTTTGATTTGCATTTCTCTGACTGCTAGCGATGTTGAGCATTTTTTCATGTACTTGTTGATTGATTGTATGTCCTCCTCTGAGAAGTGTCTGTTCAGGTCCTTGGC
The DNA here is from genome assembly GCF_964194105.1 of Spermophilus citellus. Classification (NCBI taxonomy): domain Eukaryota; kingdom Metazoa; phylum Chordata; class Mammalia; order Rodentia; family Sciuridae; genus Spermophilus; species Spermophilus citellus. The sequence continues at coordinate 9,827,516 of NC_138186.1, forward strand.
CCATTTGTTGATTGGGTTATTTGTTATCTTATTATCTAATTTTTTGAGTTCTTTGTATACTCTGGATATTAGGGCTCTATCTGAAGTGTGTGGGGTAAAGATTTGTTCCCAGGATGTAGGCTCCCTGTTTATCTCTCTTATTGTTTCTTTTGTTGAGAGAAAACTTTTTAGTTTGAGTAAGTCCCATTTGTTGATTCTGGTTGTTAACTCTTGCGCTATGGGTGTCCTATTGAGGAATTTGGAACAAAGGCTTTTAAACCGCCTGCTGTGTCCAGAGCTCCTCCTGTGTTCTAGAACCTGGAGGGAGGTGGGGAAAGGACAAGCCATATTGGCTCTCCTCAAAGTTGCTTGGCTTACAAGGGAGACAGATGTGTTTATAAGTAACAGAAAGGAATCAGAGAAAGCCCGGAGAAGCCGTGTGGGGGCTGAGAACAGGGAGAGCCAGCTCCGAGTGTTTGATTCTTAATACCAGTGTTTGCACGCAAAGGGATGACCTTTCCAGAGGACAGAAGTTGTTCCTGCCTGGGGAGTTGGGAATGTGACCAGAAGTCAAGAGGCAAGGAGAACAAAGAGTGAGACAGAATGCCCCAAACCCAGGCTCTAGAAAACACACGGCCCAAATCTGACTCCTGCCTGCGGTGTGGCTTTGGACAAATTACTTACTCTCTCTGTTCCTTAATATCCATACTTGTAAGATGAAGATCATGATCATACAGAATGTGAAGAAAATTAACAAAAGAAATAAAAATTATAAAGTCTAGTGCTTTATAAACTAGTGCCTGGCACACAATAAGTTCTCTGTGTGGTTTGCTAAATCCATTAAACCCTCCATGGATGGTATTGATTACCTTGCTTTGGCCTGGGTCTGAAATTGGAGGATATTGCCTCTGTATGATCAAGACACAATATGTTCACTGATCAACAACTGCAGGTGGCTCATCTTTTACCTAAAGGAATCCTGAAACATGGAAAAGGAGACAACTAAATACACTTGTAAAGACAGATACAGGGGCAGTATCCAATCGGCCTTCTGTGTCTTCTGTGTCTGTGTCTTCTGTGTCCATGGCTTCTACCAACCACACTGAGAAAACTGTGTTGGGGGATGATTATCACATCAGGACTGAACATACACTGACTATTTTTCTTTTCATTATTCCCTAAACAAAGTATAATGACCATTCATACAGTGTTGGTGTTTTATCAGGTATGATAAGTAACCTAGAGATGGTTTAAAGTATAGGAGAAACTGGTCATGGTGGTGCACACCTGTAACCCCAGCAACTGTGGAGGCTGAAGCAGGAGGCTGGCAAGCTCAAGGCCAGCCTCAGAGACTTAGCAAGGTTCTAAGCAATTTAGTGAATGCTGTCTCAAAATAAATAAATAAATAGGGCTGGGGATGTGGCTCAGTGATAGAGCACCCTGGGTTCAATCCTAGTAGCAGAAAAAAAAATTAAGTAAAAGAGAGGATGTACATAGATCATACATAAATACTAGTCCTGCAAGTACAGAATGCAGACCATAATAGACTTACAGATGCTCATCCGGTTGTGTTGAGGGAATGACAGGTTCTGCCGTCCTCTTTCCCTGGAGGGCCTTGATGTCTGGGTGGATTTGGATATTAACATTAAGTGTCATTTAACCGAGGTGCATGCAATACCCGAGACTGCCCTGGGCACACACTGTGAGTGACACAGCTGGGACACACCTAATGACACAGCTGTGAGCTAAAGAGCCTGAGTCCTCATTGGAGACTCCTGGAGTCTACATCCTGATGCCCAGGTAAAGAGGGAGGGTTGCCAGGTGGGTCTCAGCAGAGAGAGGGATGAGAATGACAGGAGTGTTCAGAGACAGAGGAAGCCAGGTGGCCACACAGTGCAGGACAGGAAATGCAGGTGGAAACTCATCTTCATTCCCAGAGAAGAGGTCAAACAAAAAGACCCAGGCCAGAACTCTTAAGCCCTTGGAGCTCCTACAAATGGGCTGCCTCTGATGCATAGGCAGTTGATAGTCAGCCTCCAACTAGGAGGAGATGCGTGAGGTCAGGCACCGAAGCTAGAGTCATCTTTTGTTTTGTTTTGTTTTTTTGGTTTTTTTTCCCCAAGGGTCATCATGCATCCAAACCAGGCCAGAATGGAGTAAAAATTTCTTCCCTGGAAAACATTAAAAACAAAACAAAGCATCAGCTGGGCAAGTGGGTACATTCCTGTAATCCCAGTGATTCTGGAGGCTGAGGCAGGAGGATTGCATGTTCCAGGCCATCCCCAGCCACTTAGCAAGACCCTGTCTCAGAAAGACAACAAACAGGGTTGGGATTGTGGCTCAGCAGTAGAGCACTCGCCTAGTATGTGCAAGGCCCTGGGTTCCATCCTCAGCACCACATAAAAATAAATAAATAAAATAAAGGTATTGTGTCCATCTACAACTAAAAAATGAATCTTTAAAAAAAAGACAACAAATAAAATAGGGCTGAGGATGTAACTCAGCTGTAGAGTACACTTGGATTCAGTCTCCAGAACCTGGAAAAAGCAAACAAATAAACAAAAAAAAAAAAGATAGCTTTAAATTTTGAGTTAGGAAGAAAATATTGTTCAAGGAAAAATAATCCTTGAAGAACCCCAATCCCTTCCAGGATAATCATTTTATAAGCCAGTGGTATGTTACATGTTTATTAGGAACTTTTCTGGATTTGGGGGTGCTTATAATTCTCAATATAATGATTACAGTTTTTTAGGGTTCTCCCGCCCCCAGGGCTCAAGGCTTGCAGAAGGCTTGACAATAAGTAGCCTGCATGATTACATGGGATCGGTGATAAATCCAACCCTCTTCCTGCTCTTGGATTCTGGGGTAATAGCATCTGCTAAACTGACCTACACAAGAAACTTCCCAAATCATGAACCAAAGATGCAAATTTTAAAAATCAGTGGAGGCTCCCAACTTGGAGGATGGAATAATTATCATAGTTGTCCCCAAACACAAATAATCTGGTTTAAAATGGGAATTGGGAAGTCTTCAGGAGACGGAGCAGAAAGAGAAAGAAATTGGAAAATAACTGAAGAGCAATTAGTTCCAGCTCCATGCTGAAAAGCCGAAGCTGCTGGCTGGACCTTCTTCTGCTGGTCAACCCACTTCCGGACGGGCCACCTTCTCCCCGGAAGGTCCACCAATTCTGCCAGCTGTGGAGAAGCTCTTCCAGAGCTGCTTGAGTAAAGTCAATCCTCTTAAACTTTTCCAGAACAATCCAACTTGGGGCTTGAGGCCAGTCCCCTAATTTTTCTCACTTATGAACCACAGTGAGAGTGATTAAAAAAATAAATAAATACGGTTTGCCTTGGAGTTTGGAACTCCAGCTTGTTGCCAATTTGAGGGTGGAATTTGACACAGCCCATGGGAGCGAGGACCACAGCCCTTCGGTAGGGAGCAAAGCGGCTGGATCCTCGGTTCCTTCTCCTGTGACCTTCTGCTACTCAACCTCTGTGCTCCTTGGGGGACCTGTATTCTAACAACCAAGTAAACTTGGAGTTCGCATTCAGCCATCCCAAATAATGGAATTCTTTTTGTCTTATTTTTTTTCTTTTTGGAGACAGGGTCCCACTCATTTTCCCAGCTGGCCTTGAACTTACAATCCTCCTGCCTCAGTCTCCTGGGTGGCTAGGATTACACTTGGCTCCAAATGGTAGAATTTTTATTGAAATTTTATGTTTAGCTGCTGGGAAAATGTTGTCCCTCCACCTTTGGTATTTTCTGTTAATTTAATCTACTTTGATTTAAAAACTATTATATATATATTATATATTGTATATTATATATACATATAATGTTTATGTATACAAATACCTAATATTTGTAATCATATATCATTATTAATATAATACATTAAATATACATTATATATATATATATATAAAACTTTGCAGAACATATTTTACTCCAAACCCCAAGAAACTCATGGCCCAATTCAGTACCTATAATACGTGCACATGAAATATTATCATAAATAGCCCAGGATTAAGAGTTATCTAGGTAATATATATAAGTGTGATAGGTAGGCATCTTCGTGTGTGTGTGTGTGTGTGTGTGTGTGTGTGTGTGTGTGTGAGGTTGTGCTGGGTTCATAGGGTCTCAGCAGGTGAAACTGGAGCTGGGTCTTTGCTTGGGTAGAGAGGGCAGGAGAAAGCTCTCTTGGCAGAGACATAAGCTCAGAGATACTGATAGCAGGTACAGGGTGGCTGGTCAGCCTCGTTACTTATTCCTTTTGAAAACTGCCCTGGAGCCCTCCTTCGCCCTCCCTGCTTTTCTGCCTCTCAGAATCTTCCTGTCATCGCGTTCGGATCTCACTGCTCCATCCTCCCGGGCACGTTCCTTCTTTCAGCTCGCGATCAGCACAGAAAACGAATTACATATTTCCTTGCCCCGAACATACATTGAGGTGAGCAAAAATAAATTAAAATAAATTCTAGCCATGAGGGAAATCGTGCACATCCAGGCCGGTCAGTGTGGCAACCAGATCGGTGCCAAGTTCTGGGAGGTGATCAGTGATGAACACGGCATCGATCCCACCGGTACCTACCATGGGGACAGTGACCTGCAGCTGGACCGCATCTCCGTGTATTACAATGAAGCCACAGGTGGCAAATATGTTCCTCGTGCTATCCTGGTGGATCTAGAACCTGGGACTATGGACTCTGTTCGCTCAGGTCCTTTTGGCCAGATCTTCAGACCAGACAACTTTGTTTTTGGTCAGTCTGGGGCAGGTAACAACTGGGCCAAGGGTCACTATACAGAAGGGGCTGAGCTGGTTGACTCAGTCCTGGATGTGGTGCGGAAGGAGGCAGAGAGCTGTGACTGCCTGCAGGGCTTCCAGCTGACCCACTCACTGGGAGGGGGCACAGGCTCCGGAATGGGCACCCTGCTCATTAGCAGAAGAGTATCCTGACGGCATCATGAACACCTTCAGTGTAGTACCCTCACCCAAAGTGTCTGATACTGTGGTGGAGCCCTACAATGAGACCTACTGCATTGACAACGAGGCCCTTTATGACATCTGCTTCCATACCCTCAAGCTGACCACACCAACCTACGGAGACCTGAACCACCTCGTCTCAGCCACCATGAGCGGTGTCACTACCTGCCTCCGCTTCCCTGGCCAGCTCAATGCTGACCTCCGCAAGTTGGCAGTCAACATGGTGCCCTTCCCACGTCTCCACTTCTTCATGCCTGGCTTTGCCCCTCTTACCAGCCGTGGAAGCCAGCAGTATCGGGCCCTCACTGTGCCTGAACTCACCCAGCAGGTCTTTGATGCGAAGAATATGATGGCTGCCTGTGACCCCCGCCATGGTCGGTACCTCACCATGGCTGCAGTCTTCCGTGGACGGATGTCCATGAAGGAGGTAGATGAGCAGATGCTGAATGTGCAGAACGAGAATAGCAGCTACTTTGTGGAATGGATCCCCAACAATGTCAAGACAGCTGTCTGTGACATCCCACCTCGTGGCCTCAAGATGGCAGTTACCTTCATTGGCAACAGCACAGCCATCCAGGAGCTCTTCAAGCGCTTCTCAGAGCAGTTCACTGCCATGTTCCGCAGAAAGGCCTTCCTCCACTGGTACACAGGTGAAGGTACGGACAAGATGGAGTTCACCGAGGCTGAGAGCAACATGAATGACCTTGTCTCCGAGTACCAGCAGTACCAGGATGCCACCGCAGAAGAGGAAGAGGATTTCGGTGAGGAGGCTGAAGAGGAGGCCTAAGGAGGCTCCCCCATCACCTCAGGCTTCTCAGTTCCCCAGCCTTCCGCTGCCCCTTTCTTCAGAATTTGTGTTAACTGCCTTTTCTTTTTTTCCTTTTTTATTTCCTCTTGGGAGGCATGCAGAACAGTGCCTGACCCCTATTAGGTGCTCAATAAATATTTGTTTCTTGAATGTCTCCTCTTTCTACTCTGGCAAACTTAAATTTCTTCCATTCTGGATTATCCTGCATTTCTTTCTGGTACCTACTTTTCACATCTGTCCATTTAATATCTTCTGTTTCCAAAATGATTCTCCCAAGAAGCTGGTTCTTGTCCAGATCCCATTTAGAACTAGCCAGGTGCTTTTAGTGGCCACCATCCTAAAGCAAAATAGTACAAGGTAGAAGGTAGCAGCAGGTAGAAATCACTTGTGATGGGGATGGGATTTTTCATTTTAGGACAGTTTTTTAAAGAGGGGAATCTATGCTTTTACAGTCATTTTTAGGCACTTCCAGGCTCCATCTCTCAGCTTCAGGAGAGGTGTTAACAGTATTATTTCCATTTGCAGCTTCCCTCTCAGCTGTCCCCTGTTGTGCTCTCCCTTTAGAGGAAGCTGCCCCATTCTGCGAAGTGTGAATCCTTCCTCTTTCTGCTCTACCTCTCAGTGTTTCAAAAAAGGAGAAGGCCAGCCTTGGTCCCTAAGCTTCCAGAATTGTCCTCCCCAACCCCCACCTTTTCACCCCCCTCCAAAGAGTAATATGTCTGATATGTGGAAAGGTATATACTACCACCGAAATGTGAGTCACTTCCAGAGGAGGGGCAACAAAACCCTTTTTTAAAGAATATCTCATTTCTTTTGCTATTGCTTTTTCCTTCCTACTGTTGATTTTGTCCTATCCTACACTTCAGATTTCTAATTTGTGTTGAACTTGCTGCTTTTTTTAATATTGAAAAGATGACATTGCCCCAAGAGCCAAAAATAAATGGGAATTGAAAAAAAAAAAAGAAAGAAAACTGCCCTGGAAATCATCATGATCACCCTAAACAGGTTTCAAGGATGAAACCCAGGTCATGTATAATGTCACACTGGGCCCATTCTGGTCTTGCTTCATGCTATTTGTATCCCCCTGAGAAGAGACCAGCATATTCTACCCTGTGCACTTAAAAACACCTTAAACATTAGAAGCCCAGATTCTTGGCATTAAATTAATAACAGTCTTGATTGATGGACCAAGACATTGTTTTAGACAGACAAAAAAAAAAAAAAGGAAGAGATAGTAAGGCCAACAGACAACTTGTAAAAAAATCTCACAAGATTACTTGTGTTTCCTTGGGGAAGACTTAAAAGAAATTGAATCATGGCTTGTTCTATTTGTGTCGGAACCAACCACAGTTATTGAACAGAGCATGTAAGACTTTAGATGCTTTGTCCAGGAGGGCATTTCAGCTTGCTGGTCTTCGTAGTGCTTCCCCCAGCTGCTCCTCTGAGCACACAGGTGACGTCAGAGCCCTTTCAGAAATGGGAACCGCAGCCCTCTCCTACACATCCTCCTTGGGTCTAAACCCGAGCCATGAACTATGACTAACAGGAAAGGTCAAGAGGGCTTCTCCTCTGGCTGTCACCTGACTCACCTCCTGTGCTTCTGCTTTTAGATTTCCACCTTTCGTTTTCAGAGCAGTTTGAGTTTGTAGCATTTTGCAGACCTTATTTAATTTAATCCTTATCATAACTATAGAAGGTAGATGTTACTGACCTTCATTTTGTACCTAGGGAGAAACTGAGGCTCAGAGAGTCCATATGTCATTCAGAGAGCAAACCAATCTCTGGTCAGTATTTCTGACTACTATTTAAAAATAAAACATTTTGTGATCGTGATGTGATACCATCAGAGATCTTCCAATGTTGCTATAATGTGATAATAGCACATGATAAGACCATGGACCAGCGTTAATAATGCAGGTGACCATGTTGTGTGGGCTGCAATGTGGGAAGAGAGCAGAAATTCAAAATAGGAAAACCCACCTCTGGTAAAGTCACATGGATGGATTTGAAAGCATTGCAATAGTACTGAGGTGGCTAAGGTAGCAAGATAATAAAGAGTGCAAATTCACGCCAGGAGTGGTGTCGCACGCCTATAATCCCAGTGACTCAGGAGACTGAGGCTGGGGGATCCCAAGTTCAAAGTCGATCTCAGCAACTTAGCAAGGCACTAAGCAACGTAGGGCCTTAAAATATAAAAAGAGCTGGGGATGTGGCTCAGTTTTGAACCTGGGTTCAATTCCTAGTGCCAAAAAAAAAAAAAGTGCAAATTCTGAAGTGAACCAACCATTTTCAGATACTTAAGAATTTCCCTAAATACTGACATTTGATGTTAAAGGAAGTACAGAAACATTTGTGTTTGTGGATAAAAATGTTTTAAACATATAGACATTTTGGAGCATTTTAAGTGTATTGGCTACTAAACTAAATACCTTATACAGATTATGTAAAAGTTACTAATTACAAGTTATAAGATTAGATACAGAATCCACACAAGTCCAGCTCCAGAGGTGGTTAATAGTAATAGTACAAGCTCCAGGATAGTTAGTATAAGTAAATATTTTTAATTCCTCCTTTTAAAATTTTAACTGAACTCAGTTACCACCACATACCTGAACTTACAAGGAAATCATCAGGGCCAGAATTCTTCCTTCGATGTGTCCTCCCCCCTCAGCTGGACACTCTGTGACTTACTGTTCATCTACTGTTCCAGGAGGGGTGGTGGCCTGGGACTCCAGAAGAGCCTGGGCATCTTCCCTAACCTAGTCAAGAATGGTTCACTGCTTTAATAGTTTAAAATGTAGGCAAAGATGATTTGTCCCTCATTGTGCATGTATCCTACCTCCAGGCACATTAGATATGAGATGATTTCCAACAATTTCAGAGGGCACACTAAAAGACAAATGTTCAGGCATTCTTCTCAGAGGCTACCAACAGATTTTCTTTCTTTCAAAAATCATCTTTATTCTCGCCCTAGTTCTAAGGATCCCCGGAGGGTGTCACTGGAGCCTCATGGAAGGGGATCTAACCCTTCAGCTCGCCTGATAAGGAGCAGCAAAACTCTTTTAAATGTTGATATTATTTATAAAATATGGCTAACAAAACACTGGTCAAAAAACTATAGCTTCAATGCTACCCTCTAGAATATATCTAGATACACAGTGAAAAAATATATTGTTCTCAGAAGCCATGCCAAAATAAGTTCAGATCACTTCAACTTTAAACAAAACATGTATTTCCCCTCATCTACAGCTTCCCTTTCTGTAGTTTCAGATACCTGCTGTCAACAGCAGCCCTCTGAAAGTACGAAATGGAAAATTCCAGAAATAAGCACTTCCTAAATTTTGAATCCTGTGCTGCTCTTGGTAGTGTGATGGAACCTTGCACTGTCCTGCTCCCTCCCGCCAGGCAGTCAGCTCTTCGACCAGTGCATCCACCGGTATACACTACCTGCACGTTAGTCTTAGTAACCTTCTTAGTTATTCGGTCATTAGGTCAGCTGTTCCTATATCACAGTGCTTGGGTTTGAGTTCCCTTATTTTGCTTAGTAATAGCGATGCAAAGAATGCTTGAAGGCTTAAAATACGGACAGACAGATGAATCCAGGCACTGTGGCAAAGCTGCAGGGCATGCAGGAATAAGCCACAGAGCACACACGGGGCTCAGTACTGTCTGGAGTTTCAGGTATCCAACAGGGGTCAGGAGGACAATTGTACTATTTTAGGAGGACTATGAGGAGGCCAACAGGAGTTCACATTTCTTGGGTGTGATGTAACAAAAATCACTTTAAAAACTTTTAGTGTGTTTGCCTGATCACCCATAACTGCTTCCTCTGTCCTCAAGAGAACCTACAGGAGATTTGAAAATGGCTTGTTCCCTCCCTTTTGTGGCTTCAAAGAATTTCCTGGCTACCTTCTTGTTTGCCAATTTGAACCCGCTGACAGTCTGCCTGGCCTCCAGGGCTGGCCTCTGGCTTCCAGGAGCACCCCTATTTCTGCCTGCCTGCACCGGGCATGCTGTCACCGACTGCCACTGGATTCCAAGCCACTCTCATCAGAGACACTACAGCGACGTCCCTTTTACCAACCTACCAACCTCTCTGCACAATCAGCCTCAGTTCTCAAATCCCCATCAAGAAAGGAATTCAGAACCAATTCACTAAACCCAAGTGGAGCAGTTACAAATCGGATTTTAATCCTGAATACAGCCTCATAGAATCACAGAACAGTTGGTCTCAAAGGACATGAAAGATCTGTGATCCAAGCCCAAGACTCTTCTCACCTTCTCAATTTTATTTTTTAACTGCTTCTAGAGAAAAATTCACTGCTTTTCTATGGTTTCAATAATCATTCTTCTACACCCCGGCAAGAAATTTATCAAATTAGCTTGTGTTTCAAAGTTAGCCTTTAAAATAGAAAACAAATCTTTTGCCATATCCTTGGAGATTTCTTGTTAAGCTTGTAAGCAACAACAACAACAACAAAAAAAGACTCAACTACAAAATTAGAATCCTAGGCCAGCTGTTTCAAAAAAATAAAAAAATAAAATCACAGGCCATTTCTAAGACTCAACTGCCTCCTGTAGAAGGGGAAATACTGCCCACCCCTTGTAAGGCTGCTCTGCAGTTGTGAGCAGGCTCCTCTGTGTAAGTAATGGGCACAGCCTGGCCCAGCACAAGAACATGAGGCAGCTTGCTGGGTGTGGCTTGCTGGGTGTGGCTGGTGGTCAACAGGACCAGAGCTTTGAGTTTTCTGATCACCAGTATGACAGTGGATATCAAGTCCCTTTGATCCATATTGTTGAAAAATCACCAAGAATAAAGGGGTGAATCATTTCCAGTTATAATCCAAACCAGCATTTTCACATATACCCAAGATGTTATTTATTACCATCCCCTCCCCAAAGCCAATAGCTCTTGTTCTTTGGGGAGGGGGAGGTACTTGGGATCAAAACCAGGGGCACTTAAGCTCTAGGTCACATCCCAGCCCTTTTTATTTGTTTACATTGAGACAGGCTCTCACTAAGTTACTTAAGCCCTTGCTAAATTGCTGATGCTGGCCTCGAACTTGAAATCCTCCTGCCTCAGTCTCCCAAGTTGCTGGGATTGCAGATATGTGCCACCATACCCAGCTCTTGTTTCTTTATAAGAAAACAAGCTAAAAAGAAGTTTAAAATCCTTGTCTATTTTTCCATTTTTGTCCAAAGAAAATCCACTCCATTCAGGTGACATGGAAACCTTATATTCCAGGAACAATTTTGGTTAAATTTGACAAAATCTTATTTATTTTTTACTTCCTTAGAAACACTAATTTTGCAGTGATACCTGTTCAAATGTCTTCCTTGTCATTTAGTGTATTTTATTTCATTTTGATTTATAGGGAACTCTTCAGACATTTTTACAAATACTTTTTATGAAGACGTCTAAAGGCTGTTACTATTATTTTGCAACCAAATAAGTTATTTATTCAATAAAATGCTTTCACCATTAATTAATGACATTGAGTAGGGCATTTGCTACTTAGAATTGTAAGTCAAGTGAACATGATGTAAGTTGTCCATAGAGGGCGCTGCAGAGACACTGCTCCTCATCTTGCTTCTGGGTGGGGCAGCTTGCTCTTCTCATCCCTACTGCACAGACTGTCAATGGGGCGTATATTCGGGGACACTTAGTGGTGTCTTGCTCCAGCTGTACATCTGCAGTCCTTTAGTAACTGTGCAGTTCTGCCCAGGCTGGGTGATCACCTTCCGTGGCACTCCCAACATGGACACCAAGCCATGCAGTCTCCATGCCCACCCTGGAGCCCTGCCTCCCTCTGTATGCCTGCCCACCTCTTCATTCACCTGCACCCCAGGGTCTACTTCCTGCTTGTCCAGCATCTGTGTTTGAGCTAGAACTTACAACCCACAAGCATACCTTCTCTAACAAGGTCTAAACTTCAGACCTGGGGTGAGGGAAACCTCCCAAGTTTATCCTTCCTTATATACTTTCCCTTGGCCCTATGGTGTATGTCAGAGTTATCTTTGCATCTCTGTAGGTAGAGTACTATGGGAACTCTTTCTTTATATTGCACTGTACTTCCCCCATTTGAATTGCAGCATGCTCTGTCTCCTGATGGGACTCCAGCTGACTCACCCTGTTTGCATTCATTCCAGAGTGACTTGAACATTGAGCAGACTCCCAGCAGGCCATGAGCTTGACCACCACTCGCAACCTCACCCCTTCTTTGCTGGATTCATTCTGTGTTCACCCAGGCTCCAGTGAATTAGTCAGGAAGGGTCTGGTCAATCAGTGTTCAATTCAGTGGTTCTGCAACTTGACTCAGTGATGTCTACTCTCTCTTTGTGGATAATAATTTCTCCAGGTAAAAAGAGTACACATGTATTAGTTAACGACAACCCCCCCCACACACACACACACACCACTGCCTTATTTTATTTTACTTTATTTTATTTTATTCTATTTCTGCAGTGCTGGGGATGGAACCCAGGGCCTTGCACATGATAGGCAAGTGCTCTACCACTGAGCTACAGTCCCAGCTCAGCACTCTCTCCTAAACAAGACACCATTATTTCAGTGTCTTGCAATTCAAACTGGGAAGTGTAGTGTAATATGAAGAAGGAGTTCCCATAGAGCACTACCTGTGGAGATGCAAAGATAGCTCTAACATATACCGTACGGCCAAAGGAAAATATATAAGGAAGGATAAACTTGGGAGGCTTCCCCCACCCGGATCTGAGGTTCAGACTTCATTAGAGAAGGTATGCTTGCTGCCCACAGAGTAGCAAAGGATTTCTCTGGATTGTCAGAATAGATTGCTCTAGAATCTCTTCTTTACTGGGAAAAATATAGAAAGCTGACTTACAGTATGTTTTTTTTCTATTCCTAATATTCAGGAACTCCAGCTAAACACATCGGCTCTGCTGGTCTAAAGTAACTAAGACATTGGTATTTTCTTTTTATAAGAATAGTTTTGAGAGTGGCAGGCAAGCAACTGTAGAAGGTATCGATCAGTTTTCCAAGTAGCAGTCACTCTGCAAAGCAGCCCCCAATTCAAAAAAATTCATTTTCTTTCATAATGCTGAAAGCTATTTGATTTTCAGAGTGTTTTTATACCTAACAGCATAAAGATGAATGTCATGTTTTTTTTAATAATAAGCATTAATTAGAAGAAATTTTTTTAAAATAAAATGGATGGTAAGAGCTTTTTACAGCAAGGAAAACCAATTTGAAAATAGCTTTATCCCATCAGGGCTTGATGTGAATGATGTGCCGCTATTGGGAACAGAGTAAAATCTATTCGGGGCAAAGCCCCTGGGGGAATCTTAAGGACACATCAGCAACAACATTCCGTTAGTAACAGTTGTCTTGGGAGACACAGAGTCAATGAAAGTGTCTGCGTTGAAAAATGGGTAGCTTTTCTAAAAAATCTGAAAATTAAAAAGAAAAAGTTGATTTGATTTAGACTTTAAATCTCACCCTAGGGGTGTAGGATTACCCATAACAGCATTGATGGTCGCTGAGGTAGATGGCAAAATGCCAGAAAACATACCTCCCTCCTGTCATTGTGAGCAGAGAGCTCCCATTAAAGCTCATTCCTTTGGGACAATCTTTGAAAGTTACTTATTAAAATGCAGATGTTCTAATAGGAGCAGCCCCTTAGATCTTCATGAACTAATTTTACCGGGGCTAAGTCTATCAAGTTGCTTCAAAATCACCACACTTCCACAAGCATGGACACGAGGGAGAGGTCTGGTGAATGTCAGAAGTCCCGGGTGAGTGACGATGTCATTCTAGGGGCACTGACTGCATTCTCCTGCACAATGCACAGAGAAGTGCCTGATGCAAGCTCAGTCCACACACTCATCTGGACGGGCAACCAGGTCACAGCTCCTAGAAACACATTTAAGCAACTTCTACATCTTTTGGGGGGTTGCATTTTGCTTGTGTGTTATGTCCTATGAAGCTCATCCTTGCATTTGTAAGATCATTGTCAAAGGCGGGCTGTTACCTCACACACCGTCTTCTTTACTCAGAAGAATTTCCTATCTTGTCTTTGAAATTAATGACCTTTGCTAGTTTTCTTGAATGGCTGGTTGCCCTTGTTTGGGGCAGCGTGAAGTGTTGTATAGATTAAGTTTCCTTTAGCTTTTTTGTTCCTGTCTGCTCTAAAGAGTACAATCTAATTTATATCCTTCTCATAATTTTATTCTCACTTCTAATTTCAGCGTGCACCCCCACCTTTCTTTTCCTTACATCGTTTACATGAATTTTAAATCTATGTTACATTTCTGTATACTGCTCACTTGTCATGTGTCTGTGTAACATGTATATGTGTGTGTGTGTGTGTGTGTGTGTGACAGGCCTTAGTTATAAGCTGCCGTAAGTCCTTTCCAGAACAAATCAAATTCAAAACATATAAATAATGGGTTTTATTTGATTCTTACAACTCCATGAGAGACATACGGTTATTCTTCCAATTTTAAAAATAAACTTCAAGCTGTAAATTTTCCTATGAAAGTCATAAAACTTGTAACAGAGCTCATCTGAACACAGCTCCCTTTTTGTGTGTGTTTAATTCAAAACTCCATGCTTTTGACCTGGCTCCCTGGTAGCTTAGTCATGTAGCCAGCCCCCTGTTCCTACCCAGAAGCAGCAGAGTGGCAGCTAGGGTGGGCTGAACATAAGCCTCCCTTGCCAACACCCGGCTACAGCCAGGTGAGCCCTGGCAAGCCGACCTGTCACCACATGGCAGCCCAGCCTGCCCACGGTGTGGATGCCGGCTGCTGGAGCACACTCCACACAGCACTCTGGCTCCAGACCCCCACCACACATGCCCAGTCAACTGACTTCAATCCCTGGCTTCCCAAGAAGAACAGAGAAAATGAAAGTAAAGCAAACCTGAATGAGATTCAGGGCTAACCAATAGCATGAGTACTTGTCCAAACCCTAATTATCATAATTTTGAACCAATAGCAATGGTGCTTTTTTCAGACCCTGATTAGCATAAATTTGGATCCATAGCATCGACCCAAGTGGTATATAAACCCCTAGACTAGCACACCCAGAGGGCAACCCCTCCTGGGCCCCCTCTCATCCTGTGGGCGTTCTGTTTTTAATGCATAGGTGAATACATCCCACCTTCGCACTTGCTCATCCTGCCTGTGGATTTCACTCACTGAATTCAAGAGACAATTCTGATAATCAACAGGGAGCTACTGGAGTCTGCTGCGACACTGAGGCCAAAGCCCACCGGTAAAAGCCACAACTCTTCCTGGCTGCAGAGGCCTTCGACCTCATGCAGAAACCCATCGGCCAGCAGAAGAAACGCTGGTCTCACCTGCCTTCAGAAGCAGAGAATGGTTAAATCTCAAAACTCTGGCTTCACTTTCCCTCCCATATTTAATTCCATGTTATAAGAGGAAATCATAGTAGAAGGGATAATAGAAAGTCACAATTTTCCCTAGAAAGTCTTTTCCCATTTTTGCTGCAAAAACAGAGTGCCTAAGTGAGTCCCAGAGTAAAGCCTTCTGAATCAGGTGTCCTGTAGGACCCATCCCAAGTGGGCTGAGATGCGCAGTGGGGCCACTCGGGTTCCGTCTGTGTCCAGGGGAACCCAGCTTTGCCCAAGCATTGGAGGAATCACCCTCAGTCCTCGGGAAAGAGTTGGTTTTGTCACCTCTTCTTCACCTACTGCCTTCGAGGCTCGAGATGGCATTGATGGCTGTTGAAGTTGATTAGTTAACATGACCTCTTTCTTTTCTACAAATAAAACATGAAACTTCAATCTCCAAAGCTCTTTGTCATTTATTTTTAATGAGTAGCGTTCTCTGATCAAACAATAGAATCACAAGGTCGTCCGGAGAAGCCTGGAACTGAACAAGACACCAAAGGAAACCTGTGAGAAAGAAGAAGCCTGAATGAATCGTTCTCTGGCTGTTAAGATCAGTTCAAGTTCCTTGTTATCTTAAGAAACATACACATACATAAAGGATGCCCACTGCGTTTTGTATGTCATCTTTACCTCTGTGAATACGGGGATTTACTGTAGGAAAGGAAGGAAGCTAATATAATGTTTTTGGCCTATGACTTCTTGGCTCCTATTTTCAATGTTCATAAATACCCACGTGCCAGGTACCTAATTAGTGTTATAGTCCAAGTTAGTGGGAAGGCTATTAACTTATGACAAAAATCAGAGGTTGGGGGAGGGAGTAATGTGTAGAACAAATGCCACTCATTTCAACAAAGAGGGCTCTGCTGATTGCCCTAAGGATGAGACTCAAACCTGGACTCATAGCCTAAGTTGGAAGAGGCCTTCAAGGTCACCCAGTTCACATTTTCTCAGTAACACCTTTCAAATGCCTCCTTTGACTCTGGGTAAATACCTCCAGTATTGGGGACCCCCACCTCCCAAAGCCCCAATTCCATTTCCAAGGTGCTCTAAGGGCCCAATGACCTCAAATCACAGCTCAGTGGTCTGTGACCTAGAATTAAACACCTGGCAGCAGAGCACACTCTCCTGTAATAAAAAGTGTCAAAGGATGTTTCCGTCACAATAGGGGAGTCCTTGGGAATTAGCAAAACACCCAGTCAAGTGTCTCCCTCTGAAAGATGGCTAAAATGCCACTGGAACAGGTCACGTATCCGGAGACAAGGGGCTAATCTGAAGAATGGGTAGATATGCAGCATTGTAAGAGAAGAATGGATAATCAAGCTGTCTTGGGGGTCCTGGGGGTCCATGTGGCTAAGTGGGTAAGGGGGCAGCTGTAGAGAACAGGCCATGCCCCCTCACATTTCCAAATGGTTTTAAAAGGAAATCACTAGCACCACCCCCACTGGCAGATAGGCCTATGGTTCTGCTTAGACAAATCCAAAAAGTTTTCTCCTGCTTCACTTTTTTTTTTTTTTGGTGGGGGGATCTCAGGTGCACAGAACTAAATGAATCATAATTCTTCATGATATACCCCCATGGTTTAAGCCTGGCTGTTTTGCATTTTAAAAACTTATTAATTTATTAGTAATGGGTAAACACCATGAACTTATGACCCAACAAATTAATATTGACATTAACTCGATGTTCCTAACTTATATGTCATTATTCTGCCCATCTCCTAGCTCCCCCCACCCCAAATAACCACCATATAATATAATCATTCTCTTGTTTTTACGTACCTCTGGTTTCATCACATGTATATTTATTCATAAAACGTACTGTTTCGTTTACAAGTTTACATTTCCTCCTGTCGATGAACATTTGAGCTGTTCCCAGAAGTTGCTACCATAAACAGGCTTCTCTGTGTCTATTCTTGAACATGTGCACGGGTGTACCAATGAGCAGAATCACCACGTTTTGTAATATGTGAATATTCAGTTTTCCAAAGTAAGACCAAACTGCTTTCCAAAGTGCTTATGGCAATTTACACTCTTACCATCAGTGTATGAGAAATTCTGTCGATACACATGCCCTCCCATAACTCTACCATTGGATCCTGAGTTTCTGCCAATCAGATGTGTATACAGTTGTAACTCATAGTGGATTTGGTTTGCATCTCTCTAATCACTGACAACATCAAACTTCCTTTTGTGGATTTGTTGGCCATATGTGGTTTCCTTACAAAGAATGCTTGTTCATGACTTTGGTTCATCTCCTTATTGGATCATTTGTATTTTCATTAATGATATGTAGGCACTCTTTATATACTGTTGATATTAACCCTTTCTTGAATGTCTGTGCTAAAATCTTCCCTCAAACTGTAAATATTCTTTGAATTTTCTTTGTGACATATTTGAAAAATGGTTCTTACTTTCAATATAGCCAATGGATTTTCTTTTTTTTTTTTTTGCTCTTGTGTAAAACTCCTACCCTACCCACAAGGCATGGGATCCTCATTCAAAGATAAAAGGCCTGCAGGCTGGAAGGGTCAAACAGTCCTCCCTTGGGAAAGGCCTCTTTGCCCAGGCTCATACTGCCTTCCCGGGGCAGCCAGAGAGGCCTGGGTACCATCCCTTTCTCTAGCACTCAGGACAGCTCTGAAAGGCCATCTCCTCTTCAGATCTCTCTGCAGGTCTGTTTTGTTGAGACACATTGCTGCTCATCTCCCTGTGTTCATCCTCCCCTCCCTTCCGTAGTTGCTGATCTCCAGAAGGCCATCAGCTACCTCCTGGTGCAGTTAAATCTCTGCCTAAGACTGTCTTGCAGGAAGCCAACCAGTAACAAGGAGGCAAAAGATCAGCTCGTAGTTTTTACCCACCCTCAGAAATCAGCCTGATCCCAATGTTGAGCAATAGCCCCTGCTAGACTTTTCTTATTCTGAAACACACCCAAACTCTTAGGACCTCTGCTCCTACTTTCTGCTCTTTGAAACCAGAGAGTCTTTTACCTCTTCTCCTAACGTCGTTTACATTACAAGAGGACAACTGTTGTGTGTCTCATTCCCAAATCTTGTCTACTATTCTCTCCAACCTGTGGGTCTTTCTCCCTCTTGTCACCTGTACCCATGGTCCCATGGAGCTTATGGAAGCTCTTTTGCCTGCTTCCTCCCAAAGTTGTAAAATGACTTATTTTCTTTCCTTTATTTCTAAACCATCTAACAGTCCTCAATTAGGGGTCAACAAAAAGCAATCTAGAAAGCTAAACCAAGGGAATACGTAACTTTCTATCTGCACTTTCCCAGAGCTGTCCAATGTAAAAATATATCTCTGTATATTGAACACAAATATATTCGTGTACATATGTATTTTCTCTTATTATTAAAGAAATATGTGTCCTCTAATAAAACCACTGAAAAATAAGGAGAAATCATTACACACACATGCACACACAAAAACTCCATACCATAATAATAACTATTAAACATTTTGATGTGAATCCTTTCAATCTGTTTTCCATGTAAATAAATATATTTATTTTATTTTAATTTTTCGAAGTCAGGTTGATCTTGTTTTGGGACTTGCCATTTTCACTTAACAATATATCAGAAACACGTTCTTGATTATCAGATACTCTAGCACCATTTTTAATGGCTACTTTGTACTCCATTCTATAAATGCTCTATAATTTATTTCACTAATTCCCTATTGTTGGATTTGGGTTGTTTTCCCATTCAGTTTTAAATAATTCTGCAATAAGTATCCTTTAGATAAATCTTCACGTATATTCATATTCATTTCCTTACAATAAATTCCTGGGAGTGATATTGAGTAGTCACATTTTTAAGACCTTGGATAAATATTTCCAGATGCTTCTCCAATTTACTCTGGTCTGCAGCTAGTAGTGTTTGAAAAATACCTTCTTCCCCAAATCCTCTATATACTCCAGGTGTGACTATAAAAAGTAAAATACATTCTAATCTGATCGGAGGTAAGGGGCTATTTCTCTTCGTGGCATTTATATTATGTCTCATTTATTTTCTTTGACTTGTTGGAATAGTTAATGTGTTTAATATAAGGTATTCATTGGCCGTTGGTATTTCACATCTTTATGCTCCCGTCTCTTCCTCCCCTCACCTTCTGTATGGCATTTTCTCCTTGATTTTCTATTTTCTCTTTCTGAATCAGGAATGGGCCTTTCTTTTTCTTTCTATGTTTCAGTAAACCCTGTTTTTGAAGAGGCAATTGCCTAATCCTTTTCACCCAAATGACTCTCTAATTGGTGAAATTGGAAGCAATATAATAAATTGATATGAATTTTTTTATAATACAGAAAGGGGTGAGGTGTTCCCCAGAGCCCTGCAAGGTCCCCATGCAGTTAATAAGTCCAGAGTAAAAGAAAGAAGGTCTTTGCCATGGGCACGTTGACTGCCAAAGTATGCCAAGCCCCACACCCCAGGGACGTGGTGAATGAGAGTAGCCTGTTCCCAGCTCTGCTTTGACAGGCCTCATAATGACTCTAGCCACAACTGTCATTGTGACAAAGGCCTCAGGGTTTTCCTGTCTCCTAAAAATCAGCTTCATATCAATTAGTATGTTTAGCATGTCACCAGAGACAAGAGGAAGGAACGGTACTTCCTCCTGAGATAAACACTTCCATTTAGAGCTCATTAATAAAATGCAACTTGGAAAGTTGTAATCATAATTGAAGCAATAAAGATGCACTTCCGGGTCAATGCTTTGGGGAATGGGTTCACTTCATTGCATGCTGAGGACCTTATTAGGGCTTGAAGACACATGTAAAGTCTTTTGCCTCAGCAAGACTTCTGAGCTCATTTAAACACCCAGCATGCTCTCAGGGCTGGTGTTAACTTTCCCATGTTTAATGTTTATTTCCAAGAAAGCATCATACTTTGTGAATGGGTCCTCTGGGAAATAGCAAATAACAGTAACAGGAATAGGGAGGGATATCTCCTGGGAACAGGAGGCAAATATAGCAGACTCCCCATATCTGCAGAGGATACCCTCCAAGACCCCTAAACATG
The DNA here is from genome assembly GCF_964194105.1 of Spermophilus citellus. Taxonomy (NCBI): domain Eukaryota; kingdom Metazoa; phylum Chordata; class Mammalia; order Rodentia; family Sciuridae; genus Spermophilus; species Spermophilus citellus. The sequence goes on from NC_138186.1 coordinate 9,847,693, forward strand.
GATGCATTCAGTATGCCTGAAACCATAGCTGGTGCTAAACCCTATATATATATGCGTCTGTGTGTGTGTGTGTGTGTGTGTGTGTGTGTGTGTGTGTGTAAGTTTTTTCTTATACATCCATGCCTATGATGGAGTTAAATTTATAAACTAGGCATAGTTAGAGGTCAACAATAATTAATAATAAAATATAACAAATATAATAAAGTATATATAATAAAAGTTATGTGAATGTAGTGTCTCTCTCTCTCTTTCTCCATGAAAATATATATCTTATTGTATTTTACTTGCCCCTCTTCTTCTTACTGTGATTGATCACAGGTCATTGTAACTGTGGAAAGCAAAACCATGGATAAGGGGGGACGATTAATAGTTATCTTGAAACCAAGAAGAGTGAAAGGTCCGGGACACTTCCTTATTGTTCTTGTCTTTTAAAAATTCTTGTATGTAAATGTTTTCATATTCTTGACCCCTGCTGCTCAATTCTGGTACCTCCTCTGAACAACAGCGTTGTGTGATGTGACTTTCCACCTCTTCCTTATCCAACTTCAAACCAAGAGCTGCCAGGCCCATCCATAAAGCATGTAGAGGAAATCCTGCTGCCAGCAAAGGGGGTCATTTTAAACTAGTTGCTGGATCTGAGGTAAGAGAAAAGTTGCATGGCGGAGTCTCCGTTTTCATTCCCTTATTATTACTCATGCACTAAGTGCTGGTTTCAGTAACAGTCTCCAAACCTTCACAGCTTAATCATTCGACAGGTTTCTATTCCTTTTGTATCACAGTCCAATGGAGGTGAGGAAGCTCTTCTTTGGGGGCTCTCCTCCAGACAATGACTCAGGGATCCAAGCTCCTTCCATCTTGTGGTGTGGTCATTTTAAACATGGTGGGTAGCAGCCAGGGAAGGCGCTGTGGAAGAGGGGGACGAGGTATGGAGATGATGGAAGATGATGCAGGGTTAGGGTTGTTGTCTAACCCCCACAGCATGCCCCAAACCTAACTACAAAAGAAACTGGGGAGCATGCATTTTTTTGTTTTTGTTGTTCCCAGGAGGAAGAAAATAAAATGAAGTCTGATGACCACGTAGCAGTCTCTTTTATGTCTTGATTGGTTTTACCCGTATGAGCAAGGTGACCACCTAAAAGGACCCTTTAGCTTCTCTCTACCTTCTTCACTATTTCCAAGATAGGTAATAACATTATCCTTTTAAGATCTCACTGAAAAGGCTGTACACCTCTCAAGTACATATTAGGAACAGAATCACCTTTTGAAGAATGTATCCTGAATATTTTTTGTTTCCGTTGTTCTCAGCATCTTAGGAAGTCAGCATCAGCTACTTACCCCCTAACCATATCAGATCAAATCAAGCTCCATGCATCAGACTGGACATGAAGCAACTCAGACACCTTTTAGCTGGCTGGTGCAAACACAGACAGAGATGACTTCTGTCAAATTGCTCCAAAATAGCCTAATCTAATGCAATTTTGAGTGAGTCATGAATATGAAGGGACTAGAGGAATCAAGCCTTCAGGTCCAGGGAGTTATTTTGATACACCCCTGACAAATTTCCCTACTGCTGCTTAGAGAAAACTGAGACCTTTGCTAACTGCATGCCATTAAAACAAGCCCCATTTTTATACATTATCTCAACCTGTAATTTAGTTCCTAAGAGATCTTTGGGGAAATTCCAAATGGAACCTAAAATTTTTCAGGCACATCAGTGAGGAGCAAATGAAACCATTTCTCTTAAACAAGGTGGATAATCAAAGAAAAAAAAAATAAGACATGAGCAGTGAAGGGCCCATGGCAGCTCTCACATCCCTTTAGGTCCCCCTATCCTAAAGGACAGTAAGTGCTCCTAAATTAAGCATTGGTTCTTCTGCCTGGGAATAAGTCTCACAGCCACTGTTTGCACCACAGCTCTTGACTGCTCTCAGCAACCCCTCCCTCTTCACTGTCTTTCTTGGCTACACTTAGAGAGCAGGGTAGATATGCCATCCTCGAAGGTAGCAGCCATCACAAGCCTGGGTCTAAGCATTTCTGGATTGCACACCTTTCAGTACCAAAATAAGCAAAGTCCCAGGCCAACTGGGATACACTGGTCACGGTACCTTATTGCCATTAGGCAGCTCTCTCACCCTGCTTCCTGCCTTTAGAAAGTTGAGACCCAGCGATATTTTTTATATCTTAAACAGTCACGTCTTATAAACAAGACTCAGGTGCTTTGGGCAAGACAGCTCACTCAAAGACGCTGGCTTTTTGTATTTGATTCTAGACAACTCTATGTAATAAAAGGTATACCCACAACTTGTTTTGAGACATGCAATATACTTATGAACAGTTATTTTGATCAGGCTTCTGAGTTTCCAGAGATAAGTAATCTAATAGTACCTCTTGCACCCTCCAGATGATCTTGTAAAGTTTGATTTGGTCTCTTCCTGGAGTTTTGAGCCTTAGTAGGCTTTTAAACTCAAATAACTTCTCAATTTTCTCTTTTGCCAGTTGGGAATAAGACAGTTTAATTTTTTAGCCCTGAAAACTTCCAACATTTCTGGCCTCTCTGTATTTCCTATGTCTCTTTCAAATCAACTAGTTCTTTCCTGGACTCATTTTTTTTTCTTCTAGTATTTAATTATACATACCCGGGACAATGAGCTCCCCTATTTGAATTCCACCTCAAAATATTTCTACATGTCTTCATGTAACTATATTTTTCCCTTCCAGATTTTGACAGACAACAATTTTATTAAATGTTTTGTTACCCCCCTAACACGGATCACCATTTTTCCAACGTCTGACATTTTTTCATTGCCACAGGTTCTCAAATTGTAAAGTCTCTGCCACATACTTTAGACAAAAGTCATACTTTTAGTACCAATTTCCATATTTGAAAGGTTTTTACTGTGTTCATTTTGCAAAACAATTCTAAGATCTCAGAGCATGAAAAATAAACATTTAATTTTACAGTCTCATACCTGTACCAGCAGATCAGCTGGTACCTGTAGACTTACTTGAGTGGGGCTGGCATGAGATTAGTCAATTCATTGTTTCTGGGTTCATCTTGGATCTGAGCATCCTGCACCAGTTAAGAGAACCACCATTCCTGATGGTCTTTGGGACAATGGGTCACATTTGGGTATAGACACTCATCTACACCTCTAGCAAACTGAGCATTCTATTAAAAGTTGGCTTCTGATTTCATCTCCCTCATTAGGGGAAAAAATTATTCATTCTACAACATGCTTAAATTTTATGATTGCAAAAAATATTATTGTAGTACAAATTTATTTTAAATGCCTGTTAAATAGTTTGTGGAATAGCATTAGTTGAGATGAATAATAGTTTAACCTCTGAGACTGGTAAGAGAAAAACAATGAGATTGGATCCAACATACATTTACTGAGAGCAAACTGTGAGAAAAGTTTAAAAACTGTTACTGTTTTGAGTAATAATGATGCAAACATATATAATACTTATATCGAGCTAAGCAGCATTTGAGTGTTTTATACGCAAATATAATAACCTGCCTAGAGACCCTATGAGACAGGTGTTGAATTATCCCCATTTTATAGATGAAGAAACAATCATGCAGAAAGATGAAGTACATTTGCCCAGGTTTACACTTCCACTAAGTGGCAGAGCTAAGATTTGAATCAAGGCAATTGGCCACCAAAGCCTGGGGCCATGCACTAGGCTAGCTCCATGTTGCGTATAACCCAGACAGTGATGGAAATAGAGAAATGAGGATGGAGTGGATGGACTTGGATCAAGGGGACAGGGCCTTTGGTGTGAGGCCAGGAGATGACCATTGCCAGAACTACTCACTTAATAAATCCATGAGGTAAAACTCATGGGATAGGTAAGTTTTGAGGATGGGAATGCACCTAGAACATAGGCTAACTGGGAAAGGTGGGCTGCTGAGAGCCATAGCCAAGTAGGAATGACGCATGGCAATTTCCTTGTCAGCCTACCCAATGTTGCTTAGAGGGAGGACTCTCCATTGTGGAAATGGGCTTGCCTTGGACCCAGGTCATTTGCAGTGACATTGCATGAATTTTTGAGAAAGGTGACCCTGCTCAAGGACCAGGGCAGATCCGAGTTTAGGGCGGTTCCAGGTTTAGGGTGTGGATCATGCTGGGAATAGGGCGTATCCTGCTGCCTCAGGCACCTGCTCCTTGAGTTCCCGTTGAGTTCTCCCGGGATTCAGAGAGTATTGGGGATGCAGAGCGTGGTGGAGGTGAATTTTCCCAGAACGTGCGTGTAGAGTGCCGGTGACAGTTTGAGAATAAAGAGTTGCTGTTTGAATCTACAAGGTGTGTGGTGGCTCGGTTATTTTGTGCCCAGCCAGACTGTGGCAGTGGGCTGGAGAGGAATAGGGGAAATTCTTTTTTTTTTTCCCAGTGGGGAGGTTGGAACCCAGTGCCTCACTCATGCTAGGCACACACCCTACTGCTGAGCTATAACCTCAGTCTGATTTTTAAAAAAGATCACCATTATTTGATTGATTTGATTCCTCCTGTCTGAGTCATAAGATCTCACTTCTCTCACCTCATTTTATTTTTAAAACTCCATAACTGGATATTCTCAGATCCAACTCTATCAATTCAAAATTAGTCTTCCTAATACAGATAAATATTCCCTGGTGAGTTACTGACACAAGCAAATTCATAGCATGTGGTTGCTCTCCTCCAGAGCCAACTGTGGCTGAAAAGCTATTACATTAGCCTGATGAGGTAGCAATTGCTGCTTCAGTCTCACCTAATCTCCAGGAGTTTGGAATGATTTCTTTTTCGTACTATTGCTAACGAGAAGAGGCATATGAAAAGTACTACAGAGATTAGGTATCACCACGTAAATCTTCTTTGCGACTGTGTAGATTTCAGACAGATGATAGCTTTAATTTCAAATATTACTCTAGTTGAAGACAAAGTTAGATTAAAATATCTCAAAAAAATGTTACCAGGCTATTTCCTGGGATTATACCAAGGATCCCAGGATCCAATAGATAATGGGGTACACTCAAGATAAACTCAATGGAGATCCAGTGCCAGGGTGTCCCTAGAAACCACAAAATCACTGCTGTTCATCTTTTACTGAGTGCCTGCTCTATACCAGGGGTTACTCTACATGGTGGACCTTCACCATGGAACCTGAAAGAAATGACCCATTCCAAAGCAAGGGCTCTCAAGCCTACCTACTTGAATTCAAATCTTGGTTTTGCCACTTGTGAACAGGGTGACCTTGAGGAGGTTTTTGTTCCTCTGTTTCCTCATCTTAACAAAAGTGTTATAAGGTCATTATGAAGATTTTTAAAAGTTCCTATTGCTAAAACACTGAGCATTTGTTAAATCAATGGGATGGTATTTGGTGAACTGAGATAGACATTGAACCAATAAACAGAGGGGATACCAGGATGAGAGGAACAGGGTGACCGGGAGGAGGATGACAAGGTCTCCTTCAGGTGGGGAGCTCAGGAAGGGCAGTGTTCAAGAGGATACCCGGATGACAAGAAGGAGCAGTTGGCAGAAAGACTGGGCATGAGTTTGCAAGAGGCCCTAGAACAGCAGCAAGCTGTAGGTTCCAGGAACTGAGCACGGAGCACCCCCGTGACACTCTGAGCGGGTGAGGGTTGGTGGGAGGTGGGAGGGAAGGTCAGAGATGGACAGAGGTGGGGCCGGTGGGGCTTTGTGTGTTGGCGATTTCGATGAAGCATCTGGGCTCCTGCAAAGGGCAGTTCAAGTGCTCACAGCAGTGAAGGAACAGAGTTCAGTGTGTGTTTTGAGGATGTCACTTGGCTGCAGGGTGCAGAATAAAGCACAGGAATGGAAGAGTAGCAGGGGGGCATCCAGGTGACAGGTGACGCTCGCTTGGACAGGGACGTGCGCAATGGAGATGGAGAGAAGAGAACAGATTCGGGACACGGTTTGAAAGTAGAAAGGGCAGGACATGCTGATGCATGTGACAGGAGTGACTGGAAAAGAGGACAGGGTCGTTGGAAAGCTGGGTAGACCGTGGCACCGGATGGGAAGAAGAGCTTGGGGGGTGTGGGGTGGGGGAGGCCTGGGCATCTGGAACGTGGGGCAGACAAGATGCCAGAAACCTCAGCCGGGGTCCCAGCTCCTCTGAGCATCACTCAATCTGCATTCTCGCCTCCGTGATCAATGAAATGGAAACGGTCAGCTCTTCCCTGATGATTTCTCCAGGAGTTTGTAAGAAACACACTAAATAACAAAAGTAAAAAGGCTTTGAACCCATAAGCCACCACCTAAGCTATACGTCAGCTTCTTTGGGACTCAGCACCTCTGTCACTGTATACGGGTGTCTGAGAAGATTTGCCTAAAATATTATACACTATGTATTTTTAATTAGTGGATTATAATTATACACATTCCCTATTTGTAAATGCACATAACAATTAGATCCATCTCGTTTATACAGTAGAAGAAAGCTGAGTGCACGTCCCAGCACCGTGTCTCTTGTCATTTCTGTCTCCTTGTTAGAACCGAAGGGCATCAGCAATGTTCCTATCATGGGCCCAATGACTGTGTTCTTGATCTAATGCACCCTGACACTGTTTAAAGGACTTCTGTGTTAGGTTCGTAAGTGGGAGAAAATTCACGGTGTCCAGATGTCACTTCCAAAGTTAGTGAACCTAGTCAGAAAGAACTCGAGGCAAGGAAAATCAATCCCTGTAGCTCTCACAGAGCCACAGTCCGTAACTGACAGTATGCAAAGAGCTTCCTTACAGTTTGGTGAATTTGCACAGAAACCAAACACCTGAATTTCATTATGTGCAATAATGCTGTCTTTGTCCAATGCTATTTTTTTCATTACAGCATTATTCTATTAAAAGAATAGCAGTGATCTAAAACTGCAAGAAGAGAAGCTTGGTTGATTAAATTGTGACTTAGCCCTACAATGAACTCTATTTACTTTTAAAAATGATTATGCAGATTGCATAGATTAACATGGTGAGATATTGTGACATACTGTTAAGTGGAAAAGTCAGGCTATACGGTTTGCATAGTATGATATACATCCCCATATTTGTACATTTTTAAATATGTATTTATGTATGTATTGTATACACATGCATCTTTTTAAATTTTGAAATGATTTCAAAAGAAGCTTACTAGTATAAAACAAAGAAGATTTTCCTGAGTCATCTGAGATAAGTTGCTGATTTGAAAGGCTACAAGGGAACCACCCTGAGCACTTGTCTCAGGCCCTGGAGTTGGAGGAATGCAGGGGCTCCTCTTCAGTTCTTGTGAGAAAGGGGAGGTGGCTGTGCCGCAGTCCAGCTGCAGCAAAATAACCGGGGGGTGACAAGCAACTTGTGTACATTGATACAGCAGGAGTGGGAGCCGTTTATTGTAAGACAGGAGGGGTATATATACATTCCACACAGCTTATCTTAATTAACATAAACTCGATACAGCAGTCAACCAATAAGGAATCTCCACACTTAATGGCTTGCTGGCGTTACTTCACAAACCACTCCCTCTGGCAAAATGCCAGGCACCATCTTGACTTGTTTACAGACCCTAACAGGCTGTGTGGCAATAACTTGCATTTTTAAATTCTGGAGAGCTCTGGATGCCTGGGTTTCCCATAGAGCAGAGAAGAACCCTATAGAAGGGAGCTGGGCTGGGTCACCTTGTGAGCATCTCCTTCCAGGAGGACAATCAGAGAGGCCAGGTGATCAGAGTAGGCCTCCAGGAGATAAAGACCAACGGCTACTCATGGACAACCACCTGGAACCACACTGTCCCACAGCAAGGATAAGGGGAGGTGAGAGGTTCCACGAGCCACTTGGAGCCCACAAAAATGAAAGTCAGCATTTGATCTGTTACCTGGAGGCCCCAACCTGCACTCCACCTGTATTTACCAAGCAGGAATTCTCATGGCCCTGTCTTCTTCCTCCCCCAGCCTACGCCCCAGAGGAGACCCATGCTGGCTGCTGGTGAGCCTAGAGGGAATGAAGAAGAAAAAAGCAGGGTGAAGCTGTCTCCCACCCAAACCCACCTCACCTTGGACTTCTGCCTGGGAGCCAAGTCCATCTGGAACAGAGATGCACAGGAGGAGCTTTTGCATGGAACAGGACTTGTTTCATAGACAGCCGGCTCCATTTCTCGGGGCTCAAAGTGAGACAGGAACAACATGGCAGAAGAGTGTGGCAGAGAGAAGTGGGTTTCGTGGTGATGAGGAAGCAGAGAGAGTCCACTCGCCAAGTACAAATGTAGACTCAAAGCCACGCCTCAGTCCCCACCTCCTCCAGCCACAGCCCACCACTACAGTTAATCCCTACAGGGGATTGAATCACTGATTGGGTCGTTTCTCCTCTGAATCTTCTGCACTGTCTCACACATGAGCTTTTGGGGGGCCCCTCACATCCGAACCATAACCATACCCTTATGAGAACTGACTGGGTAGTTACAGGACCCACCCAGGATTGTATTCAGGAGCAGGGAAGAACAAGTTGAGAAACCCAGTTCAAAGAAGCAGAGGAGAAAAAAATAACACAGCTATTTTCAGCTTGTACTCTCTTGAGCTTTTCTGATAAACTGGGTGCATCTAGCATAACATAAGAGAGAATATACATTTTGAGTAAGAGAGAGATCTAAAAATGTGAGAAAGAATTCTGCTCATTGTTAACAGACCATGATTGATTGATTGATTGATTGCCAACTTCAATCTACTGATAATTTACAAATTCTCAAAACTTACTTCTGTGTTACTCAGGAGGCTGAAGCAGGAGGAAGGCAAGTTCAAGGCCAGCTCAGGGAATTTAGCCTGTCTCAAAACTTTAAAAAAAAAATGGCTAGGGATGTAGTTTAGTGCTGGAGGACTTACCTAGGATATGTGAAACCCTGGGTTCTATCCTCAGTACTAAAAAGGAAAAAATTAAAATAGCTCTGTCACCCTCTGCTACATTTCCCCTTTAAGTATTTTGTTTCTGTGCTTTAAAAAAAAATCTCACCAGCAAAATAACATTACTAAGTTCTATTTCTTAAAATACTTAAGGAAGAACGTTTGAAGTGTTACCCATATGGCAATTCTCTAAAAGACACTTCCAGAACAAGAGTAGTTTGTACATTAACCCCAATCTTCCCTGTTATCTCAGGAGACACGGAATGATATTTGGAAAAAGAAGCACATTCTATTCTGCTTCTATAGCCTTCCATTTTATGCTTACATAACGCCCATCAATATAAAACTGAAAGCAATAAATTGCCCAAGGCATTTATTTAAATGTAACCTGAACTATTAAGCTCTTCAATGCCAAATACCAGTTTATTCTTAACTTACAATTTTTAAAGATAAAGGTTCCTTTCAGATTTACATAAAGTTTTACACTAGCCTCCCAGCTGCTCTTTTATCATTTTATTTTATTCCCCTGGTCGTCCTAGAAACATTCAAAATTATTCATTCCCAGAAAATACTTTTTATTGCTTACCTGGAAAGTTCCTCCCATTATTTTGGAAAAGAAATGAATCTGATGTTCTTTGAAAGTAAAATAATTGGAAGGACAGGCGGAGAAACATTATAAGAAAATGTAGAAATGCAAGTTCAAAAAGGAAACCGCAGGTTCATAAGAGTCAGTGAGCCACCACCAACACGGGCTTCTGGCATTCTCCTGTGGTAGACTCTGCGGTTTGCAGAGCTGGTTTGCATTATGTAGTCAACATTTAGAGGGCTACAGTGGTCAAGAACAGGCACCCAATCCAGGTGCAGTGGCACACACCTGTAATTCCAGCAGCTGAGGAAGGAGGATCTCAAATTCAAAGCCAGCCTCAGCAATTTAGCAAGACTCTGAGCAACTTAGCAAGACTCTGACTCACAACAAAAAATTAAAAGGGCTGGGGATGTGGCTCAAAAAAGAATGGGAACCCATTGGCAGATGATGTGTCATTTAGGAGTCCTACAGCATTCCTAAAAGAGGTGGTTTGGGACGTAAAGAGGACTTTATGATGAGACCAGGAGGAAAAGATAGTTCTGAGTTTCTGCTCTACAACTCTCCAAAAATAAAGACCTCAATCCCCTCTTCGTGCATCCGTCCAAGCACAATTGGATCCAATTAAGGCTGAATACTATATTTTTGGATAACAAGCCCTTGATGCCTCAAAACTAGAGCACCCCTAGAACCAACCTCAATGAGCAGGTCGCAGCTTGCAGAATCTCTTCAAGCTTCAGGGCAATCTTGAGGAATACCTGCTCGCTCGTATGCAGCTCTTGCATTTCTGAAGGTCATGATGTGCTCTTCAATATACCCAGATCCTACTTTGGATTTAAAAAAAAAATAATACATTCAACTCTCACCACCAGAAAAAAAAAAAGCCAATTTGGCAATAAGAATTCCTGTCATTCCTGACTTTATCCATAAGTGGTTGTGGGACCTTAGGGAAATCACTTAATGTGATGACCAAAGTCACCAGAAAAACTCTCAGGTCCATCGTACCCTTCATGATGTGAGAAATAGAAAGTCTGGTGGTCCGTTTTCAAAATATAGTATTCAGCCTTAACTGGATCCAATTGTAGCTATCTTAACTATAGGCCTTCCTTTTTGCCCACTCCAATTTTAAAATTTGCCAATCACGGAGATTGTAGCCCAGAGTCCTCCAATCAAGCGAAGGCCAGCGCTGCCTTAGGTTATAAACTGGTGGCCTGCGCACTCAGGCGCACTTACTAACCGGGTTCCAATAGCACATCCTTGTGACAGAAGTAAAAGTTTGCCTTGCGCCTGCACTTTCAAACTTGTGTTTAATTTCTTGTAGCACCTGGTTATTCTAATAATGATTCAAACAAAGGAATGATAGACCTTCACAAATGCATGTAAGAAAATGGTTCTTTTAAAATCAAAGAAGCCAGGGTATTGGGGCACACCTATAATGCCAACTACTTATGAGGATTTTGAAGTAGGAGAATCACCTGAGCCCAGGAGTTCAAGGCCAGCCTGGGCAGTACAGCAAGACCCCGTCTCAAAATAAAATAAAACAAAACAAGATCAAAATAAAAGAAAAGGGGGGATGGGAGTATAGCTTGGTAGTAGAGCTCTTGCCTAGAATGGTTCAATCCCCAGTACCCCACAAGAAAAGCCAAAGAAGTCACTAATGCACCACAACAATAATTGGTGACAAAACATTTGTAACAAGGTCTGAACAGTGACAGTACTTGCTCTTTTAGCATACTGAAAACAGTTATTCAGGTGTTTTGTTTTTGAATGAGAAGAACTTGCCTTCCCCACCCCAAATCCCCAGGAGAGGCCCTTTATTCCTTTAATGTAGGAAAATTTTCTTACTCAGAGTGCTCTCCATTAGGGGACATCTAGTAAGGGGCAACATCAACAAGAGCTCCTGGGGCTCTCTGCAAGACATTTTTCAGAATTTCAGATTTCTGAGATTGAAGAGTGAATATCTTGGAAACAAGGTAATAAATAATGTATTTGAACAGAGATCTCTAGGGGAAAAAAATAAGAGGAAATTGCTGGCTTGATTTTGCAGTCAGGTTACCAACTAGTCGGAAGAATGAAAGGGCATACATTCCCAGAAAAAAAAAAAATCATGATTATAACAGAACTGACGGTGATATGTTGTGAGTGGACACAGGCTGCAGTGTTCTCAGTCATCCAGGTAAAAACAATCGGATTGTGAAAGGAGAAGTGCTAAGGTAGGGAAAGGATGTCTAGGAGGGGCGGGGAGCCACAACAAGCCACCTGCCTTGAACTCCTTCCAGTGAGCTGCTGGAGAGCCCCTCAGGGTGACTGTTTATTTTATGTGTCAACTTGACTGGGCCACAGTGTGCCCAGACATTTAGCCCAGTCCTACCCCACGTGTTTCTATGAGGTCTTTTCTAGGTGACATTAACATTTGCATCAACAGACTGAGTAAAGCAGTTGGCCCTTCCTCATGTGGTAGGCCTACCTACTCTGCAGAAGTCCTGAGTAGATCCAAAGGGCTGAGTGGAGGCAGCTCCTCCTTCCTGGCAAACTTTGAGCTGGTGTCCGGTTTTGTCACCCGTGTCCCCCAACACCTCCTGACTTTGGACTTTGAACTGTAATTTCAGCTCTTCCTTGGTCTCACGACTACTGGCCTTCAGACTGGAACTTATACCCTCAGCTTTCCTGGTTCTCAGGCCTTCATACTGAGACTGAAATGGCTCCATTATCTCTCAACTATATTTATTTGGTCTTTGTCCAGTTTCCTGACAGGTAGCTCCTAAACTCTTTGAAATCTCTAGATGATAAGAGCAACCATAATGAGATGACTGGTTCGAGAGCCTCCAGATGGGGGCAGGTGTCCAGAGGAGAGAACCCACCATGGGATTCAGGGATGATAACTTTCAGTCCTGCCTCTCTGACTTCGAGTTGCTCACTGATGGAGAGATTGAGTCAACCGTACCCTTCCATAAAACCCACCCGGTCTGAGTTTGCAGGCTTCCCGTTAGTAAACAAGAACACGTCCGTGGGAGAAGCCTGACTAATAGGCTCTTGTTCAAGTGTTTTCAGATATAAGAACATCTGCCCACTCCCCAATGGGGAAAAAGCTGACCTTGTATACAGAAACACATATTTAATCTGTTTTGTTTACACTCCAAAGACAGGGGTAGGACTCAGAAAGCCCAGGTGTAGTGGCACCACCTCCTCCACAGAAAAAAATATTAATTAAGCTTCTCCAGATACCCTCACCATAACTGTTCTTAGACTATCAGCAAGAATTTCTGCAAAAAAAAAAAAAAAAAAAAAAAAAAAGTTTTCTGGCAGGAAATGTGTTTACAGAAACAGAGTGTGATAAGGGAGCCCAGAGCCTTGACAGGGGCGTTTACATTTCAAAGGACAGTAGTTAGATCCTAGGGAAAGTCCTTTACAGTCCAAAAGATAAGAGTAAGTGGTACAAATTAGGTTCCTTGGAAACCAGTTGAGGGGAAAGGGAGGGGACTTCTCCCTTTCCTAGGCACTGATTTTCACAGAGAGTGTCCTTGATTTATTTTTGTATCCAGGCCTGGGTTGATGGCCCAGAACAGTAGGGAAAAAACCCTACTTTTATGTGGACTTCTGAAGATTGTGAGCCTCTGAGCCCCTCCCCCTACACACCGGGTATAAAGTTCTAAAACTTTCTGAACTCAGGGTTCAGAGGGGAGAATTGATTTAGGCAAAGGTCCCTCTGGACGTGGCTGCAGCCAATAAACCTGCTTCCTGCTAATTCCTCAGTGTCCAGTCTACAGCACAGGGACATTGCAGTCCTTCATTGTGGATAGCAGATCAAACAGGGAGTGAGCCGTGCTGGGGGCAGGGCGTGTGGATGAGACAGGAGCTCAGGATGAGGGGCTGTGGCCTAACATGCTCCTCCTCTTGGCCTGGGCATGACTAGGTGCCCTACACACAATCCTCACAGTCCTGTGAGATTGGTGCTGAATTTTCATCTCTTTAAAGCAACTTAGAAAATTATATGATTCCACTGATTTAAAAGAAGAAAAAAGGTAAATCAGGAAAATGACCCCCAAAAGCTTAGGAATAGAGGTAAAAAGGATAAATTCATAGGAGAGGTCTGTTCCTATAATGCAAATCATACAATTTTGTGCACAAGCCAGAAACAGCACAGATTTGCCTGGTCACACTGTAACATCTGGTACAAGGGAGAGCAAGATGGAGTTCATGATGCCTTGGGTTCTGAGGACCAGGGCGAGGGAGGCAGAACTCCTCCTGGGTGGTACAAGAGCACCCCAGGAAAGAGCCGCGTGGGGTGTCGCAGGCACCAGCATTCCTGGAGGAGTTCAATGAGCAGCTTCCCATGGCCACTTCAGGTCAGTCCTTCCTGTGGGCAGACAGAATAACACCCGGTGCCATTCAGCCAAGCAATTACACAGGAAGCAAAAACCTACTCGGGCCAGACAGACAGCTACCCAAGGGACTTTCTTTGTCCCAAGGATGACTCTTAGAGTATCTGGAGCAAAGGTTCTCCATGTGGCATTTGGGGAATTTATGCTGTCACCATGTGAGGAAGCTCCCGGCAGTTAGCAGGCAGAGCCCAGGAAGGCCCAGCAGCCTCCGGGTGGACAGTGCACAGGACGTCAACTGTCCCAGGCAAAGAGGAATTGCCTTGAATGCTGCTTTTAAAATATAATGCTGCTGGGCATTTGTGTAAGTCTCTATGACACTTTCACACACCCTCCTGCTGGGAAGGCAAAATGGTAACCTTCTCTGGAGGAAGAGTTGGCAATATTTAAAACTGTAGATGTTTGACTGAAGCTTGTTAGAGCCTGTAAACAAGTCAAGATGGTGCCTGGCATTTTGCAGAGAGAGTGGTTTGTGAAGTAAAGCCAGCAAGCCATTAAGTGTGGAGATTCCTTATTGGTTGACTGCTGTATCTAGTTTATGCTAATTAGATAAGCTGTGTGGAATGTATATATACCCCTCCTGTCCTACAATAAACGGCGGCTCCCACTCCTGCTGCATCAATCTACACAAGTTCCTCATCACCACCCCCCCCCCCCCCCCCCGTTAGTTGGCCCAGCCAGCCGGGCTGCAACAGAAGCTGGTTGAATAAACTAGAGGACATCTAGCTACAGATTATAGTATGATAGAGCCATTTTAAAAGGATTAGGAGGCTTGACATGGAATGGCTTCAAGATGTCTATGACACCTACAGCATGAAATATGCGGGTTTTTTTTTTAAGTTGTGGTTGGACACAATACCTTTATTTTTAATTTATTGATTTATTTTTATATGGTACTGAGGTTTGAACCCAGCGCCTCCCTCGTGCTAGGGGAGCATTCCACCGCTGAGCCACAACCCCAGCCCAAGTGTGCTGTCTTTTAAACAAAGAAAGAAAAAGAAACACAGGTAGGACAAACTGGAAGTGAAATCATCACTACGGGCAGTTGAGTGAGGAAAATGGGGGGCAGGGAACAAGTAGAATGGAGCAAGTCTTCCTGAGACTCACTTTAAATAGTTTCATGACTGAAAGCAGGTTTGTGTTTTACCTATTTCAAAAATTAAATCAAAACAAAAACAAAAAAAAAAACTGAATACAAACAAAAACACAAGAAGCTAACTATATACCAGAAGCTAATGTAATAGCAAAGAGAGGAGAATTTTTTCCACTAACCTTTGAACACGGTCCCTGACAGTTTATTTTTAGGAGGATAAATCCAAAGGCAAAATTTACTATGAAGAACTTTTTGACTTGATTCGGAAGATTTGTGGTTTGTAATACTATTGGTATTGTGTTTTAAAATATTTGTAGACTTTGGGGGAGAAAGCAAATGAGTGATTACATTAATGTTATCAGGAACCAAAGTTTGAGCATAAGAAAAGAGATATAAATAGGAATAAATTCAATTAAGAGGAAATCCTTGTAACGGTTCATTTGCATTGCAAATAGCACATGAACTCAGTTACAGAAAGCGCACACAGCCTTAGCTCTATGGGTTTAGGGATGCTTGGATATCTGGCTGACTCCAGTTATAAGGAGGGAAAAGCAAAATTGCATCTAAAGACTGAGGAGTCAGATGTGTGGCATTGTGCAAGAGTACTGGCCTCAGCTTTTCCAAACAATACTAATGTTCTGAGGAAGAAAGGTAGAGGGTTAGTTCTATATTAAAACATAATAAACTAATAGATGAATAGTGATGGGATGCTGATTTTTTTAAAGATCACAGCTATGAACGTCATTCTCAAATCAAGTGAGAAAACTTGTATGTGGAGTAGATATTAGGTGATCTTACGAAATTGTGTCTGGCTTTCTTGGTTGTGACAATGGTATTGTGAATACGTAGGGATTTCATTATTCTTAGAAGCTGCATATTGAAATAGGTTCTTACGATATCTGTAAGCACTTTCAAATGATTCTGGGGGAAAAAATGGGTTTAATTTTGTAGAAGATATGCTCCAGTATTCTTTTAGCTACTCTTTCGACTCCTGTATGTGTTTGCAATTTATCATGATAAAGAATCAGGGAAAGTGTCTCTAATCTTCTGAGTGTAGCCCTTACTCCATTTTGTATACAAGCCCAAACCCTTCCTCGGCATAGCTCTTACTCGGTGAGTTTTCCAGCAACACACCTATGATAGGAATCAAGGGAAGCTCTTCCTTAGTTTGGTGTGGAATTTTAACAAGGGTTCTTTACCATTCTCTGTATGACCCATCTGCTGCAGGTGACGCCTGTGACTTCTGCATCTTGTCTTCTAGGGTGACTGTGCTGGACATTGAATACTTCCTATAGAGACACACAGGGTCAGGGTGCAGCTCAGGGGTAGCACTCGGGCTGAGCATGCACAACGCCCTGGTTCAATCCCTAGCCCCAAGAAATATAAACGTGTGTATGTAACATTGCATTATCATTACAGGTTGTGCATCCTTTATTTGTTATGCTTGGGATCATAACTGTTTCAGATTTTAAATTTTGTTTTGGAATATTTGCATATACTTAAAGAGATATCCTGGGGATGGGATCCACGTCTAAACCTGAAATTCACTTATGTTTCCTATACATCTTATATCCATAGCCTGAAGGTAATTTTTTATATAACATTTTTTAAAAATTTGTGTGTTTGGACTACCACATATCGCATGAAGTCAGACAAGTAATTTTGCCTTGTGGCATCGTGTCAGCTCTCAGAAAGTTCCAGAGTTGGCAGCTGGGCCGCAGCCTGGTGAGAGAGTCCTTGCCTAGTGTGCACGAGGTCCTGGGTTTGCTCCTCATCGTGGAAGGGGGAAAACAAAAAGCTTGAGGTTTTGTAGCATTTGGGATTTCAGATTAGGGATGTGTCTTCCTGAGAGTCCTTTATTCCTCAGGCCCTTTTATACCTTCTTTATATTCCATTTAGAATATTGATTTCCAGGTTTTAAAACTTGTGGGTGAGAATAGGTTTGATCTCTTTATATCTCTCGTGAATTTCATTTCAGTGTAGAAAGAGGAACCATTATAAAACATGGTGATAAAAAGGTGGTCGGACGGGGAGCTATGGAATGGCTGCATCCTCCAGGCCAAAACACAGGCATGATTTTTTTTTTTCTCAACAAGGCTTTGACAGAGATTGAGCTGCAGCCCCATAAAGGAGACATCCATCAGGAGCTGCCTGACAGCAGAAAGGCCTAACCCTAACAAGGACCCGCCCTTAGCATGAGCTGAGATCTCACTCCCTTACACTTGTGCTCAAAAATAGAAAAGCTTCCAAGAAACAGGTATGAAACGCCAGAAGAGTTCCATCTGAGGGTTTATTTTTAGCTTTTGTGAGAAGAAAATCATACCAAGGTGACTTTTTTTTTATAGCATTTCAAGAAGCATATCATCTCTCTGATAATAATTACAAGGATTACCTTTTCCTAAACCAAAATTGTAGTGTGTCTTGACAAAGAATTCATCCATGATTTAAGAAAGTATTCAAAAGAAATTATTACAGTGGTACAAAAATGAATCCTATCTAGCCAGTTAATGAGTCTTCTTTATTAAAAAGATTTCACTACTGATTGTTCCCCACCCCCCATAGGGTATATGTTTGCTTTAAAATGCTCAAAAAAAAAAAAAATACAGGAAGAAAGAATGTGCACTCATTCATCCACTCAGCTAGTGTTTGCCAAATGCGTGGTGTGGGCTGGGCCCTGCCCTGGGTGCTGAGGCTAACACCTGGAGAGGTGGTGTCATCCTCCAGGGAAAATAAGATGAGTTGACTTCTGTGCTTGGTGGCCTGCGTGCTGGGGCCGCGGGGGCTGTGAGCACACAGGAGGCAGAGATGCCTGAGAATCAGCATGTGGGAAAGGCCACTGAGGGAGAGAGAGAAACAAGCCATAGGAAGCACCAAGGTCAGTGTGGTAAGAAGGTCAAAGCCATCCTCTTGGCCTCCGGTGCAGTGCCAGAGAACTGCTCATGAAAACACAGAAGGAAATTGCTGCGGGCAACTGATGCTGGAAAGAAGTCCTCTGCCCTGTGAGACACGGTCTAAAGTCAGACTCTGGGAACGCAGGGGCCTGGAGGGTGCAGAGGAATTTCTCTGTCTTTATTGACTTATTGGCCACCAGGATCTGAATCCTCACCTGTGGAGCACCCCCACCCCTTTGTGTGCCTCTTGGAGGCCTAAGAGGGAAGGCCCTTCTCCACTTGGATGTTGAATGTCCCCCGAGGCCTGTGTGTTCAAGGCATGGTCCCCGGGACAGCACTAATGGGAGGCATTGGAACTTTTCAGAGATGAGGGCCTAGTGGGAGGTCCTTAAGTCATTGGGGATGTGTTTTTAAATGGATTGTGGACCTTTCTTTTTCTCTTTGCTTCTACATGAGGTGAGTGACTTTTCTCTGCTGCAAGTTCCCACCATGATGTGCTTCCTCTCACAGGCCCAAACCATGGCCCAATAAGCCATGAACTTGCACCTCCAAAACTGTGAGCCTTTTCTCTTTTAAATGAACTGTCTCAAGTGTTTCCTTATAGTGGCAGAAAGCTGACTAACACATCCACCCATGGTAGGGAGTGTGGACCTCTGACTTGGGTGTTGCCATCAGATGTCCCAGCCCCCAACTCTGATTCTCAGCTGAGAACACAAAGCATCAAGGCATGTGTCATTGAATCCATTTTTATTGACAATGTCCAGCAGCAAGAATATTTGTCACACCTGTGATGGTGTCGCAACCAGACTCTTCCTATGGCATGACCTTGAAGCTGTTTGATATTCCTTGACACATACCTGCTTTCTAAGCTTGCTCATTTCCCATCAATGTGAACATATTCCAATACTCTTGTTGAAGGTGTGTGGAATAAGTAATTTTTCAGAAAGGAGGAGAATGGGTGAAGGTAAGCCAAGTAATTAATGAACAGAGAATCCTTCCCAGTCTTCAAAATGAACAAGATTGATAGGCAGTTTGGAGAGACGAGACTTGAAGAAGATGGTGAGGAGTAAAATCAACATAAGTAATTTAAGAAACAAAATGGGCATGAAGACCCAGTGGGAAATCTGCAGAGACTATTGACAGAGGAATGTGGGGGCAGGAAAGAGCTATCCCATCAAGAGGAAGCCACTGTGCATGAAGAAAGCTAGAGAGAGGAGAACTGGGAAACTGTTAAGCTGTATGTTGCTGTAATAAAATACTTGAGAAAATCATCTTTTACAGAAGGAGAGAGTTATTTTGGCTCACAGTTTCAGAAACTTGCATCTATGGTCACTGGGCTCCATTGATTCTGGGCCTGTGGTGAAGCAGAACTAGGCAGGGAGGGATGTAGAACAGAGCTGCCCACTCCATGGCCAGGAAGCAGAGAGAGGAAGAGAAAGAGCCAGCCAGAGATACGCCCTTCAAGAACACAACCCTGGCGGCCTCCCTCCAATCAGGCCCACCTCCGGAAGTTTCTACTGCCTCCCACTAACGCCATCAAATTAGGAATCCATCCAGGGGTTGATCCCTGAGGAGGTGAGCAGCCACTTCCCAGGATCTCCTCTGAACATCACGGCCTCAGGTGGCCCAGCTGTCAACACAGCCTTTGGGAAACATTCCAGATTCAAGCTGTAACAGGAACTTTCCTAGAAAAATGTGAAAATATATCAACTGAGGCAAAAAAAAAAAAATGACAACAAAGCTCAATCTCAGGTTAAGAATTTTTCTCACATGTATTCACAGAAAAGAAAGAAGAAGAAATTTTAAAAAGCTGTCCCAGACATTTTTACAGGTTTTTGCATTTTTAAATATTATTTCCACTACAAATGCAATGCTGGAATAGAGAAGAATGAGGGGAATTATTCATCATCTAACAAAGGCGGACGTAACCCCATTAGAAGGTTGCTATGTGTATTTTTTTATTCATGTATAGATTTGTTTTAACACGTTAGTTGTTGTGGTTTGGATGTGGGGTGTCCCCCCAAAAGCTCATGTGTGAGACAATGCAAGGAGGCTCAGAGGAGAAATGCTTGGGTTATGAGAGTCTTAACCCAATCAGTGAATTAATCCCCAGACGTTATTAACTGAGAGTTAACTGAAGGTGGGTAGGGGGTGGCTGGAGGAGGTGGGTGTTGGGGGCTTGGGTTTGGGGTATATATTTGTATCTGCAGGGTGGAGTCTCTCTCTGCTTCCTGACATCATGTGAGCCCCTTCCCTCTGCCACTCTTCCGCCATGATGTTCAACCTCACTTTGAGCCCCAAGGAATGGAACTGGCTGTCTATGGACTGAAACCTCTGAAACCGAGAACCTCTAAATAAACCTTTCCTCCTCTAACATTGTTCTGGTTGGGTGTTCTAGTCACAGCAGCGAAAAAGCTAACTAAAACAATAGTTTTTTTAATCCTGATTTTTCACTTACTAATATTGTGTAGATGGGTTTCTCTGCTTTTCAAAATATTCATTAATATAAATATTAATGGCTGTATACATCTACAAAGGACATAACCTTTGGATTCACTTGGGGTGTGTGTGTGTGTGTGTGTGTGTGTGTGTGTGTGTGCGCCACTTACCAAGTTTCTTTTTGGGGCTCCATAAGTATTTTCTTTAATCCTCAGACAACCCTGTAGGTCACTTTTCTGACCACTGGTATAAGTTCAGAGAAGTACAAGGGCAATGGTCAGAGTAAGATCTGCATTTGAGTTTGCCTGATTTCCAACCAGGGTCCACTATGCTATAGCACCCCAGTCAGTTTTGCCAAATTTTTGTTGCCTTGAGAAATATTGGAATTAATATCTCCATGTTGGTGGTTTTACCCTGAGTTTGGATGAATTCCTAGCAAAATTACTAGATCCCAAGAAGAATTTTTCACCTCAATACTTATTGCCAAGTGAATTCCTAAAAGATTGAATGTTATTCCTGCTGTAGCTGATAAAATATTTCAGTACACTCTCGCCGTGATTGAGCATGATCATTTTCCTCCTAACATTGCTTTCACATTGTCACATGTTGTTTTAACTTCCTGATGGAGGGTTTGATGTAACTGGGGAAGGAGAAATGACAAATTACATAATGCAAAGATACTTGACTTTTTAGTTTTAAAATGATTTTGGTAAGATCGCACTTCAAGGGCCCTCATCAGTCACCTCTGCAGCTTCTCCCTTGCTACCAGAACACCAACACTCTTCAAGAATCCTCCTCACGCTACAAGACCTTTGGGGAGCTGCTCCTATCTCATCCCCATGGGGGTGAATCTTAATTTGCTTAATCCAGTCCTGGTGATTTCATTTCATTGTTAGTAATGGGTTTTAAAATGACATATTACACTATTCTGGCCCATGAGCAGGGAGTGGTTGCTGGGAATGGCCTCCTTGCTTTTACGCAAGGATGAAAGGGTCCCCATTTCTACCTCTAGACGTGGATGTGTAGATGAGATGTCTGGAATTATTGCAGCCATTTTGAAACCATGAAGGAAGCTAAGTGATAGAGACATTGAAGTTGGCAGGTAAGAAACATGGAAAGAACTTGAAACCTTAATGACAGCATGGATCCACTTAACGCCATCGTCAGAATGGCCCTCCTTCCAGACTTCCTAATTTATTTGACATTGCATCTCCTGTTGTTTAAGTCCTCTGAGATGCTGTTTTCTGATCCTTTGCAGTTTTTTTTTTTTTTTTTTTTTGCAACAGATGGTATCCCACCTGATACAAGGAATCGTGAGTAGGAGCACTTGATTTATGGCTACAATATCTCAAGTGTCAGTGCTGGTCCCATCATGAAGGATGTCACGGATACTGACAGAGTGGCATCAGAGCCCATAGGGAATAAAGGGAGAGAGTGCAAAGAGTTTCTTCCATCTGGGAAAGCGTCACGCTGGAAGCTAAGTCAAGAAAAGACCGTGATGAGATGAGCATGACCTCCTTCTTGAAGCTTTGTGAATCCATGACACCATTCACTTGTGTGATCCCTGGAAAAGAAATACACAAACATGTCAATCAATCACACAGCAGATGGGAAGAGCCTATGCAGAGTCAGGGACTGATGGTCAGTTTAGAAAAAGCACGTCATCTCTAGGGAGTTCAGTTTCCTTATTGTAAATTATGAAGGCTCCATTGAAAGATTGTTCAGATTCATTTTAGTTCCAATATTAAATGATTAATTCTATTGATTTTAGAGGGGCAAAGTAGATGATCATGCAGCATTTACATGAATATTTTGCTTTTGTTTTTATTAGAGCTAAGATTAATACTAAAAATAAAAAGGGGAGGAACAGCGGGAAACAGCCGGTGCCCTGGTATCATCCAAACCTGGGTTTAAACACCACTTCTTAAAGGTGTGATGTGGGGGAGGCACTAAACCTCCCTCCACCTTGGTTTCCTCTCCTATATACAAAAATAATAATAATAACAAGCCCTCAGGCCTGCAATGAAGATTAAATGAACTAATGCATAGCGAAAGCACAACTCGTACACCGCAAGATGCTGTTGTTAATAGCAACAGTAAGAATCAGCACATTAGAATTCCAGAGGTCAGGATTGGTGCCCGGGCTTCCTAATTCTCCATTTTGTTCTTTCTGACACAGCCCACAGTCTTCCAAGATAAAGCTGAGTATCAGCTTCCTAAAATAAAAGGTGAGAAAGAAAATCCATGCAAAGAGAGCTGTGTTGCTATAATAGATGCACTCTCACACCACCGTACCCTATTCCTTAATGCTGCTTATATTTGCCAGAACAAGTAGGCAGTTCACAGTAATAGAGTAATGGTTTCCTCCTCCTCTATGAAATTGTGATGTTGAAGCTTGAGAGGGAAAGGGGACAGCCTGGGGTTGGCTGGTCATTTGGTGGGATCAGCTCACTTTGCTTTGCTTTCTTTTCTTTTTGGTACCAGGGATTGAACCCAGGGACTTTCAACCACTGAGCCAGATCCCAAACCCTTTTTTAATATTTTATTTAGGGACAGGGTCTTGCTGAGTTGCTTAGGGCTGGTTTTGAACTCACGATCCTCCTGCCTCAACCTCCCAAGATGCTAGGATTACAGGTGGGGCCTGGTGTACAGGCATGCGCCACCATGCCCAGCTGGCTCACTTTTCTTCAGGAAGAGAAGCAAAGCAGAAAATGCATATTGAAAACATAGTGCTTTCATGAATTCAAAATCAATTTTCAAATGTGCACATTCTCAGGGTAGGAAAGAGTGCAAAATGAATATCTAAAGGCAGGAAAGAAGTCATTAAAAGTCAAGCAGCATATTTAGTGTGATCAGACAAGAAGACAAGCAAGGGGCAAACAGAAGGTGAGGGTGCAGAGCCAGGAGCCCAGCAGCCGGGTCTCTGTGGAACAGAGTCTCTCATCAAAGAGAGTCCACAGCCTCTGGAAAGAAATGCACGCTATGTCTAGCTGCAGGCAATTGCGGGCACTCCATCTCAATTGAGCTTGGGTTTTTTGTTGTTTATTTTTATTGAAAAATGACCAATATAGCATATTAATGTACTCAGGCTACAGTTCAGGTTAAAAACTGGTGGAAAGAAGTAGTAAAAGCATTGCTTAGCACCTCACTTTTCCTGAGGCTGGCTGGTACTTAAAAAAAAAAAAAGGAGTGAAAGATATCCTTGACTCTCTAGGGGTTACCTGAAGGTCATTATCACCTTTAAGGAGGAGAATGAAGTGCCTTAAGAGACAAAAGAACAAAGAACCCCCGTAAGAGCTCAAGACCAGAGCTGAAGCTTCCCCCTGTCTCTTTTCCAAATGCTTAAATTCCCCAAAAGAAAAGGACATGTGCTAAGAAGGGGTTTTAAGATGGAAACTGGGATTGCTAAGAGAAAGACAGGCAAAGCTCTCAAACTGGAAACTACTAGAATTTAGGGAAATCTGAAATCTGGAGCAATAAACTATCCTCTCATAAATCATAAATATAAAAGAAAAATCCCTAGATGTCCCTGGTCAGGATCCGATGGGGATGCCCAAGGACCAAAAGTCTCAAACCCTCATGATCTAGAAATCCAGAAAGACACAAATAATGTTTGAAAAAGAAAAGCAGAGGGAATCAGGGTCATTGATGTTAACCACAGCAATTAAGAGACTTAATGCTTAATGTTCAAAATAAATACTATAAGAAATGTTCCGCTGGTAGAAATTTGAACTACAGTATTAAGGGAAAGAGGTCACACTTACCAAAAAGAGGAAACTAGTTAAAGTATACAGAATAAGGAAGCAACTAATTCTCTTTTTTAAAAAAGAATTAATGTATATTTTCAACTTTCAACATCTTTTCACATCAAGTTTGATCTAAGTGAGCAGTGACGTGGCCAGAATGGAAATATGTTATGAATTGGAAAACAAGAACATACGCAAAATCTAAGGGATAAGTTGGTAGGAAGTCCTGGTCTTCCAAAGGGGCCACATTCCAGACTCGCACAGAAGTCTGCTGCCCTGGACAGGTAGCTGGGTTCCACTTCCCATACAGCACTGAGAGTCTACAGGAGTCGCAGAACTCTCAGTGGGCACCTGAAACTGGAAAGTACCAAACTCTATGCATCTAATGGGTTTTCCTCCACACCCTGCTGCTTTGCCACATGACGCCAGAGCTCATCTAATCTTCCATGTTTCATGTCCTGGTGCCTCTCGGGCATCAGGACTCTGGTACTTTGGGGGCATTATTACATAATACAAAGATTACTTGAACACAGCACTATGACTCTTTCAGATTGGATTTGGTAGCCTAGAGGGCCACTGAGTGACGAATGGATGTACACAAATTGGACAAAGGGATGATTCACATCCCTGGAAGGATGGAGCTGCACAGTGTGACTCCATCTCTCAGAATGGCATGAGATCTGTAACTCGTGAATTGTTTATTGCTAAAATTTGGCATGTAATATTTCCAGGTCACAGCTGACCCCTGGGAACTGCCACTGGAGAAACAGTTAATAAGGGGGGACGACTGTATACACACACAATACATTGGTCAAAGTTTGAAATATCAACATCATAAATGGTGTAGGGTGGGTATTGGGGCCAGAATGAAAGTTAAGACTGATCCAGGAGATAAGAACAGGGATGTTGCCAGAAACAGAGGCCAGGTTTAAAGATCCCAATGTGAAAGGAGAACTGCCAAGCCAAGGAAATCGGAAGCCACATATGAAGAGTCAGGGGATTCTTCTGAATTCTGGAAAAATGAGGTCTTGATCCCCAGGATCATGAGTGTTCCTTTGAGAAATGCTCCTGTCAGATCTCAAGACACCGTTGAGCTTCTAATTAAATACCCCTAGCCACTACAGAAAAATGTGTTTAATGTGAGAATAATGGTGCATTCTGAGCTCCAGCTGGGGATAGCAAATCAGAAACCATGGAAGATCACAGTTAGAACTTGGAATGGAACATGAAGGAACCTTGGAAATATTTATTTCCAATTAAACGAGAAAAAAAAATGGAGGAAGGAAGGGGTAGAGGTGGGTCGCACAGATGTGGATAAGGATGCAGGGGGAGATGGGAGGCTAGGGAAACCCACTCAGAGAGTGTCCTCCTTAGACCCCTGGGGAGTCTACCAGCTCCTCTCCTGCTTAATAGAGAGCCCCAAGATTAGGTTTCAGTACATGTTTGTGGAATGAACTAAGAAGACCACAAATGCAGATGGCAGGGTAGGTAGACAGCTGGGTGCCTGTGGGGTTCACATGAGAGGAGGTCTGGGCCGTTCTGAACAGGCTGGGCTGTTGGTGGTCACTGAGCACCTGCTGACCTTCACCATCCACCTGGGAAAGGGTTCATTCCAATGGTGATGATTCTGGAAGCTTCTAAGTCTAGTGAGGATTCCTGGAGGAAGCTAGAGGTACTTATCCTAAAAAGAGAGAGATAAGTCTCAGAGAGTAGTTTTCAAGCTAGATTGGTAATTTCACAGGGATTTCCCAGGAACTACCAATAGAAGAAGAGTGGAGGGGGAGTCAGCAGAGCAACAGGCCCTAGCCCAGCTTCCAAAGATTGAGCTCTGCTTTTCACGGCTCCACGTGCTGAGCTGTCATAAGAAGCACATCAAAGATGGGGGAGTGAGTCTGCTCATAAAGTTTGCAAATCATTGCCCAGAGTATATGATGGAGTCTTCAAATACTTGCAGGGTTGCTATTTGGAATGAGCTTTCGACTTGCTGTTTGTGGCCCTGGCAGTCAGAACTAGTAACACAAGGCAGACCTCAGGTCACAAGGGGAATCAGACCTGGTTGCAAGAACTTACCTACGTCATGCTCTGCAGAGTCCACTCATGCCAACAGGTCGGGCCAGGGGGTGTATCTCCAAGCTGTGCCCCACGACAGATTCTGAGAGGAGACTGGGAGGGCCTCGAGTCAGGAGCTCAGAATCTTGCTGGTGAGAAGATTCTGCTGAGGCTGACATCTGGACCTTAGGTTGGCTTCTTGTTTTATTCCTCAGAATACAAAGCCCCAAACTATATCCCCGTTTCTGCATTGTTACCCCATACCGCAAGCTTTGCCAACTCCCGGGGACCACAACCAGTTCTTAGAAGATGAAGATTTCACTCTGGAGCTTAATCATTGCTACCAAGTCCCCTTCACCCTTACCTTCCAGCCATCCTGGTCTTCTCCATAATGCCATCCAAATGATGCTCTCCTGATGGCTCTCTATCTACCACCTTCTCATAGTCCCTTTCCCCAGAAACAGAGACCATGAATAGAGAAGAGAATACAGAAAGATGTGGAGGACCTGAGTCAGGTGATGGAAACAGACACACCAGGAGGAGTTGGGTCAGCCTAAGAGCCACGAGGGCTCCTCCCAAGGCTCCCGGAGCACTGGACCAGAGCCACCCCAGGTCTGGCTCCCTAGTGGGAAGCTTCTGAGCCCAGGCCTCCTTACAGCTGACCTCATGACTTGAGGTGCACCTTCACTAACCTTGCCACAGATTCTGCTTGGGGGAATGCATCTGTCTTCTGTTACACTGCATTTGTTACCACAACTCAATGACCTTGTCTCAATCCTTTTTCTGTAATAACACAATGCCACAGACGGGGAACATTATAAAGAGAAGAAATTTATTTTGACTCACCGTTCTGGTCCACGGTCAAGGAGCCACATCTGGCGATGGCCTTCCCACTGGCAGAGTCCCAAGGTGGCACAGGGCATCATGAGTTCTGAGGAGAAAACCATCTTCAATCCATAACAGACCTAAAACAATGGCAAGTTATGAACTTACGGTTCTGGTGGCCAGATTCTGAAGTAGGATACACTGAGCTAAATCGAGATCCTGGAGGATGGCTTCTCTTCTGGAGGCCCCAGGGAAGAATTCATTTTCTGGCCTTTTCTAGTTCTACAGGGTGACTATTTCTTGGCCTGGAGACCTCAGCCTCCACTGTATCCCTCCAACCTCTGCGTCCATCACGACTTCTCTGACTCCTCTGCCTTCCTCTCTCCCTTGTGAGGACCCTCGTGATTATGGTGGACCAGCTGGATAATCTAGAAGGATTTTACCTCAAGGTCTTTAATCTGCAAAGATCCATTCTGCCATGTAAGGGAAGAGCTTCATGGGGCAAGGACATCTATGAGAGGCCAGAATGCTGTCCAACATAAGGAACAAGGAATCATTCCTTAACGCCAGCAAAGTAGACGGAGCCCACACAGACACCCACCATCTCTTCCATCAGCAAGCAGGCCGCTAGTCCGTATTTGATTAAGAGGAGTGCCTTGTCTACACTGTCAACGCTGGTTTCCAGATCTCACGTAAACAGGGTTTCTGAGAGCATGGGTTTAATTTGAAATGCAAGATGAGAATGTCACCCTGTTGGAACAAAATCTTATTCTCACTGCGATGAATAAGCAAGCAGTGTGGTAAGAATGAGGCAGACCGGAACTGTGAAAGAGATTGATATAGACCCACCTTTGATTACAGTCCTTCCTCATTACAGAAATTTATTTAGCTACATTTCACTCAGAAGATCCTGTTGACAGCTTGGATGCACACCACTGCGTAATTACAGGGCTCTGGGAAATGACATGATGGGGAGAGAGGAGCATAAATGATAAGAAAATGATGCTGGTAACGGCTTTGATTGACAGCACAGACTGTACCACTATGGCTGTGCACAAAGAGGGAAGGCGGCACCCCAGCTCCTTCCACCCCTTTCTGTTCAAGCCCTTGTTCAGGCATGGCATGTGTTATGGAAGGAACCTGAGGTGGCTTCTGTAGCATGGACCTGGAAAAGAGACTTGGAAGGCCTGGATTTCATTGGAAACCGGGAGCTGGTTAGTTTAAGAAGCAGTTCTTTTTTTTTTTTTTTTTTTTTTTTGTCTGAATGTTTGTGTTCTCCCAAAATGTATATGTTGTTGAAACCCCACCCTCCAATGGGATCATGCATAATAAAGAGCTAGGACCTTTGGAAGCTCAGGAGGAATAGATGAGGCCACACAGGCAGAGCCCTCATGAATGAGTGTCCTTGTGAGGGTCACCAGACAGCTCGCCTCCCCTCTCCACTGTCCTCCACAGGGGGACACAAGTCAATAGTTTATAACCCAGAAGAGCACCCTTGCCAGAGCTGGACCCTGCTGGCACCCTGATCTCAGACTTCCAAGCTCCAGGACTGAGAGAAAATAAATTTTTGTCGTTGAAAATCCTCCAGATTGATGATATTTTGTTATAGCTGCTGCACTGACAGAGGCGGACCCCAAGCAGCCATGCAGGGCATCATCAGAGGTCAGCAGTGGGTGACTTAACTGCATCCAGATCCCCAGCCCCCACTCCTGGATCACACAGAGCCCAAAAGATCCTGCCACTTGGGTCCCAGACAGGTTTGCAAAGAAAATTAAATCAGCATGATTCGAACGTGTTTATTGTTTTTGATTTGATACTGAGTGGCCTGAGGACTGCAGGGCTTCCTGCGACGCTGTCAGTCTCAAAGGATCTACGATTGGCTGAATGTAGAATCACTTTAAGATTCAAGGATTTTTAGACTGAGTTATGAGGTCAGAGTCTGCTGAGCTTTCTATATGGACATTTTTAGGTTACTAGGACCTAAGTGCTAATCCCAAGCCAGTCAGAAACGGAGAAGTAACTTACCTGAGTGTCTTCTGGGCACTAATAATCTACAGAGGTCACACCTGTGCGGGAGGCAGGTTGGGCAGATGCCCTTGTGTTTTCAGCTTCTTTATGAGCTCTCTGCCTTCCCTGGGGTTTCTCACCTGAGTCCTCGGTTTCCCAGTTGTGATTAGTTCAGATCCAGAGCAATGATAAAGCCTGTTATGTGACAAATGATGCTGGGAAGAAAGTGGGGATGTGAAAGAAAATCATTTCTCACCTGTTGAAATAACCCAAGGCCATTTGTAATGACATGAAGGACAGCTGGTGGGACCTGTCAGAGCTGGGCTCATTTCCTCCTCAGCAGGGGCCGGTGAGGAAGGGGAGCGAGCAGGCTTTCGGCTCCAAGATGGATCTGTGCTGACAGGGGAGCCATTACGAAAAAGGAGCCGATACATACTGCACACCCCTAAATAGGAGCCGAGTGGATGGAGGGTCTGTAATTAGCAAGGAGGCCGAGAGCTGCAGAAAGCCTGAAGAAGACAGCCCCGTGCTCTTTGATCTAATTCCAAATGTTGTTGTCTTCAGGAAAAAGCCAGAGGCAGAGCCCGTACAGGCCCAGAGGGAGACTCACTAATGGCCTCCAGGAAACAGAAGCAGGACTGTTTGAAGTATCCTAAATGCTAGGCTAGAGTAACTCGAAGTAAAAATCATAAAGAAGAGAAAGGGAATTGTTTTCCTACCTGCTCTGTTAGACAGGAAAAAGGTCTTCTCTGAGATTTCTGGGTTCTAATCCCCAAAACCTACGAATACATTAGGTCACGTGGCAGAGGGAAATTAAGATTGCCTATGGTTTTAAGAACCAGGTGACCTTGAGATGGGGAGATTGTCCTGGGTCATCGGCGTGGGCCCATCCCAAGTGTCCTTAAAAGTCAGAGTAGGAGGTTAGGGATAGCAAGGCGACAAGCAGAACTGGTGGCATTGAAGATGGAGGAGGGGGATGTGAGCTGAGGAACATGGTAACCTCCTGCCATTAGGAAAGCAAAGAAACAGATTCTTCCCTACTGCCTCCGGAGGGGCCTCAGCCCAACAGACCCCTCGGCTTTGGCCCTGTGAGGGCCTTTTAAATTCTGACCTCCCCAATTGTAAGATAGTAGATGAGCTGTTTGAAGCCACTAAATTTATCATAATTTGTTTCAGCAGCAATAGGACAACATTCATGAACCTTCCAAATGAGCAGGGGACCATCATAGGTGTAGGAACAGGAATGGATGACCAGGAGATGTACACCTCAAGCTCCCCACAGGGGAAGGGAGGGTCCTTGGAAAACTCCAAGCAGTTGCCAGAAGAAAGGAAATGTCTGTAGACTCATTGATTTTAACACCTCTGACCATTAATGTGGGGACTCTGAGCTGTGCAGAAGGTCCACTCCACTGTAACTCCCAGCCTCCAGTGAGGTTCAGGCACCTCCATCAATGAAAAGACTTCCCTGACAAAATGGCTTTGGCTCTGAGAAAGTGATTCTGTTTTGTTTTGAAACTAGAATTTCACATATGAAAGTCATGGTGTAGCAAATACTATTGGTAATAAATCAAATGTCATTCTAACTCTGCCAAGGAACACCCATAAAAAAACAGGACTGCTCCGGGCTAAGGGATAAAAGCTCCTGTGGGAAACAGGCAGCCAAGCTAGCCCTCAGTCTGAGGGGCTCACAGTCAGACTGGAAAGTGAAGAGTTGGAAGGAGCCCTGGTCTTCAAGGCCACCGGAGGGAGGTAACAGGCCAGGAGACAGGAGGCTGGGAAAGTCAGCTCCACTTTCTGAGATTTTGTGGTCAACAGAGGTGCCAGCTCTGAAAACAGCAGTATTAGAGACTTCCCCAGATGATAAGGGGCAAGTTCAGGAGATGAGGGGCCAACCCAGGTGTAGAGCAGTCACTGCGGCAGCCCAGTCACCTTCACCTCTCGTTAGCATAGTAAAGCATAGACCCCCAGGTGGAGGCTGAAGATGGTGATGACACACATAATCCATGAAGCGGCATGGAGAAGGGTGCACCACTGCCCGACGACATGGAGAGCCCGCGATCCTGCCAACCCCACAGACACTATAAGAGCTATTCCCCTTCACTCTATGCTTAAGCCAGCCTGGGCTCTTTGTCCCCCAGGGCTGACTCCCTCTGGCTCAAGCAGAAGTCCTTTATTAAAAGCTTTGCCTACATTTAAATTCTATTGCTCATTTCTACAACTCTGGATCCAAGAACTCTAGATCAGTGAGGATTCCCTCGTTGCCACTGCTAAGAGAGCCCCCATTTTGTTTAGGTATCTACTCCTCCACATGAGATTTAGGTCAAGTGGCCATGGATCTAAATCAACCACAGTGGCCAACTGAGCCCATGACGGGTGTCCTCATGAGAGGTGGAGCCGTTCTGGCCAATGAGCTGTGAGGGAAGTCAGCTGCAGGGCCGTGGGAAGCCTTTCCCTCAAATTTGAAGAGACTCATGAAAAGAGGGGCCTCTCTTGCCTCTGTCTTGATGAGGAGGTAATTTCTAGAGTTCAGAGCCCTCATATATGAGATGGAGAAAAAGACAGGAAGAACCTGGGTCCCTGGTGACACTCCTGCTAGCCACTAGGCAGGTACTTTTAAATACCCATGCTTATAAAAAAAGAAAAAAGAAAGAAAAGCTACTGCCCTTTAAATGAATGTAAGCATCCTTCTAAAGTTGCATTTCATTTCAGATAAGTCCCACCAGAGAAACTGAAAGGGAACCAGTCGAAACTGTATTGTCACCTTGCCCCAACAGTTTTGGGTAACCTACAGTAAACTTTGCTAATTATAATACTGACTTCCCCACCCAATCAAGGATAGACTTGTCTGTCATGGCATGCAGAGGCCAGTATAGTCTTGAGCATGCTCAGTTCAAAATTATAGTTCTTGAGCATGCTCAGTTCAAAATCATTCATTGCATGTTTAAAAAACAGTGGACAGGAATGCCTCTCTTCCCTCCTGTCTACTGCTTGTGCTGGATGGTCTTGTGCTCACCAAGAGGCGAGCCCATTGGATTCAGTTACACCATGAAGCTCCTGAGCCAACCCATCCCAGAGTTGCCTTACTTGAGTCTCTTTATTTATGAAATTACAAATCCCTCCAATTTTCTGTTGGTTGCCACAAACATATCCCACCTGATGAACAGATGGCTAATTAACATCCTTAAAACATAGAAGTTAATGAGAAAAAGATGCCTATTTTCAAGATTTTAAAAATTTAGCCAAAAAACAGATAATTCTCAAATGAAGAAAAATAAATACAATAAAATTTGGAAAAAAAAAACATTCAAAGCTAAACACATGCCAATCAAAAATAACCACATGCCATTTTTTACCTTACAATGGACAAATCTTTTCTTCAAATGATGATGTCTACTGTCATTGGTGACTTAAGGAAGTATGTCCTTGCTATGACTTTTCCAAAGGGCAACTTGGTCTCACATATTGTAGGGAAGCTCCCTGCTGGTTGGATGAGACATTGGAACATCTCAGGCAACATCTTTCTCCTCTAAGAGCTATTCACTAGTTTGCTGGGGGACTAGAAATGGTCTTAGAACAATGTCCTCCTTTGCAGTTGAGGCATGTTTGATAAAGTTAGATGGAGCCACCTTAAGGTAAGCTCTAGGAGGAAATCTGGTTTCCTTGGGTGGAAAACTTCCATGGGGAAGAAGAGGCACAGGGCCCATCAGATAACAGGGCTCCAAATGTATGCACAGGGTTCCTTGTTCCTTGTGCATAAGCACTGACCTGCCCAGATCCAACCGTCTACAATGTATAGGGATGAAGAAGCTGCCTTTGAAACCAGAGACCCATTGGTGCAAAGGCTGTAACACCTTACTGCCAAGAATCTGAGCTCCTGGTTCCCCATATGTAAAGGGAAGAGGAGAGGGTGGGCACCTGCTGCCTCTCAGCAAGGAACAACTCAGCACAGGCCAACTGCACACTGGCAGTGAGGGTACCCGTGTCCTCCACCCATGGGAGGCCCCATCTAGGAACTCCATGGTATGCTAGAGAGGAAAGGGAGGGAAGCTGTAAATGAGGTAACTAGTTGTTCAGAGGATCCCCCAACAAGAACAAGACAGGAAGAACCTGGGTCCCTGGTGACATTCCTGCTAGCCACTAGCAGGAATGTCACCTGGGTCTTTCACCAAAAGCTGTGTCTTTCACCAAAACTCTACTTAAGCTCATATGCTAAAAAGACATAAGCAATGTTCACTACATTAGTAGATCTAAATCTGTTCATAGCACTTGACCCAGTCATTGTGCTTCTCTTCTAGAAATTTATCCTAATGAAATGATCAAGATTCATTCTAAAATCTTTGTACAAGTATATTCATCATAGTTTTTCATAATAGCAAAATATCAAACAAAAACATTCAATGATTTTAAGAGTCTAAGTAATTTGTGGAATCTTAATTAGAAATTATGCTTCTAAAATATTTGACAATGTGGGAAAATGCTAACAATTAGTTAAGGAAAAAAAAAACTAATTGTATCAGCTTTTTTTGTGTCACTATAAGGAAGTGTCTGAGGTAGGTTAATTTTATAAAGAAGAGAAGTTTACGTGGCTCACAGGTCAGGAGATTCAAGGGCTTGGCACATCATCAGCTCAACTCTGGTGAGGGCCCTATAGTGAATGGAAAAAGCTCAAGAAAGAGGGAGACATCACACCTCAAAACAGGAAGCCAGAAAGGAACGAGTTCTGTTATCTCTTCTGAGGGCACACCTGCAATTAACATAAAGACCACTCACTGGGTCCCACCTCTTAAAATTACACACCACCTCCTTAATACCATCATCCTAGGGACTAAACTCCCAAAACATGAATCTTGGAGAAAAAAATCACGCCTATACCACGGAACTTAGTGCATATAATGATCTAATTTTGGTTTTGGTTTTGCTTTAAATAGCTTGGAAAGAAGAATTTTTCATAGTAATTAACTTCACATGAAGGATCTTACCTTCCATTCTTTTAAGAGAGGGTTGATTCTTCATATTTTATGTTGTACAATTGTTTTAC
This sequence comes from Spermophilus citellus, assembly GCF_964194105.1. Lineage (NCBI taxonomy): Eukaryota > Metazoa > Chordata > Mammalia > Rodentia > Sciuridae > Spermophilus > Spermophilus citellus. The sequence continues at coordinate 9,881,608 of NC_138186.1, forward strand.
CAAGTGTGTGGATTATTTCTTTAACTGACACTCAGTTATAAAGCTGTGAAAACTCATTGCTAAGAAATGGAACACTCCTATTCAAAACCTAAAATCTCAAAGCTTATCATGAGAAGAGAAAGAAAGAAATGGAACAAAATAATGATGAGGGTCATGTCCAAATGAGGAGCAGGCTCACCCTCAAGTACCCTCTGCTAATCACTCTGGAGACGATGCGTGAGATGATTGTGTTCTGAAGCAGGTGGTGTTAATATGGTATTTCCTTCTAAGCACTTGGTACATTTCTCCACAATTTAAAAGAGATGATTAGTTTCATACTGAATGTCTCCACTTATTGCAAAATGTTCCTCTGAATTGGGATCTTCCGTTTTAATGTAAGGTTGAAATACAATCTCTCTTCTAATCCTTCATTTGTCTTTACTTGTGTAAATTGGGGGGAAGTGCTTACACATACTTTTCTTCATTTAATGAATCAGACACTAGATTTTAAGAAAAATAATTTTGACTAAAGAAAAACAAATAAATAAAAAATATTAAGAGAAGCATTTGCCCTCTGTGTTTTGGTTTTTTTTTTTTAACATGCATAACAACTCTGCCTCACAAGAAGAACAAATGAAGGAATGTTTAGGTGAAACTTACCTGTTTATGGCAATGAAGAACACATTATCATTTAGATTACAGTGAGTCTTCTGGACCGTCCAAGTCTTTGGCTCCTCTGGGGAGTTACCTGGCAGTCTCTGAGGGGTGGCAGTACAGATAGCACAGGGTTGAGGGTGGGACAAAGTGCCCTGCTCCTTCCACTCTGCTCTGAGACTGCCTTTCATTGAGCTAACCTAGTGGCCTCTGGTGAAGAATAATGGGAGCACCCCAATACTCAGAGATTGCAAAGGTCCCTCCAGCCCTACTGTCTATGAGTGAGATGTTCACTCTCCCAAGCCTCCTCCAGCCCCTTCCCTCTCCTGGACAAGGGCCAGGATGGATTCCCACTCTGTTCCATCGCCCCATTCCTGGCTCCTTGGATGGGGTGGAAAGCACAGAGGGAGTGGCTCTGGAGTCACCGCTTACTAGCAGTCAGACTGGTACCCAAACCCTCTCTGCCTGGCCTGCCTCATCTAAGAAATGGAAAAAAACAACACCTGTTTGTGAGAGGATTAAACGTAACGTATACACTCAAACCCAACCTCAGCAACTTAGCGAGACCCTATCTCAAAATTCAAAACATAAATAAATAAAAGGGCTTGTTGAGGGCCACAGCTGAGTCGGGATGACGCTTGGCATTTTTGCCAGAAGTAGTGGTTGAGAGGTGACGCCAGTGAGCCATTAAGGTGATGACTTTTGAGTTCTCACGGAGTTCCCGTTGAGTTCCGGTTGAGCTCTCCCGGGGATTCCTGAAGAGTTCTCATTGGTTGGGGAAGTGCCCGAGGAGGGATTTCCAGTTATTGGTTGCTGGAGGAGCCTCGTGGTGTTCGGGAGAGTTCCCCGGGGAGCGTGTGTGGAGTGTGCTGGTGGAGTTCAGAAATAAAGTTTGTTCCTGCTTCAGTGGCTCGTGATTTGTGCCCAGCCAGACTGCGGCAAGGGTTGGGGATGTGGCTCAGTGGCTAAGCACCTCTGGGTTCAATCCCTGAAAAAAAATGTATACAAACATAATATTTGGCACTTAACAGAACATTTAAAAAAAAAAAAACAGTCACCACTATTATAATTCAATTTTTCCAAAAGTCCACTTGACTACCAGATTAAGGGGGACACAAAGGGGATGGGTACTTGCCTAGCACGGATAAGGTCCTAGGTTTGATCCCTTGCACTGCAAAAAAAAAAAAAAAAAAAAAAAGTAATAACCATCATCCATTTCTGAATGTTATGAAAAGACTGGAAAAGTATGGGTCAGTTTCTCTGAAAAGCCTATTCCTACAGACTCTCAATTTGTACCTCTGCCTTTCATGTGCTCCCCCTGATGTCTGCCTTGAACAACACACACTCATCCAGTGCCACGTTCAACCGATTTGCACTTTTAACCAGAGCTGGTAGATAATTTTTTCAGAAATTTTGGGAACTAGGTGTATAGCTCAATGGTAGAGCATTTGCCTAGCATACTCAAGGCCCTGGCTTCAAGCTCCAATACTGCAAAATAAATACAACCAAAAAGATTTTTCAGAAATTTTGTAGTTAACTGAAATCTGCTATGGCCAGAGCAGAAACCAACAACCATTACAAATAAATCACAGTTTTTACCCTCCCCAGCCCACCACCAGCTGATATATTAACCCACCCCTGGACCACGGCTCTCTAGTGAGCATAATTGGTGGTCATGTAACCAGCCTATTACATGACCTTGCCCAGGTCTCTGGTCTCCAGTCCTTGTTCCCAATGTAACATGGAGAAGACCCCAGACCTGGCACCATCCAGTAGAAGTATACAAACTCTGGACATCCCAAGGGGACTCACTGCTGTGTTTACCATCCAGCGCCCACATATCCGAGACAGCACCTGTCAAAATAAAGCCAATAGACCATTCACACATTAATTCTCTCAGATTGCAAACCGAATGGGAAGATCTTAGAGGTTTTTTTTTTATTATTATTGAATAAACAAGCTCTGTCAATGTTCTATATAAGACTCTGGTAGGACGTGAGTCTAATGACAATCTCCCAGTTGTGTTTTAAGTGAGATGATGCCACGTGACAGTACGAATTCCACCCATGACGTCTCGTTGGCTTCCGCGTGACCTTTCCCCTCATTTCTTGACAGATTCCTCTTACTGAACATCTTGTGGAGAATGTAAAAAACATCCCTTTTTTCTCTGTCATGCTGCAACTTGAATCTCATGAATTTATTTTTCTTAAAATAACAGTCGTTGCATATTCTGATCGCTTCTTGCTTGAATTATATTTAGTCTTAAGCCTCCTCCTCTAAAAAGGTTCATGCATTCGCTCTCTCCTTCCTCTCGATCTCCATAGTCTTTATGGCTTTGACCTTGAAGTTGACCAGAGCCAGGGAAACACCAAGGATCCCATAAGTTCAGAATGTAATTTTTTATTCTTGACAACATCATCCGTGGTTTTAGGCTATGGCAGGCAGCTTAGGAAGGTCCTGTAAAATAGTCACAGGTTTAAGACAACTTGGGATAAACACTCCTGTCCATCCACATATTAATTCAGTTCATCTCCATTTCTGTGGCTTAATATGAACTAAATCCTCTGATAGGCTCTGTGGATCTTGAGCCTCCCCCCTCCAAGGAGTGTAACTATCTATCTAATACCCAATATGGTAGATAAGCTGGGCACTGTGCTATACACCTTTAAGTCCCAGGTATGAGGAGACCCATATCTGAAAATTTTAAAACTTTTAAATTAAAAATAATAGGAGAGCTAGGCAAACCAAGAAACATAATAGGATCTTATATGTATGGAAATATGAGTTTGAACCAAGGACTGAGATGGAAAATAGTAGAGATGAGTCAGCTGGGCAGTGTATCAGTCTCTTATTGCTGCCATAACAAATGATCAAAAACCTATTGATTTAAAACCACAGGAATTTATTCTCTTACAATTCTGGGGTTTAAAAGTACAAAATGAGTCATGTGGAGCTAAAATCAAAGTGTTGGCAGGACTGGTTCCTATTGAGATTTCCAGGAGGAGAACAAATTCCTCTGCCTTCGTACCTTCTAGTCTGCCTGCATTGCTTGCCTGAGGCCCCATCACTCCGTTTCTAGCTCTGTCCTGGCAAGGCCTTCTCTTCTTCTGATGCTCTGCCCTGTCTTATAGCTTTTGACTATATTGGGCCACTCAGATAATCCAGGATAATCTCAAGATCCTTGACTTAATCACACCTTCCAAGTAAAATAAGACACCCATAGGTCCTGGGAATTTAGACTTCGCCATTCAGCCAAAGGCAGGTAGGACCAAGGAGGGAAGTTTGAGGCAACTTCTTTCTAGGAAAACAGAGCCAATCGCTATGTCTTGACCAGTTTTTTCCACTTGGCATCCTGGAAATCTCACCAGCCATGGATGCTGCCTTCAGCTGCTACCACCTGTCCTCCTCATGTCTGGAGGTGACTCCAGAGGGGCCTATTAGGCTGGAGTTGCCAAAAATTGGCCAGTAGTCATTCTTACCTTGGAGATGGGCCACCAACTACCACCTTGCTCAGGTAACCCAACTGAAGTACAAAGAATTTCCCAATCTTCCATTGCAAAATAATTCCAACTCTTAAAATAGCAATCTTTAATCAGCATTTCTTATATGTACTGAATGGTGCAAAGAGACACATATGAATTATTTCATTTAGTCCTTAAAAATAACCTCTATGGCAAATACTATCTTTATCCTTGTGTTCAAGATGAGCAAATAGAGGCTTAATGATGTTAATTAATTTGTCCAGTGCTATTCCCTAGCAAGAGCAGCAGCACAGGCTCACAGCCTGCTGCACCTGACCCTGGAGCATAGTTCTCACCACAATGCTGGGCTCATGCCTAAGTCGGCTGATTCCCCTCCTAGAGGTTTATATTCAGCAGAGGTCAGAGGCAATGAAATGGAACATTAAGAGCATGGTCCTGGATCTTAGTCACATAAATGTATAAAATTGACCCAATTGCTTAGCTTCTATGTGCCTCAGTTTCTCATCTGTAAATTGGAGATAAAAATATTATTTATTTGAAGGAATGGGGATATAGCTCAGTGGTAGAGTGCTTACCTGGTGTTTTTCACAGCTGTGACTAAAAGACTTGACCAGCACAATTATAGAGGAGGAAAAGTTTATTTGAGGGCTCATGGTTTTAGAGATCCTAGTCCATAGAAGGCCGGCTCCATTCCCCAGGGCTCGAGGTGAGGCTGAACATCATGGCAGGAGAGGGTGGCAGAGGGAAGCTGTTGAGGGCCACAGCCGAGTCGGGATGATGCATGGCATTTTTGCCAGAAGTAGTGGTTGAGAGGTGACACCAGCGAGTTCTCGAGGAGTTCCCGTTGAGTTCCAGTTGAGCTCTCGTGGGGATTCCCAGAGAGTTCCCATTGGTTGGGGAAGTGCCGGAGGAGGGATATTTCCGGTTGCTGGTTCCTGGACGAGCCGAGTGGCGTTCGGCAGAATTCCCGGGGAGCGTGTGTGGAGTGTGCTGGTGGAGTTCAGAAATAAAGTTTGTTCCTGCTTCAGTGGCTCGTGATTTGTGCCCAGCCAGACTGCGGCAGGAAGCAGCTCACGTAATGGTGATTAAGAAACAGAGAGAAAAAATCTACTCTCCAGATACAAATGTATACCCAAATCCATGCCCCAATTCCCACCTCCTCCAGCCACACATTAACTCACTGATTAGGCTAAGGCAATAACCCAATCGTTTGTCCTTCACTCGTTCTTGCATTGTCTTCCATACGTGAGCTTTTGGGGGACGCCTCATATCCAATCCATAACACCTGACATGCATGAGGCCCTGGGTTCAACTCCCAGCAATGGAAGGAAGGAAGGAAGGGAGGGAGGAAGGGAGGGAGGGAGGGAGGAAGGAAGGAAGGAAGGATTACTTTTTTGATAGGGTTACATGGAGAATTATATAATATTTATAAATATTATAACATATATAACATACCTGGATCATAGTAAGTAATCAACCAATGTTACCTATTTTATTGTTATTGAATTGAATGAGAGCTATTATATTATTGACAGTTGAGAATAGATACATCTTCATGAGGACTGGAGTAGGGAAAGGTATACTTTGACACAACATCAGTGATAAACAGCTTGGTGTATAATTTAGTATCCAATAAGTATTTCTCTGTTGCTAAGGGCATGCAAGGGTGATGGCCATGGGGAAAGGATCTTGGTCCACCTGTTGTCAAGGGTTGTGTCTCAACTAAACTCACCCTTGTGCAGTTTGCTCAGTGATGTTGGAGTCAGAACTTAGCAACCTTTATTTATTTGTTTATTCATTTGTTTGTTTTTGAGGCAGGGTCTCACTGTGTTTCTTGGGCTGGTCTCAAACTCCTGGACCCAGGGTATCCTCCCACCTCAGCCTCCTCCTGAGTGCAGGGACCATGGATCTGAACTACCACAGCTGTTTTGTAACCTTTGTTTTCTTTGGCCAGTCTCCTTCCTGTCTGACACACCTGGTGGGAAGCATTGGAAGAGGAGAGAGGAGGAAGGAGGGACCTACTGCTCTTCCAGGGAGAGACTTCTCAGGCTGGCACCAGCAAGCTGGTCTTAGGTGCTTCCCTTCTCCAGCTTCTTCTCAGAACCCCAGAGCCTGGCTCCTGGAGCCCTCAGCCCTCTTGTGGGGGCATACAAGCTGTGGTGCACCCCTACTTCCAGCTCCAGGGGCTCCTCCTCTCAACTCCTGGGGGGGCCAACAGCAGTTAGACAGGGCCCTCTCCTCCTAGGTTTGTCACCCATGTAGGCCCCATCCAAGTTTCTGGGTCCTAATAGCCCCCACCTTCCCCCCTTATTTCTCTCTGCCCTAGAAGTTCCAGTTGCTTCCTACAGCAAGTATCTCTGTGTTAATTCATAGGGTTCCCTTTTGCTCTTTCTGTCCTTTAACAGATATTTAATCAATCCCCTATAGTAAATTATCTCTGTTAAAGTAACTGTTGACTAGACCCTGAATGAAATACACACACACACACACACACACACACACACACACACACACAGCATGTACCTATGTTTAAACACTGTATATGGGTATCTGTGCACACATGCACAGAGACACCCATACATGCTTTACCTCTGCATATTCACAGCACTTCTCTCAGCATGTTCCACTCCTGCATCTGCTCCACTGGCCCTCATGAATGTTCTGTCCTTTCCGGATTCTAAAATATATCAGGAAGAACAAAGTTACAGAGTTCAAGATGCAAAATCTTTTCCCTCTTATAAATACAAGCATCTGTTCCACACTTCTGTCGTCAAAGACTTGCAGGCCAACTCTTTTTACATAAGGCAGTCAAGGTGGCAGCATTTGTCAAAGACTTCCCGGCTCTAAGGAGAAACTTTTTAGAATTAGGTGATATTAAAAGCTCCCTATTGAAGCTTTCACTGCTTCCTTTGTTTATTCAATATGCATCATTTTTCACCCAGTGCTAAATATTCTTGCAGATACAGATACAGAGAACAAAACAAGAAAAGCCCTCCCTCATGACGGGAGGACTGAGAAGGATGGACCCAGACCTGTGTGCCCAGGCCCTCAGCAGCATCCTAAATGATTTTCTGCCATATGGGAAGACACCAGGCACATGAGAGTGACTTTGGACAGAGTAGAGGGTACATGTGAGGGCTCTGGAACCCAACCATCTGGTTCAAATCCTGCCCCCACCATTTAATGCCAAATGACCTTGGGGAAATTCCTAAACTTCTCTACGTCTCTTGCTTTTCCCAGTGTGCACACTATTCCACAAGGAAAACCAAAGTAGGTTAAAAGGGAGGGAATTCAGGCTGCTGGTGGTGAGTAGGGCGATCAGGGAAGTTCTTTCTGAAGAAGTGACATTGAAGCAGAAGCTTGAAGGAAATGAGGAGCAGTTCAAAGACTTGGAAAGGAGAATTCTAGTCAGAAGAGAGAGGGAAATGACAGAGGGGTGTTTGAGGAGCAGGAAGTATCAATGTGGCCAGAGCAGGGTGAGTGAGTCAGAGGCAGAGGAAGGGGAAATGGAAGAGCTTGGTAGGCTAGCTCAGGTAGAGCCTGACAGGCGTGGTATGAATGTTGGATTTCAGGCGGGTTATTGGAGGAAGCCATTGGAGAGTTGAGGACAGAGGAAGCAACATAATCTGATGGAGAAAGTAGAGTAAAGACAGAGAGTCCATGGAGAAGCTGCCATATTGGAAACAAGAGATGCTGGTGGTGTGGGCTTTAGGTGAGAGGTGAGAGGTGAGGTAATTGAATTGAAGATGTATTTTGAAGGTGACCTACAAGTATTTGCTGAAGGATTGACCAAGAGTTGTCAAAGATGAAAAGTACCATTTTCCTGCCATGCAAAGGTAGGAGAGGACCGTGTTGGGCTATGAGGAACGGAACAAAGCAGAGTTCAGATTTGCTCATGTAAAGTGAGATGCCTGTTAGCCATCTAAGCAGACATGTTGAGTGGGTAGTCGCATATTCACATCTTCCTCACCTGTTTCCCTTCCACTATTACAGTTTTATAAAGGGGAGTTAAACTTTGGCCTAAATAGATGTATTAAATCACCATTTGGTTATTTCATGGGGATTTAGCTAATTTATTATACAGCACTTGGCTGAGAAAATGAGATTTTTTTATGGTGCCTTCAAGCTTCTACCTAGCCCTGGAGAGAGGTGGGAGTTCCAGAATAGCAGGAAGAACCCAGAAAGCAGAGGTAAAAGCAGCATCCTAAATGATTTTCTGCTGTATGGCAGGGCTGGCCCTGTATACATAACCTGAGCTGCTTTCAGATTTCACACAAGACTTATGAATCACACTGAGTACCTCCTTCGGGTCATTACTTCCCTCTATCAATTACTCAGAGGGCTAGACACAGTCTGGCTTTAAATCCAATCACAGTCTCTTTTTTCCTCCCATTGAAATCCTCATGGACCTCGTTATCAGGAACTGCTGGAGTTTCCTCCTTTCTGGGAGGGAGTCAAAGAAACACCCACATCTTGAGTATAACCTTGGTAATCATCTTTTTTCCATCTTCTGGCAAGCCTGGAGGAATGCTTGCCCCATTCTTGGATCTCACCAGCAGTCTCTGCAGAGCCAGAGACAGGCAGCAGCCCTCTCCCCATCGGCTCAGCACCCCAGCTCGCTGCCGAGCACGGCTTCTTGGTGTTCTTTATCATCTTGATTGCATCTTGCCTGCCCACCTTTTCTGCTCCAGGGGCTCTGAGTATTAATCACTTCCAAGTCACTTTGGGTAATGCTGACTGCCTTATCCTTGGATCTGTCACCAACATAGGGATACGAAAGGTCACAGACAAGCAAATGGCGTCCCTCTTGATTACAATTTTCCCGAAATCCTTGCCACTCGTGACCCAAGGGGAAAATTTCTGTCCCTTTCCTCTGGGTAACCATTCCTCACTATTGTGAGTTTCCACCAAGGCCAAATTCATCAATGTCCACTGCAAAATTGCCAACCATTATGTTTTGTTAATCATTTGCAAGAAATCTCCACAGGTGAGTTAGCACATGACATAGAACAGGAGTTTCAAAGCACCTGAAGTATCTGCATCACCTGGACATCTTAGAGGTGCAGATCCTCAGGCCACACTCAGGGAGAATCTTCAGGGATGGGGCTTAGCAACCTTTGGTTTATTAAGCTTCCCAGGTACTTCTGATACATGCTTAAATGTGAGAACCATTGCAAAAGTGCTCTGGATGAGACCCAGGAGGGCTAACCAGTCCAGTGATCCACAAACTGCGTGCCTTGGTTGGGCCACCTGGCCTTGCAAAGCTGTTTCCATATCTGAAAATGAGGAGATCTAACTTGATCATCTCTTCAAACTTTCCAGAGCCAAAACTCTTAAAAAATCAATGGGAAGGAAGGGTAAGGGCCACAGCATGAGATAATGATGATGATGACAGTTACTAGTATTTCCTGAGTGCTTCTTATGAACCCAGCACTTGCACAAACATTCGTATTACCTACACAACACACGTAACTTGAAGGTGAGTGTCTTAGTCCACTTGTGTTGCTATAACAGACTACCCAAGACTTGGTAGTTTATACGGAACGGAACGTATTGGCTCATAGTTCCAAAGGCTGAAAAGTCCAGAAGCATGGTGCTAAGCATCCAACCAGTTAGTTTTATTGTGTTATCCCATGGCGAAAGGCAGAAGGACAAGAGAAGGTGAGGGGGGGACCCTCATGACCTATATGTTTTCCATCATGCCCCACCTCCAAAACCGTTGTCCCAGGGATTAAGTTTCCAACACATGAATTTTGGGGATACACTCAAACCGCAGCTGGGGGAAGATGTCATATTGTTCTCATCCCCACCCCACCCCCACACACATACACACAGGGCTCAGCTTGGGCTTTCCTGACACTGCCTGCCCTTCAGAGTCAGGGGATGCTCTCAGCTGTGACACTGGCACGTCCCCCCCCCAAAAGTTGTCATCAACATGGAGAGTCTTGGCCCTTGTAATGGTCTGGAGCTTTAAATGAGTGACTCAAGGATGAATAAAAATGTTCATATCAATCATTTTCACTCTGTGCTCAGAAATTCCACAGGCATTGACAGGTTTATGTCCTGAGCGCCCCTTTCATCCTTACCTCCTCCTTCTACTCATTTCAACCTTCACTTGTTTTATAAATCTTGTTTTACACCTCTTTCCCACAAAACTCTGTGAACTCTGTGAACTTACACCCCATTCCTCAGAGAGCCCACCCTCTGCGTGTCTTAGCTCCTCTGCCTTGGCCTAATCAGAGAAAGAATTAACTAGCACTCCCCTTTAGAGAGGTGTATTTTTAAATGTCCTCTGATAGGTGTGTTTTGCTCATGGTTTCAATGCATGATGCACAATGTCTATGTGGAAGGTTTAATAATAAAATTATTGTCATCAAATGTTCCTGTATTGCCCCTCCCCCACAGTATCTGCTCTTCTCCCTCACTGATTGCCCCCCAATAAATTGTGAATTTAAGCCCCAGGTCTCCCCTAGTGAGTTGAAATTAGTATTTCCATAAGCCGTCCCTAAAGCAAATGTGTACTGCATGAACACTTGGCTGTCAGTCTTGAGATTGACCCCACAGACCAAGCATCTTAGAGACCAGGGATAGTGGGGGAGGACCCTCAGGATCCATAAAGGGCCAAGCCACTGGATACACACACTGGGGTCCATAAAGGGCCAAGCCACTGGATACACACACTGCTCAGCTCACTAGTATGTGTTCAGGAATTTTTGCCAAAGACTCTGTTACATATGCCCCCTACGGTTACCCTGTTCTCTGCTGTACACTCGCCTTCTCCAGATCTGATCAAATATGAATATAGGTGCTGCTGTGAAGGGATTTTACCAATGTAATTAAGGTCATTCGACATCAAGATGGGGAGGTTAAGCTGAGTGGGCCTGGCATGATCAGGTGAACCCTAAAAGAAATGGGGTTATTCTTAGCAAGAAAGATCAAAATCCCAAGGAACATTCTCTATTCCTAACTTTGAAGATGGATGAGATCACATGGTCTAGAATTCAGGGGGCCACCTGCTGCCAGCCAGGAAGGAAATGGGATGTCATCTTAGAACTACAAGGAACTGAATTCTACCAAAAACCTGAATGAGACTGGAAACTAGTCACACCTCCCCACCACAGTCTTGCAGACAAGTCGATTTCAGCATGTGAATCTCTGAATAGAGGACCCAGACCTGCTGAGCCCATACTCCCCACCCACAGAACTGTGAGTTCATGAGTGGGTGCTGTTTGAAGCTGCTAAATGTTGGTACAGTAGCCCCCCACCCCACCCCTGAAGGACACAGGATCCCCCACTGGGTGCCTGAAGCCACAAATAACACCAAACCCTATATATACTATGTTCTTTTTTTTTCCTATGCATACCTGCCTATGATACAGTTTAATTTATAAATTAGGCTCAGTAAGAGAGTAACAGTCATACCTAATAAAAAATATAGACCAATTATACTTATTTTATTGTCAACAAAATTCCCTAGAAAAGAATTCAAGAATAAGGGAAGTTTCATTTCAAGTAATAAAGAAAACAGTTTGCAAACCAGGGAGAGATCTATTCTACAAAACGGAAGTGTAGTCAGAGGGAAGAAAGGGAGTGGCTGGCTTAGGGAAGGGAAATCCCTGCCCAGGCTCCACGCCAATCTGCATAGGTAATGAGGGAGGCAACTGTGCTCCACTCTGATTGGTCAGTTTTATGTAAATGAGGGATTTAACTTTGCCCATTCCTGATTGGTCGACTTTTACAGCCCACTGTAGATCCTAGTTCCTTGGTCAGGTCCAGGCAGCAAAATGAGACTTTGGGGGTGCTGTTTATCTTGGCAGTTGGAAAAGCAGTGTGCCCGAGGAGGGGCCACAAAGGGAGCACAAGAATCGTATGCGACCCCCACAATCAGTAAATGGCTATCAGGCCCCCTTCTGAATTTTAAGTCCACTTGCAATCCTACCCCTCACCCCCACTGCTATTCTTAACTTTGCCAAAGAAGGTGCCAGAAACAGAGCAACATCCTCACTGTAGAAGGAGGAGGCAGCAAACAGATTCAAGGACAAGAAAAGACAAGGCTCCTCTGTGACAGGCCCTGTCACCCCTACAGTCCCTGCCTTGCCCCTGAGTGTGGCTATCATGTGTTCTTTGCAAACAATTCATTATTTTTATGCCTCGGATCATCTAAACACATAGCCTCTCACCCTCCCTTCATAGCAGTAATACACTCAGTGCCCTAAAATATCACAAATGGTGCCAGCTGCCTTGTGCTGCCACAACTCTCAAGCTGTCTGCCTCATTTTATTGACTGTAATTGATGGCCTGGCCTCGCTACACCACAAAATCCAGACAGGCCCTATTCTTCAAATTCCTCCGCCAGCATGCTGATGGAGAGGGGGAGTCCTTTATGGTCTCTCCTACTGGACTCTCTGTAAATTATAAGGCCAGGTTTATAGGCTAAATGTTCTGCAAGAATAACCAGCTCAAGTCTAAGGAATTTCCCTGCAGGGATGACTATAGTGAGGAAGGAGGTGCTTGTTTGTTTTGTTGTCGTTGTTATCTGTTTGGGGTCTAGGCGGTTAGCACTGTATGTGATGTGTGAGAGCTATGAACATTTGAGCATAGGAGGGGACTGGTCTGGTGTTGCTGTGCTTATTGGGCTGTGCGATAGGTGTGTGCCTTTTCTCTTGCTTTGCCAGTAGAAGGAGGAGGCAGCAACCAGATTCAAGGACAAGAAAGGACACACAGCACCTGAGATGGGCGTGATTTGCCAAGATGTCAATCTGCTGACCACAAGACATCACCAAGCAAAAGCTCCACCCTTTGGGACCCAATCCCTTGCCTTATTTGGGTGGAACTTCCTATCCAATGTCTTCCCCCAATAAATAGGGGTGCTTGGGGTGTGCTGGCTCTTTTCCCTCTTGCTTCCCTTGCCCTCCAGCGTGGGAGCTGATACCCGAGGTCTTAGAGCCATCCCTGACCCCAGCAATTGAGAAAAAGGTATTTTCATGTTTGTGAGGTTTCTTCGCTGTTTTCATAGTTATTGATACAGCCAACTCCTTTGAACCCAGCTCATCTCATCAGCCTGGCAAGCTGGTGACAATACATCCCCATGAACCACCAAGGAAGCTCTCTCGCAGTACTCATTAGATCACCATGGAGGGTAATCTAAATTGAAGCACAATGACAAAAATAACAGCAATAATAAATCATATTCATTTAATCTTCTATAATATTGCAGCTCATCCCCATCAGAGTCTATAAGGTAGAGATGAAAACTTGTGATTAAAAGAGGAACCTGCTTCCCCAGGATAAGGAATCCCATCCTCCCAGCTCAGGATGGCTCTGCTTAGGAAGTACTTAAAGGCGATCAGGTGTGTAGTCTCTCCTGCACACCCCACTCCAGTGATTGGTCTTGTTCATCTATATAGCATAGGAACTGGTTCCCAAACTTTAGAATCAGCTAAGGATCTTTGAACCCTACTGATGCCTGGTTCCTGGCCCAGACCTCAATTTAATTCATCTTGGGTATAACTTGGCTATGGACAGGTTTAAAGTCCTCCCCTGGTGGGCTGGGGATGTAGCTAAGGGGTAAAGTACATGCTTAGCTTTGCTAGAGCCACAATAAATTAATGGATGAATGGATGAATGATCAATCCCCCAAGGTGATTCTGATGTGCAGCCAAGTGTGGGAACCACTGACGTAGAAGTTAGGACAGGATTGAAGTCAAGGCTTTATCAAGCACAATGGGACAACCTTGAGAAGTTAGTCTTTCTATATCTCAGTCTCCTCCTCTGACAAATGGAGATAACAATAGTCCCTACCTCATAAGCCCTTGGCACTGAGGTAAACCATTGAGATACATTAAATGAAATAATGTACCCCAACGGTTTACCTCAGTACCAAGGACATACTGAGTATCATGTGTTAATTGATATCTAACAATTGTCATTATTATTATTTCTCTTGGCTTCCCTGGAGATTTGGGAGCCAAAGAACCTTACCTTGGCAAGAATAGGAGGGGTCTTCTACATTCAGGAATTGCTTTTCAAAAGTCCCCAGCAGGGGGTACTTCCAGACCCTCCAGGGGACTTTCAAGGTCATTTCCAGTTTGGGCTCTTTTCCTATCCAAACAAATCACCCTGATTTTTAGATCTCACATTGATAATCTGAAGGCATAGTGTGGGGGAGTTTGGGGTTCAAACTAAAATTGGGTAGCATCAATAAAGCTTCACACATTCAATAAGAATTTATTGAACATGTATTCTATGCCAAATACTATGCTAGGAATACTAAGTAATCTCCCCTTTTCTGTTGTTTTACATTCTATAGTTTCAGTAACCTAGTCAACTGTGGTCAGAAAATATTATATGAAAAATTCCAGAAATAAACAGCTTATAAGTTTTAAATTATATATTTTTTTCCTGAGTAGCATGATGAAATATGGTGGCTGCCATCCCATCCAGAATGTGAATCAGCTCCTTAGTTCTGTGTATACACTACCTCCCCGGGGTAGTCACTCAGCAGCCATCTCAGTTATCAGATCAACTGTCTGATATGACAGTGCTTGTGTTCAAGTAACTCTTATTTTACTTAGTAATAGCCCCAATGTTGCAAGAATAGTGATGCTGGAAATTCAGATAATCCAGAGAAGCCATAAAGCACATCTTTTTTTGTGAAAAGGCAAGAGTTCTTGGCTTAACAAGAAAAGAAAATCAAAATATTTTATACTAAAGTCATGAAGATCTACAGTAAATCATTGCTAATCTTTTACTATGCCCACTTTATGACTGAAAACTGAGGGAACGAGGCAAGAAGGTAGCCCTCTCAAAGGCAGACAGGACAAGGGCCTCAGAGAAGGGAAGTGGGGAGGAGACCACTGTGCCGCCGTGGGAGGAGACATCAGGTCCAGAGAACATCCTATCACTTGCTGCCCCTGGCAGCCTCAACCTGAAGGGCCCCTTCTTAACCAGAACACCTTTGACTATTCCTACCAGCTTCAACCACAATAGCTCTTCCTTAGCTACCCCTGTTACCCCAGGAACAGCCAACCACCAAGTCTACCCTTACCCGAAGTGCTTCCTCTTCCCAACAGATGCATCAAACCGCATGTTGGATCCCTCCCCTTACTTAGTAAACAAGGGATTGAAATTATGCACTTCTGATTGTCTTATTAAACTCAGAGCATCAAGAGCTTAATTGGTCCATGCTAGCACCCCTCATTAACATAGTCCCCCACCCATCACCTACACCGGGCCATCAGACATGACTTTAAAACCCCTGAACAAAGAACAGTCAGCTCTACCTTCCCCTGGGACCCCTCCCATACTACAGGAGTCTTTCTCTACTTTAGATAAATCTTACTACTCTACCCTCTGCTTATCTGTGGATTTCATTCTTAGAATTCATGGACAAGGAACCCACCTGACAGCCTTGCTCAGTGCTACAAAATTTTATCATAAGGATGTACATATATTTTAAAAAGGAGTATAAACCAGTGTTCAGCACCATCCAAGCTTTCAGTCATCTGCTGCAGATATCAAGGGCTACTTTAGAAAGACATGAATCTAAAGTTTGCTTAGTAAAAATTGAATGATCAACTTGTCATCTCATTAGCATAAATCATTGGGGTCCTAGATGAATAACAAAGACACCTGTATAGCTGGGGAAGTTCCAAGGATTCAGATGATCTGATCACTCCCAGGAAGGGGGACAAACCAGCCAGATTCCTTATCATACATCAGCCCTTGCTGCAGATCCAAAGCCCAACACCTTACCTCTGCGCACATTTGACACAGGGGGTCACCCTCGCTTGGAAGCTGCCTCTCTGAGCTCTCTGGCCGCCCTCCTACCTCACTGGCTTTGCCTTCTTAGCTGGCGGCTCCCTGAAGCATCTGTCTGGCCTCTAAGTCTCAGCATGGCCAGATCCCTTCTCTAGCTGCTCTTTCAGCCAATCAGGGGGACATGGATCACCCCGAATCTTTGTTTCCCCCTTACTAGGGATGGAACCCAAGGTTGCTCTACCACTGATCTACATTCCTAGCCATTTTTATTTTTATTTTTATTTTGATATGGGGTCTCTCTAAATTGCCCAGGCTGGCCTTGAACCTGCAGACCTCTTACTCAGTCTTCTGAGTGGCTAAGGTTTCAGACATACACCACTGTGCATGTCTAGCTTATTCCCAAATCTTGACCATTATCAACCCACCCACTCCCCTGAGCACCTGACTCATATAGCCACCTCCCTATGGCACTGGGATCTCTAACAAACCTCACACCTAACACAGTATTGGCAGAAAGTGTGGAGAATCCACTCCTGGTGCCTTTTCCCTGTGGAAGGGGTTCAGTCAGTAGAACTCAAAGACCCTCTGTTCCCTGAACCCCTCCCTGCCCCAGGTGTCTGATTAGCAATGTTCAGGCCTCCTCAGTTGGGAGCAGAGAGCACACATTCTCTGCTGGGCTCTAAGTCACCCGGAGCTTTACCCAAGTGGTATTGCCTGGAGCGGGGTCGTGTCTGCCTCATTCTGGAGGTTAGGAAGGGGATCCTGGCCTCCTGCTGTCAACTATAACCTCCAATTGTCCTCCTCAGTAGTAAAAAGAGAGATTTAGGTCATCCATTTTCTTTACTTCTCAGGCAGAGAAGGGGTATGCCACTTCTGAGGGGCACTTTGAGACTCCCTCCAAGGTCCTCAGAAGAACTCTTGATTTCAATTCATGAACATGATCCTCCAATCCATCTGGATATATGACAACTGAATCTGGCAGTTTCTCGCCCCCCACCCCCACATCTCTTTGGCTCTTCCAATCTCTGACCTACAGTACTAAAGTAGCCCCATTGTTACCAAGGGAAAAATGGAATAAACCTTCTAGCTTCATTTGCTCTCAGATGACAAAATTCACCAATTGGGGACTCGCACAGCTGGGGAGTACACTATTTGTCTCTCCCTAGCCCTACTGTAGACAACACATGTGACATGAGGGTCATGGTGATAACCTCTCCCACTTGTTGTCTAGGTGACTCTTCAGGGACTTGAAGTCTGCTTTTGCTGAGAACATTGACCACTCACTCTTCACTGGGCATTGGTCTGATGGGTGGCTGGAAGGGGTGATAGGCTTGGCCTACCTTCATGATCTGTCTCCTGTGCTGCCTCAACCTTTGGGTCAGATTTCTACTCAACTCTGCAGGTGGACAGGTTGTTCATTTGAGAAGTGTTTTGTCCAGAACTGTGATGCAGGCCTGATTCGACCTGGACTTGCCTAGTCTCTCACCCCCCATTCAAGGCTGGAGACACCAAGATGGCTGCCAACACAGCTGTTAGTGGACCCAAATCTCATTATAAGCCCATCTGCAAGCTCAGAACCTCAACAGCTGATAATTTCCATGACAGTGGCCAGAAGAAACCATGAAAGGACTGACAAAGAGGTGGCACCCAGTTCCTGGAAAATCTCTGCCTATTCTAAGAAAAGTCGGGAATATCCCCCCCCTTCCTTCTCTCCCTCTCCCCTCCTGACTTTTTCCCTCTATGTATAACTCCTCAATCCCCTCCCTGGAGTCAAGAAGTTGATTTAAGGGCAAAACCTCACTTCTTTGTTCTTTGGACACTTGAATAAACTTGTGTTATAAAAATCCCAATGTCTGGTTTTCATTTCTGGCTTTGCAAATTCCAATGGAAGAAGAACCCTGCTTTGGGGACTCCAAAACCATTATTTACATCCTGATTGGTCTCCCTGATCCCTGTCTTCTCTGCCTAGACCTCTCTTTTTCCACACAGAAGCAGAGTGATGGGTCTATTTAAAATGCAGTTTGGAACAGTCGCCTCCCTGGCCTCCTTTCCTACAGCTTCCCATCACACAGAGAGCTCCAAGTCCCCACCTGTGCCCTGGCCCTGCCTGGCTCCCCATTCCCACCCTCTTCCACACTGCCCTGTGCTTTCCACTCCAACCACAGGCTCTGAGGTCCCTGTCCCCTCTGCCTGGGGTGCTCCCTGGGTATACCAAGAGGCCCCTATGCCATTCCCAAATGTCAACACCATCCCTGGCATACTCTTTCTTCTAACCCATATCACTGCTTATTTATTCTGCATTTACTCATTTTTATTGATGTATGTGTCTATTAATGGGGGGTACATTAGCCAATTAGATCTGCCAAGACAAACCATCACAGACTGGGTAGCTTAAACAACAGACATTTCTGGAGCCTGGAAGTCCACTGTTGGGGCTGGTTTCTGGGGAGGGCACTGCCTGATTGCAATGGGTGCCTTCTTTCTAAAGCTTACACAGCCTTTCCTCTATGCACACACAGTGAGACAGAAGTCACCAGGGTCTCTTGCTTTTCTGAAGAAGTTAGCAGTGTATTAGATTAGGGCCAGCCTCACGACCTCAGTCCACATTCATGACCTCCTTACGGAACCCACCTCCAAATGCAGTCCCATGGTGGGTTAGGGGTACAACGTTCAAATTCTGGGGGATACAATTCAGTCCCCAACAGAGGCATAATGCTATCATTATGCACACAAACATATTATCCTTTGTATCTTTCTCCCTCATTAACAGAACTCCTGTGGTTTTGGTTGCCACAGTGTTCCCAGCTACAAGTATGGCATTTCCCAGCCTCTCTTGATAAAGTGATGGCTGCTGCAAACAACTCTGTTAGATGCTGTGAAGACAGAAGTACCTAAATGTAGTGTTGTCAGCTTAGCAAATAAAATACAAGACTCCCAACTCAATTTGCATTTCAGATAAACAATAAATAAAATTTTAGTGTAAATGTGTCCCAACCATGGCATAAGAAAGAAAATGTGGTTTATCTATGCAGTTCCAATTTTACCAAGCAGCCTACAGTTTATCTGAGAACTTTTCCTGAGCAGTACATTTGAGACATGTTCTTAGAGAATCAGGGTTCTTCATAGAAACAGAACAAATAGGATATATAGAGCTGATAGATAAATGACAGATAGATAGGTTTATTATAGGAATTGACTCACAATTATGGCTGACAAGTCCTAAGGTCTGTAGTCAGCAAGGTGGAGAAGCAAGGGTATCATTTGGATCTAAAGTGTCCCCCAAAGGCCTATGTGTTAAAGACTTGGTCCCCAACCTGGCACTCTTGGGGGGTAGTGGAATCTATAGGAGGTGAGGCGTGGTGGAAGATCTTCAGTCCCTGGGAGCATGTCCCTAAGGGGGAATGTGGGACACAGGTCTCTATCCTTTTTTGTTTTCTTCCCCACTACTGTGAGATGACCAGCTTGCTTTGCCTCATGCTCCCCACCATGATGTTCTCCTTCACCCCAGGCCCCAAAGCAACAAGGCCAAGCTACCATGGATAGAAGTCTCTGAAACCATGGTCAAAAATAAACCTTTTCTCCTTATAAGCTAATTATCACAGGTGTTTGTTACAGTAACAGAGAGCTGACTAACACAACCAGGAAAAACAATGGTGTCTTTGGGAAAGATACTTCAGTTAACTTTTTCCATGCTTGTTATTATGTGTTTGTAATTAAATTTATCCTATCCCTTCTCTAAAAACCTAGGTGTGATTTAATGAATAAAGTTTTTCCTATTTTCTTTTTTTTTTTAAAGGAAAACTAGTGGCGTAAGTTCCAGTACAAAGCTCAGTAGCCTCAAGACCCAAGAAGAGCTGATGTTTTAATTCAAGTCCAAAGGCAGGCAAAAGCTGATGTCCCAGTTTGAAGGCCATCATCCAGAAAGAAGACATCTCTGACTCTGAGGAGGGTCAAACTTCTTTTATTCAGACCTGCAACTGCTTTGTTGAAGCCCGCCCACCTTGGGGAGGGCAATGTACTTTGCTCAGTCTATTGATCAAATGTTAATTTCACCCAAAACTCAGGGTAATGTCTGGCTAAATATCTGGACACCCCGTGGTCCTGTCAGGTTGATAACATAAAATTAAGAGGAACAGGCACCGTCAGCTGGCAGGTGCCCACTTGGCTTTATTTTCCCCTTCTTCCTGCATGTGGAGCTTCTGCAGCTTCCTTGTGAGCCTGAGAACCCGAGCACTAAGAATAACGACTCAGGAAGCTAGAAAGGGGCTGGGTTTCCAACGACTCCTAGAGCCTTCAACCGCCTGTTTCTAGATTTCTCATTATAGGGAGAGAACCATGTCTAACTTATCAGCGTTCCTGTTTTTCTTTTAAATTTTCTTCCATGTGCTTCTACACTGAATCCTTCACCTATGCAGGGGTAGGCATCAGCCCCTAGTCATAGCCTTGTGCCTTTCCATTGCACCGCTCTAGGAATGGCCTTTATGGAGTAGGATGTGCTTGATATTTGTCCCCTAAATATTCAAAGCAGTTAATAGACTCAGAACTCTATCAGCAGTCAACCCCCCAGCCAGCCCCCACTCTTGCCATCTGTATCTTCCAGATACTTGTACAGCACAGAGCACTCTCACCCATTGCCATGGGCAAAACTGAAAGGCCACCCACGGCCCAGACATCCAGGGAATCCAAAATGACTTGTGTACAAATGGTACAATAACAAACAGAGGCTTGTGACTTTCATTTCTGTGTCATGTCCACATGATTTTGGAATTTATCAAAAACACTTGGAAGATGTAAACACCAAAAAGATTAAAAGCTATGAATTTGCCAGAGCCTCTTGGAATCAAAGCTACGCTATTTGTTGTTGTTGTTGTTTTGCTGTGGGGAGAGTACCAGGGATTGAACTCAGGGCACTCAATCACTGAGTCACATCCCTAGCCCTATTTTGTATTTTATTTAGACAAGGTCTCACTGAGTTGCTTAGCACCTCACTTTTGCTGAAGCTGGCTTTGAACTTGCAATCCTCCTGCCTCAGCCTCCTGAGCCACTAGGATTACAGGTGTGCACCACCAAGCCTGGCTAAAGCTAAGCTATTTAAATGCTGTGTGTGGCTACAATTTACCACTTCTGTGCCTCTGGCCAAGGGGCTGAATCACAACTAAAATTATGTTTTGACCTTGACTCTGAGGTTCCCATAGCTAGTTCAGCATCTTGGTCCCTGAACTCATCCAGATGATGAGATTTGTAAAAGCCAGAAGATTGTCCTCACCACCTTGCAATTGTTTGCATTCCATGCTACTGAGCCTCATCTATACCCAGAGCTGGATAACATAGTATGCTCATTGGCACATTGGCTCATTGGTTATTGAAAAGTGATTAGTTTTCTGAGAGTTTGCAGATTATTGAATAGAGGTAATATTTTATTTAATAATATTCATTTAGGTTATAGGTTATAAAACAGGAGTCTATAACATACAGAAAGAACTTTCTAAAAAAAAAAAGTTTAAATTTATTGCACCCAAGAGGAGTGCAATAAAGGTAACAGAGAATTTTGATGATAATAATAAGGAAAAATAGTGTCTTCCTTTTGCTAATACAGCTGTTAGGACCCACTCCAGCATCAGCCTCTCTAGTGGCTGGGAGATTTTCAGCCTGCAGCAGACTCATGCACAGACATCTGGGACCTTGGCAGTCAGGGGAAGAGCCTAGAGTTCTGACTGGGCTGAAGGAGAAGCCGCCCGATACTGTGCATGTTGGCGATGATGAGTTCAAGGACTGCGCCAAGAGTCATCTGCAGAAGCTGCTAGTTAATGGCACCTTTCAAAGTCAAGCTCTTCCATTCCAAAGGCAGTGGGTCCTCTGTTGATCTGTTCCATGTCTTTCTAGCTGTCTGTTACATTCCTCCTTTTCCAGCAATCAGGCTTTCCCCAGGTGCCAAAAGTACTCCCACCATACTTGTCCTCCAATAGCGTTGCTCCTCCCACCTGGTTCTCTCCTCATTTCCGGTCCACTTTCTTCACTGTCCTTGAAGCCAAAGTGCCATATCACTGGGGTTACTTCAGAAATGGTGAGACTCCAGCAGGGCCCGGAAGGGCTCTGCAGACACCCACCTGGGCTGTAGTAGATGGCTGCTCTCTCTTGGGGAGGCAGAAAAATCAGAGCACAGACCCCTGCCCTGGGCAACTGGTACCAATCTGAAACAGGCTGGAACTGGTTTCTGATTGTATCCTTTGGAGCCCAAAAGGTGAGAATGTGCAGATTATAAATGATCATTTAACTTTCTCATTTTGGGAAACATCTGCCTAGTACTGAAAAATATTCTTAAAATGGAGGGTTTTTTTTTTTTTCCTCTGCCTCACCAAAAAGGAGTAGCTATCTTATTATGGCAAACAAAACCTTAACAGATTCAGAGAAAGGGCTGTACCCTCCATCAGGAGAGTCTACATTTGGGTCCATGGACTTAAATCTCAATTGTTCATGACCCCACGTTGAGCATAATAAAAAAAAAAATACAAGGGACAAAATGTTAAGGGGAGGGGTGGCTCTCAAATAGAAATACCTGTTTCCATGGCGACAGCCTATTAAGTTCCAGTCTGGAACAGGGATCTTTCGGTTTGGATACGAGGTGTCCCCCAAAAGCTCATATGTGAGACCATGTAAGACCGTGTAAGAATTCTCAGAGGTGAAGTGATTCGATTCTGAGAGGGGTAACCTGATTGAGGGATCACTCCACTTATATGGATTAACCGGGAGGTAACTATGGGCAGGTGTGGCTGGAGGAAGTAGGTGTGTGGGGGGGGTGCCTTTGGGTTTGTATTTTGTCCCTGGTGAGCAGAGTGCTCTCGCTCTCTTCCTCTCTCTTCTTCCTGGGTGCCACATCCTCAGTGCCATGTTCCCCCACCAGCTCTGATGCCCAGAGCTGAGGAGTCGGCCATCTATCAACTGCACCTCCGAAACCAGGAGTCCAAAGAGACGCTCCCCCTCGAAGTTGTTCTTGTCAGGTCTTTTGATCACAGCAACCAATGCCAAAGCCACCTAAAACAAGGGAACTGAAGCTCACATTTTGAAATCTCTAGTCAACTGTTTAGAGATTTCAAAATTTAAATCCATATAATCAGTTGGGTGGGGGGGGGATTTGGGTTCCTCCAGGAAGACTTTAAGTGTTAGGAAGGAAAGATCAGCAGACCTTTCATAAATGCCAGTCTAGCTCGTGAGGGGAGTTTTTTTTTATTTTTATTTTTTTTAGAGCTATCAGGAAGAGTCCAGGAGATTGACAGGGGTTCAGAGTTCCCAAGGACCCTGAACAGGGGAAGTGGATTTTCTTTTGCCTAGGTACCTCAGATTTCACTGAAGCATGGATTAGGAATTAGTTATTCCACATGGGGATTTTCCTCTCTTGAGGTCAATTAAATTTTCATTAGAACATATTTTGCAACCTTGACTATAAATTGGGTATAAACAGAAGAGCCACTTTTAAAATACCAATGCCAGAGTCCCATCCCCAAGGATTCTGATTCCGTTTAGACTGCGGCTCAAGTAATAGAACTTTTTAAAAATTCCCCAGGAGATTTCTATTTTACATATGCAGCTGAGAACCAGGCACCTGTTTCTACTTCCTAGTTTAATAAACTCCCTTGTTTGTCTTGATAGAAGATGCATCTTTACGGCTCTGACTTCTACTTATTGTTTCTTAGAGGACCTTCATTAAGTTATTTCCCTTAACCTGTCAGCAACCCTCTGGGGTAGATCTTACCATGGTCTCAATTTTTTTACAACTCTGAAGTATTCAAAGTTATGCATTTGCCCAAGATTTCATAGCAAAAACCATGGAGCTAGATTCAAACTCCCAACTCAATGACCCCAGGGCAGTGCTCTTTTTCCCACTGCAGTGTCCCCTCCATCTCCAGGAGCCCGAGGCCACTGAGAACATGCCCAGTAGAGTAACTCTCACCCCTTTCCCTGGCAGAAGCAAAGAGAGGAAGTAAATGTGTCTCACTGGCCACGCTCTAGAATAGTCTGACAAAAGTTCCAAGTCTTAGCACGGTGGAAACCTTCAAGGACTCTTGGCTCAATCACTTCATCTTATAGACGAGGAAGCTGAAGCCCAGAAAAGCTAAGTTCATCTTCCAAAGTTGGGAACTAGGGAGACTCCAGAGCACCATCCTCTAATTCCAAGAAAAGCTCTCCCCTGCACCCCTCAGGTTCCAGAAAGGAGAGGAAAGGAGAGGCCACATCCCCACAGAGGGATACCAAGAGTGCCACAGGCACACCGCACAGACTGGGGGACCGAGGACAGCTTCCTGGAGGATGTGGTATTTCGTCCGATGAAGCCAAATCCTCTCGTTCTAGGGTATCAGTGGAAGTGGTGCAAAGAGACTTCCAAGGTGTGGGCAGAGCTAGAGAAGCTGCAGGGCTGTTGGAGCCAGCAATCACAGGAGGCCACATGTCCCTAGGCCCGAGAAGGGGTCAGTGAAGGAAGGGTGGTTGTCACCCAGAGGCATGGCCACTGTCACCATGAGGTGCGGACGCAGGGATGGCAGAGAAGAAACCTCCAGCTTCTCTCCTCCCTCCGTCAGGCTCCTGCGGCCTGCATGGTCTGATCACCGGAAGTTGGAGGCAAGGTAGCAGCTCTCAGGCCCAGGCCCTGAGCAGGGTAGAGAAGGGCAGGGAATGGACTCCGGGGAGGGGCATGCGGAGGGGTCACAGAGTGCCCATCAAGCAGAGGCCTGGCCCAGAGTCCCCCAGAGCTGCCAGCGTGGGCACCGCCCCTCGGCCTGCCCAGGGAGTGACTGGCCCAGCTTCCTCGGGGCAGGGGGAGCTGCAGGCTCTCCACAGGTTGGTGCCACCTCTCTGGGGCTCTGTGTTTATAGAACACAGAACCAGCCGGGCGCAGGCTCTCCACGGCAGTCCCACCCTTTCACACCCACATTCTCCACAAACGAACGTGGGTTTCACCATCTGTGAAGGATCTTTGTCCTCTCAGGTGTGAGAGGAAGCTCCAAGATGTATTGTGGCCCATGAGTTGTTGGGATTCCCAGAAATCAGGGCTCTTCATATTTTTATTCTTAATGGATAACTTCCAATTGTATATATTTGTGGGGTAAAAAAATGATGTTACGATTTACGAATATAATGTGGGATAATTAAAATCAAGCTGATACACACCTCAAAGACTCATCATTTTCGTGGCGAGAGCATTTGAAATTCATACTAAGCCAATTTGAAATGTACAGTATGCTATTATAAACTACATTCACCACACTGTGCAATAGGTCTCGAAAAAAAGAAAAAAAAAAACTCATCCCTACTGCCACTTTGTACCCCTACCATCACCTCCCCCCTCCCTCCAGCCCCTGGCATCTGAAACCACCAGTTTACTTCCCGCTCCTCTGAGGCCGACTGGATTAGATTCTGTGCTCACCTGAGAACATGGGCATTATTCTGTGCCAAGTAAGTTGGGGGTTATTTCATTTACATAGTGTTCTCTAGTTACATCTATGTTGGCACATAGATAATGTCCTTGTTTTTAAAGATGAATAATATTCTGTGGTGTGTGTGAACACACACACACACACACGTATGCCCACACATATCCACTCAGCTCCTTTATCCACACTTAAGTTGATTCCACAGCTTGACCGTGGTGAAGGGCGCTGCGATAGACACGGAGGACAGATGTCTATTCTGTGAGAGACACAGAGGACAGAAGTCTCTCCCACATGCTGATTTCCAATCTCTTGGGGAAAGTATATAGAAGTGGAATTATGGGAGTTTTGAGTTTTGGGTTTGGGGTGGGGTTTGTGTGTGTGTGTGTGTGTGTGTGTGTCTTGTTTCATTTTGTGAAAGAAATCAGGCATCAGTCAGAAAGCCTTTTGCCACACCAAATGCCAGAAAATTCACAATCTACAGCTTTTGGAAAAAGAAGACACAAGGAACAACCTGTGACCAAAATGTAAGCCTAGGACAGGCTCGGATGAGACGGCAGGCGAGGTCCAATTCCACTGTGACAGAAGGCCCTGCCCTCCCCCGGCCTTGCCCCTCCACTGCATCCTGGAGACCAGCACCTTCCCGATGGCCCCTGGCCCTCCACGGCCCCCAGAGGCACTCCCAGGCCTGCTGCTCCCTGGCCTATGCAGATGGGGTGCTGAGGTACCACGGCATCAGAATTGTATTATCAGCTTTAAAGTAGGGGTTTTGAGGAGAAAAAGACACCTATCTTATGAACACATCGATTTTCAGAGTCATAAAATTAGAAAAAAATCTTGCAACGAACTTCCAATTTTCCAACTTGCAGGGCGCCAGTTGGGAGTGGCCTTCCTGATTGCAGTGATTCTCACGCAAGTGCCAAGGGTTTGAGTCCCCCCCCCCCCCCCCCCCCGAGGGCTTTTCTCTTTGAAAGAGGAGATGGATGACCTAAATGAGGCTCCCTTTTGTGGAACAGGGAAGTAGGAATTTTTTTATTAGGGCAAAAAAAAAAAAAAAAAAAAAACACACACACCATTTTCAGCCATTTGTCATGTTTCCAAATATGACCCCCTCCGGCCTCCACCCCTGGAGTCAGGGGGTTTCCTGCCTCTTTGTTTCCCAAGAGCATCAACTAAAGGACAGAGAAAGGGGTGAGCACGGGTCCTCTCCAGCCCAACATCAGCCCGGCCTCCTGAGGTCCCCTAATTACACAAGCTAACCACAGTGATCTTTGTGAGAAATTATAACACGAACGCTCGAGCGCTGGTCTTTGATTTTAAAAATGTATGGCCTACAAGCATTTCAATATCTCCTGAATTTGCTCTTACAGGGGAAAAAAAGAAATCTGGTGTGTGTCGATGATCTAGAACTGCTCAGATGGAGATCTGCGGTAGCTCTTACAAATGGGCAGGAAGACGGGGGTTAGAACCAATGAGGAGAGCGATCTCCTGGCATTGGGTGGGGAGCCCCCATTCCTGGTGCTTTGCATCCTCTGTAATGGGGTCCTAGAACTGCTACATCAACTTACCGTGAGCTGAGTAGCTTGAAACAACACACCGACTCTCCCATAGTTCTGGAGGCTGCAAGTCCAAAGTCAAGGGATCAACAGGGCAGCACTCCCTGCAAAGACCAAGCCTCTTCCAGCTTCTGGTAGCGCCTGGCATTCCTAGGAGCAGATAATCCCAACTGCCTCTGTGGTCACACGGTCTCTCCCCGCCCCCCACCCCCGGGACCTTCTCCCCTTCTCTTTTCTTACACAAACCCTTAGTGTTGTCTTTGAGGCCCATCCTAATCCAGGATGATCTCATCTGGACATCCTTAACATAATGACCTTTTTTTAAGATGTTGATGGACCTTTATTCATTTATTTATATGTGGTGCTGAGAATCAAAGCCAGGGCCTCACACATGTGAAGCAAGTGCTCTACCACTGAGCCACAGCCCCAGCTCCTATAAAGGCCCTTTTCCCAAGTAGTCACATTCACAGGTTCTGCAGGACATGCCTTTCAGGGGCCACCATCCCACCCTACACCTTTCCCTTCCCATCTCTTGGAAGCATCACTTCATCTTATCCAAAAGTCTCTATCCCCAAAGCCAAGAGCCAACACCCTGTTCCTCCCTCTAACACCCAAACCTAGCACAGCCACCAGGTCACAGGCTTCGCCAAGAGTCCCTCTCCCCTTCCCAACACCCAGCCAGCCAGTGAGGGAGCCTGCCCTCTTCTTAGAGGAGGCAGGGATCCCAGAACCCAGGCTCCTGCAGCAGGGGAGGGTGTCTCCTGCCACAGACACAGCGCTAAACTTCTATCATCTTTTTCTTCAGGACTTTGGGTAATCGACTTAGGATAGGAGAGCTCTTAGGATTAATTATAGTCTTCTTAAGGATATGGGGGAGGAGGTTAATTAAGCACAACTTAAAAACATTTTCATTTTCCAAGTTCCAAATGGACTTTTGCAACAAACCCCATTTGTACAACAGGGACATCGTTAAAATCAACTATTGAGAATTAGAACTAAAGAGCACCCATTGTTAATGGGTCACTCCAGCCATGAATGCAGATCCGTGGGCTTATGCAACATGCCTGGCCAGAGAAGTCCTAACCTGAGATCTGAAGAATACATAGAAATCAACTAGGCAAAGAGAGTGGGGTATGCAAAGGCCCTGTGGTAGAAACCACCATGATCAGTTTGGGGAAGAAAGAAGTACGTGGCTGCTCTCTCTGCTGAAGAAAGAACAGAGGAGGATTCTTGGTGACTGCTTTCCCTGCTGAGATTGACTCACATGGTTCAAAGTAGTTTTCACATGAATAAGTAAGGAGATTTTTATGAGTAAAGAATTGTATCTTCTAGAGATAATGGAGAACAAAAAGCAGCACTTCATTTAGCTGCTGCAGTAAAGTAGCAGCTCCTTTAATAATAAAGGAGAAAAATGTCTCTGCTCCAAACAGCTCCTAGAACTGTATGTATGCATTTCATTTCTCCCACGGTTTCAGCAAAGTGCTTTCGGGTACCACTTCATTGTGCATTTGGGTAAACTGAGGCACAGAGCTAAGAGTGCCATGCCATGTTTTGACCACCATGAGGCAATTTATCTGTTTGCACCACCGCAAAGACCCTTACATCTTAAAATTGTGCTTCTGAAGCTGGTCCATAGCTGAGAAAGGAACAGAATGAAGGCCTCATTTTCTGGGTTCTCACTAAACCTTATAAATCCGTGGTTCCCAAATCGGGTGATGGTCCTGCCTCAGCCCTACTGCCTCAGAATCTCCTGGGGAAGGGCCAGACTGTTTTGTTTTTTTTTTTTTAAACACACACACACACATTTTTTTTCTTTTCTTTTTTTTTTTTTTTTTGAGAGAGAGAGAGAGAGAGAATTTTAATATTTATTTTTTAGTTCTCGGCGGACACAACATCTTTGTTGGTATGTGGTGCTGAGGATTGAACCCAGGCCGCACGTATGCCAGGTGAGCGCGCTACCGCTTGAGCCACATCCCCAGCCCCCAGCCTGGTTTTTGATGTTGTTTTGTTTGTATTAACACAGGATTCAGTGTGATGTCGCCCACCTGTGCACACCGCATACAGTGATCACATGCAACCACCCCCAACTGGCACCCTTCCCTGTTAATCATGATCTACTCTCGGTAGACTTTTCTTGGTTTCCACATGACAGAGAACACGTGATGCTGATCTTTCTGTGCCTGCCTTACTTCACTAAGCATGGTGACCTCCAGTCCACCCATCTTGCCATGTGAGACAGGACTTCATCCGTGTTACTCTTTAGTGTGTACATACCACAGTTTCTTTATCCATTCGTCTGTTGGAGGCACCCAGGCTGATTCCATCCTAGCTATTGCGAATCCTGCCACAATAACCATGGGTATGTAGGTGACCCTTTGGTGTGCAGACTCCGTGTCCTTCAGATACTCACTCAGGCGTGGGATAGCTGGATCACATTTGAGGAAGCCCCATCCCCCTCCAGGGTGACTAACTTACATTCCCAGTGACAGCATATGAGTTCCTTTTTCTTCTTGTCCTTTCCAGTGTTTGTTAATTTTTGTTTCTTTCTTGTGACACTAGCCATTCCCCATGGGATGAGATAGTATCTCATCGAAGCTTCCATTGACATGTCCCCGATGGCTGAGGATATTGAGTATTTTTATATATTTATTGGCCATTTGTATCTTTTCTTTTGACAAATGTCTATTTATGCCACTTGCCCACTTTTTAACTGGATTGCTTTTCTGTTGAGTTTTTTGAGTTCTTTACATATTCTCTGTCAGCTGGATAAATGGCAAATATTTTCTCGCATTCTGTGGGTGGTCTCTCACTCCATGGATGATATCCCTGGCTGTGCAGAAGCTTTTCTGCTTGATGGAATCCCATTGGTCAATGTTCTGTTTCCTGTGCTTTTGGGGTGCTATCCAGAAAATCATTACCTGTACTTCAGCCATGAAGGGTTTCCCTGTGTTTCCCTCTAATCATTTCAGAGATTCGGGTCTTATATTTCCGTCTTTTATCCACATTGAGTTGATGTTTG
Source organism: Spermophilus citellus (assembly GCF_964194105.1). NCBI lineage: Eukaryota > Metazoa > Chordata > Mammalia > Rodentia > Sciuridae > Spermophilus > Spermophilus citellus. Next base: position 9,911,480 of record NC_138186.1, read on the forward strand.
TACTCGGCGAGGGATAGAGGCAAGTTTTAATCTTTTGCATGTGGATACCAAGTTATCCCAGCACTGTTTATTGAAGGGCCTGTCCTTTCTCCAGTGTCTGTTTTTGGAACCTTTGCAGAGAATCAGCTGGGTGCTGTTTCTGGGCTCCAGTGGTCTCTGTGTTTATTTCCATGGTATTACCCTGGTGCTTTGGTTACTCTGGGTTTGTAGTGTGCCTTGAAATCGGGTATGGTGATGCCTCCTCCAGCTTTGTTCTTTTTTCTCAGGACTGCCTTGATATTGAAGGTCTTTTGTGCTTTTGTTTGAATTTTCAGCTTGCTTTTGATAGTTCTGCGGAAGCATGTCATTGGTATTTTGATGAGGATTGCATTGAATCTGTGGATGGCTTTTGTTAGTATGGCCATTTTAACAATGTTAATTCTTCCAGCACGTGAACCGGGAGGTCTTTCCATCTGTCCCATCTTCTGCAATCGATGTTTCGTCATTTTCGTTATAGAAGTCTTTCACTTCCGTAGTTAAGTTGATTCCTCGGTATCTGTGGGTGCCTGTGTGTAGCTCTCATGAGTGGGATTGCTTTCCTGATTTCTTTTTCAGAAAATTCACTATTGGCATGGAGAAATGCGACTGACCTTCGTATATTGATTTTGTATCCTGCTATTAGAACTTATCAGTTCTAATCATCTTTTGATGAAGTCTTTAGGGTTTTCTATGTATAGCATCATATCATCTGCAATCAGGGATATTTGGCTTCCTTCTTTCTATCTCTATGCCTTTTGTTTCTTCCTCTTGCCTAATTGCTCCAGCTAAACCTTCCAGTACTATATTGAATAAAAACTGTGAGAGTAAACACCCTTGGGTCTTGTTTCTGATTTTAGAGGACACACTTTCCGTTTTTCCCCATGGAGTTTGATATTGGCTGTGGGTTTGCCGTATATAGCATTTCTTAATGTTGATGTGCAAGCCTTCTGTACCTTCTTCAGCCAGGGCTTTTGTAATGAAGCGATGTTGAGTTTTATCAAATGCCTTTTCGGTGTCTATTGAGATGATGATGTGATTTTTATCCTTCCTCAGTTGGTGTGATATATTATGTTTATTTGTCCAATCATCCTCACCTCCCTGGAATGAAACCAACTTGATTTTGGTATATAATCTTTTCAATGTGCTGGTAAAATCAATTTACTAGTATCTGTAGAGCAATTTTTGCATCTATGTTCATCAGAGATGCTGGTCGACAGTTTTCTTTGTTGTTGGGTCCTTGTCTGGTTTGGGTAACAGGGTATGTTGGCTTCACAGAGCTCAGATGGGCTCCCTCCCTCTCAGTTCTATGGAATAGTTGGAGAAGAAGTGGCATTAGTCCCTTTAAAAGTTTGGCAACTTGAAGCAATGGAGCCATCATGCCCTGGGCCTTTCTTTGTTGGGAGATGTTTATTACTGATTCAAGCTGTTACTTATTATTGGTCTATTCAGGTTTTTCACAGCCTCTTGGTTCAGCTTTTTGTAGGTCATATATGTCCAGAAATGTGATAATTTCTCCTAGATTTTCCAGTTTGTTAGCATAATGTTTTTCAAAATAATCTCCAATAAGCCTTTTTTTTAATTATTTTATTGTTGGTTGTTCAAAACATTACATAGTTCTTAATATACCATATTTCACAGATTGATTCAAGTGGGTTATGAACTCCCATTTTTACCCCGTATTCAGATTGCTGTGTCACATCAGTTACATTTCCATTGATTTACAAATTGCCTTTATAGTGACTGATGTATTCTGCTGTCTATCCCATTCTCCACTGTCCCCCCTCCCCTCCCCTCCCCTCCCCTCCCCTTCTCTCTCTCCATCCCCTCTACTATAAATCGTTTCTTCCACTTATATAATTTTTCTCCTACTCCTCCTTTCCTCTTATATGTAATTGTGTATAACCCTGAGGCTCACCTTCCAATTCCATGCAATTTCCCTTAACTCTCCCTTTCCCTCCCGCCTATCATCCCTGTTTAATGTTAATCTTCTTCTCCAGCTCTTCGTCTCTACCCTGTCCTTGGTTACTCCTCTTATATCAAAGAAGACATTTGACATTTGTTTTTTAAGGATTGGCTAGCTTCACTTAGTATAATCTGCTCTAATGCCATCCATTTCCCTCCAAATTCTATGATTTTGTCATTTCTTAATGCAGAGTAATACTCCATTGTGTATAAATGCCACATTTTTTAATCCATTCATCTATTGAAGGGCTTCTAGGTTGGTTCCACAATCTTGCTATCGTGAACTGTGCTGCTATGAACATCGATATAGCAGTGTCCCTGTAGCATGCTCTTGTTAGGTCTTTAGGGAATAGACCGAGAAGGGGAATAGCTGGGTCAAATGGTGGTTCCATTCCCAGCTTCCCAAGAAATCTCCATACTGCTTTCCAAATTGGCTGCACCATTTTGCAGTCCCACCAACAATGAACAAGTGTACCCATTTCCCCGCATCCTCGCCAGCACTTGTTGTTGTTGGACTTCTTAATGGCTGCCAATCTTACTGGAGTGAGATGGTATCTTAGGGTGGTTTTGATTTGCATTTCTCTGACTGCTAGCGATGTTGAGCATTTTTTCATGTACTTGTTGATTGATTGTATGTCCTCCTCTGAGAAGTGTCTGTTCAGGTCCTTGGCCCATTTGTTGATTGGGTTATTTGTTATCTTATTATCTAATTTTTTGAGTTCTTTGTATACTCTGGATATTAGGGCTCTATCTGAAGTGTGTGGGGTAAAGATTTGTTCCCAGGATGTAGGCTCCCTGTTTATCTCTCTTATTGTTTCTTTTGTTGAGAGAAAACTTTTTAGTTTGAGTAAGTCCCATTTGTTGATTCTGGTTGTTAACTCTTGCACTAAGGGTGTCCTATTGAGGAATTTGGAGCCTGACCCCACAGTATGTAGATCATAGCCGACTTTTTCTTCTATCAGACGCCGTGTCTCTGATTTAATATCGAGCTCCTTGATCCATTTTGAGTTAACTTTTGTGCATGGCGAGAGAAAGGGATTCAGTTTCATTTTTATGCAAATAGATTTCCAGTTTTCCCAGCACCATTTGTTGAAGATGCTATCTTTCCTCCATTGCATGCTTTTAGCCCCTTTATCAAATATAAGATAGTTGTAGTTTTGCGGATTGGTTACTGTGTCTTCTATTCTGTACCATTGGTCCACTCGCCTGTTTTGGTACCAGTACCATGCTGTTTTTGTTACTATTGCTCTGTAGTATAGTTTGAAGTCTGGTATTGCTATACCGCCTGATTCACACTTCCTGCTTAGCATTGTTTTTGCTATTCTGGGTATTTTATTATTCCATATGAATTTCCTGATTGTTTTATCTATTTCTACAAGAAATGCTGTTGGGATTTTGATTGGGATAGCATTGAACTTATAGAGAACTTTTGGTAATATCGCCATTTTGATGATGTTAGTTCTGCCTATCCATGAACAGGGTATATTTTTCCATCTTCTGAGGTCTTCTTCTATGTCTCTTTTTAGGGTTCTGTAGTTTTCATTGTATAGGTCTTTCACCTCTTTTGTTAGGTTGATTCCCAGGTATTTTATTTTTTGGGGGGATATTGTGAATGGAGTAGTTGTCCTCATTTCCGTTTCAGAGGATTTGTCGTTGATATACAGGAATGCATTTGATTTATGCGTGTTGATTTTATATCCCGCCACTTTGCTGAATTCATTTATTAACTCTAATAGTTTCTTTGTAGACCCTTTTGGGTCTGTTAGGTATAGAATCATATCGTCTGCAAATAGAGAAAATTTAAGTTCTTCTTTTCCTATTTTTATGCCTTTAATTTCTTTCGTCTGTCTAATTGCTCTGGCCAGTGTTTCGAGGACTATGTTGAACAGAAGTGGTGAGAGAGGGCATCCCTGTCTTGTACCAGATCTTAGAGGGAATGCCTTCAATTTTTCTCCATTCAGAATGATGCTGGCCTGTGGCTTATCATAGATTGCTTTAACAATGTTGAGGTATGATCCTGTTATCCCTAATGTTTCTAGAGTTTTGAACATAAAGAGATGCTGTACTTTGTCGAATGCTTTTTCTGCATCTATCGAGATGATCATATGGTTCTTATTTTTAAGTCTATTGATGTGGTGAATAACATTTATTGATTTCCGTATATTGAACCAGCCTTGCATCCCAGGGATGAATCCTACTTGATCATGGTGTATAATTTTTTTGATACGATTTTGAATCCGATTCGCCAGGATTTTATTGAGGATTTTTGCATCTAGGTTCATTAGAGATATTGGTCTGTAGTTTTCTTTCTTTGAAGTGTCTCTGTCTGGTTTAGGTATCAGGGTGATGTTGGCCTCGTAGAATGTCTTTGGAAGTTCTCCCTCTTTTTCTATTTCCTGAAATAGCTTGAAAAGTATTGGTGTTAGTTCCTCTTTAAAGGTTTTGTAAAACTCTGCTGTATACCCATCCGGTCCTGGGCTTTTCTTAGTTGGTAGTCTTTTGATGGTTTCTTCTATTTCCTCTATTGTTATTGGTCTGTTTAGGCTGTCTATATCTTCCTGACTCAATCTGGGCAGATCATATGACTTAAGAAACTTATCGATGCCTTCACTATCTTCTATTTTATTGGAGTATAAGGATTCAAAGTAATTTCTGATTATCTTCTGTATTTCTGAAGTGTCTGTTGTGATATTGCCTTTTTCATCCCATATGCTAGTAATTTGGGTTCTCTCTCTTCTTCTCTTCGTTAGCATGGCTAAGGGTCTGTCAATTTTATTTATTTTTTCAAAGAACCAACTTTTGGTTTTGTCAATTTTTTCAATTATTTCTTTTGTTTCGATTTCATTAATTTCAGCTCTGATTTTAATTATTTCTTGCCTTCTACTTCTTTTGCTGTTATTTTGCTCTTCTTTTTCTAGGATTTTGAGATGATATATGAGAGTGTTTATTTGTTGGTTTTTTCTTTTTTTAAGGAATGCGCTCCAAGCAATGAATTTTCCTCTTAAAACTGCTTTCAATGTGTCCCATAGATTCCGATATGTTGTGTCAGTGTTTTCATTTATCTCTAAGAATTTTTTAATTTCCTCCTTGATGTCTTCTATGACCCATTAATCATTTAGTAACCTATTGTTCATTCTCCACGTGATGCATGATTTTTCCTTCCTTCTTTTATCGTTGATTTTCAGTTTCATTCCATTATGATCAGATAAGATGCATGGTATTATTTCTACTCCTTTATATTGTCTAAGAGTTGTCCTGTGACATAATATATGATCTATTTTTGTGAAGGATCCATGTGCTGCTGAGAAAAAATTGTAACTACTTGATGTTGGGTGGTATATTCTATATATGTCAATTAAGTCTAGGTTGTTAATTGTGTTGTTGAGTTCTATAGTTTCCTTATTTAACTTTTGTTTGGAAGATCTGTCCAGTGGTGAGAGAGGTGTGTTGAAGTCTCCCATGATTATTGTATGGTGGTCTATTAGACTCTTGTACTTGAGAAGAGTTTGCTTGATGAACGTAGCTGCACCATTGTTTGGGGCATATATATTTATGATTGTTATGTCTTGTTGGTGTATGGTTCCCTTGAGCAGTATGCAGTGTCCCTCTTTATCCTTTTTGATTAACTTTGGCTTGAAATCTATTTTGTTTGATATGAGTATGGACACTCCTGCTTGTTTCCGCAGTCCATATGAGTGGAATGATTTTTCCCAGCCTTTCACCTTCAGTCTATGTATATCTTTTCCTATCAAATGCGTCTCCTGTAGGCAACATATTGTTGGATCTTGTTTTGTGATCCATTCGACTAGCCTGTGTCTCTTAATTGGTGAGTTTAAGCCATTAACATTTAGGGTTATTATTGAGATATGGTTTGTTCTTCCAGTCATATTTGTTTATTTATGTTACTAAACCTGATTAGTTTTCCTCTTTGATTACTTTCCCCCCTTTACTGTCCTACCTCCCACTGATGGTTTTCAATGTTATTTTCAGTTTCCTCTTCCTGTAATGTTTTGCCAAGGATTTTTTGAAGAGATGGTTTTCTAGCTGCGAATTCTTTTAACTTTTGTTTATCGTGAAAGGTTTTAATTTCATCTTCCATCCTGAAGCTTAATTTCGCCGGATACACGATTCTTGGTTGGAGCCCATTTTCTTTCAGTGTTTGAAAAATGTTATTCCAGGATCTTCTAGCTTTCAGAGTCTGTGTTGAGAGATCAGCTGTTATCCTGATTGGTTTGCCCCTAAATGTAATCTGCTTTCTTTCTCTTGTAGCTTTTAAAATTCTCTCCTTATTCTGTATGTTGGGCATCTTCATTATAATGTGTCTAGGTGTGGATCTCTTATGATTTTGCACTTTCGGCGTCCTGTAGGCTTCTAGGATATGGGATTCTGTTTCATTCTTCAAGTCTGGGAAGTTTTCTCGTATGATTTCATTGAATAGATTGTTCATTCCTCTGGTTTGGACCTCTGTGCCCTCCTGTATCCCAATGACTCTTAAGTTTGGTCTTTTAATGTTATCCCATATTTCTTGAATGTTCTGCTCATGGTTTCTTAGCAGTCTTGCTGAACTGTCTATGTTCTTCTCAAGTTGAAATACTTTGTCTTCATTGTCTGATGTTCTATCTTCTAAGTGATCTACTCTGCTGGTAGTATTGTCAATTGAGGTTTTAAGTTGGTTTATTGCTTCCTGCATTTCTAGGATTTCTATTTGTTTGTTTTTTATTACTTCTAACTCCCTGTGAAATTGATCTTTTACTTCCTGGATTTGTTTCTGTAGTTCCTTGTCAATGTGATCTTTCATTGTCTGATTTTGCTGTCTCATGTCTTCCTTGAGAGTCCAGATCATCTGAAACATGTATATCCTGAACTCTTTATCTGACATTCCATCTGTTGCAGCTATTACCTCTTCTAGAGTTGAGTTGACCTGCATTGCTTGTGGTCCTTTCTTTCCTTGTCTTTTCATGTTGCTTGCGTTTCTTTCTGCTTGGTGAAACTGTTGTGTTTTTGAAATTTTTCCCCCTGTTTATTTATGTTGCTCTTGTATAGTTGGGATATCTCTCTTGTAGGGCGGGTAGTGGCTGTGATCCTCCTCTAATCAGGGTGATCTATCCACTACGCTGGTTGGTCGTAGGTCTGCCCGCCCTGCGGGCACGGGTGGCTGCTCTACTCTGCCCCCACTCCAATTGCGGTGACGTTCCTACCACGTCCTCGGATCGTTGGTCCTGATCCGGATGTGGGTGGCAGCTCTTCTCCACCCCTACTCCAATTGATGTGACGTGTCTACCACGCTGGTCGGCCTCCAAGCCTGTTCCGCCGGTGGGTCTCAGATCTGCCCACCCTGCGGGCCTGGGCGGCAGTTCTGCTCAACCCCCACTCCCAGTGCCTCTCCAATGGGTCTCTGGGCTCCTTCCGGACGCTGGCGGTGGCTCTGTTCAACCCCCACTCCAACCAGTGTGACGTGACTGCCTCGATGCTACTCGTCCACCACACTGGCAGGCTGCCGAGCCTGTCCTGCCAGTGGGACGCAGGACTGCCTACCTTGCAGGGTCAGACAGCAGCTCTTCACGGCCTCCACTCCAAGTGGGGTGACTTGGCTACCCTGCCGTCGGGTCGCTGGTCCTGTTCCAGGCGTGGGCGGCTACTCTCCTCGGCCCCAGCTGCAGTTGGGGTGTCGCGATACCACACCGGCGGGACCCTTAGCCTGCTCTGGGCACAGGAGGCAGCTCCACTCTGCCCCCCAGGCCCCCACAGCACCCAGCAGGACCCGGACCAAGAAGCAGTCCCTGTAGGATCCCCAACCCTGAGCCAGAACCGCTTCGGGAGCCAGGAGCCGGTCTCTCCGATCCCCGCTACGTTCTGCTAGGAGCAGGCTCCTCAGGGCAACCGCCGCGGGTTCCCCAATCCCAGGCCAAAGCAGCCCCGGGAGCCCAAGCCTGGCCGCACCAGACTCTCCCTGCTCGGTGCCCAAGCCTGGCCGCACCAGACTCTCCCTGCTCGGTGCACGCTCCGCTGGGAGCAGAGTCTAAGACGCACTTCCCGCGGGCTCCCCAGCTCCGGGCCAAAACTGTTCCAGGAGACAGAGTCCCGCTGCCCCTCGTCGCAAGTTTCACTTGTGGCTGGCCTCAGCTCGCGGTCCCCGCAGGCTCCGCGGCCCTGGGCTCAAGCAGCCACGAGAGCCAGAACCCAGCCTCTCCGATCCCTGCCACACTCTGCTAGGAGCAGGCTCCACAGAGGTACCCCAGCCTCAGGCCCAAGCAGCCCCGGGAGCCCGAGCCTGGCAGCTCCAACCTCTCCCAGCTCAGTGTACGCTCAGACAGGGGCAGGGTCAAAGACGCAGTCACCGCGGGTTCCCTAGCCCCGGGCCAAAACTGTTCCGGGAGTTAGAGCCACTCCGCCCCTCAGCGCACAATCCACTTGTACCTGGCCTCTGCCCGGAGTCCCTGAAGGATCTCCCGCCCTGGGCCAAAGCAACCCGGGGAACTAGAATCTGGCCGCTCAAAGCCCGGCGCCCGCCTTGCCAGGGGTGAGGCCCGAAGAGTATTCTCCTCAGAGTTTCCAGTCCCGAGCCTGAGCGATCTGTCTGCGCGACGCAGGCAAATACCAGCCTGGAATCACCTGTTCCGTAGTTGGATGAGCTGAGATCAGTAGAAAACAGGGATGATTGCCTCAGCTCTCCATGATGGCGGCTGCTGTCCTCCTCCGTGTTCCGACCGGTGTCGGGAATCGAACTGGACCGGTTCTCTCCTCTGTTTCAAAGCTGGAACTCAGCACTCAGCACGGCCAGTGTGCCACTGGCAGGAGCCTCCAGAATCCGCTTTGCTGTAATCCCGCTCTGGTACCTCGCGGCTAATTAACTCGGGCGCGTCCCAGACTCCATCCACGGGGCGGTCCGCCAACCAGGTACTGCTTCCCTCCGTGCGGAGAAATCGCCCGCGACCAAGCCCCTGCAGCCGAATCCCGCGCGCTGGAATTCTGTCCTCTAGATTCTGGAGCACCTCAATTTCACTGGGGATTCCCACCAAGGTAGCCTTCAGCCGTTTCACCTCGTGTTTCTCCCGCACAGTGGCGCAGCGTACTGGTGTGCTGCACTCCCTTCGCCGCCATCTTCCTATTCCCCAATAAGCCTTTTGATTTCTATGGTATCAGTTGTGATGTCTTCTTTTTCATCTATAATTGTATTATACTTACGTAAGTATAATTTTATAATTTTATTTATACTCAAGTCTTGTCTCTTTTATCCTTCATTAGCCTATCTAAAGGTGTACAATTTTATCTTTTCAAAAATAGACTCTTTGTTTTATTGATCAAAAGGTCAGTACTGTTCTTTACTCTCTATTTTTGCTCTGATCTTTATTATTTCTTACGTTCTGCTAATTTTGAATTTAGATCATTCTTGCTCTTCTAAGTCCTTGAGATGCATTATTAGGGTGTTATTTGAAATAGTTCTAATTTTTAAAAAGACACCATGTTTTTTAATGTAGGTACTTATAGCTATAACCCATTCTTAGCACCACTTTTTCCTGTATTTCACAGGTTTAGTCCATTCTGGGTGCCCAGCCCCCAGTTATTATAGTGGATAGGTGTGAAGTCAAATGGCTCATGAACTGGGGGTAGACCTGAGCCTCAACTTCCTCATTTGTACAATGCTCAGGGTGTACGGAGATAATAACATACAAGGACGGTTAAATCAAATTAAATAGTGTATATCAAATGCAGGGCATGGTCTTCAACAAAGGCCACTTTTTAAATCTTTTCTAAAAGATACCTATGGCTGGGCACAGTGATACATACATGTAATTTCAGCAGCTTGGGAGGCTGAGGTAGGAGGATCATGAGTTCAAAGCCAGCCTCAGCAAAACTAAGGCACTAAGCAACTCAGTGAGACCCTGTCTCTAAATAGATAAAATACAAAATAGGGGTTGAGATGTGGCTCAGTCGTGGGGTGACCCTGATCCAGTGCCCAAAACAACAACAACATCATCATCATCATCATCATCATCATCATCATCAAAGATACCTATTTCTATTACATAAACTTTGGAGATTTTTATTTTGAAAAAAATCATGGCAAATCATTCTCTGCACCCCCCACCCCCGCGCCCGCGCGCGCGTGTGTGTACCTTTAAATTAGACTTTACACTTTACAATTTTAATTACACCATTTTCCAAGATTGGCTGAGTAGACCCATTAGCTGTTCTTCCTGGTCAAATTAATAACTCTCTATGGCCCCTCGCCTGGCTCTTTTTCCACAAAATTACCCAGGTAGGAAGTAGCTCGATGGCAAATCAATCCTGCAATTTGGAGCATCCGTCTAGAACTGGACTGGAACCATTGCTCACTGCTTTTGTTCCTGGGGACACACCTGCAGCATTGCCTTCCCAATTAATAACCACAAAGCTGCTCACTGTCTCCTGGTTTCAGCTCATCTGAGAATCTCCTACCCTCAAGCCTCTAAATAAAGTTTGAAAATGTCAGAGATGATGTAATATAGATGAGGTAACATCAACAGACAGAAATTGATTGTCTTTATATTGAATATAAAATAGAGATTATATTCTTTTGGTTACAGAAATTCAGGGTAATCAACAATCCCAGTTTGCTCAACTCTGAGAAGGTTCACAGGACCTGGGATTTTTAGCTTTAAAACCAAGATCATTCTGGGGAAATTGGGACAAGTGAGTCACCCTAGAAGGGAAGAGGTTGGTATAACAGAAAACTTTTCCATTCTCTTCCAACACCACAGCTGCCTGCCCACTCCCCACCTGTGGTCGATGCTGGTCTTGATAAGATGTACGTGGCATTGTCTCAGGAACAACTACACACTTTAGGCTAGATTTCTGAATCTAAAGAAACCCAGGCTCTTTGAACACTAAAAAATGTCAGAAACTGGCATACAGAGTAGCTGGGACTTCCTGCCCTGGAGTCCTGGGAATTTTCTCAAAATTATCTTTCAAATATTATGCCCAGGTCCAGTGTGGTGATAGACAGGGGAATTCAAAGACTGGTGCTTTCTAGCCGAGTGGCATTGGTTATCCTAAATCTCAATTTCCTCACCTCCACTTTGCTAACAACAATACCTCCTTTCAAAAATCAGTGGGTGAGTATCCTGGAGGTCGTAAGTATGAATTTTTTAAAAAGACACCGAATTGACACCAGTTCCTCCCCCACCTCCATGCCCATGATGAGGTCCACATTCAGGAATGGTGTGATAACCCCATCAAAACATTTCCCCATGAGCTCACATCCAAACTCTCACTGTTAGAATTGTGGAAACATCCAAGCCCGGAAAAAAATATTGTTTAATATTCGATATTCCTCGTTTCCATAATGAGTTTGTTAATGATTCGTGAGCTTATGATAAAAGTCCAGATTTTCCAACCTTGCCATTTTGACAAGCCAAGAAACTGAGGCCCAGGATAGGTGGGTGGGTGATGTGCTTTCTAGATCATAGTTCTAAAACCCAAGCTGCTGATTTCCAATGTTCTGATCCAATGGCTCCTCCCTGACACCATCCCCAAACTCTTTCCTCAGGGATTGGATCTCCAAAATTCCAATGAGCTGGAAGACCAAGAGTAACATCCTTCCAAAGACACCAGCACATGGCTGATGGCTTGTTGTTTTTATTTGGTGCTGGGGATGGGACCCAAGGGTGCTCTGCCACTGAGCTCTCTGTAGACTTTCTTATTTTTTAGTTTGAGTCAGGGACTTGCTGAGTTGCTCTGGCTTGCAGGAACCTGGGATCCTCCTGCCTCAGCCTCCCCGGTCACTAGGATTACAAGTGGGCACCATATGGCAGCACACAATGCTGATGTGCAATTAAAAGGTGTGTGAGCTGTTTGTTCCAAAAAGAATGGAAAGAATGAGCAGGCACTGCAAAGACTGCCCTGGGGCAGGCCAATGGAGGAGGGACAAGGAGCACTAGCTGGACAGAGAACGGCTAACTGTACCCTGCCAGTTGGCTCCAGGCTGAACCTGATCAGGAGACTGTGCCTGATTGCTTGGTGAAAGTGGCCCATGCTTGGTTATTCTTTTTTTTTTTTTTTTTTAATGGACATAGTTCTGTCTACTAAGAAATGGGACTCCCTGACCTGGAATTGTAAGAATAGCAGCACCTCTAATGTAAAGTGGGTGCTGGTGCCAGCCTTTCCTGCTATCACATGAACATCTTTCATATCTAGGGCCCAGGTATTAGCAGGCTTACCCCATTCCATGATATCTATAATTACGAAGTGCTTTTGCTTACAACCTGGGGCCGTCTCCATAATTTAGGCTTGGGCCTGAAGATGGCTCTCCCCTTGATAAATCATGCTGCTAATGTGAAGTCACTTTAAGTTGGAAAGAACCGAACATGCAATCGCAAAGCTGCACCCTATTTGCTCAGCCCAAGACTCTGTCAGTTCAAAAGGTAGGAAGCGCATCTTGCCAAGAACGGATTGTGAAATGGATTAGAAAAATCAGGCTGTTCCTGCTGTCGCCGCTCTGCAGCTCTGGAGTACCCCCAACGGCTCCGCTGTCACCCTGTCATTTTGGCTGAGTGGAGACTGTTACTGCAATCTTAAGTCACTCTAACTGTATTTTCCCCCCTGAACTGTAGATAAGAATCAAGACTCAGAGTTAATTCCCTCCTCTTTGTTAATCTGTGAAGAAAAATGAGCCTGTTTATCACATTCTTGGGAAGTCAGAGATTTAGCCAGATTTAGTACTACCCTGTGACAAAGACAGAGAATTTCTGAGAATAATAGAAGCGATATATAGTGCAATATTCTGAAAGTGTGTTCAATTATGCATTAGATTAAAATGAAAAATAAATTACAGGTGAAATTGTACATAGCAAAAAAGACTTCAACACTCTATCTCTGACCCACGTAATGAGTTGTGTTCAGCCGGGCACAATGGTGCACACCTGTAATCCCAGCAGCTCGGGAGGGTGAGGCAGGAGAATTGCAAGTTCAAAGCCAGCTTCAGCAACTTAGCAAGACCCTAGGCAAGACTCTACCCTCAAAATAAAAAGTAAAAAGGGCTAGGGATGTGGCTCACTGGTTAAGTTACCCTGTATTCAATCCTGGTATCAAAAAAAAAAAAAAAAAGAGAGAGAGAGAGAGAGAGTTGCATTCAGTAGGTCTCAATTCTTATATAACAAAAGAAGTTGACTTCCTGTAGTTTGTCAAAATGAATTTGACATATAGTAATAAAATAACAATAACAACCGATAATGTAAATGTCTACGTACCAAGGGCAAAGCTAATCATTTCAATGTATTTTATAGTTGGCACAAAAATAATCATTCAATAAATGTCAGGTAGATCGAAGTCTAAAACCCAAGCTGCTGATTTCCAAATATGGTCATAGTTACTAAATTACAATCCTATAAGTTATGTACCCTGTTGTGCCCATTTTGCAGAGAAGAAAACCAAGACCCCAGGATATCAGGTCACTTGCCAAGCTTCTGCAGCTGTATGTGCTGACCTGGGGAGCACGGCACTTCTGACTCCTGAGAGCCTGTACCTTGGACCACATGACCTGGGGCCTCCTGCTGTGCATGCTGCCCTTGTTCACATTGTCTTCTCCTCCTGGAAAAACCAGTGATACAGACAAATGGAAGGAGCACACAGATCACCCAAGTGAATTTCAGCATGTGGTGAAACTGCAGGCTTTGGAAGCAGTTCTGCTACTTACCGGTTATGTGACCTCTGCAAGTTACTTAACCTCTCTGTCTCAGTCGCCTCATCTGTAAAATGATGATAATAATACCTCCTCCAAAGGGTTATTGGAAGAAAAAAAATTAACACCCAGAAAGCTCTTTGTAAATGTTATCTATTATTTTTACTAAATGCACCTGCTCTCTTAAATGGAAATACCCTCTCCATTAACATACTTATCTAGACAGTGTTTGTTAAAAACTGTGGCAATGTCTGAAGGACACATTTTCCACTTGGAAAGGAAACACCTTCTAACTGTCAGTTCTAGCAAACTAAGATGCTTGGAGAGAGGCTTAAGCCACAAGGAATGGAGTCTATGGTATCGGGTCCTTTTTGCCCTTGGGGTTTGCAGACACTGATGCTCATGTGTGAAGACAGACACCTGGAGTGACCCAAGCCTTTTCCACTCTGAGCACGTGTGAAGCTGTCATTTCAGCAATGGGCGCCGCTATTGCTTCCAGAACCGTCAGCCCATCATCTTCCAGTTAGGAGGAGGCTTCTGCCATCATAGGAAAGCTATGACAGGCCGGGCGTGCTCCCCTGCCAGGAATCCTTCACCCCACCTGTCACTCTGCCATTACAGCTTCATCTCTCTGCCTCTCAAAGGCCCTTGCTCCTGGAGAATCCACTAATAGGATTTAAACACGCCTGGAGGATTCTAACCCTTGGATGATCAGTGTGATTAGCCACCTTGATTGGCTAATCAGTTGACATTGTCTGCAAGCATCTAGATGAAAACCAAAATATGGCCAGGAATTGGCCCCAGAAGGCCTAGGATGCTGGACAACGGGAAACCAACCTGGGGGTCTGTCCTGCTGCCCATCTCCAACCGCCTCAGACATCATTAAATAAAGACACATTCAATAAAATTGAATTAACTGTCTGTGCCTTGGTCTACAAGATTAGGTGGAAAAATTCCAGGGACCTGTCACTCCCAGCGTTCACCTGCCCACACTGAGGCTTCCAGAACAAATGAAGGGCCTGATTATTACATTATGTTTGTCATTAAGCCATTAGTGGTTCGCACATTTAAGTCTAATTAAAAACTGGCTCCTCTGCTTAATGCCTGTTGCAAAGGAGGTAATTGTTCAGTTATTCTAAACATTTAACCTCTGTCTTTAGCTGAAGGTGTACCTTTCCCTACCTGGGGCTCAGCCATCGGGGACTTTCCCATCTCCTCTAGGGCAGGCTGGACAATTGTTCTTCTGTTAATGATGTTTCTTCAGATGCTTGGATGCTGATGCTATTCAATTACTTTGAAGGTGAAGAGACAAAAGGAAATTGAAGTTGTTACAGATGACCACAGAAGAAATTCTCTCTCCAGCTCTTTTTAAAAGCTTGAATGAAGAAGTTTCCTTACCAACAAAGAAAGGCTCAAGATTCATACTTAAATGTTACTGTTGAAAAACAAAACTTTTTTTTTAATCTTCTAGTGTATTGTATTTGTTTCTTTTTCCTTCCAAAGTACATTTATTCATTTTAAACTTCAAATTGTCATAATTAGTTTTCAGAAAAATGAGTTACCTTGGGGACTCACTTTTTTGATGTATTGAGGAAGAAACTGATTACTAAATTGTCATGTTGATACCTTCCTACATTCCTGCTCAATCTCCTGCCCTGGAAAACCATATCTGGATCTTCCAGGCCTGACCTGCCCTTTGCTTTTCTAACTGTGGGTTACAGTGACCATGACTATGGTGGCAACAAACAGGAATGCAGTTCATAATTTCTCTCCTTTCCTGTCCTAACATAGAATTTAGGAACCATTAGCCCAAACCAATGACCCAACTTTTACTACAGCCTTCAGAGCTCTGCTGTCTTCTTTCTCCCCCTTGGGGACCCAGCAGAGGGAGGCCACAGGCATGAGCCAGTGACACCTCATGCACCCGGAAATCCCCACTCCTGGCCAAAGAGGAGGCAGGTTTTGGAGACAAGAGCTGGGATCTGACTTGGAATCTCGGCTCTGGACTAGCGGGCAGGTCTTGGGAGTGTTCCCAGCTCCCTGAGCCTCTGTTTCCCCCATTTATCAAAGCATGGGTTACAAGAGGAACATCGCAGGTTTGTAAGGAAAGCTGAACCAGACCACATTTGAAAGCGGATGGCAGAAGTTCCTTAACTCATGTTAATTACCTGCTTCTGACATGACAATTGATTATGAGTTCCTAACTCCCTCTGTACACCATGCGCCGCTCAGAATCTTAATCTAGTCTTGTCCTTGGCAGTTATCCTCAAAAGAATTATGACTTATGAAAGTTGAGGGCAGAATGCTAATGTAAAAATCTTCCCAGCTACTAGCAAGACTGACTTGAGCCACACACACACACACACACACAAAAAAAAAAAAAATTAGGTGGAGAGTAGATTGAATGATGGGCTTCACAGAGAGAGCAAAAACACTTATGAACCTGACCTCATTTGGAAAAATTTGCTTTTTGCAGATGCAATGAAGTTAAGTCTTGAGATGAGAACACCCTGGATGACCCAGGTGGGCCCCTGGGCGTGACAAGTGTCCTCCCAAGAATGAGGCAGAAGGAAGCTGCCAGAGACAGAGGAGGAGGGGACGTGACAGCAGAGGCAGAGGCTGGAGTGTCGCAGCCACAGGTCAAGGTAGGGTGACAGTCATCAGAAACTGGAAGAGACAAAGAACAAGCTCTCCCCAGAGCCCCCAGAGGGAGTGCAGCCCTGCTGGCCTCCAAACTTCTGGCCTCCAAACCGTGAGAGTCCACTTCTGTTGCTGTAAGCCACCCAGTTTGTGGTACCTTGTTACAGCCGCCACCAGAATCCAACACAGGGTGCTGCTATTGTCCTTAATAAATACAGATTGGTTTCATCTGTAGAAAAGTCCCTATTGTAAGCCTTTTGGGTTTTTGTTTTAACCAGAACTCTTACTAAAACAGTAGAAGGGTTTCTCAAACCATTGAAGTCATATTATGTCACTCTGCTTTAAATCATCAAGCTGTCCCATGACTGCTTTGGAGGAAATAAGAAGAGAAACCACATTTAAAGCTGGTGTTGACCTTCCCACTTGCATACCAATTTCAGTGGTGCCTGTCGGCCAGGATACCAAATATCTTTGATATTGTCATCAATGGGGACTTGCCATCCCCACTTGCAACTACCCCAAATCCAGAAAACAAGGACAACAAAGACCCCCTGGGACTCCATCCCCCTATTGCATGACAAGAAGAGCTGATACCCTCCAAAACTCTTCAATAACAGAAGTAAAATGTTGGCTCAGTTCTCCGACTTTCCTTTAAAAATCCATGTATCACCATTTGGCATCTTTGGTTTTGACTCATCCGGGATATTGTGTCCTTTTCATGAGTACACAATGAGCTAAGGCTGTCAAGGGTATTGCTATGTGCTTATGAAGGAAAGTTTATAAGATTTTTTTTTCTTCTTAACTCCCCAAAATTGAAAATTGTCTTTCTCATAAAGAAACAATTTTTCTTTTTCCTATGGGTGTACTACAACTGGAAGATCAGAACACATCAAGAAAACAACATTAAGTTGAACCTAAAAGGAGTATTAAAGGTGGTTTAGAACTTCGGGTAGCAGCAGGTGTCTGGGTACCTGCACTGTTGTTAAGATGGGAGTTGAGGGTGATTCTCTTTGCATCTGAGTTCAAATGAGGTTAATGGACCTTCCAGCCATTGCTGGGGAGGGCAGGTGGAACCCAGCTTTTCTTACACAATGCTCTGTGCTTCTTGGCTTGTTTTAACAATTCCTTTAGTGAGTACAGGGACTTTTAAATAAATCAGTGTTCCCAGCGTTTTTCATTTGTTCCACTTATTTGGTACATTCTATTGCTCTCCTCCATAAGAGGCTAGAAAGCACTTTCACCTCTTTCTGGCTTTCTTGCTTCAGGGGAACAGCGTATAATGGCATTTCCTGCTTCCAACCATAAGCTATCCCTGGAGATGAAGTGGCCTAGGAGGGGGTTGGAGTACTAAGTTCGCATATTCTTGTCCCTTCATCCCAGCACAAAGTAGGTCCTCAATAAGTATCAACTGGCTCCTGAATGAACGTGTGCAAATGTATGAGCCAGGCATTACTAGTGAGTAGTAAGTCGTGAAGTGAGGAATAAGTGTCTAGTAGGCAGCAGGAAGGACAGGGAGCCGTGCATGGAGCAGCACGAGTGGATCCATATTTAACCACAGCCTGCCCCTATAGGCATTGCTCGGGCCATAGGAATGCAGAGAGCAAGATAAAGTCTCCCCCACATGGACTGTCACTCTAGCAGGGGGAATAGACCAGCAAGGAGGAGGCAAAGGCATGGGTTCTACTTCATCTGCATCCAGATACTCACCCCAAACCAAACTTCATGCTGGTTGACTTCTAGGTCATGTGACTTGGGTCCTTTGTGACTCTTTAACTTTAAACCCTAACTTTGAACCTCTCACAGTGCAGCACGCTTCAAATGAGAGAGATTCATGGCTTCACCCATGGTTCAGAGCACCACTGTACCTTCATACAAAACCCTTAGATTTTTCATGTTCCTAACTTGACCCCTTGCAAGCAAACTGTGCTTCAAAATCAGTTTGTTTGCAAGATCTATAGATGTGATCAGCCATCCCCAGGAATCTCTCAGATGCTGTTCATCCCTGAAGAGTTTTTTTCTTCTTCTCTTTCTTTAATATTTTTAGTTGTAGATGGACTACAATATCTTTATTTTGTTTATTTTTTTATGTGGTGCTGAGAATTGAACCCAGAGCCTCACACATGCTATGCAAGCGCTCTACCACTGAGCCCCAACTGCAGCACAAGAGGGTTTTTTCCCCCTAATGATAGTACAAACAATCTTAAATATAACCCACATAAAATAGAGTCTGGAAAATTCTGGTAAGGAGATTGGTAAGGAATATTAAAATGAAAAAGGATGGGAGGCTGAGGCAGAAGGACCACAAGTTCAAAGCCAGCCTCAGCAATTTAACAAGGCTCTAAGCAAATTAGTGGGATCTTGTTTCAAAATAAAAAATAAAATCTGGGGATGTGGCTCAGCGGTTAAGCACCCCTGGGTTCAATCCCTGGTACCAAAAGGAAATTTGAGTCTATATCACTCCCAGAAGTAGAAGTGGACACAAAAGTCTAAGTCAGTTTCCCAAGGTGGGTTCTACACACCTAATAACACAAGCCACCCATCTATTCAGCTCTTCAACAAAATATTTATTCCATGACAAACACGCGTTAAACATGGATACAACAGACAGTGTCAAAAGACACACCTATTGGCACATCCATAACAGCTGTGAAGAAGCACAAAGCAGTATATTTTAAATAAGATTCTCAGGAAATGCATCTCTGATCAATGGTTAATTGAGCAAAAGCTAATGAAGTGGGCGAGTGAGCCAGGCTAATTGGTAAAGAGCTTTCCAGCCTTCTTCTTTCCTGTTATCTTATAGCTCATCCTCTGCAGGATAACCCAACAAATTCAGGAGATAAGACCAAAAGACAGTTTGACCACATCCTCAAAAGCACCCTCCTTGTCAAATCTCCAGCCAGTATCCCAAACGGGACTCAGGGTGAGTTCCTTGTCCCTCTGTTGCGGGAAACAGACTGGCCGAGAAGCAGCAAGCAGCCCTTGGAGAGGAGGAGGACTCCAAACTTTATTTTTCACGGGTGAGCCCAGAGGAAAACAAACTCCAAATTCTGAGCCCTGATCCACAGTTTCTCATAATATTTATAGATTATTCGGTGTCACCTTGGACCCATCCTATCATTAGGGCTTTTTCCTCTTTTAAAAAAAATTCCTAATCTACAAGGCGGAAGGCCTGTGCAGGTTCTCTAACATAAAGCATGCTCACAGAAACAGACAGAAACAGCCCTTTTGACAGGCATCTGCTACATTTCAAGAGGGAGCAGTCAGACTCCTAGGGAAGTTACTCATGATCCAAAAGGTAGAGACCCAGGGTTAATTAGGCTTCCTGGAGAAAGGCTAAGTTAGGGGAACAGAAGTGACCCCTTCCCCAGGCCTTGGTTTCTTACCATAATATTTTTGTAACTTCATTTCACAACCAGATCTGGTTTTGCCATTATACCTCAGACACTGTGTAATGAATGACTTGCTGGTAAGTATTAGCATGAAGCCGAAGCAATGGCCTCATTTTCCCTGAGTGTCTGCCCCAGGAAGCTCGTGCAACTCCTATGACTTTAGCACCTTGTGGCCCCCCTACCCCAGGACCCCCCCACACACCTACTGTGCCTCTGCATAGGTACAGAGTCAGAGCCTGAGCTCTCTCTTGCTCCAGGGATGTATAACAGTGACATCATAATTATCTGAGTCATCATACCCAGTCCTATAACACATGTTACACCTTAACTACCTGAAAGGGAAGGAAGCTAAAATTTATCAGGCATCTAATATGGCCCAGGTTTTGTATTAGTTTCTTCATATCGGTGACATTATTTCATCTTCATGTCCCCTTTAAGGTGGATATAATTATCTCTAGTTTATACATAAGAAAATAACAGAGAAGTGACATGCCCTGCCACAAGGTCACACAGCTAATGAGGGCCAAGGCAGGGAGTCACACCCAGGGTTCTCACTGCAAGTCTATGTTTGCCCAGCTCCCACACTGTGCCCTGCTCATTTATACTTCTGCCTCCCTGCTGACCATGAGCTCCTCCTCAGCAGTAATTCCTCTGTAATGCTTCCCTGTCCCCTCTGCATCTCTCACACTCCAAGTAGAGAAGTAAGTAGCATCTCTTCATGCAGCAAGGGAGGGAAGAGGGCAGGTGCAAGCTCTGGGTTTTGCCTTGCACTTAGTAAGTGCTTAATAAATGTTTACAAATGAAGACCAAGATTCTAGAGAAGCCCCCCAATGCTTTCCCTTGAGACTGTCAAGTGATATGATTGGCAGGACTCAGTTTATCAGCCTGCTCCAGGCAAGGCTGTGAAACTGGACAAGAATGATAGGGCTGGAGCTAATGCAATTTCAGATGAACCCATTAGGGGCCTGGTACTGCTGGAAACTAGGACATAGAATTAAAAGGTCATTTATAATTTATACTAAAAAGCAGATGGGATGTGGAGAGTGAGCCCTTGCTTTATATTCCAATGCCTATTCCTCTGGATTAGAATTGGTTATCAGATGAGCAGAGCTGCTGCAAAGGCAGAAGGCTGGGGTGATTTAGGAGCCATCCTTACCCCAGTCCACCAGAACAGGCTGAGCTGACCTGCAGACCCCTCCTCCAGTCCTGTGATTTTATGATCCTATTATTTGGATAACAGAAGAGAAGGGGCAGCCAGATCGGCAAGCAGCTATCTGACAGGTGCTGTCAGGACTAAGAGAGCATCGAGAAAGGCAGGGAGTCTATTTCACTGTGGCCCTGCGTCCCATCCCTGAGACACGGTAATAAATCACTGCTTAGGGAGGTGTCTGTGTTTCCAGCACCACTGCAGGTGAGGGGTCCGCTGGAAGAGTAAGAAGTTCCCATCTGTGGAGCTCTGATAATTGCTTCATTCACGAAGAGAAATATATATATCAGGTATTTCTGCATGAGAGAGAGAGAGAGAGAGAACAAGTACATTTTAAATGTATGTTATTATTTCATCTCTGGGAAGAAATCAGGGATCAAAAAGTTAAAGGCTTCCAAGGCAATTCTGCATTTCTGGAGATGATGTGGGTTTGAGGATCATGGGATTTTAGAGCCAGCAGGGATCTTTAGCACAACTCCCTTATTTGGTACACGAGGGAGCTGGAAACTGATCCCTGACCACACTCAAAAGTGGAAAGCAGCAATGCCTGGCAGCCTCAGTCCTTTCCCAGTCTCCAAATTCAGTGTCCTTTTCTGTAATACAAGGATAACAAGACCTACTCTTTACAGACTCATTTTAAGAGTCAAATGAGATGCTTGGTGAGGGGGTGCACACTAATGGCTCCGGAGACTGAGACAGGAGGATCTCGAGTTCAAAGCCAGCCCCAGCAACTTAGCAATGTCCTAAGCAATTCAGCGAGACCCTGTCTCTAAATTAAATGTAAAAAAAGAGCTAGGAATGTGGCTCAATGGTAAAGCAACCCTGGGCTCAATCCCAGGTACAAAAAAAAAAAAAAAAAAAGAAGAAGAATCAAATGAGATAATAGATGCAGGGTGAACATGTTTTGCAAATCACAAGCCCTATGAAATGCTATGAACCTCATTGCAAATTATTAACATCGTTGACATTAAAACATACTTATGCATATTTTATCACCAATGGAAATAAAGCATAGATTTTCATCCTTTGTGAATGACTTTGCCGGTAGACATTTCCTTTTCAACCCTTTAGTAATGATTTCTCTAAGTTTTCTTCATAAGCTCTTTTTCTCATTATAAAAAGTAACATATGCTCATTATAGACAATTTTAAAATACCAAAAAACATAAAGAAAAATGTCACCCATAATCCCAAAACTCAAAGACAATCTCTATTAATCTTTTTGATAAATTTCTTTTCAGTTTTCCCATGCATATTTTAGTAGAGTTATAATCATATTGAATTGAATATTCTACTTCCCAATTTTTTTTTCACTTAACATATTTTGCCATGCTATTAAATACTGCCTTTTAAAAGCCTTAATGGTTGCATAATGTTTTCTCCTATGGATATGCCATAGAATATTAAATCATTCTTCTTTATTAGCTATTGGGTTGTTTCTGTTTTTAAAATATTATACATGATGCAACAATGAATTTTGGATGAAATTTTTCTGTATCTCAATTTATGAACAACATAGTAAGATAGTTTATAGACATAGAACCCTGAGAAAATGAATTTTTAAGGTTCTGATGCATTTTTCAAATTGTTTCTAAGAAGATGTTTTCAATTTACCATGAGCCCACCTAGGATAGAGTAGTTTCCTAGAGCTTTTGAGACACAGCATCACAAATTAGATGAGTCAAAACAACAGATTGCCAGCAATTTTATGTTGGGGTGTAACCACAATGCTTGCCTCTGACTTTCCGCGGCCTTCCTTCCTGAATCCAGGCATGGAGACACACTTCTGTAATCCCAGCAACTCAGGAGGCTGAGGCAGGAGGATCAATTCTTGTGGGTTGCATTTTGTCCCCTAAAATGTGATGTTAAAGTCCTGACTCCTGGTTACCTCCAAATGTGACCTTATTTAGAAATAGAGTCTTTGCAGACACAGACATTTCGAGGAGGTCATTATATTAGGGAAGATCCTAAATCTGAAGACTGGTGTCCTTACCAGGAGAGTGGGATTGAAAACAGACAATACATTTCCATAAAGATCTGCATTAATGTCGAGCATGGTGGACTGGTTATTTTCCAGAGGGGTTTTTTTTTGGTTTTTAACGTAGTCTTTTTTACATAAATGGGAGCAGCACTGATCCGGTTTGGATGCTTACCTGTCTGCCATCCCTGCCTGCGTGGCTCAGTCCTTCCCAGAAGCTCAGGGAGTAGCTTCCATTAGAAGCCATCCTGAAAAGGAGGAAGCTGGGGAGCTTGGGAGTGAGACAAAGAAGGGTTCAAACCTTCGCTCTGCCTCTTAGCACTGTCTCCTTGAGCAACGTGCTTGGTGTCTCCAGACCTCAGTTTTCTGCTCCGTTAAATGGGAATGGAAACCATGCATGGGTTGGGTCCTCACCCCAGCACAAAATAAGCGCTTATTATGTTAGTCATGGTTATCTGTGTGTGTTCATGTCATCACTACGGCCATCTGTGTTAGTCAGCCTCCATCATCATGAGAAATACCCAAGATCATCAACTTACGCAGAGAAAAAATTTTTTCCCTGACTCTTGATTTGGAGGTTCCAATCCATGATCCATTGGCTCCACTGCTTTGGGGCCTGGGATGAGGTGAAATATCATAGTGGGAACGTGGGGTAGAGTAAAACCGGTCATCTCATGGCCAGAGAGCAAAAGGGAAGGAGGGTCAGAGTCCCACTAACCCCTTCAAAGGCAAACTCACAATGACCTGAAGGCCCCTCACCAGCCCCACCTCCTGAAAGTGCCACCACCTCCCAATACCACCGAGCTGGGGACCACACCTTTAACACATTGGCCTTGGGGGATGTTCAAGACCCAAATAACAGCAGGATCACTAAGACCTGGCTGCTGATCATCCCCAGGTTCTGTGAGCTATGGCTCTCCCCTTGCCTGGAAAGCCCATGTCTGGTCTGGCATGGTCCCTGGACCTTGGGCATTTTCTGCATGGGCTATGACTCTACAGTCCAGCCAGTTATTGTTTGTGTTCCTAGCATGTACCATGGAGGTTTGATTCTTGCTCAGCAATCTGTAGGTCCTCTGCAGAGCCTTGCTGTCTGCTGCCAGAGCTTCCCCTCAGATCAATAGATATTCTCTGCTACAGAACCAAGTTCAAGCACTTTTGGTTTCCCCTTGTGCCTAGTCATATTTCAGTACTCCAAAACCGACCTGCACATCCAAAACTTGCTTTGCAAAGGAGACCCCCTGCCCGGTCTGACATTAGATATTGTATAGTATGTTCCTCTATCCAGAACTTCTTTCCAGTCAGTGTGATGCATTGTGAGTCTCTAATACTGAAGGACTTTTGTCTGGACAGCACCCAACCCAACCCATTTCACTCAGTCTTTGCAATCGATGATCTGCTCAAGTCCCAAATTCAACAACTCACTTCACTAGAGTCAGCCACATTCCTGGCTTTGAAAGGATTCTTCAGTACCACATATAATCCTTCCTAGAATTTCTTAAAAAGGGCAACCCCCACCCCACATACACATTTATCAATTTTCTGTTTCTTGTGTATTTTATACTGAACAGGACCAAGTACAAGAAATGGAATGAGAAGAAACCAAGCAGTCAATGCCAAAGTGCTCTGGGGCTATACAGTAATGCACGATTCTCTCCTGATTCTAATCAGTTACCAAATTATTTATGCCCATTTAATAAGGCCAGGGAATTATAAAATTCATCGAACATGTTTTATTCTGTGTTGGATTACTGTAGGGTGCGTGCTTAGGGTAACTACAGTTAAACCCATTAAGATGACTTTAATCTCTTCTTAATGTCACAGCCATCTGCTTGACCTCCCTTCATGCATATTCATGGTGCTATTAACAGTGAGGCATGCCCCTCGAGATAGCAGGCAAGTGTCCAGGCTGCCATGACCTGAAGTGCATTGCAAAACTTTAATACAGTCACACTTTAAATGATGATGTTCCACAATCAAGATGTAGTCCTGTGGTTCAGAGACACTCCTTTGCCCTATAGCATGAAAAGTAAGCTCTCAGAATGTTTGCAAACATCTCCAAGCAGACAGACACCCGTGCCTCTTCTGTTATCCTCTTCCGGGTCTCATAAGAATCAAATCTCCCAAGAAAACAGCCATAGAGTTGCAATAAACCATTAAAAATGCCAAGACTTTGTTCTGATCAAGGCAAATCTCTGGAGGCAAAAATATGCCATCCTAAGCATACTAGGGTTCGTAACTCCGAGTCGTCAATGTTATACTATATGCTTATTCTGTATGTCTACACAAACACGTGTGCACCCCTGCACACGCATGCATCTTATTGAAAGCCCTGAGTGTGATATTCTCATATTCAAATTTACAAACTGGCAAATGGCACTGCTCAAAAACTTGACCCACCAAACTTCATCAGGCAGAGCAGTGATGTAGGACTAGGAACGAGAAAGCTTTCCCTCCAGGCCCCGAAAGTCACACAATCCTTTAATAGTGAAGGAGACTTGGGCCTTTATTGAGTTAGCAGTCACTATCTAAGGGTTAGCATCCAGCCTGGTGCTGAGATGGAGCTCAGATTAAGAAAATTATTCCAGGATTCTAGAAAACTGGAAGCTTGGTTGTTGCAGTTGCTATTGTTGAGTTCTTAAAGAACAGGACATACCCTCATGGGAAAGGAGTCCCCTTGGAAAACTCAAGAGGCTGAATAAACAATAAACAGCTGAAGGAAGATAAGGCCCTTGGGAAGCAAATTAGAGTCCCCTTAAAAGCAACTGAGGTTAATTCAAAGAATATTTTTTTTAACTGCCCTGAAGAAAATGAGTTTGTGCTAAAGTACAAGGAGACAACTTGACTCACACACTTGGAGAACTCCTGGAGCAATGTGAGTTATTTTCTAGGATGACAGAAGCCCTGGGAGAGATTGCTAATGAAGAAGGGAAGGTGTACTCTCCCTTCTTCCAAAGCTGAGGACCTCAGAGCTGAGCCACCCAACAAAACCTGTGAATTGTTTTAAGAGATTATTTCAGAGTGGGAACCAGGCCTCTGACTCAGGGTTAAAGGCTCACATTAGAGGGAATTTCGTTCTCTCCACAACACGCCGATGGCCTCAGAAGTCGATCACCCCTCACACCCCTCTGGGGCACTCTGGACCTAAGCCAAGGAGCCCTCTTTGGCCTCTTGGCACTGTCAAAGGCTGGAATGCTGCTCTTCTGAACAGCGGGGACACCTTGTTGTCATTCATGGCAAAGTGGGAAAAATTATTTTCTCATGCTCCCAGGCTTCTCAGCAAGGGTGACAAAACGAAACATACGTTTCACTCTGGTTCTGAATACAGAAGGGACTATCGGCCTATGTTTCTTAATTAAATTTTTTCTGCATCATATTCTCCATACCAGGAATTGAGACCTATTATAATCTCCCCTTTCCTTAAAAACCAATGTGTTTTCCACAATCTTGAGAGCGCTCCTGATGTCAAAAAATAAAATGGTGTTCCTTATGTCAGGGAACCAGTATCAGAGATTATTATAGTTATCTTTATATTTTCAGCAACCCTTGTGTTTAGTCATAGCTACATTGTGCATAAGACTAAAAAATGTGTGGCCAGTCTAAAAGTTCAGCCCCTACGCAATCATTTGATCTTTGAGCCAAATTTCTTCAACTCCCTCTCACTATGAACTACAGATTCAGAGATACCAATGCACAACTGATACTCTCGACAGTGCACATGCCAACAGAAAGGGTGGGTAAGAAGCTCACCGCAAGTCAGGATGACTGGTTACCAGATATAGGATGGCATTTCAGGAGTCTCGGAAGGCTTCTGAGAGTGTCGATTAAAGCCCTGAAACTCATATATATCCTTAAAAAATACTTCATATTATGAAAATAAAGGAACAAAAACCTCCCAAAGCAATCAGAAGAAGAGAAAAAAAAAAAAAAAGGAAGGTTGCCCAAACAGGAAGAAAACTCAGACTCCATAGTGATGGCAAGAAGATAGTGGTATATCACTCAGAGTTTTGAGAGAAGAGGCCCAAGAATAAGTCTGCACTCAAATTGTTGTATATAAAGTCAGATCGCCAGACTGAGCAAACACACACACACACAGACACGACGACACCCAGTTAAATTTGAAATTCAAATAAACAATGAATATACTTTTAATATAAGTATATCCCAAATATTGCATGGGACATACTCACACTAAGACTTTTTCACTATTCATCTAAAATTCACAGTAAAGTGTGAGTCCTGTATTATATCTGGCAACTCTGATTAACAGAGCCAGGTGCGGTAGACACATCTGTAATCCCAGCAATTTGTGAGGCTGAGGCAGGAGGATCACAAGTTGAAAGTGAGCCTGAGCAACAACTTAGTGAGGCCTTAAGAGACTTATTGAGCTCGTGTCTCAAAATAAAAAATAAAAAGGGCTGGGGATGTGGCTCAATGATTAAGTGCTCCTGAATTCAATCCCTGGTACCAAAACAACAAAAAATTAAAAAACAGATATTAACATAATAATCAATTTTTAAAAAGCTGATGCCTTTTTAGTTATGTTTGGGGGGGGGAACCCCTCTGAAGATCAGAATATTAGGGAATTGTATTTTCTTCTTTGTAATTTTCTGTAGCTTCCAAGTTTTCTGCTGTACTTGAGAAAGCAGAAAGAAATCAAGAAAAAAACATCTTGTTTGATTTTGTTTCAAGATATTTTATGGAAGAACAGAACTGGTTTTAAGGAAGGCGGTACCTGCAGGGAACCTAGAAGGGTGATAGGTTGTAGACAAGCAGATGGTGTGGACAGAAACAGAAACTGGCTCAAAGCACAGTGTCTGCAGTTCTGCCACCCACAGGCAGGTAACTTCTTTGGCTCTCATTTTCCTCATCTGTCAATTAAGCATAATAATGCTGGACTCAATGTGTTGCTGTAAGAATAAAATACAATACTTTCAATAAAGCACTCACCACAGTGCTTAACACATCAAAAGAACTCACAAAAGTGATTATTACTCTGATGGATATTACTCCTATTTCTGGAAACTAAAGCTACTAGTAAGAGAGAGGATCAGATTATGGAAAGTTTGGAAAGCCACACAGAGGAGGTCAGGAAAATTCTATGTTCAGTGCAAGTTAGAGAGGAGACAACTAGATTTGGAAGGCTGATAATAATTCAGGTGAGAGGTGGCATATTAGTTTTCTAGGACAGCAAGAGAAAATTCCTACACACTGGGTGGTTTAAAACAATGGCAATTTATTCTCTCACAGTTCCGGAGTCAAAGTCTGGAATCAGGGTGACAACAGGATCACGCTACCTCCAGAGGCCACAGGTGAGGATCTGGTTTAGCCTCTTTCGGGATCTGGTAGCTATGATGTCCCCTGGTTTGTGGCTACATCACTCCAATTCTCAAAGCTAACACTTTGGCTTTGGCTGTGTGCCTTCAATGCGTATCATCGTCAACTGTCCCTCTACCTTCATCTGAAAGGAATACATGTGATCCCATTCAAAGCCCACTCAGATAGTCCAGCGTCATCTCCCCTTCTCTGAATCAGTACCTTCATCATATCTTTGGCCATTTGAGTTAATATTCACAAGCATTTGTTTTTTAATGTAGGTTACCACTGGCTAATATCTCTGGGAACATTTTTCAGCTTACCACGGGTGGTGGGTTCTACGAGCAGATCATCTAACAGTCCTGGAGCTCAGTCCTGGAGCTCAGGTCAGCCTGAATGCTAACCCCCGGTGTGCTGGGTCCCAGGGAAGAGACCAAAAGCTGATGAGAGGTCGAAGGAAACACCCACCAGTGGCTATCTGTCAACTAGGATGGCAGTGTAACCAGTAGAACCTACCAGAATACAAGCCCTCATTGTAAGACACAAAAGGAAAGAAAATGGCAGCTCTGAAGGAGATTTTATAGGTACAGTTGATGGTCCTAATCTTTAAGGATGGACTGTAAAAGACCCTAGCTAGAGGCGGACACCATTATCAATAAGAGAGACACAGGGACGCGTTTTCCAAATGATCCAAGGACAAGGCTTGTCATAAGTTTTTCATCACTGTGACCCAAACACCCAACAAGGACCACTGAGAGGAGGAAAAGTTTATTTGGGGCTCATGGCTCCAGAGCTCTCAGTGCATGGACAGCCAACTCCATTGCCTAAGGTGAAACAAGACATCATGGGGAAGGACCTAGCACAGGAAAGCTGCACAGCTCATGGAGGGCTCAGGAAGTAGGGGAGGGAGGGACCACACAGGGAAGATGCCCCTTTCCAAGGCCAGCCCCCAGTGACCCACCTCTTCCAACCACACCCTGCCTGCTCACAGTTACCACCCAGTTAGTCCATTTGAACTAGGATTGGTCTGTAGATCTTATTATTTTACCTCTGAATATCCTTGCATTAACAGAAAACCTCAAATTCAAACCATTGTGAGGCTCTCAGGGTATTTCCAGTGCATCCTTCCTCTGAGTCCCTGTAGCTGGACCAGTGCAGGGGCCTGTCTGAAAGATGCTAGATTCACTTCTCAGTCTTTCAGAACTGGTGATGATCTGGTGCGAAGCTGCCAGCAATTGCAATGTGTCAGTACAGATTGTTTACCGAGCTCCAGCAAACAGCTAAGCCCAGGAGACTGCTCCAAATTAGGAAGAAACAGGTTCTTTCAAGACAGCCAGTGCTCTAGTCAGAAAGTGCTAATAGAGGGTTGCTTTTTAGTACCTCATGTGCTGATTAGAGGGTCAGTGGGTCCTAATTAGCATGCAAAGTTTATTCATCTGTAAACTTGCACAAGGAATGCTCTCTAGGGAATCTGAATTGGAAAGAATTGTTGTTCCCCTGGTGTGGCTTAACAAGAAATGAAGACAGTTTGCCTCTGGGTTTTTCCTGTTAGGCAGGAGAGGAGATATTTCATTGATGGTCCTTACCAAACATTTATTAGATATCAGTATAATTTTCATTGATCTAGCAAATCAGCCCATGGTATTTCCAATGGAAAAAAATGATATGAATTCTCATTTAAAGTGCATAATTTACCCAAAGGGTAGGAAATTGAGAACTAAGGTAAGCAGGGCAATTTACACTCCATTTGTTTACACAGATGCATAATCATGCTGGGGGTTCCATATTTGATTTATAAAAGTATCTGGTGAGCATTACAGAAAAAGTGGAATTGCATAAGCTAGTTTGCACATATCACAAAAGCAGAACTTATTTGCTAGAAACACCAGATATAATTGGGCAAGGTAGTACACACTTGTAATTCCAGCAAATCAGGTGGCTGAGGCAGAAGAATTGCAAGTTCAAGGCCCGCCTCAGCAATTTAGCAAAGTCCTGTCTCAAAAATTGAAATGGGCTAGGATGTAACTCAGTGGTAGAGCATCTGTGGGTCCAGTTCCCACAAACACACACATCCTAGTAATAACAGGCTGTAGCAAGGGTTCCACACAACTCTTGACCCAACATGAACAAAATGAATTTGTTTTTGCTGTGATTCAGCTATGGAGAGAAAACTCAAAGTTCAGTAGACTCATCACCAAAAGCAACTAAGTTCTGTTGTGTAAAGATATCCACCATGTGCCAAACAAATTCAGAAAAACAGTACTTGCCTTCCAGGAGTTAACATTTTAATGAATCCTTGGCATTCTAATGCCTACAAAAAAATTATTTTCATTTCATTACATTCGTTTGTTACAGATGCTTCCATCTGATTTCTCAAGAGCATAGAAATAAAAGACCGCAGAAGATACCTCGACCTATATTTCCCAAATCTCAACACCTAGTAAACAGAAAAGTTTACTGATTCTGTTCTGTTTCTTAAGAAATGTGTGCTAGATCACCAGGAATCAAACTGCTTAAAGCTCAGCCAAACACTTTCATGAAATGCCCTAAGGTTATGCCAATTGTAAGGACAAAGAAGCAACTCTATCTTCCTGCATTCCACATCTGGAATGGCCTTTATCCCAAAGAATCCTCACCACCTATGCCTGGTAAAACTCCAGCCCTAATGTAGTCACTTTTCACCCTCCAAAAGAGGACAGCAGAGTTTAGTCGGGAGCAAAAAGTGAGAACAAGGCAGCATGGCCATCAGAACCAAACAGCAGTGTTCTGAAATCCATGGCCACATTTCCCTGTAGGCCGCACTTCCCACAGACACTTTTGGTCAGTAGGCACAGATGGGATACTAAGGCAGGTCTGTCTCTAGGAAATGCAGGACTCCTTTGACAGCTTTGCCGACCTTTCCTTCATTGCACTGCAGTCTGAGTCACTCCTGTTCAACCTTCATTTCTGTTCCCCCGGTATGACTTGCATCCCGGTCTGATTGGATTCAGACCTGGGATGAATCCTGGATTCCTCCTCTTTTCATTTCACAGGCATTTCCCCTAATAAATTGCTTGCACACTTAGCTGAGCTTGGAGTCTGCGTCCAGGTAAGCAGGGGCGAGGGTGGGAGGTCTGCCAAGAGCAGCAGAAAGCAGCACCGGGGGAAGGTGATATTGGCTTGAAGAACAACTTCACTTCCAGAGGAGCGGGCCACACCACACGCCTAAGAAGCTTTAGGGAGGCTTTACTCAATGTCCACCGCTGTGGCTTTGTGATGTACAAACTTGACCAAGCCAGACTGCATTTCCCAGCATTCCTCTTTTTCCCAAGCTTCCGAACTAGACAGGCAGAAGGATATGCGAGAGGTGGAGAAGAGACAGTGAGAGGTAAGGGAGGCGTGGCAATGAGAAGTAGAGGAGGTATGGCAGTGAGAGGTGGAGGAGGCGTGGCCTGGAGAGGTGGAGGAGGCGTGACCTTGAGAGGTGGAGGAGGCGTGGCCTGGAGAGGTGGAGGAGGCGTGACCTTGAGAGGTGGAGGAGGCGTGGCCTGGAGAGGTGGAGGAGGAGTGACAGTGAGAGGTGGAGAAGGGGTGGCAGAGGTGGGGGAGGCGTGGCAATGAGAAGTAGAGGAGGTGTGGCAGTGAAAGGTGAAGGAGGCGTGGCCTTGAGAGGTGGAGGAGGCGTGGCAATGAGGTGTAGAGGAGGCGTGGCAGTGAGAAAAAGTGGAATTGCATAAGCTAGTTTGCACATATCACAAAAGCAGAATTTATTTGCTAGAAACACCAGATATAATTGGGCAAGGTAGTACACACTTGTAATTCCAAGTGGCCATGAGAGGTGGAGGAAGCATGCAGTGAGAGGTGGAGGAGACAAGGCAGTGAGAGGTGGAGAAGGCGTGGCAGAGGTGGGGGAGGCGTGGCAATGAGAAGTAGAGAAGGTATGGCAGTGAGAGGTAGAGGAGGCGTGGCCTTGAGAGGTGGAGAAGGCGTGGCCTTGAGAGGTGTGGGAGGCGTAGTAGTGGAAGGTGGGGGAGGCGTGGCAGAGGTGGGGGAGGCGTGGCAATGAGAAGTAGAGAAGGTATGGCAGTGAGAAGTAGAGGAGGCGTGGCCCTGAGAGGTGGAGGAGGCGTGGCCTTGAGCTGTGGAGAGGCGTGGCAATGAGGTCTAGAGAAGGCGTGGCCTGGGAGGTGGGGGAGGAGTGGCCGAGAGAGGCGGAGGAGGTGTGGCAGTAAGCAGCAGGCCGCTGTTTCGCAGGCGTGTGAACATGTGGCTGACCCATGCTGCTCACGTGAACCTTCCCCACACCCACACCCCCGGGCCTGCCCTACCTTCCCTGTGGACCTTCCTGCAGCTTCTGACACCTGGGCCAGGTGTATATACATGTTCCATGTTCGGCCACATGTCAGGGTCCTGGCTTCTGCAGGATACCCTGTCATCAAGGTCAGAAGGAACAAAATAAGACACAGTCTCTTTCTGGCCTCCCATGGCTCCGGCTCTTGCTTGTGGGGTTCTGACCTGCCCCGTAAGCTCCCCTCCTTGACTGACTGCTCATGGAGTGGGGCTCCAGGATTAGTCCAGAAAACAACCTCATGAAGACTGCTTAGCCAGCTTCCATAATTGTGTTCCTAAAAATATGTATCTTCTCATTGGAACCCTGAGTGATTATTGTCCTTTCCCCTGTTAACTTGAGGGCAGCGGTACTTTTTAGGAACTGAAATAGGACCCTGAGCTTTGCAGAGAACACCCGATGTTAACCCTCTGCTCTGCTGCCTTAGATCAGCCCTGGACGTCAGCAACACAGAAGGTGCATGTTCAGAGCCCACCTGGCAGTGGGGGGAAAGTGGAATTTCTATTCTGTGCCCAGGTAATAAGCAGCACAGAGACCCCTCCACTCTTATATCTCCACCCCATACAAGTTGAGGAGGAGAGGAGCATGACTTTACCAATATCTACAGCCGGGGCGGCCAACAGGTACAGTAACTTTTGAAGAATCCCTGGTAGATGCCATCAACAAATAACCACACTAGTGCTGCATCCAGACATAACTCCACTTAAATTTGCTCCATAAATTAAGGGGTTAAAAATTGTGTGTGTGTGTGTGTGTTTGTTTGATGTTTTATGTTGTTTTTTTTAAAAAAAAAAATTATATCTGACTTTGTGCACCCCCTTTGGCAGGGAGGACACCTAACTCGGTCATTGGGACACCTTCTGCTATCACCACCACCACCTCCCCAGGTATAGAATAGGAATCCTGAAGGTTTTCAGGGAAGTGGGGCCAGGCCTAGCCCTTGGTCCAACTTGGGTGCTGTCGCTTCCTTTTCTCTTTCGTTCCCCAGAAGAGAAGGCCAGTGTTGAGCCTGGTCCTCTGTTGGCTGTGCAGCACAGCTGCACAGAGAAACCCCTCAGTGTTTCAGCCTGCCCTAGCCTGGGGCACAGGGCTCCAAAGCCCAGGTAGCCAATAAGTCCCAGACCACAAGATGCTACATTGTCCAAGGTTCTGACATCTTGACAGGTGCATGGAGGCTTGATGCCATCCCCTCTCTTTGCAGAACTCTCCATCCATCTCAGAGAACCTCGTTCATCCCTTAGTCTGGCTACTTCTGTGGGAGCCCAGACCCACTCTTTATCCCCCATAAGTTTCAACCAAAGTACAGCCTCTTCAGTTCAGTCTTCTCATCTTTGGTTTAGCAAAACCCCAGAGAATGATACCTTCTACTTCCCTTATGATAAATGTGTAAATATTTATTTCACAATAACTTTGAGAGGAAAGCTTGAGATAGAAATTACAGTAGTCATAAAATGGGTTTCTGGGCAGCTGGCAATGTTTTGATGTTTTATTCTTGATTTGGGTGTTGTTTGTGTGTGTGTGTGTGTGTGTGTGTGTGTGAGAGAGAGAGAAAGAGAGAGAGAGAGATACTGGGGCTTGAACCCAGAGTAACTCTGCACTGAGCAGCATCCCTAGCCTTTTTTATTTTTTATTTTGGAACAGGGTCTCACTAAGTTGCTGAGGCTGGCCTCAAACTTGCAATCCTCCTCCAAATCATCGGGGTTACAAGTGTGCGCCACTTTCTAATAACTCATTGAGCTGTACATTTATGATTTGTATGCTTATTTCTATGTGTTATACTCCAGTCTTACAGTCTGAAGAAAATTTGAATGTTAACAGAAAGATATAGAGTAAAAAAAAAAAAAAATTTTTTTTTGCTTCCCCACACTTATCTCCTACCCCACCCCCAATTTTCCTTCCCCATGTGAAAGGCTGTACTCAAGACACCCCGATACCTAGCAAGCATTGATACTCCTTTTGCTCTTTCTCCTCTCCTTCCACTCTGGGTATATGTTCTTGGACAGGTTGTGTGCCGGTTCTGTCTGAATTGTAAGCAGAAATGCTGTGTGTCACTTCTGGATCAAAGCACTGATTTGCCAGTATGAGATCCTCAGGACCTCTCGTCATCTGCCACAGCAGCATGCAATTTTTCATTTAGAGTTCTGCATCAGGTTTGATCCCAGAGGGAAAAATGACACAACTTACAGTAGACACAGGCATGAGAGATGGGCAAGAAATAGATATTTGGTTATTTTGTTTTGTTCTATTTGTTTTAATCAACACATGGTAATTGTATATGTTTATGGGTTGCAGTGTGATATTTCAATGCATGTACACAATGTGTAATGGTCACATCAAGGTAATTGGTATAGCCATCACTCAAACACTTGTCATTTCTTAGTTTGGGGAACATTCAGAGTCTATTTTACATTTGATGTTTTAAGCTACTGAGGTTTGGAGATTCTGCTGTGCTGATCCATAGTGATACTTCCATGTGTTGGGGGGGGGGGGCGGGTTTCTACAGGTGTGTATCTCTGATGAGTATATCAAGGCAAGAAAAAGAAGTATGGGGCTAGGGTTGTGGCTCAGTGGTAGAGCGCTTGCCTGGCACGTGTGAGGCACTGGTTTCGATTCTCAGCACTGCATATAAGTAAATGAATAGAATAAAGGTCTATAAACAACTAAACATATTTTTTTAAATAAGGAAGTATAAAGGGCTGGGGTTGTGGCTCAGTGGTAGAGTGTTCACCTAGCATGCACAGGGCACTGGGTTCGATCCTCAGCACCACATAAATGTAAAATAAAGATATTTTGTCCACCTTAAAAAAAAAGAGAAAGAGAAGTATGGAGGAAATTTTGAGTGGAGTTAATTTATCTTTATCAATTAGGATGTTTTTTGACTCTTAGGTATAAAAACCCAAACTGAAAATTTCTTACACAACAAGATTATTGTCTTATGGAAGTATGGTAATTCCAAGATTGGTCAGTTCAGCTGCTTATTTCTGTCATCAAAGACCCAGACTCTCCCCTCTGCCATCCTCTCTTTTGGCCCACTCTGTGGGTGCAGGATGGCTACAGTAGGTTCAGGGAGCACTCCCTCTCCCCGCCCCTCTCCCCACATATCCAGAGACAATAGACTTTTCAGCCAAATGTTGAAAATGACAGAAGGAAACAGATGAAGCATATTCAGAGTGTTATGATCATTTCAGCAATTCTATGATGCTGATTTGAAGTCCCCTTTAATGAAATAGCGTGTCTGTTATGAGGACTTTTACTGCAGGGCAAAGTGCTCTCTTTTGGCACACATAAAGTTAAGCTGTGACAAGTTACTTAATATCTCTCAGGCTTGCTTTTCTTCTATTCCTTATAAAAGTGTTAACAATTGTAATTTCCTCATAGGTCTGTTGTGACTGAAATGAGTTGATACATAAGGGATTAACCTGGATTTGGCACATAGTAAATGCTGTAAACCACTAGTTCTTATAATAATATGGTATTGGGGAGAATTAAATGAGTTAATATGTGTAAAAGACTTAGAATAATGCCTGTAATGTAGTAAGCTTTCGATAAATCTTTGCTACTGCTATTGTTACATCTTAAGAAGATTGAAGAAGTTAAAGAGATTAAAAATTGGGTTCATCCTTTAAAAATATCAGTATGAAATACCATTGTCATCTTAATTATTATGATAATAAATTTTCATTCAACACCTTTCTGTTTGTTAGAATAACTGATAAGAAGTCATCAGCACAAGCTCTAAAACCTTTCTAGAAGATCTGAATTGTGAAAATCATCTCTTTTAAAAATACTATAAAATACAAAACTGTCCAGGAAATTATTGCATATTTCTTATGGATCAAATTTATAGCACTGAATATTTATATAGTCAGGAATCACTTGACAATGGGACAGATCCAGAGAAATGTATTGTTCAGCAGTTTTGTCCTGTGAACTTCACAGAGTGAATTTATAAACTAAGATAGCACTAATGTCACCAGGTGACATGGTAAGGGGACAATAGATGAGGAGCATGGAAGCATGAGGTTAAGAGAATGCTTCTATAAAATGAGGCCGGCTCTACTGACGCCCCACCTGCTTTCTTTGCCAGAAAGCAATCTGTCTGTAACCCCACCTAGCCTGAAGGGACAGGAAATGTCACATTCCTCAACAAACTGAGGCAGGGGGCGGGAGGCCTGGCAGTCAGAGTTGATCATGAATGATGGTGAGGGCTGGTTATCACTGGGTTGCTAACAGCTAACAGCTAAGTGTGTGTGGGATCACACTTCCCAGATCAAGGGGTTGCTAACACCTCCAGGATCACACTTCCCCTACACAAGTGATTACACCCTGCTGCTCCTTCCTGCCCTTAGGCACTTACAAGGAGAAGAAAGAGAAGGTGGGGGGGGGGGGGTCTGGGAGTCTATGAAAGAGCAAGACACACCCACTCCTGTGGGCACCCAGCTCTCCTCCCTCTTCTCTCCAGAGAAGTCTACCTCCGCCTCCTTCCCTCTCTTAAATAAAGCATGCTTTCTATGCTCATCTTGGTGTTTCTTGGGTGTTTAACCTTCATCTCCAGGGGAATGAGGACCCGTTGCTCATCTTCAGGACCCGTATCGATATCTTTTGGAATTAGTATCATATACACAGTCTGTTGTTGACTGAAAAGTCGTTAGGTGCATGTGATTATATTACTTATGAATCATTTACAAACTTTACGGCTTTCTAAGATACTTTATATAATCTTGCACTTTAAAAATAGATGTTGGAATAATAACATTGGGGTAGATCATCTAGTTTGCATTTTGGGGATGGTATGAAAAGTTGTTTAAGGCTAAACTGATAACAAATTTGTGGTTAACAGGCTAAGTAGGCTCTGTGTCACAGAAGAAATGGACGAAGAAAATAATCATCTATAAAGTGATTCTATATGCTTTTGTATATTGGTGACTTACACGTTATTTTATCTAATCCACACCACAACCCTGCTTCATAGTGTTATCTTCTCTGTCTTTCCAGGTGAGGGAATTGAGTCAAGGAAGTTACTTGACTTAAAAAAGAACAGGATCTAGGAATTGAACAATAGAAGACCAAGGATCAGAGAACAAATAGAGTAATCCAGGTAACCAAGGTCTGGATTTTGTGCCCTTCTGCCTTTTAGGAGACCACGAGACCCCACTGTGCTTGAAGAAGTTGACACAGAAAATAGAATTTCACAACTCCATGTGATAAGGCAATGTCTAAAAGTGTACCTACAAGAACAAGTGCAGATTTCCTGGTTTTGAATATAGTTCTGAGTGGACTTTTAATAAATGCTATCAAGCGTTATTTGGAAGCATAAAATTAATAATGGAGTTGGGTCTGATTTGAAAAATGAAATCAGATTTCACAATAGTTACAGCCCAAGAAACCTCTAGCAGAGCAAGTCTCATACTGACTTAAGTCAGCCTTAAAAGGGATAGCTCACCCAGTTTAAAAAGCCTGCCACCATCTTATCACCAGATATGCTTTCCTTAACCGAGTAAAGAAACTTATAACTAGGCCATAGGGCCATCAGGGAGGTTCATTGTGTCATGGAGCTTTGGAGAGATGACCAGCAGGTATCAATTCTGAAATAGTTTCTTGGGCTGGAGAGGGCTATGACATTGTTTTTATTATTGTTGTTGTTTGAACTTTTACTTTGAAATAATTTTAGACTTCAAAAATTGCAAAAAAAAAATAGATTGGAAATCTCACATATACCCTTGACCCAGTTTCCAGTAATGTTAACAAATTATAAAACTATACTACAATTGTCAAAACCATGAAATTAATATTGGTGTGATTTTATTAACCACACACCTCATTCTGGTTTCACATACTTTCCCCCTCACGTTCTTTTCCTGTGCCGGTATTCAGTTCAGAATCCTGGGTAGCATTCTGTGGTCATGTCTCCTTGGCCTCCTTCCACTTGGAGTAGCTCCTCCCTCATGTTATCTTTCAGAGCCCTGACACATGGTGAGCACTGATCAGTTACTTCACAGAACGTCTGTCCATCTGAGTTGGTCTGATGTCACCTCATGATTGGATTGGGGTTATACATTTTTGACAGGAACATCACAGAGGGGATGACTTTGTCTTCAGAGCATCTTATCAGGTTTCAAGA
This sequence comes from Spermophilus citellus, assembly GCF_964194105.1. Taxonomy (NCBI): domain Eukaryota; kingdom Metazoa; phylum Chordata; class Mammalia; order Rodentia; family Sciuridae; genus Spermophilus; species Spermophilus citellus. The sequence continues at coordinate 9,950,093 of NC_138186.1, forward strand.
GGTTAATGTTTCATGACTGGTGATGTTAACATTGATCCCTTGGCTTAGGTTTTTTTGTACACAATTTCTCTGCAGTAAAATTACTATTTTCTCCTTGATAACATAAATATTTGGGAGGAGTACAAAATTGTTGGATCCAAAATGGAATCACTTGTGTCAAAAATAAATCAAGCTAGGCCATTACAAAGGAAGCTTCATAACATTCAACAAATGATTGCTTAACAGTAACTATCACAAAAGACTCTGATGGAGACAGTCTTTTGCCACACCCTTCTGGCCAAAAAGCACCAGAATCATACACAAAAAAATGACTCCTGTGAAGACATCTGCCCAGCACCTGTCTGTTCAGCCCCAGACTGGTGCCACTCTTGTTACTAATCCTGTGGCCAAGTATCATTGTTTCAAAACACCTTATGTAATCGTACCCTGTCTTACCTTGAAAAAACTTCCTCTTGCCTCAACAGCTTTGAATATGCACCTAGTTTACTATAACACACATATTTCCATTCGCAGTGCTCTAGAATTCCCAGAATATAACATTATTTCCAGAGCATCCCTCTCAGCTTCTTTGACAGGAAATATTTTGAGAGTAGGCTAGTATTTTGTCTCCTCAAATTTTTGCCCCCTAATTTTAACATCCATCGATAGATCTTGTCTATAATAATCATTACTATATTGTTTACCAAGTGCTGATTTTTATTTCTCCCAGTCCTTCCGCATCTAACTAAAATTCTTCTGTAAAGAAAAGCTGTCCCTTCTCAACTGTTTGCTTATTTATTTATTCTCCCCATTACTTATATATTTCACTATTTGTTTATATCAGTGTGAACTCATGGATATGTATTTTATAGGTTATAACCCAATACTGTCCTTATTGATTTTGTGGTTTGATTGTTTCAATTGGAAGGTCCTTCAGGTTGGTACCCTGTCCTTCTTATGGACCCCATCTTTTTCGAAGCACTTTCTGAGCTTCACATTACAATATGTGTCAGGTTTACTTTGTATCACCTCTTCTCCAAGGAGCCCTACCTTCTGTTGGAGAGTGCTGTTTAGAAACCAAGCTGTCTGTGCTGAGTGTATAGCACTATTGCCCCAGGCCCTTGCAGCCAGACACAGTTACAATATACAGCTTTGCATTCCTTAAGGATGGGAATACTGGCTGAGCCCTACCTAGGTCCTTAGGCTATTTCATCAGTGTACAAACATCACGGGGTATAATTACCCAAGCCAAGATGGCCATGATCTTATAGAGATGGAGCCTTATGGAACCATGTGGCGACCAAAATGTCCTTCTGTGGTGCATGACTGTATATGTATGTATACTACCTACCATATACGTGCTCAGTCATATTTATTTCTCTATTTTGTGTGTGTGTGCGTGCCCGCATGCACTTTTTTATTACCACCTCCAATTCCAGTGCAGCCCCACAAGGTTCGTTCTATTCTTCTCTGTGAAGAAATAATAATAAAGAGGAGACAGAGACAAGGCGCAGAGGCAGGAAAGGGGCAGAGTGGTTCATTGTCCAAGCAGCCTCGTTTATTTATACCAATAGGTTACATTAGGTCTTTAGTACCATAACTACATTATTGTTTAAAGTATCAATAAGGTTGCTTAGTCTGCAATTACATTTTATAGTTACAATATGTAATATTAGGAGCTTTTTGTAGCTCTCAAGAAAGGCCATTGTCTGAAGTTACTGTTAGGCAGGCAGATCCAGGAGCACCAGAGCTTGGTGAAACATTGTAGTTGTCAAGCAAGCAAGTCCCTGTATTCCCAGGAGCTATGTGCCTGCAATCAAGGTTGAGGCTTGATGAGGCTCAATGGGGCTCTAACACAGAGGCTTCTCGGGGCATTGCCATACCAGCTAGACACTGCACATATATTAGCCATATTCACTAGATCATAAGAGAGATTGCAGGGCATTCTAAGGGTGGAAACAGGGTGCTTGTTAACCCTCTGGGAGTTTGCTCACCAGGGAAATGCTTCATTGTATATTTCCAGGGTCAGAATCCCTACACTTCTCTCTTATTTATAACTTTTACTCCCCCAACAGTAAGTCTCACCCTTCTGATCTAAAATATATTCACATATTTGTAGGGTAATCCATCTTTTATGTTTGCCTGGGACTGAAATGGCTTCTTGCACTCGGGACTTTCTGCTTTAAAACTGAGAAAGTCCCAGGCAAACCAAGATGAGCTGGGCACTGTACTTACCTGTTCACACTGCACGCGGAGGACTCACCGAACCACAGGCCCACAGCCCGGAGGGGAACAGATTCACCACTTAGGGTACAGTATTTGTCTACACTTCTTTTTTTCTTTAGTTTTCCATAACTACAGATCCAGTCAGGATATTATTTTCTGATTTTGTTGTTGTTGTTGTTGTTGTTGTTACCAGAAATTGAACCCCGGTACACTTTACCACTGAGCCATATCCCCCGCCCTTTTTTATTTTTTAATTTGAGACAAGGCCTCACTAAACTGCTGAGGCTGATATGAACTAATAATGAACTAATAATATGAACTAATAATCCTCCTGCCTCAGCCTCCCAAGCCACTGTGATTTCTTCTCCAATCCCTTTCTCTACGGCTCTATCACTTATTTGTAATATGATGAGGTTCATTTGTGACTGCATTCCATATTCTGGACCCTATTCCTCTCCTACCTTCGCATCCTCATTGATTTTATGTACTGATTTGTTTTGAAAGATATATAAAATATCCCTGAGAGTATTTCTGAGAGTCAGAACTATTCAAGAAAGTACACACACAAAAAAAAAAAAGAAAAAAAAAAGTGCCACTTCCCTCATCACCACTGCCCCACTCTCAGCATTTAATAAAGCTGTTCTGGTTTGTATGTGAGGTGTCTCCCAAAGCTCCTGTGTGTCTGCAGGAATATTCAGAGGTTATGAGAGCCGTAACCCCATCAGTCCCTCCCAGTCTGAATGGACTGACTGACGGGTAACTGTAGGCAGGAGGGCATAGCTGGAGAAGGTGGGCCCCTGGGGGGTGTCCTGGAAGGGTGCATCTTTTCTGCAGCTTCTCCCCCCTCCCACTCCTTCTTTCTGCTTCCTGGCCACCAAGTCCCAAGAGGCTTTCCTCTGCCACACCCTTCTGCCCTGAGGTCCTATTTCATCTTGAGCCCAGAGCAATGGCGTCATCCATCTATGGACTGAGACCTCTAATATCCCAAGCCCCAAATAAACTTCTCCTCCTCTAAGTTGTTCTTGTCGGGTGTTTTGGTCACAGTGACAGAAAATAACCTACTAAAACAAAATCATTGTAGTTTCTGGTTTATCCTTTCTATATTTCTTTAGTACTAAATGAGGAGATGCATATGTATTTTCTTGTATCCTTTATTTTATTTTTACATGAAGAGCAACATTCTGCGGGTACTCTTTTTTAAAAATGTATCATTATATACTGGAATCACTTCAAATCAGATCATAAAGATTTTCCATGTTCTTTGTTAGAGCAGCAGAGCTCTGTATTGTGTGGGTGTGTGGAAATGCACCACATATTCCAGCCATGTATAAGCATGTGGGCTGTTTCCAGTATTATGCACTCAAAAATAATACTGTAGTACATTGCCTTGTAATTCCATATTTTCATGTTTTGGGTAGTGAATCTTCCAGAAGGCTATATTCTTAAAAGTGAGTTTCTGGGTCAAATGGTGAATGCATATGCCACTTTGTTAGGTATTGGGGCAGTGACCTTGGAGCCAAGCTAAGCTCGGTTTGAACACCTACACTGCTACTTCCTGGATATCTGGCTCATCTCTAAACCCAGTTTCATCATCATAACCTGGCTGCTCACAACATGGCCTGGGGACTGGCAGCATTGCCACCCTCTGGGAATTGTCAGGAATGCAGAATCTGGGGTCCGACACCAGTTCTGTGGAATCCGAATTTGCACTTTGACAAGATCCTCAGGGGATTCCTACGCATGCAAAGTTTGAGATGCTGTGATCTGTACAGTAGGGGTCGGAATAGTAATACTACTGATCATTAGTTTTTGTATTTTTAGTAGGAGTTTTAGTAATTTCACTAATTATTCATTATTGCTTTGATGTACGCACCACATACAAAAAAACTAGACCCGGCCTTAAACCAATCTCCAGAGAAAACATCAACAGCTACCTATTCTTAACCACACCAATAATTCACCCTCTGCTTCTGGCTTTTCCCAAGGACTTAGGGATTCAGAAAATCACTCTCCATGAGGGGTGAAAGGAACCTTGTGATTGGAGATCTTTGGTTGAAACATTAAACCTTAAAGAAACCACGTGTCCAACCTGTCATATGTTTGCTGTGATACCATGGTTTATTCTATCAAGGGCCATAGTTCAGAGCCTGTATTTCTTAAATTTTCCATGCATATTGGCACCATGAGAATATCCACAGTGAATACCCAGGGCCCACTAACAGTATTTAGAATAACCTGCGGAGCTTTGGGACCACAATGCCAGGGCACCAGCTCCAATCTCACTAGTCTGGGTCCCAGGCATCAGGACCCTGGATATTTTAATGCATCTCTTATGCTCCTAAATTCAAGCTGAGTTTTGGCAACTACTGAATAAAATTAAAAATATTATTCCCTTTTTTCAATTATATATTTTTATTAAAAATATCATTAAAAATAATTAACATGTAGCCATTACTAATCAATCCCTTTAAAAACTCTATATATTGAAAAATTCACAGAAAATAAAATTATCAAATGGTAATCTGGGAAAAACATTTAATATCATATAAAAGTCCAAAGAGTAATATTCTTAACATATAAAGAATATTTTATTATTCTTTATCTTTAATATTCTTCATATAGTAATACAGCATCATATAATAACGTTTTGGTCATTAATGGATTACATATTCAATAGTGGTCTCTAAGATTATAAGCAAGCTGAGGAATTTCAATTATCTAGTATTTTTACTGTATCTTTTCTATATCTCGATAGACAAATAGTTACCATTGTGTTACAGTTGAGTATAGCATTCAGTACAGTGAGATCCTGCACAGGTTTGTAGCCTAGGAGCAATGAGCTAAACCCTCTAGTCTAGGTGTATAGTAGGCTAGGCCATCTAGGTTCATGTTAGTTACCCTCAATGATATTCATACAACAAAGCTGCCTAGTGACATTTCTCAGAACAGATTCCTATTGTTAAATGACGCGTGATTGTAGTAATAGTCTTAGTATATTAGATGCATTCTTAATATTTAATATTCTTTTATGAACCTGTGAGGAAAAAGATGATGGTCCCATTGGGGAAAATGAGCTAACAGGGAACACAAAGAAGTCATGAAATGGCCCGGTGAGGAGGTGCACACCTGTAATCCCAGCTGCTTGGGATGCTGAGGCAAGAAGATTTCAAGTTCAAGGGCAGCCTGAGCAACTTTGTGAGACCTTCTCTCAAAGTAAAAAATTAACAAGGACTGAGGATGTAGCTCCAAGGTGGAATGCCCATTGGATTCAATTCCCAATACTGGAAAGAGAAAAAATTCATGAAATGAAAGCAAATAAGAAATAAACATGAAAAATAATCAACCTTTTTAGTAATCAGAGAAATTAACTTAAAATGGCAATTAAATACCATTTTATACCACTAAAATGGAAAAAAATACATGTGTATAATAAACTATTTGTGATATTTCAGATAAATTGGTCTTTTTATACTTGCTAATGGGAGTGTACATTGAGGCAAACTTTACATAAGGTAGGTTGGTCCTATTTCCCAAAACCTTAAAATATGTATGACCTTCAATCTAGCAACTCCACTTCTAAAAATTTATCTGAAAACACTTAAAGAAGTGTGCAAAAAATTAGCTATAAGAGAATATTTGTGCCATTGTTTTCAATCAAGAAATCTTGAGATCAATGAATCTGTTCATCAAAAGTGATTTGTCTAGATAAAACATGGGGCCTCGATATTATGCGGCTACTTGAAATGATGTTACAGAAATATTTCTATTGGTAAGGGAAAATATTCATGGTTCGTGGTTCCAAGAAAAATCAGATCACAATGTGGGCCCTACTGTATGATCCCACTGCTGTATGCATGTGTAGGAAATGATGCAGGCTGAGGAGGTAACAGGGGGGATTGGAAGGACTGTGTCCTTCTGTACTTTGTATCTTTATTTGTTTTTTTCTGAAGTCTGTTAAAGAAAAACTTCTTTGCTAACTTGTTAAAATGGTAAGGCAGACTGCTTATTTAAATGGAATGGGGTTTTTCCAGTGGGAACTTTCCTCTCATAAGGAATCTTAGATGAGACTTTTAGAAGCTTCTGGAAGCTAGAGATCCATGCCAAGAACTTGCCACCAGATTTTGCCTGTGAGAGATGTTTATATATATAATTTGAATGAGTTTCTCCCTTTGTGAGAGAAAGTGTGAGTTTAGAGCCAAGGAGCAGGGAGGGAGACCCATGGGTGGAAAATTGCGGACAGGGTAATTCTTGCCGAACTGACCTGACAGAATTATTGCTGAAGTCAGGCCAGGGTGATGAGACGTCACCTGGGGGGCATCGGGGAATGAGAAAGTGGGTCATACATAGAGGCTGGCAGACTGGCTTAACGGATGTGACAGGAGTGTTTCTAAAACTGGGGGTACAAAGAGATGCAGATATCCAAAAATCAAGTCTCAAATTGGGACGAAGGATAAGAGGAGCCTGACCAAAGGTTGGTCAAGGAGAAATTCTTTGTCAGCATCTCCTCTTCTTCAAGGAAAAGAGGGAGAGAGAGAGAGAGAGAGAGAGAGAGAGAGAGAGAGAGAGAGAGAGAGTTGTACTTGTGAACAACAGGAAGTCCTTTTCTCCCCCAGTAGCCCTCTCCATAACAGTCAGCTGAGCCTCTCTGGAACTTGGTGGTAGAGGATATTTGGCTGATTGGTGTGAACAGCTAGGCATTGAATAAGGGCAAGTTTTCAAAAAATCAAAGACACTCCAGGACTAACAAGTGCACTTTCTGAGTCCAGAGGGCAGCTAGTTGAGGAGATTCCTAGAGGTTGGTCTCAAACACCTTTAGGTGGTAGAGGGAGGGTCGCAGGAGCAATCTGACAGATTTCCAGGTGTGCAGTTTGGGTCGTGGGTGGTGAACCAAAAGTTTCACTGAACTTTCTGAGTGGCCCTCACAGCAGCAGGCACAGAAGTTACTCTTACAGGATCTGTTGACCTGATTTATCTGAAGCTCACGCCAGGACTCGAGGAAAAGGACAGTCTGAATTTTCTATGATGTCAAACATGGAGGGCAAAACAAAACAAAACTAGATAATGGTTGTTTGGAGAGTTGTAAACAGATAACAGCAAAAACTAGAAGAATTGAGAATGTGATCAAAGCTGGCGGGGTGGGGGGGAGAAAAGAAAAGAAAAGAAAGAAAGAAAGATTGATTCAAGACAGACTCTACCAGGGTGCATTGCAATTTTCCATTGAAACATAAAATTTCTTTCCACCATCATCACCCCCCCTTCTGATGAGTCTATTCTCATTAATTTAGTCTGGTTATTTACATAGTGTAGCAAGAATGAATGGTAATGGACCACATAGACCTTTTTGAGTTTGCTTTGCTGCAACTTCTCATAAGGAATATTAGATGAGACTTTTAGAAGTTCTGGAAGCTAGAAAGCCATGCCAAGAACTCGCCACGGATGCTGCCCGTGAGATAGATAGATAGATAGATAGATAATTTGAATGAGTTTCTCCCTTCCTAGGGCCCCCAAATATCTTTAGGATCTTAGACCTGCCAGGACATAATTTTCCTTGTTCATCTGTGAGGTTAGGACCTTGTAAAACCCAGGTATCAGGTCGTTGTGTTTTGTTTTGTTTTTCCCAAGAAAACTTTGTAAGCTTTGGCTCCATGAACTGCCCTGACATGAAATCTTTTTTTTTTTTTAGTATGTTCTCTGAAAGAGGCTGTAGACTGCATTTTAGGTAAGAGAATGAGAGGACATCAAGCAGCCGGCCATCTGGAGGTCTACCAAGCTAGCTGAGTGGGTAAATTGCCCACTCTATTTCCATTCACCTATTTTTTTCTTCTTTTCTTTTTATCTTCATGTCTAGGCAGTTGCTGCTTGGATACCTGAGGCCCTTGGAGCCCCACTGATGCCCAAAGGACTATAAGGAGTTGAAGGGATGACATAGGAAAGGAAAAGGCTACCGGGTGGACAGAGGGGGGAAGAGGTAGGAATTTGGAGGGGACATATCAAGGGTCCTATGTGTCATTTCTTCTCCTTATGATGAACCACCGTTCAGGGGCTCTGTTCTCCTTGCTAGATTGGGAATCACTAGATGCTTTAATCAACCTGACATACCTACATATGCATGAATCCCAATCACTGACATTCTTTGAATGAATTCAAAGGAAAGAAGGCCAAAGGTGGTTAAAAACCTAGGCATAGGGATGAGTGCAACTGTAACCCCAGCTACTCAGCAGGCTGAGGCAGGAGGATCATGGGTTCAAGGAAACTTACCCAGATCCTGTCTCAAAATAAACATGAAGAGGTCTGGGGGTGAAGCTCAGTGGTAGGGCACCCCTGGGTTCCATCCCCAAGACCCCCACTCCAACTACACACACACACACACACACACACACACACACACACAAGGTGAAGGAGCAGTAAAGCAACCAGAAGGGAGGGGTCTTGGAGGAGCCAGTCAGGAGCCATCTCAAGTTTCCTTAAGGAGACAATGACGTTTCCAACAAGCCTGGGACTCCAGCCTGGCCTCTGTTTATCTGGGACTCCATCCCAGAGTTAGATGCTATTCAGAATCTTAAGAATCCAAATCATGCTTCCATGGACATTTGTCCACAGTGGTGGCTCAGGAGGAGTGTGAGTGACTCATGGATCCCCGATCGGTGCATGAGAAGTGAAGGCCAAGGTTTCAAAGGTGCACCTGGCTACGATGAGCCAGATCCTACCTAAGTTGTGACACCAGAACCTTTGAAGAAAAATTATTTATGACACTTGTTAAAATGGTCTGAGGTCGACTTTATCCAGAGGGACTAGTACAACAGGGTTTTAAAGTAGGGAGGAGAGAGAGGCAACAAAGAAAAGGAGGAATTTTGAAAGGAGCAGACAGAGACTTCCAGATGGAAAAGCACTCAGGGAGTAGGACAATCCTCTGCTAAGCTGATCTAGTGGAGTCCTTGTTTAGGACAGGCCACCGGATCAGATATCACCTGGGTGTCATGGGGGATGAGGAACTTAGCTCTCAAGGTGATTAGATGTTGAAGTTCTTCATATCCTGAAAGAGAAAGATTCTGGCTAAGCCGTCTTGACAGACTTCTTGCTGAGCTGGGGCGAAGTGGCAGAAGCTTGGGAGGCTGAGTCAGGAGGATCCAGAATTCAAAGACAGCCTCAGCAACCTAGTGAAGCCCTAAGCAACTCAGTGAGACCCTGCCTCTAAATAACAAAAAGGGCTGGGAATGTGGCTAGGTGGTTAAGCGCCTCTGGGTTCAATCTCAGAAATGAAGGAAGGAAGGAAGGAAGGAGGAAGGAAGGAAGGAAGGAAGGAAGGAAGGAAGGAAGGAGGGAGGGAGGGAGGGAGGGAGGGAGGGAGGGAGGAAGGAAGGAAGGAAGGAAGGAGAGATGAATGTAGAAGTCCTGAAGTCAAAGATAGAAAGAGGCTGCAGGAAATGAGATCCATTAAATTATTTCCAAAGATGTGTTAGATTCCAAGGACAGTTGAATAGAGCATTCAGAGGAGCCTAAGTAAACTTTAGCCAAGGAGAGACTGTCAAATCAAGTATTGCTTTTGTGTTCAAAAAACTTTAAGAAAACTTTTTTTTTGTCTAATAAAAAGGGAGAAATGCATAACATTATTTTTAAGAGAAATACATATTCTTAATTGTAATATTTCCCCATACTTAAACATTGTTAATTATTACACTCCTAACAATGTAAATTCTTTTAAAAATTTTTAAACACAGATATTTATGTTTGGTTCTATGTAACATTATGCCATCCTTAAAAATAATTATAAAAAACAGTGTGAAAATTATAGAATATTCTTGAAGCAATGTTAAGAAATTGAAGCATAAAATACAAAGTTGTAATACAGTATTACAACCAAAAATATGAAAATAAAAATGTGCAGGAATAAAAATTTAAAGAGAATATGCAAAATGAAAATCACTTTTCTCATAGTACTAACTTTGGTTCTTTGGTTAGTACTATGCACTGATTATTCTTTCTTTGAAAAACTGATCTTTCTTTCTTTGAAAAATCATCTTTAATATTTCATTATGTTCTTCAATTAAAATAACAAACCTAAAATTATGGGCATTCTTCTCTTTTCTATTTACCAGGCTTAAGTAGATACTTTCTTAGGGACATACTGCTGCCAAGTTTAGCAAAAGATACCACAGACACATGATTAAATTTGAAATGCAGATATACAATGCATCTTTCTATTAAGTATTAATATGTCTCACCCAATATTTTGGGCATGCTTATAGTTTCAAAATTTATTTTTGTTTGTCTGAAATTCTAATTTAACTGGGCTTCCTGTTATTTACCTGGCAACCCTGCAGAGAAAGAAGGCAATATTTTGAGCTACTATACCCAGGACCCCAGTGTCATGTGAAGGAAACTGGCAGGACATTTTCTCAGGTAAAATGATGCCCAAAAAATTAGTTTTCCCACCTCATATTATACTTTCCCTTTGAACATTCCTACCATGGTCTGCTAGAGGGAAAATTTCTCCCTTGGAGGATAGAAAGAGGCTTCAGGAAATGAAACCCATTAAATTATTTCCAAAGATGTGCAATGCAGCTTCTCCCTCAGTCCCACTCACCTCCTGGAGACCTGGGGTGAGGAGAATGTAGAGAGGGACACAGAATAGGAGCTTGGGGTGCAGGGGGATAAGCAAAGGCCACAGTACCTTACGCAGGGAAAAGAGACCCGCCTTATTTTCACATAAAAGGAAATAAAATTGAGGGCCTATTTTGATTTTAGCAAAGCTGAAGATACGCCTGCCCAGGTCAGTGGCAACGTACTATTTTTCACCCGTAGGACTCAGTGATAGTCCTAAACAGACTACTCAAAATCTATTTCCAGCAAGCTCGCTGCAGTGCCTAGTTCCAATATAAAATTTCTGGAATCCAAAGCAGTAATTTAGGAAACACCGTAAAAAGCATCCTGGGGTTTTAACCAATGACAATTCCATGATCTGACGGGTTTCCTTTGCATGGGAAATGTGGACTGCTACCCCACATAAACGCTGTCACCAGCAATGCACAGCATCACTAATGCTCAGGGCTGGGTCAGTCTCTGTGCCCTTCCTGCGTCCCAGTCCTCTGCCCAGTCTCACCCCCACATCATCTGCAGTGAGAATACCCAGAAAGGCCACAGTGGACCAGAGTACTCCCAGACCCCTCCATTACCCTGCGGAAGCTACCATTGCCACCTAAAAACAGCACGCCACTTGAGCATCACCTCCTTCCAGAGTATTTTTAATTTGAAATAAAAAAAAATTCCTTCACGTGCTGTTAAGTGCTTTGCTTCCATCATAGGAGCAAGTGTTGATATCTAACATTCTGAATAGCTCTTGAAAATCAGTCCTACTCTTAGAGGCACCCACAGGCACTGTGGATAGCAGAAATGACACATGATTTGAGGCAGAAAATCCTCATTCAAGTACTTGCTTTGTCCCTGATTTAAATACTTGCTGTCTGTCCTGGAATGACTTCTTTAACCTCTTCAGTCCCCCGTTAAAATGGTTCAATCCCTCATGCTTTATCTCACAGATTTGTGACAGGTAAAAAGTGGGAGGAAATGAAGTCAGAGTGTTGTATAAACTCTAAACCGACAGCTTTATAATAATAGCATACATTGATCAGCATTCATCATTGGGCAGGTATTGAGCTGGATGTGGCTTATCTCATTGGCTTCTCACAATAAACTAATAAGGTAAATATCATTCCCCATATAGAAGTGACTCACTCTATCGCAGCTTGAGTATCTTGCTAATACCAGTAGTAAATGGCAAATCTGGGAATTGAACCCAGGCCATCTGGCAGCTGAGTCTACTCACACCAACTGGCCTGTGCTTCCCTATATAGTACATTAAAATCATACTGGAAGTTGTGGTTGGACCTGCTCTTGACCTTGCATCATGGAGGCAGAGAGCCATGCGCTGCCACAGGCTGTCTTCTGCACCCTGTCCTTCTGTTCCCTTGCCTGTGGATCCCTTTGTGAGACTGATTTGTAGGAATCGGAACTACTCATTGGTTAACAAGGTCTTTCCTGTGTGTAGCTATTGATGTTTCCCAGGACATATCTGGCTATCAGCAGATCCAGATTTGCATAATTGTGTGATCCGCCACAATGGCGTCCTGCTGTGCTAAGACAGACAACAAAGCAGAAATCACTGAGCGCGTTTATGGCCATGAAGCTTCAGGCATTCCACTGGTAGCTAGGTGTGATGTGGGATTGCTCAAGCGTGAGTCAAATACAGACACATATTTCAAGAAAAAGATTCTTGTGGATCATGAAGACTGCATCTGTGGGCCCCCAGCTTGAGCAATGCTGAACAAGTGCTGAACCTGGACTTGGGAAATCCAGATCATCACTACTAACCTTGATAGGTCATTATTGTTGCCTTGTCTGTAAAATGAAATGGGCCACCGAGCTCACAAGAGACTGCAAACCAAATAGGGTAGACGGTGACTTAACTGAGTGTTCAGACCTAGTGAGAGGCAGCAAGCCATTCAGCCCGATGCACTGTGGGCCCGGGAGACTGCTTGTCTAACAGAGCCTGGAATTCATGTCTTGATGCATATTTTAGTCAGCTATTTCTCTGCCGTGACCAAAAGACCTGACAAGAACAACTTTAGAGGAGGAAACATTTATTTGGCCCTCACAGATGCAGAGGGCTCAGTCTGTAGACAGCTGGCTTCCTTTTCTTGGGGCTGAAGGTTAAGAAGAATTATGGCAGAAGGGCATGGCAGAGGGAAGCAGCTCAGGACATTGTACCCAGGGACAAAATCTATACTCCAAAGGCAGGCCCCTATGACCCACCTCCTCCAGTTGCATGCTATGTCCCTACAGTTACCACCCAGTTTATCCTTATCAGGGGATCACTGCACTGATTAGGTTAAGATTCTTATAACCCAATCATTTCACCTCTAAACCTTCTTGCATTGTCTCACATAGGAGATTTGGAGAGACACCTAATATCTTATCCATAACAATGCAAAACCTACTGATTCTGATTGTTAGAAACAAATACAACCATGTTTAAAACACTGGGAGGGCCACACTACATCTCTGTGCTCCAAAGCTGTGACTCAGAAAACACCAGTTGGAGATCCTGAAAGAGTTCAAGAACATTCAAATCATGACCACTAGAAGGTTCTGTGGAGCTCTCCTGAAGGTTTTTTTTTTAAGATTTTGGGTCACCAGTTCTTCCCCCATCTTAACCAACATCTCAATCTGCTTTTTACATCCTATTCTATCAATTTTTTTAAAAAAATATGCTTTTGTGGAATCAGTACAGATGTTTCCCAAAAAGCTAGGAATGGAACCCCCTCTGTCCAAGAGCTATTCTACTCCTTGGTATTTTCTCCCCCATGTCCCATGTGGGCAGTGGAAATGGGGTTCCCCTCAGTGGAATAGGCTGGCTGAGAAATAAAAGCTTGGAAAAAAATAGAATGACCAAAAAAACCATAGTACACAGAAAATAATTTCAAAAGCAGGGCAGGATGGGCAAGCTGATCATACGGATAGAGCTTCTATGCTATAGCCAAATGGAGCCCGCGCCTGCTTTATTTATATGGGGAAACATCAAAGGCCTTCCATAGAACATTCTTCACAAAAAAAGGTTAAAGGTGGGCTGTCCAGTTCCCAAAGGGTTGTGCCCATCTCCGGAGCTACAAGGAGGATCTTCCTAGTAGGGCAGAGATGAAGGTCACGTGCATTAGACAATCTATCGTGGAGTGGGAGCCATGGATAGTTCACAGTGCCACACCTAAATCTCCCTGGCTACCGTATCTAGAGAAGACCCTCATATATATAAATCATGGGTGGCTTCCCACAGTATTTACCTAAAGAACTAAAGTCATCATACTATAATGATACAGGTGTGCCCATGTTTACAGCAGCATAATTCAAAATAGCCACACTACGGAACCAGCCCAGGTGCCTATCAGTGGGTGAATGGATGAAGAAAAGATGCTATATATACACACCACGGAGTCTTATGCATCCATAGTGAAGAACAAAATCATGTCATTTGCAGGAAAATGGATGGAACTTGAGAATATTACATTAAGTGAAATAAGTCAAACTCAGAAAGTCAGGGGTCAAATGTTTTCTTTCCCCTGTGGAAGCTAAAGGAGCAAAAGGAAAAACAAATAGGGAGACTTAAAGAAAATCAAAGGAAGAGCGACAGAGCAGAGGAAAGGGACCAGGGGAGGGAAGAGGAAATACTGGGGGATGACGTCGACCAAATTATATCCTTATATCACATGCGCGTATGAATACGTAACAGTGAGCCCCACTAGTAGTTATGATTATAATGCACCAATAACAAATATGGGAAGAGAAATAAATGTTTCCATGGCTGACAGTTTAGCCCATTTCCTGCTCTAAGAGCCACATTGTAGATCTACAGTTCTAGAGGTAGCCACCTTATGGTGGCTTTTTTAAAAGAAAAAGTATTCAGTGGATCCAGAAGGTTGGAGAAAGGAGCATATCATCTCTCTTGGAGGCAGCAACTCTCTGCCGTGCCTCTGGGCTTCCTGTTTGGGCAAGCCTGGTTTTATTAGGCACCTTTCCAGCACCTTCGCACTTCCCAAGAACTGAAACACGAACTCACCGTCTAGAGTCTAAAGAAACACCAAGTTCAAACAACCAGCCGCCTATCTCAGACCCTCTCTCGCGTCCTCTGGACTTAGCAGCAAAGGGTGGCGGTGCTTCCTTAAAAACACCCCGCTGAAACGCAGCTAGTTCCCGAGAGTAGTCAACCTCCTGCAGCTTAGAAGTTCTTCTTATTTTGACTGCCTGTGTGTTTCCTCTAGAGAGAGGCTGTCCTGTTCAGAAGTGCATGCAGCAGCCAGACTGGAAGGACACAATAGGACAGGAGCTGGGGAGCCTCCCCTGGAAATGCGTCAGGGAGCTGTGGCTGTATTTGTGCAGCTGATGTGGGTGTTGACAACCCTGGCAGACTCAATGGATCAAAACTGCCACTCAGAGATGGCAAGGAACCAGTGTGGGTGTGGGTGCGTGCGCATGTGTGTGTGTGTGTGTGTGTGTGTGTGTGTGTGAGAGAGAGAGAGAGAGAGAGAGAGACAGAGTTCTGTTAGAATTCTGCATGACAGATTTGTCTACTTTCCTTCTTTCAGTGACATCACAAAGAGTTCCATAATCATTTTACCACATTATTAAATCCCTGTGAATGAAGGGATTACTTGAAATGGTCTAAGGACACCAAGTTGGATGTAAGACAATAAAAACGGGAGAAATACAAAGTCATCAGGAAAATCTCCTGAACATCACATCATGATAATAGTTTCTCAAAAGGAAACAGCTAGAAGGGCTGTTGCAGAGAACGGCATAAGACTGAGAAGAGCCCATCAGAGAGCGTTTCATTTACTTTACATGGAGAGAGTGGGAGACAAAAGTAAAAAACTTTGTGATGCTCAGCAAACCCCACCTAGACCTCTGACCTTCATCCCCAAAACCTGGAAAACCCCTGCAAGGGAGCTTTCTAGGATTCACCTTCTCTCAGGGGTGATGTGTTGGCAGCCCACAGCTCCGTTCTGTTCGAACCACTTTATCCTCTATCTGGCACAAGGGGGCACAATTCCAGCATTGCTCCAATATCCTCCATGCTTTAGTGTCCGTCTGTCTACTTGCCCCAGTGAAGCTGACAAACTTACCTAGATGTCACCAACTTTCCTAGGGGTGTAGCCAAATCACATTCTTCTTCTTTTTCCTTTTGGGGGGGTGTGATGATACTGGGGATTGAATGCAGGGGCACTTGACTACTGAGCCACATTGCCAGCCCAATTTTGTATTTTATTTAGCGACAGGATCTCAGTGAGTTGCTTAGCGCGTCACTTTTGCTGAGGCTGGCTTTGAACTCACAATCTTCCTGCCTCAGCCTCCCAGTGCACTACAGGCATGCACCACTGCGCCTGGCAGATCACATTGTTTTTGCAGAAAATTTTCTGTATGGAAATCCTTTCCCATGCTGTCACAAACAAAACTCTGGGGAGTCTGTTGTGCTTCTACATGGCATCACCTTTATTTACTTCTGATGCACATCTATACTTCCAGGTGGTCCTCAAATCAAGATCTCTGCCTCTGTTGGTTGCCCTGATGAGCAGTGCACATGTGACCTTCAGTATACCATGAATTGAAGGTCAGATGTGCAACGTCGGTGGCAGCTCCAGCCCCTCCTGCGCCTCTCCTGAGCTCCTAGACTTGTGTGTTTGGAGTGTAAACCCAAGCACAGAAATTACCAATACAAGCACTCTTATTTAGACGTTCATCGACAGGACCTATATATTAGATCTTCTTTTGCTATTTCACACAAATTGATTTTTGACAGCTGCCATTTTATTTGGTTCGCAGCCTCTATTGTTCTTCTCTTCAGCTCCTGCATTTCCTCTACTAGATAGAAATAACAAGTTGGTTTAACAGGGAGACTTGTCGGCTAAAGGTGATACAGTTAAAAACCCCAAATTCACAAGTTCTAGAAAACACCCTAGCAATACCTATATATAAGCTATTTCGGGATATTTTATTTCATAAGGTAGTAAAAATGTGGTTTAATTTATTTTTCTTTCCTCTGGTGAATTATTGATTCCTTAGCCTTGAAATGGACGTGCAAATAAATAGTTGGCCAAGCAGATTTGATGACCTTGTCTGATTTGCAGGCAGAGAAGCATCCATCCTCTCCATGTGGCTCCGGGAGCCCCACTGCGGTGTTATTTAGTGGCCTCTCTGGAGAATCACAGCACATTCTCTCTCCAGCTGCAAAGCCCTGAGGAAAATTATATTTCCTTCTTTCTGTTCATGTAAGCGATGAGTTCACGGAAAACTGATTATGTAGACAATCCTTGGCCTGCTCACTAGATTTAAGACAAAGAGAATAGGTACATCTCATCAATAATATCTCCAGTGACTAAGATTTTATGTGTTTCCTTTCTAAGGGAGAATTTAGAGAAGAGGAAAGGGTACCCCTCCTTCCCCACCTTCTCCTTTTTTTTTTTTTTTTTTTGCATGTGGCGGGGGCTGGGGATACTGGGGATTGAATCGCGAGGCACTTAACCACCGAGCTACATCCCCCATCCTTTTTATTTTTCAGTTCAAGACAGAGAGCCTCACTGAGTTGCTGAGGATCTCGCTAAATTGCTGAGGCCAGCCTCGAACTTACTATCCTCCTATCTCAGCCTTCCAAATTGCTAGGCAGGCGCCACTGCACCAGGTTCTCACCTTCCTTTTCTCAGATTTTTTTTTTTCTTTGTGAGAGGGTTTTGGTATTTCAGTTCTACCACTTAGGCACTTGAGTTCTGTATTGGAAACCGGGCTCTGGATTCTTAAGCTGGAGTGCGTTCCCTGTGCCGATCCGCTCTCTCCTTTGCTTGCAGTGTTGTAAGCGGTCCTGCCTGTAGAACGTGGTGGATTTCTGATCTCTCAAGAGTTTGTGCTTCAGGCACGTTCTCCCCTCTCGGCTGCTTCCCTCTTCTTCAGCCTCTTTTGGCAGCGCTGTGTGACACCTCTCTGCATTCTGTCCTTGATGACACACTCAGAAGGATGGGGACTTGCTCATCCTCTGAGAACATTCAGAAGCCCCTCACCCTCAGAAATGACTGCACGGCTTGGTTACAGAGCTCTTTAATCTGCCCCAGGAACTGCTGCCAAAAAAGTTAGAAGGGACTTGATAATGTCACTATCCTCTGTGTCTGGAAAGGCAGGGGGGCGGCACCAGAGAAAGAGCCCTTCTTCATACGGTGTGCTGCGCAGGCAGTGGATGATGAAGGACGAGCCCCAACAGGGATTCCGCAGCTATGGGGAACCCCGGGGACCAAGGGCCTCCCCTTCCCAAGTGGCCCACGTGCTGAGATGGCCTGATGAGGGAGCATGAAGCCATCGCACCAGGTTCTCCAGCATCCGCAGCAGGCCCAAGCTGCTCTGAGGCCTGCACAGTTGCTCAACATCTCCCTGTGGCCACCCCTTCTACAGGTGTTGATCCCAATGCCGTCCCCAACAGCATCTTGCACTCCCAGCTCTGGGGACCCAACCTTGGGCATGGAGTGATGTTTATTTGGACAAAGGAAAGGATATGGAACGCTTATCAGATGCTGGTCCGTCAGCAGTAACAACAAGTAGGACCAGCTTCCTGGATACGGAGGCCACACTGCAGAGAATTGGACTGAGAATAAGCTAATGGCAAAGGAAGGAAATCTGCAGCTTGGGCCTCATGAACAACAGCAGGTGGCATTAAATTGTCACGCAGCTCGTCTCTATTACTTCATTTAGTCCTCCCCCAAACTTTATGAAGTAGAAAACTGTCCTTTTCTGAATTAGGAATAGATTTGCAGATATGAAATAACTTGACTAGATCAAAAAAAGCCAAAATGGATCTAAAGCCCACATCTTTCTGCTTCCAAACCCTTGAACCTCCCATCGCTCGCTGGGGCCTGGGATGCCCTCCTTCCTCTACTCCCAGCTCAAAGGCTGCATTCAGCATGGAGTTAAAAGAAGCCTTTGCACATGCAAATTTTGAAAACTGGACCTTGCCTGAAAAAGATTTGTTCTCCGATGAAGCTATCTTCTCCTGTGCAAGTGGGAAGTGAATTTGCATGGCTTCAAACAGTATCTAATTAAGGTCTGTGTCCTATGGAGGTGAATCAGGTTGAGTCCCTTAAAACCCAGGGGAAAGCAGATGAAACTCTTAGCCGCTTCTATTCTGTCTCCCTCACTTCCGCTTTGTAGTGTTAATGGACAAACTGTGTGTGAGGGGAGATCTGCCTTCCTGTCCCTAGAACCATTTTATCAAATTACAGCTCAGTCCTTGGACCCCTCCCAGCAGGTGACCTTAACCCCAGGGCAGGCGTTATTTGTCCCTACCTCTGGTTCCCTCTTTATACCTTAGTTATTGCTTTGCCCTCATTTTCTTCATCACTCCAGCATTTGTTTCTTCTCTTAATCTGCTATATATGTTCTTCTCGGCTGCTTTAAATCTTTTTTAAGAAAGTCATTTCCATGTTCCGCATCCCCTCCCCTGTAAGACTGGTACCAGGATAATAAGTTCTCAGTCTTCTAGAAACCATGGAGATGTCAGAGCTGGCGTGGCAGAGGTATGATATCTATGCTTCTACTGCCCCCATGCTAGTACGAGGGAGGCAGAATTACACAGCAAAACAAACATAGGATTCCAGGCCAATGGACATGGGTTCGAATCCCAGCCCTGCCAATGATGTGGCTTTGGGCACATTCATCTGTGCACACATTAACTCAATTTATAATAATTCCTACCTTGAAATGTTGAGTAGACTAGAAGGGATGAATGTGCAGCACCAAAAGTTGCTCAGGAAGTGAGTCCATGGGTATTTTCACTGTACCATGAGTCCCTCATGGCAGGCATGTTGCCAGTTCAATTCCAGCCTCCCCAACAAGGCCTGGAAGTGCTGAGTGCACCCTAAAGCAATGAGGCACAACTAAATGGGTGTGAGAGAAATCATGGAGGAGGCGAGGGGCATGGACTGTGAAATCCGCCATTAGCGGGCTATGAGGCTGCTGGAAGCCTCATTGGGTCTCTGTGTCCTCAGAAGTAAAATGAGAAGCTTTAACAGAGTCAATCCTTAACAATTCTATGAGCCCTTTCAGTTTTGAGCTCAATGTTTTTCCGAGCTGTGACAATTGTATAGTCCTAGAGGTGGGTAGAGGGACTGAGATGCTCCCATCCACTCGGTCCCAGGACCGTGGCTTTCTCTAGGGCCCTCCCTTATCTAGCCCTGCAGGAGAGTTGCACCTCCTGTCACAGCACCTTTTAGCCCGGCCACCTGATTCCTTGGCTATCTTGGGGGCTCAAAGTCCTGATCCAACCAGGACTTTACTTACTTGTTATTCTGGCCGAATTTACTGGCCCAAAGGAAAAATACAGAACACTGAAGGTGTAAGAGGCTCCAAAAAGGAGGGATATACGCCTCTCACTTGAGGAAAGGCGACCAATTCTGAAGACAAGAACTTGGTGCATTAGTCTAGAATCACAGCTATTATCATATTCCTGGGTTGTCCTGGCTAAGCTGCTGTACTGGCAAACTGAGGAACCTCTGGCTGGCTCATATGGATATAAAAGACTTAGGCAGACTTTTGGTACGCAGGTGTTCACTCGACAAGTCCTTCAACTTCTCTGTATTTTGACATTTCTGAACCCTGGCTGGGTCACTTGCAATCTCTATGCCTTGGGATAGGTTGATCAAAGTCCCTAAGCTTTGTCTCCTCATCTGTTGAAGAGGAGGCTGGGGTGATAGAACCCACCTCTTAAGTGCTATGAGGAAGATGCAGGATCCAGCATACAAACAGGAAGGAGAGGTGGAACACAAGTTGCTCCTAGCCACAGGGGGGCATGGCTGTGTTTTAAAGCCACCGTGAAATGGGCAATATAAAGGAACCTTCCGTCTCTGTCCTATTTCTGGTGTATGGTAACGTAAGAGGTCCTGCTTCTCCCCACCCTGCCTCACCTGCTCTTGGCCACCAGAAGAGGTGAAGTGCCCTTTGACATTGCAGTGTAACCCGAGAGCTCTTTCTGGCAGAACCTGAAGCTTTTCTGATTCTTGACTCTGGGTCTGTTGGTTGTTTTCCTATCATCACCTGGTTTCTCTGAGTTTTGCCCTGCCAATCACTCCCAGCTGGGGGCCCTCTGCTGAGAGCATGTAGCTGATCCACAGCACGTTGGAACCAGCTATAGGGACCACAGCACAAAGTGCCTCCGTACATTAGATTTCTAAAAGGACTTGTAAACAGTTTTTAAATGAATAAGTAAATTCCTTTTTCCAATTAATTGGTTCATTAATGTGTTCCCAGTAAATATAGTGATATATGGCTGGAACTTAAAACCCCATTGTTTTAACTGGTCCAACAGACTTGGCCTATTGGTCAAATTCTCTATCAAATTTTTCCTCTCCTTTTACAGTCTTCAAGATATGTTTTTCTGTGCCAAACACTGCTTTTTGTTTTATGTGACTTATAATTTAAATGCCGGGCTGTCACACATTAACTCTGCTAGGTATCAGATTAAACATTTGAAATGCTGACCCTTACAACATCCCCAGGAGTTAGTTTCTATTGTCATCCCTCCTTAATAAATAAAGAGCCTGTTCTGAGCTCAAGTAGAGGTGACCTGCTAAGAAGCAGAGTTGGGATTCCAGTTCAGGCCTGTCTAACACCAGTGAAATGCGTGGCAAAGTCACAAGTGTTCTCTAAATTACTTTAGGGTCTTCTTTAAACTCCTTCCAAAGTAGATGAGAAATCAAAGGGTGGCAGTTAATTTGTAGAAAATAAACAGAAGCAAAGGAGCTAATGGAACAATAGGCCAAAGGTAAAGGATTCATGGGACTAACTCTTGACAGGGTCCTCTGATGTTGGCGTGAAGCTGGGAATTATGGCTATAGGTGTCTCCATTTGTCTGGGGAGGAAGAGTCCTTTAGTAGAGCAGGCGCACTAAGGTGACCAGCGGTGGACCTCAGTGCCCACATTAATGTGGGATTGACTTGTAGATGAAGCCCCCCACTAAATAAGACGGCCACCATGACAGTTCCAGAAAGGACCAACTAAGGTCAAAAACCCCACCAACCAGATGAAGGAGGAGATGAACACCTGATTGGCAGAGCACAGAAGGTGGTCCCCAGCTTTCCTGGTAAACATCAAATGGTAATAAAGTTGGGGACAGGGTTGTCTCCTTTGTCATTATCTGCTCAGAGATGGCCCACTTTCTCTTGAGAGCACTCTCTGCTCGGGCCTCACTTTGCTTTTACTTTACTTGCACTTATGATAAAGTTCTCTTGCATGGCTCTTGATGTCTGACTTCAAATTATCTTTCATCACAATACAAGAACAGAGGTTTGGAGTTTCAGCTCCTATGACATAATGGCAATTTGTTGGCATAAACAATGAATTTTGAGATAGCTATCATGACCATGAAGTGCTATTAAAAGTATCTGTGATTTCTAGTGGCGATGGATACTCCAAAATTACTGGAGTGGACAGGGGATATAGCTCAGTTGGTAGAATGCCTGCCTTGCATGCACAAGGCCCTGGGTTCAATCCCCAGCCCTGCAAACAAAGAAACAACAACAACAAAAAATTACTCAAGATTATTTTCTGTGCTCATAACAGAAGGAAATGCTAAATTTATCCTTAGAAGCTAAGGAAAATGAAAATATTAGTTTTTTCCCATCCAAGCTTGTGGGGCCCCTGAAATATCTCCATGGACAGTTGAGGAGTCTGTGGATTCCAGGCCAGGAACTCCTATAAATAGATTTAAGACCTTTACATCTTCATTTGCTCTACACATTTATGAGCACCCAGTGTATGCTAGGCCGTGTACCAAGTGCTGGGCATATGAGGGCTGAGTAAGATTCTGCCTACCCTCGTTTCCTACTAAGACTACTGAATCATGAACCAATAATGTTCATGACAGCACAGAACCTAGACATACACAAACTGCTGTGGGTGTAATTGTCTATATCTTCCTCTGGCTAGGCAGTCTGAAGTGGACTTCTACAACTATAGTACACATGCTCCTCAACTAATAATGGGGTTTAAGCTCATCATAAGTTGAAAATGTGATGTTTAAAATGTGTTTATTAGCCAGGTGTGGTGGAGCATGCCTATAATTCCAGGGGTTTGGGAGGCTGAGGCAGGAAGATCGCAAGTTCAAAGCCAGCCTCAGCAAAAAGGAGGCTCTAAGCAATTTAGTGAGATCCCATCTCTAAATAAAATTCAAAATAGAGCTGGGGATGTGCCTCAGGGTCAAGTGTCTCTGAGTTCAATCTCCAGTACCCCCACACACAAATAAATAAATAAATAAATAAATAAATAAATAAATAAGGTGTATTTAATACACCTAACCTATCAAACATCATAATTTGGCAATGCAGTATGCTGTAGGTGCTCAGCTGTTTCGGTTCCCCTGTGGTCATGTGACTAATGAAGAGCTGTGGCTTCCTGCTGCTGTTGCCTGGCATCTTAAGAGAGTATCTTTTTCACTAGTCCAAGAAAGATCAAGTTCAAGATTCCAAGTACAGCTTCTACTAAATGTGTGTCACTTTTGCATCATTGTAAAGTCAAAAAAAATCCTAAGTCAAATCATCAGGAACTGAGCATTAGCAATGCAACACTCTTTTGTATTCTTTCATATATCATAAATGACTTCCATCATGCATCTGTACTGATTTGGTGGAGGGGGGTTCCAATTGGTTGCTCCATTAGTCAAGGGTCTACAGATCTAAAAACAATATGGCTTAGTGCCAACACAGGCATGCACCCAAGATTTAAGACCTTTATATCTTCATATGGTGGTGCATGCCTGTGTTGGCACTAAGCTGTAATCTCAGGTATTTCAGAGGCTGAGACAGGAGGATAGCAAGTTGGAGGCCAGCCTGGGCAACTTAGTGAAACACTGTCTCAAAAATAAAAAAATTAAAAATTAAAAAGGGCTAGAAATATTGTTCAGTGGTAGAGCGACCTTGGGTTCAATCCCTAATACCTTAATTTAAAAAAAAAAAGGAATATGGTTTACAGGTATATCTGTTAAAATTCGTAATATTAGTAGAATAGAATTCCACCTAATAGTTGAATCTTAAGTTCATCTTTTTTGGGGCAAGAGGGCCCTTATATACATCAGGATATAAATATTTCCCCAAGACTTCTTTTTAGTTATAGAAACTTATGTTACTACTTGCTGAGAGCCATTGCCAAGTAGGAATGACGCATGGCATGACCCAGGTCATTTGCAGTGACATTGCATGTAAGGTGACCTTGCTCAAGGACCAGGGCGGATCCGGGTTTAGGGCACTCCTTGGGTTTAGGGCGGTTCCAGGTTTAAGGTGTATCCTGCTGGGAATAGGGCGTATCCTGCTGCCTCCAGGCACCCTCTCCTTGAGTTCCCGTTGAGTTCTCAAGGGACTGAGAGAGTATTTGGGATGCAGAGCCCAGTGGAAGCGTGGATTTCCCCAGAACATGTGTGTGTGTGTGTAGAGTGCCGGTGTGAGTTCGGGAATAAAGAGTTGCTGTTTGAATCTACAAGGTGTGTGGTGGCTCATGATTTTGTGCCTAGCCAGACTGCGGCAACTACTGGTCTTCCTCCTTATCCATAATACCTGCATATTTGGATCTCACACCTCCAACTTCGATATAAAACCTTCCTTCATCAGCCATAGTCTCCAGCCAAACTATGAGCAGAGTTAAACTTCACACAGAAAGTTAAATCCTGTCCTTTCATACCATCTCTTGGCAAATATTTATTTCCAATATCTTCCTTTATCTTGCAGATTCAAAGCCTTTAATTAAAAAAAAATTCTCCTTCATTTCACTCCAGAGGCTTAGATACTACTGCCTTTCTGACTATCTGAAATAGCACAGTGTGTTTCATACCCCAACACACACGAATTCTCAATGGAAGTAACGGAAGAGGAGGGTGGCAAAACCAGCTTAGATTTTACATAGTTTACCATCCTCCAAAACTTAACCCCACCAGAAAACATCTTACTCCTCAGTATCTAGTTTCTCTCATAGGTGAGAAACCTAATTAAGTTTTAAATAATTTATACGTTTGTTTTCTCTCCTTAGAGGGCAATAATTTTTAAAATAGTAGGGGAAACACCACCCCCAAATAGTGAAGGCTTTCTTCTTACTTTTCACCTCTGGTTCATTCTTACATCCATATAATTTTTTCAATTCACTTACAAGCTTTCTTCCCTACTTCCTTCATGCATTAGTCCATTTGCCCTACTTAGACACTCTTATTTAAAACTACAACTCTGTATACTTCATGTATGTATGATATGTCAAAATATACTCTACTGTCATGTGTATCTAAAAAGAACAAATAAAAAATAGCAAAAAAAAAGAAAAGGAAAAGAAAATTGAAGGGATATCAACAAAATAAAGGAAAGGGATCAGGCAGAGAGAGGAGAGGAGAGAAAGGGTTAATACTGGAGATTGAAATTGACCAACTTATATTGTTATGTCATGTACATGTATGAATATGTAACACCTAATCCCACTATTGGGTGTAATTATAATGCACCAATAAAATGGCAAAAATAAATGTAAAAAAAGAAAAACAACTACAATGTTCTAGTTATAAACAACAAAATCAATTTTGATGGATTTAATCAACAAAAAAACCACCTTTTATTCATATACTATGAGGATCTTAAGACATTTTCCAAATTATAACAATATAAGCTAAAAGAAGCTAGAATAATTTGATAAATAAATGAAGCAGAAATTTGTGAAAGTAAAAACAAAACAAAAATACATAAATCCAAAAGCTGGGCCTTGAAAGAAATGATAAAACAGTTGTAAAATCATAAATACAGGAAAGATTAAACATGCAACTCTGTGGCAAAACATTTAAAACCTATGAGAAATGAATGATTTTCTAGAAACATTAAAGTTAAAACACCTAATAATAAAAAGAAAGTTTAACTAAACCTCTACCATTGCAGATGTTGGAAGGTAATTATAGATCTACAGAAGCACTACCCAGATGACTTCACAACTGAGCTCTACAGGAACCTCTTAAGCAAAGATTATTCCTATGTTACTTAAAATATTCCAGTCCTTAAAAAAAAGATGAAACTTCTTCTCCAACTTATTTTATAAAGCTGCATCATTTTAAAATCATATCAAGAAAATCATCACAAAAAATGAAATTTGGATTCAATCTTGCATATTAATAAAAATTATGACTTCTAATAAAATCTGGCAATCTGTCAAAATAATAATAATATATTATAACAAAGCAGAACTAATTTTGTGAAAAGCTAAAAATAATGAAGCATGACTTGTATAAACTAACATGAGAATGAGTATCAGAAAGTCTATTAACATAATCTAGTACATGAACCAATTAAAAGGAAAATGCAGATGCTTGTATCAATAGATGGAAAAGGTATTTGATAAAATGTATCAATTGACCTTTATAAAATTAGTCTTTGTGAAATATCAGAGTAAGAGAAATAGAAGGAAATAAATACAATAAAGACTAATTGCCAAAAATAAATCTGAATACTGTCCTAAATGTTAAAACATTCTAACCATGTCTATTAAAATCAGAACACAGACTTGTACATTGCTGAGAGCCTTTGCCAAGTAGGAATGACACATGGCAATTTCTTTGTCAGCCTACTCCATGTTGCTTAGAGGAAGGACTCTCCATTGTGTAAATGGGCTTGCCTTTGGACCCAGGTCATTTGCAGTGACATTGCATGTATGCTTGAGTAAGGTGACCTTGCTCAAGGACCAGGGCGGATCCAGGTTTAGGGTGTATCCTGCTGGGATTAGGGAGTATCCTGCTCCTTGGGTTTAGGGCGGTTCCAGGTTTAAGGTGTACCCTGCTGGGAATAGGGAGTATCCTGCTGCCTCAAGCACCTGCCTGCTCCTTGAGTTCCCGTTGAGTTCTCACGGGATTCAGAAAGTATTTTGGATTCAGAGCCTGGTGGAGTACGTGGATTTTGGCCAGAACGTGGATTTCCCCAGAACGTGTGTAGAGTGCCGGTGTGAGTTCGGGAATAAAGAATTGCTGTTTGAATCTACAAGGCTGTGAGTGGCTCCTGATTTTGTGCCCAGCCAGACTGCGGCAGTACATCACCATTGACATTATTGTTTAACATTGTCATGGAAATTTGAACAATTGCAACAAGACTGGAAAATTAAATAACTGACATAAACCTTAGAATTTAAAAATCCAAAAGACTATGTTAAAAAAATATTGAGTTTAATAAGAGAACTAGATAAGGTGGCTGGATAAAATGTAAATGTACAAAACCAAATAACTTCTCTCCATACTAGAAATAAGTTTACCAATGGATATGAAAAACATTAAGAAATAAGTTTACCAATGGATACGAAAAACATTATTTCATTCACAATAAAAATAAGAACAATTGAAATGCTTAGAAAACAAATTAGAAAGCGGAGTATAGAATTAGCAAAAATCTTATGAAGGATATAAACTAATTTATGTACAAGAGGAAAGGCATGTGACTCAGGATGGGGAAAAACATTACATCATAAAAATGTCATTCCTTCTGAATTAGTATGTAAAATTAATAAACTTTAAGTTAGAATTCCAATAAGAGTTCTTTCTTGACACGGGAGAGGGCAGAATAAAAGGACAATTAAATAAAGGATATTAGAGTTTATACTAGTGGTAAGCATCCAAGCATAACTAAGAAAAAGTTAAAAAGAAGATTTGAGGGCTGGGGATGTAGCTCAAGCAGTAGCGCACTCGCCTGTCATGCGTGCAGCCCGGGTTCGATCCTCAGCCCCACATATAAATAAAGATGTTGTGTCCGCCGAAAACTAAAAACAAAATAAATAAATATTAAAAATTCTCTCTCTCTCTCTCTCTCTCTCTCTTTAAAAAAAAGAAAATTCTCTCTCTCTTTAAAAAAAAAAAGAAGATTTGTGAGAGGAGTAAGGACTTTGACAGTTATAAGAACACACCATAAGTTTCTCTAATAAAATAAATATGTTATTGGCATAAAATAGACAAGTAAATAAAAATACACCAGAATAGATACCCCCAAATTAAAAGCCAATATTATATGAGCATCCAATATATGATAAAAGTGACATTTCCTCTAAGTGGTAATACAAATGATCATCCAACTGGAAGAAAATAAAATTAGACCTCTGCTTTATATCATTGATATAAATAAATTTCAATTGGCTTACAGATTGAAATGTGAATTAAAAAAAATTTCACAAGAAAATCTAGGAGAAAACATGGATAAGACTGAAAAAATAGATAACAAAATAAAAATAGATATTTTCCCATATATAAATTAAAATGTAGCTAAAAACATGGTCAATAACAAATAATTTTATGTTTGGACACATACTTATAATTCAGAGGATATATGGGGGTTAATTATACAAAACAAAAATCTCATTCAGGTTGGAAGAAAGAAACAAAAACATTTGGCAAAGAATATGAAGAGGATATAAAAAAGGCAAATTCAAATGATTAATAACATGAAATGATCAATCTAAGAAACAGTTGAGAAAATAAATTAAAATAACAATAAGATATCATTTTAGCCATGTGTGGTGATACATACCTGCAATCCCAGGTACTTGGAGGCTGAGGCTGGAGGATCATAAGTTCAAGGCCAGCCTAGGCAACTTTGTAAGTGGGCAACTGAGACTTTGTCTCAAAATAAAAATAAAGGTGGGGGGGTGGTCTAGATCAAGGTAGAGAGCCCCTGAATTCAAATATAGCAAAAGAAAATAAATCATTTTGTGCCCAACAGTATGGTAACTATTTAAAAGAATTATAATGTCTGTTACTGATAGACATGTGATAGAAATGTGAATTATTTCAGCTTTTGGGGAGAGAAATCTGGCAACATCCATTTCATATAAACACACACACACACACACACACACACCTATTTCGGGGAAGAAACCTCATAATTAATGGTAAAATTTTGAAATAATTCCCTTTGAGATCAAAAACAAGACAAGGACTTCTTTCACATGTTTGTGGGTATGTGTGTGTGTGGTACTGGGAATATAACCCCGGAGTGCTCTACCACTGAGCTATACGCCAGCCCTGTTTTGAGGCAGGGTCTTACTAAGTTGCCCAGGTTGGTCTTGAACTTGTGATCCTCCTGCCTCAGCCTCCCAAGTCACTGGAATTACAGGCATGTGCCACCATACCAGGCAAGACAAGGATTTCTGATGGCACGTCTGTAAGTTAGCATAAAAACTAGGTCCTAACCAGAGCAATAAGACAAAATAAGCAATAAGGTAAAATAAGAGAACATTTAAGAACAGTCAAAGAAGAAAAGACAGTTATTTTCAGGTAAACAAAATTATTTCTAGAAAATTTGAAAGAATTCATAGAAAAATTATAAGAAAGTTTAGAAGTTACTTAATAAAAAATGAGTATATATAGCTGATCTTAATTCTAAATGTTAGCCACTGAATGGAATATAAACAGTTTTAGATTCTTCATTTATAATAGCATCAAAAAATTTGATGCCAAGAAATAATCTATCAGAAAATATGCAAGACCATCATGGAAAAAATCAAGCCTGAGAGACATGCTATTTTCATAGATTGAAATGCTTGTTCCGATTCTTCTCCATTCAATAGATGTGAGACAATCTCAGTGAAAATTTCAGTGGATCTCTTCATTGAATTTGACAAGTTAATTCTAAAATGTATGTAAAAATGTGACATCATAAAAATGTCATTCCTTCTGAATTAGTGTATAAATTTAATAAACTTTTAGTTAGAATCCCAATATTGGGGTCAAATTGACACAGGAGAGGACAGAATAAAAGGACAATTAAATAAAGGATATTAGAGTTTATACTAGTGGTTAAAATATTCTCAAGAAAGAATAAAGTGAAGGGCTATCTTTACCAGTGTTATGGTTTTGATGTGAGGTGTTCCCCAAAAGCTCACTTGTGAAGAGGAGAAATGATTGGGTTGTCTTAACCCAATCAGTGTTTTAATCCCCTCATAGGGATTAACTGAGTGGTAACTGAAGTGGTAGTGGGTGGCTGGAGGAGGTGAGAATTGGGGTGTGGCTTTTGGTATATATTTGTATCTAACCAGTGGATTCTCTCTCTGTTTCATCACCACGTTAGCCACTTCCCTCTGCCACATTCTTCCGCCATGATGTCCTGCCTCACCTCAAGCCCTGAGGAATGGAGCTGATTGTCTCTGGATTGAGACCTCTAAAACTACCAAATAAAGTTTTTATCCCCTACAATTGTGCTGATCTGGTCATTTAGTTACAAAAGGGGAAAAGCTGACTAAAACAACCAGATTCCAAGAATTTGCATAAATCTGTAAAACAAAGAGAATATAGTGTTGGCCTAGAGACAAACCATGGACCTATTCACTAGAA
Source organism: Spermophilus citellus (assembly GCF_964194105.1). Classification (NCBI taxonomy): domain Eukaryota; kingdom Metazoa; phylum Chordata; class Mammalia; order Rodentia; family Sciuridae; genus Spermophilus; species Spermophilus citellus. The sequence continues at coordinate 9,980,196 of NC_138186.1, forward strand.
ATCATTACCAAGTGTTTTGTTTTTTTTCTCAAAAGAATTATTTCTTGCCCAGAGGGTGTGACTTTGTTTAAAACCTAACAAATCCTCCCCTGTAATTTTCTTAAGAGGTTTCCCAAAGGATCCATACAATATATTTGCTGCCACAAACATTTTGGGCACCATTAGATCTCTAGTAATAGGGGCTGGGGGCAAAACTGTTTGGACCAAGGTGTTGAGAGCCACAGCCAAAGGGGCCCCAGCAAACTTCCAGCTGCCAGCAACATCTAGCTGATTGGCTCCTCTGCGGTGATGTTCATTGGGCTGTTTCCTTGCCCTTCAGACTGCCAGCTGATGATTGGCTCACAGTGGCCCCAGCAACATCTAGCTGATTGGCTCCTCTGTGGTGATGTTCATTGGGCTGTTTCCCTGCCCTTCAGACTGCCAGCTGATGAGTGGCTCACAGCGGCCCCAGCAACATCTAGCTGATTGGCTCCTCCACGGAGCTGCTCATTGGGGGACTTCTTTGGCTCTGCCCACGCGACCCAGCCAATCAGCCTCAAGAGCAGGAGGATTGTGGGAGGTGGTGAGGTTTGTGTGGGGGTGAGAGGCTTGTGGGAAGCCGGTGGTGGCAGTTGGGCTCTGAGGGTTTTTTCCTGAGGAGCTGTTTTGTTTGGTGTTTGTAGTTCTAAAAATAAAGTTAGTTTCTTTTGACAAGTGGCTCCTGAATTGTGCCCAGCCAGACTGCGGCACCAAGGCCTGCACATGTGGAGGGGTTTGCTTGAGTTCTGGGACTTTTATGGGGGAAGCGCAGGAATCAGAGCCGGGTGGGTCCTAATGTGTGGTTAAGGGTTGTTGGTATGAGGGAGTGGTGAGCCTTTCTCAGAAAGGCCCTTGTGCAGGAAAGCGAAACTTTTTTCTTAAAATGGCAGCTGTCACTTAAGATGGCCATCCAGATGCTAAGTAAGGACCTTATAGCAGCAGATGGCTCAGACGGGTGCAGTAGCTACCTAAGATCAACCATCTCAAGATCCCTCTGTCTTGCTGCTCCACCATACTTCCTTTGTAAGTAGAGTTCATACTTGCTGTCTCAAGGTCATGGTTACAGCACCAGATAGGAAGAGCAGGGAGCACAAAGGTACACCACCTCTCCAGAAATCTTGATAGCTGTGATGATTCCTGGCTGCAAGGAAGTCTGAATATTTTTTTTTAAACTAGGCACATTGCTGTCCAACTAGAATTAGGTTTCCACTAAAAAGGTAGCATCTACATTGGTAGAAAATTAGCACTGTCTGCCACCAGGTCCAGATGTAGTTTATATCAGTTCTAAAATTCAAAAAGACTTATAAAAGCATGCTGCCTCTCTTTATTGGTGACAAGAGGTGCAGGGGATAATGACTTATCCTCCATTTTGTAGGAAATATCCCAGCTTTTCCCAGTGCTTTTGCATGTTCTGATCTGCCATTTACACTGCTTTACTCTTGGAGGAGTACATTAGTATTCAAGGGTCCATCTCATTGCTACATAGGGAATTTCTGGGTCTGATAATTGCACACTCCAACATTCGGGTGTTTTATTTGGTGACTGGGCCTTCTCAAGAGTCAGTGCAGCTCTGCTGGCCCTGGCCTTCATGAGTCACCCTCAGGCTTCCCGTTCAGGTTCTCCAGGCCCCTCTTCCCCCAATCAATACTCCAACTTTCCCTTAAGAGACTGGCTGCACATGTGAATTCTATTATTTTTTAATGCAGAAATTTTCAAGATCAAACTGTACATTTGATATTTGGCTTTCTTCACTTTTCAGCAGCAAGAGATAAGAAATTATTTTAGCAAAGCCAGAGAAGCCTCTGGTTGTCAGCATATACTTTGAACTGAGAATTTAGGAATCGGAGACAGTCTTTCTTTTTATTTAAGCTATCCATTGTGATTCGAAGAAGCTTTTACATTTCATAGTCCTTGAATTTCCTGTGACCTTCAGGGCATTCAATGTGATTGATCTTCGGGTCTCACAGCTTTGTCTTTAATGGGCAGTTCATTGCCTCAGTGAAGCTATTGATGAACCACTTCACTAGATCACAAGGACCCCTCACCCACACCTCCACCACCCCTGCCCCCAGGAACTTGGTTATCCTCCACCCCGACCCTGAAAGACACTGGAGGGTTTCTTGAGGTTCCCCAACTTGATGACTTCATTGTGCAAGTACAGACCACCCTCCCACCTGACTGCAGCCACAGAGGCTGGGAAATCAAGAATCTGGTCTTCCCCCTTCCCTTGTGGAAGACACGTTCTGCCTTTCACTGATGACTGCACGGTGGGAAGTCAAACACAGGGAGGGGTTTCAGACACTGAACAGCTAACAAGAAGGGAAAATGTTCATTTACCTTCCAAGAATCCCAAACAGGAAATGAACTTCATGATCCCTCCCTTCCTCTCCAAAAAAAAGGGACAAGACGGTTTCCAGTGAAAAGACAAATGTGGCACGTATCCTGGAGGTCACAGAAATATTGTAATCGACTGCACCTTTTCCTGGGTCTCTCACTTCAAATTGTGACATTCTGAAGTTCCTCCATTAACTTCCACAGTCGACTCAGTCCTAGTGACAAATTCACTAGGAATTTCACTGTCCAATATTTAGTGAACATCCACATAGGCTAGGCGATGGTGCTAGGCTTTGAGGACAGACAGATGTCTAGAAGCAGGACACATAACAAGCAAGGTAATAGAAGAGCACAAAACGTGAGTGCTTAGATCCTTGACAGGAGCATCGTGCCTGAAAATGTGCCTGAAAACAAAACAAGAAATCCCTCAATTCCAGTAAACTCCCCTTGCACTCAGAATCAGCCCAAAGTCCTAACCATGGTGGGTCAATAAGGCCCACCACAGGGCTGGACGCAGCCTTCCTCAACGACCTCATCTCCCTCTGCCCCCTGCATTCACTGTGATCCAGATGTCACTCTTCTTTCTAGTCCTTGAATAGGCCAGGTTCATTCCCACATCAGTGTCTCCACTCCATGTTTCCCAGGGCCAGAGAGACCATTCCTGACCCATCTATTAAAAATAGCAGCTCTCTTCCTGGTTGCTCTGTCTCATTATTCATATTTTCATTATGCTGTATATTTTCCATCTCATTTCCACCCAGAGCATGGGATCCCAGAGAGCGGGGCCCTTGCTCATTATTATTCCCGGTGTACTGCATAGGACTTGCAGTAAGTTGACAAGAAATGTCAAAAATTAAAGTATAAATGAAGGAATGGTGCTTTTGCCCATTAGTGCTGCTATAACAAAATACCAGATATTTGGTAATTATAAAGGATAGAAATATATTTCCTGGCAGCTCTGGAGGCTGGGAGTGTCTGGTGAGAGTTCATCTCTACTTCCAAGATGGCACCTTGAACTATGTATCTTCATGCAGTAGAAGGGAGAGAAGGGCAATGTTTATGCCTAAGCTAGTTCCCTCCAATGCACCTAAGCTAGTTCCCTCCAACGCTTTTAAAAGGCACTAACACATTCATAAGGGCAGAGCCCACATGACTTAATCACCTGCCCCCAAACTCACCTCTTAATACCATCACAATGGGATTCAACATGCAAATTTGAGGTTGACATACATACAATAGCAAATAGAAAGAAAAGTCTAAACTGATGGGAAAGGGCCCCTATGGATCAAGATACCTGAAACAACCTGGATTTTCCTATTTCCTGAAGATCTTTCTCAAGGAAAAATGGAGGCATCTTTGGTCAAGAGAGGACAATCAAACCCAGAAGAAAGCTGAGGAAGAGGCCTGTATTTGGTCATCATTAAAAACAAAAACCAAAGCACTTGGGGTGGGGATGTCGCTCAGTGGCGGAGCACTTGCCTGGCATGTGCAAGGGCTTGAAAATAACGTGTAAATAAATAAATATAAATATAAAGCCAACCTTTTCAATGGAAGGAGAGTACATGTCTGCTAAGGAGACCTTACCGCAAGGGCAAGTAAGTTGGGAAGGCCCCTTTCTGGCTTTTTATAAATAGTCAGAGATGGCAGCATCTGCCCTCCTATCTGGTCCTGTGCAAACAGCACTGTGTTCAGTCTATTAAACTTCAGAACTAGCAGCAAATACCGGAGCCGACTCCAAGTCGGCGGCTCCTCTTGTCAGTGTAGCCACAGCCTTGGCAACTTCCTCTCCATCTCTATGCTCTAAGCTATTTATACACTGGCACAGGAGAACACATTATTTGCAGAAATGCCTCTGCCTTGTGTCATTTATACAGGGACAGAAGATGTTTTCCAAGAACCATATTTCTGTAGTATTTTTTGCAACAAAGACTGCACAGCAATGATCTGCCAGGTTGTGTGGGTGGAAAAACAGCCTCCATTAACCATTCTCCAATTCATCTTTGGCTGTTTAAAAATCTACTCAAGTGCTTCAGTGTGCCCATACTTAGATTTGGGATTTTAGTCGTGATCAATGTGCAAGCTTTAAGAGTGCCCCAGAGTGCCCAGGAGCTCCTTCTCAGCCCTCCCCTCCTCCCTGAGAGGTTTTATTGGAATCGGGCCGTCACCAATGCCCTTAGAGCTCTTCCGTTGGATAATCTGAGGTTGCAGGGATAATGTGAGCATCTCATTTCACTTCCGTAGGCTTCTCGTTTTCTGTTCTCTGCAGATGCCAAGGCAGGATTAGTCAGGAAAGAGATTCAAGGAAAGAAACGTCAATGAGAGAAAAGAAGGAGCTGAAGGAGGTGAGAAGAGCCGGGAAATAGGAGAGGAATAAAGGGGTGGGGGGGCAGAGTCACAGTTGCTGCACAGTCGAAGACAGCCGTAGCCTGGTTCCTGGAAAGTCTTGGAGCCAAAGTTACCCAGAGAAGTCCCCCGCCTTGCAGGAACAGGCCTGCAGGAACACTCTGCGTAGCACTCAGTGGCATCCAGAGGCTGTTGGGGCTGTGCATGCGGTGGGGCTGCTGACTGGGCTCTTTCTCCACCCCAGGACTCCCACCCATTCTGCTTAAAGGAGTTGCTTTTAAACTGTCTTCTTTAAAAGCTCTGGGCTCCTAAAGTGGCTCATCAGTCTGCAAGAGGGCAGGGACCTCTGCGGAGACTCCCTGTGCCTTCCCCAGACAGGCTTTTACTGCTGTGCACGGGGTCCTACCCAAGCTGCCTTTTAAAGGGTGATGATCCCACCGCTCTAATCCTTTCAAATTGGGGGGAATAGCAGCATCCCTCACAGGGACAGCAGATAGAGCAAAGGCCCCCAGACAGGACCTCAAACAGGAATGATAGGAGAGGACAGACACGGGGCAGAATCCGGCTCCGTAGGCTAGGGGGAGCAGCTTGAGCATTTTGGTGAGTTTTGTTTTTTTGTTTTTGTTTTCCTGAGTGTAATGTGTAGTCATTGAAGGAATAAAAAACCAGTATATTATGCATGATCTGATCTATATTTTTAAAAGATCATTGCAGCTGCTTTGTATAAAAATGGAGTGAAGAGGGGGTAAGAATCAAGGAGACTAGTTGGGAGTCTTTGCCAAATTCCAGACAAGAGTCGAAGAGATTTAGGAAGCAGCAGCAGGGTTCCATGTTAAGATATACAAATAAATACTCTCCACATGGACACAAGTATGGGCACGTACAACGTGCACATCATAGTTAATTACAGGAATTAACTAATTCTCTACCCCCAGATCTCTATAGCATTGTACCAATTATACTCTTGCAAAAACAGTTAAACAGCTTGCAAACCCATTTCTACCCCTGCTTTCGGTACACAATGATTCTAGGAAACGATGAAGCTGACCAAAGAGCATGGGAATTTCTGTCTGAGATTCGGTTAATAGAAACATGAATTCTGCTCTTTATGGCTGCTTCTTATTTTATTGTCCTAATCTGCATCCATAATTAAAGGTGATATCAGGTTGTGTCCCCTGAGCAAATGCAGCATCAATTAGAATACTCTGACTAAATTAATGGGTTGGGGTTCTGAGTGTTTAATTAGTTGGCCATCTGTTCTGTTAAATCATGTCCAGACCAGACACAGGCTTCTAATTGACGGCTCTCTCTCCAGTGGGAACCTTTCGAACCCACTCAACGTATTGTTTTCAGAGTGCTGGAGCCAATGGACACTGATGACCGTGTCACTCCCCTCCTCTAAAACCTTTGAGAGCTCCCCATCACTGAGCGATGAGATCCTGGCTCCTTTTGTGCATGGAGGGCCCTGTGCATCTCTGCTCCACCCCCTGGCCTCATTGCACTTTTGATTGACCATAACTGAGGAAGGGAGCCCTGCCATTCACACCTGGCACTTTGCTGCTGCAATTCCCTTTGTCTAAACTGCCCGCCCTTCCTCACATGTGTGTCCACAGAGCCTCTCAGCTCAGGCCTCCCTCTCTCAGCAAAGCCTCCCAGTATTCTCTCAGGTTACATGGTCAGTGCCCTTCTATGCTCCTAAAGCAGGAGTTCCTAAAATATGGTCCGCAGAACCTTGGGGTGGGTTCTGGGACACCCCTGAAACTCTTATAAAGAGTCTACACAGTCAAACTATATTTATGTTCACACTAAGGCATCATTTGCCTTTTCCGCTGCATCAACATTTGCAACAATAGTGCATGAGCTAGGTCTGCAAAGCAGAGGCCATTTTATCACAAATCAAGACAGTGACACCCAACTAGAGTAGTAGTTACTGCATTCTTCACTTACCAAAACACAACAGAACACCCAAAATACCTACACCCAACAATATCCTGGACAAGACAGTAAAACTTACTGATTTTATTAAATCTTAACCCTTGAATACAGGACTTTCTAATAGTCTGTTGCAGAACAAAGTACCATGGTTGTCTCAGGAGACAGCACACCTCTTTGAGTTGTGAGTTGAGCCAACCATTGCTTGTTTTGTTTCATAGGACACGATTTTTATTTGATTCTCTGCTGGCTGGGTCTATTAAGTACTAATAGAGAGAGGCCTCAAAGTCTCCAACTATAACAGTGAATTCATCTGTTTTTCCATGAAGTTCATTAGGTTTTGCTTCACATATTCTGATTCACTACTGTTAGGATCACCGACATTAGGGACTGTCATGTCTTTTTTACACTTCTGTAATGTCCCTTTTTATCCCTGGTAACTTTCCTTCTCTGAAATCTGCTGTCTGAAATAAACAAGCTTCTCCTGCTTTCTTCTGATTAGTATTAGCAAGGTGTAGCTTTCTCGTCCTCTTACTTTTAAACTCTAGGTGTCTTTGTAGTTAAAGTGAGTTTCTTATAGACAGCATACAGTTGCATCTTGCTTCTTATGCACTCTGACAATCTCTGTCCTTTAATGCCATTTTTATTTCAAAGAACAGCTTACAGACAAAGTAGGATTCAGACTTGGGTATTTGACAGATGTTTTCTGACACAGGAACCAAGTGAGACTGTCACTTCAAGGCAAGCAATTGAGACTGTTTGTTGTCAGTGCTAAAATTTGAGCTTTCCAGCAACAATCAGAATTTTTGGAAAATATGTTTATGCCACTGTAAAGTTGAGGGCTTAAAGACTTTTCTGATGGGATTGATGGTGAAATTAAAGACTTATTTGATGGGATTAATGGTAAAATTAAAGAATATGATTTTTAAATATTTATATAATATATGTAAACTTTTGGGATATTTGCATATTTATCAAACTAGAGTTTTCCTGATAATTAGTGCATTGTTATAAAATCATCTGTGGGAAAATTCATTCAAACTGCAAGTCAGATTTATATATTTAATGTAATAAAGTATAAAATATTTATTGCTGTCACCCAAAATAGATTATAGAATCAATGCAATTCCATTCAAAATCCCAATAGGCTTTATTTCTCAAAAACTTGACAAGCTAATTACAAAACCTATATGGAAATGCAAAGAAACTAGAGTAGCCAAAGCTTCTTTTGAAAAAGAAGTTGAAGAACTTGCTATCTGATTTTAAGACTATTAAAGTACAGAAATCAAGATAGTATAAGATTGGCATAAAGATAGACATATAGATCAATGAAACCTAATAAAGGCTCCAGAAATATATACATACATATGTGGCCAACAGAATTTGTCAAAGATGCAAAGCCAATTGAAGGAGGTAAAAATAATATTTTCAGCAAATTATTCTACAGCAATTGGAGAATCATTTTCTGGGTGGTGGGGGGACCTCCATCTTTATCTTATAATATCCAGAAAAACTGAATCAATGTGCATCTTTTAAATGTAAGAGCCAACAATAAAACTTTCAAAGGTCAGGTATGGTGGCATATGCCTGCAGTGCTAGCTACCCAGGAGGCAGGAGGATCACTTGAACCTAGGAGTTCAAGTCAAGATTTGCCTGAGCAACAACAGAGTAAGACCCCACCTAAAAAACAAACTTATAAGGGATAGGAGAATTAATAAACCCAGGTTTGGCAAAGATTTCTTAAATCAGCCATACAAAAGAAAATCAATAAATGAATAAAAAATTAATATCTTTCCTCTACAAAATGTTAAAATAAAAAAGAAAGCCACAGACTGGAAGAAAATATTTACCAAATATATTTGACAGAGGGCTGATATAAAAATATGTAAAAACTTTTGAAACAATAAGAAAACCAGCTAATAAAAAGTAGGCAAGTGTTTTATACAGACATATCATCAAAAAAGATCTATGAAAGGCACATATGTGAAAAGACACTCACCACAATGAGTCACCAGGAAGACAATTAAAACCATGAAGAGAGATTACTACACATCCATTAGAATGGCTAAAACTAAAAAGACTGACAGTGCCGAGTGTGTTAGTCAGCTCTCCATTACTGTAACAAATACCTGATATCATCAGCTTCTAAAGAAGAAAAGTTTATTAGTTGGCTCACAGTTTCAGAAGTTTCAATTCACAGTTGATTGGCCCTTTTGCTTTGGGGCTTTTAATAGTGTAGTACCTCATTGTGGGGAGTGCATGGTGGGGCAAGCTGCCACCTCATGGCAGCCAGGAAGCAAAAGAAAGAAAGGAGCCACGGTCCCCTTCAAAAGCACACCCCCAACAACCAGAAGGTGGCTGGAATTGTAGTAACTCAGAAGCTTGGAGAATGGGCTCCACTGAGCCAGATTTAGTCCTCCAGGTGGGGCAACTACTCGGATTACACTGTGGCTCAGGAACCTGGAGAGGAGCCTCCACAGCTGAACCCAGACATGCCAAGAAAGGAGTGGGGTTCCCTGTGGACGGGATCACATCTCTGAGGGAGCCAGATGAGGTGGGTTTTCTGCATTTGAGTAAATCTGCACATTGGAATCAACTGCTGCTTCTGGAAGGAAGCACTGCTCCAGGGTGAAGCCCTGTGGTTAAGACAGTGCTGACCTGAAGCAAGCACCTCCTCTTCCCGCCCCAGACTCAGCGCCAAGTGGCAGAGTCTAAAGACACCAACCAGCAGAGAGAAAGATCTGCGGTCACAGCCTCACATAGCAGAATGCCAAAAGTAGGTTTGAAGCCGAGACAAATGATACTCAGCAAATGGCACTGTGGGAGCACTTAGATTGGAACTGCTTCTCTAAACCCAATACATAGTGTGACGTGTCGTCATTTACATGCTTATGAATTATAACCCACATGTGTTGCTCATGCCGCTGTCCCTCCCTCTCTCTTATGCTCATCTCCACGCACATGAACCTTGTTTTATTTATTCATTTTTATTGAGATGCAGTGGTCACACGCCTTTATGGGCTACATTTTAATAATCTGATACATAGGTACAACATGTAGTGATCGAACCAGGGCAATAAGCACCCCGTCTCTTCAAAGGTAAA